>NC_135507.1:51270433-51870433 GCF_052857255.1 Amblyomma americanum
ATCTCATTTCGCTCTTCGCGTTTCAGTTGCGCTGTTCGAGTTTCATTTGCCGCTGATCGTACATCTGTTACATAGTAATGAGAAAGTTGTGGTGAAAGACGCCTGCTTGCAGTTTGCCTATCACATCTTTCTTTTACAGAGCAGGGCCTTTCCTAGACTTTTGGCACTCATTGCCATCAGCATTAGGCGCATTCATTGCTGTTTGCCGTTGCTTCTGGCTTGAAAACTAAATTCTAGTTCTCGGCAGTGGTCGTCTGCTTGACCAAGTTGGCAGACGATGTATGTAGACGCCGCGTGTGGTGCCCGGAGTGACGTCACTAAGAGGGGGTTTCTTGGCGTGTGCGTTTCTCGCTGGCACGGCATGCGCTCATTTTCTCCGTCTGCGGCCGCGAACGAGTCGTCGTCTGCTTTCTTGGCTCCGTTCTTTCATGGCCGTCTCGTGGGGCCCTCGGGAGACGTCATCGGGTCTGGGGCTGGCTGTCATTCATCCAGGTGCATGTATAGGTGTGCGCTTGGTGCAGCCCAGCGATTGAGTCCTTTTCTTACTTCCTTGCCAAGAACATTTCGCAAAAGGAGGGAGCCGCGCCAGAAACACACTCGTACGCGCTTCTCCTTTTTAGATTCTTTTTTTTTTTCCTCCATCGCGAAGGCGGTTCTCTGGCCACCTCTGTCTCTTCTGTACATGAGTTGGCGAGAGGGGGTTTGCACCGGTCAAGGTCTGGCGCTCTGACGTTGCCCGTTGGAACCATTTCTCCCGCGGTTATTCAGTCTCTTGGAACAGCGCGACCTCCCCGCGATGTGTGTCTAAGAAAAAAAGAAATTGGAACTTGCGACCGGAGCTGCAGATACACCTGAAAATCTTCAGCTAGCGAAAGTTTGCGGAACTCGTTCATACCATGCGTGAATCCAGCCTTGTACAAAAGAAGTGAACAGTCACCGAAACCAAGGAGCGCAGAGGAATGTTTCTGCCTTTTTTTTTTCTTTATACTGTGCGTTGTCAGTACACCTTAAAGAACCCCAGCTGGTCGAAATTTCCGAAGCCCTTCACTACGGCGTCCAGCCGCCGCGGTGGCTCAGTGGTTATGGCGCTCGGCTGCTGGCCCGAAAGACGCGGGTTCGATCCCGGCCGCGGCGGTCGAATTTCGATGGAGGCGAAATTCTTAAGGCCCGTGTACTGTGCGATGTCAGTGCACGTTAAAGAACCCCACGTGGTCGAAATTTCCGAAGCCCTTAACTACGACGTCTCTCATAGCCTGAGTCGCTTCGGGACGTTAAACCCCCTTAAACCAAACCAAATTACGGCGTCCCTAATAGCATGAGTCGCTTCGGGACGTTAAAACCCCATAAACCATATTATTTATCTGTAGCGTTGATAAATAAAAAAATTGATAGTGTGATTATTTTATCTCTGAATGATAATTGATTAGAAAGGAGAAGAAAAACAACCACATGTGGCCGATGGGATCCGAACCCGCGCGACCTCCGAATTTCGCGCATCCAACAGCGCATTTTTTTACAACTGTCATTTTGCATTGCGCCACTTTTAGACGGGTGCGTTTGCCTTGTATTGCGCTCGCTGTTTGGATTTTTATTTATTTTAATTTGTATTCGTTCTGTGCACGCATCACACACTAGCACGGACTAACCCGGAAACAAGTACTTTTTAGATTACAGTTATATTGCATAGATACTCAAAAAAAAAAAGCTCCACACCAGGGTCACCCTTGATCTGGCTTGTACCGCATTCGTCTGCGTCTATTCAGTGCTGTGTCCTCGACCGGCTGAAAGCATGAAGCCAGTATAAAGTTCCACAAGCAAAATCTGTGCCTTGTCGGCGAAAAGCGTACTGAAAATGAAATAAAGGGAGCCGCAAAATGCGCCTCGATGACACGGCGTGTCGAATCGTGTTTGTGTTCGGTTTTCTTCTGAGCAGCTGCGCCGTTTTGTCTACGGCGCCCCCCCACCCAGTCTCCAGTTGCTTGCACTTGGATCAGATTTCTGACAATTGAAACACTTCAGTCACCCGCCGCGGTGGCTCAGTGGTTAGGGCGCTCGACTACTGATCCGGAGTTCCCGGGTTCGAACCCGACCGCGGCGGCTGCGTTTTTATGGAGGAAAAACGCCAAGGCGCCCGTGTGCTGTGCGATGTCAGTGCACGTTAAAGATCCCCAGGTGGTCGAAATTATTCCGGAGCCCTCCACTACGGCACCTATCTCTTCCTTTCTCTTTTCAGTCCCTCCTTTATCCCGTCCCTTACGGCGCGGTTCAGGTGTCCAACGATATATGAGACAGATACTGCGCCATTTCCTTTCCCCAAAAAAACCAATTAAATACTTCAGTGCTAGGACTCTCTTAATGCAAAGCACAGTGGGGCTGAGCTACTTGGCTTCGTAGCCGGTTATAAAGCATTTCGTATATGAGTAACCCAAAATAGTCATGTCCCAACAGAAGCCGACTGTCTGATCCGTGTACATGATCATGATTACCCTAATTTAAACAAACTATGCACAAACTATTTTAACCAATTGATCACTCCTCGTGCGCACATCTATAAAGCTGCCCATTTCAGTTCGTTTTACATTGCCGTGAATCTTTGCACCGTTTGATCGTTCGCATTAAAAACCGCCGGCACACGGCTTTATAATTTTGTTTTGTAATGCGAGATGCAACCAGACTTATATCACTTGATCGTGGCCTCGTGCGAACGCTTCCACATTTTTTCCAAGTTGTTGTAGTTGCGTTTGGTTCTTTATCTCGAAGGTTCCTTGCCAGCTTTAAATTGAGCGCGGCCAAGAACTGCATGCATTCAGTTCGATGACCGCCCAACGCGCTTGTGACTATTGCCGCCGCCGAGTCATTCAATTCGTAGTGGGCGGGAGTCAGCCCCTTAAACAGCTTTTGGAAGCCTTTTCGTTGTTTCCCTGACTGCTGGAGTGTCGTCACCACAACGTAAAATAAAAAAATACCACGAAATAAAAAATAAAATTTATTATGCAAATGAGCAATAAATAAATAACAAAATAAACTCGATGTCTTGCTCCCCCCCTCCCCCCCCCCCCCCCCCCACACACACACACAAAAAAAAGTTCCAGAGTCCCTGTACGTGTGTGACCACCTGCCGGTCTGCCTCATGTGCATTTCAAACTCGTTGTTCGAAACAAGGTTCCCGAGTCAGTCGGTTACGACGCGACTCACCTATTCACTGACACTTGTCTGCAATGCTAGCTGCGCAACTCCGTTGCATAACCGAACCATTTGCTCTTGCCACGTGCCTGGATGTTAGCAGACGGGCTCGCCCTCTATGGCTGGCAAAGAAGCTATCATTCAAATTTAAACGCCATTCGTCGGTTTAATAATGGTTTATTTTACACATCATAGGTGGCGCGACAGTTTGTGGGTTCGAAAAGTGCGCCATTTATTGTGTTGTAGTTGGAGCGATTGGTGTGTTGGAAGTGCGACGACTGGCTTTATTGGAGAGGCTATGACACAGTAACGGGTACTCTTTCTGTTGCAGAGGTTCGTAACAGCAGACGACTTTGACGTTGACGTGATCGCAATGGCGCCTAGCAGACGACGGCGCGCGCTTTGGCGTCGTCTGCTCGACTGGGGGCGGCGTCGAGCCAACTTGTTTTGTGTCCGCAGCCTTGCGCGCGTGTGGTCGGAAAATGAGGCGCAACTGACTACAGAGGGGCGTCATTGTTTACGACCGCTGCAAAGCTGGCCCGCTCCTTTCATTTCCTTTTCTTTTCTATATTCTCCTTTGTTTCCTTCTTTTCTTCCCCAAGGCGCGGTTTCGCAACGGCCGAAAGGAAAACGGCTTGTCTTTGTGTCGTGGCGCCGTGACTTTGTGGACCACGCCGAAGCTATATCTCGGCGACAAAAGCACTCCGCGGGTGTCCCGTGAAGAGCGCGGTCGAGACCAACGACCTTGACACGCTGAGCTGGCCTGCTTGTTCGCAGTCCCAGTTCCGCCGCCTCCTGCAGCTAGGCAGGAAGTTCTCACCGGCGACGACAATAAACGGCTGTGGCGTTGTCTTTCGTGAGACTGGTGCGAGCGAAGCCTTCCGTGTGTTTGTGGACTGGTTTTGGAGTTCTCATGCTTGGACTTGATTGTGTGGCGTGCTGATTGAGGCCGAGGGTTTTGCGCCGAAATCAGCAAGTGATGTTATAGTCGCGAATGACACAACGGAATGCCGTTGCCACTGACACTCCTCTATGTAATATACTGATGTTTGGCTGTGGAAAGTAAAATGATTGAGGTAACGTAAGACAGGAAGAGAGAAGAATGGGAACAAAGGTGCGTTAAAGGGGCTGTGAAGGGGGCTCTAATAAAGTTGCGGCATGCCTGAGATATTGAAGCACGGCGCTTCGCAAATAGTGTCCAGCAAGGATTTTTTTTTAATGCGCTTTGTAGAAGCTGAGTTATTTGTAGTTAACATTTGAATTTCAACGTCTTCGCGCCTTTACCTCTCCTCTCGTCACTTTTTGCGCGCTGGAAGGTAGGCGCTCCTTCGCCGACCCCCCTCTGGGAGCGGAGCTTCCCGGCCCGCCGGAGATAAGCGGCTTATTGGCCGCGGCCACGGTAGCTGCCTGACGTCTGAAAGAATCTAACCAATGGCCACCTCTCACCTTGTCTACGCAGACGCGGGGGAAGGAGGAGGGTGCGGGCATGAAAAAGTCGCCGGGAAGGGCTCGCCAACTTTGACGCGCGATTGTGGGTCGTCTGCTGCGTGTAGAATATTATTTGGCTCCGGTTTTCATGGCAACACAGTGCAGTGATTGAGTTCATCTGCTCTCCTCGGAAGGCGTTTCAGAGCCCCTTTAATGATTTCCTAGCTGAATTGGAGAAGACGAAATGGACATGGGCGCAGGACATGTAACGCCAAGGCATGATACCCGATGATACCTGAACGTGGCGAAATGGCTTCCGAGAGAAGGCAAGAATTGCCCCGCCGCGGTGGCTCAGTGGTTAGGGCGCTCGACTACTGATCCGTAGTTCCCGGGTTCGAACCCGACCGCGGTGGCTGCGTTTTTATGGGGGAAAAACGCCAAGGCGCCCGTGTGCTGTGCGATGTCAGTGCACGTTAAAGATCCCCAGGTGGTCGAAATTATTCCGGAGCCCTCCACTACGGCACCTCTTCTTCCTTTCTTCTTTCACTCCCTCCTTTATCCCTTCCCTTACGGCGCGGTTCAGGTGTCCAAAGATATATGAGACAGATACTGCGCCATTTCCTTTCCCCAAAAAACCAATTATTATTATTAAGGCAAGAATAGCAGGGGCAGAAGAAAATTAGGTGTGTGGAAGTGGTTAGGAGCGCACCTATCGAATGTCGACTGAGCGAACAGAGACAAACCCAGTCCCCCACGAGGACAAAACTTGTGTATACAGTAGTTGCAAGGTCACCACTTTATAAATTGTCTTCAGATCTGAGCAAAAGTTTGGTTTTTCGGTGTACATAAACTTTTGTCAGCGTATACATAAACGTGCACAAAATCTTGCACTCGCAGACCCAAAGTTGTTTCTCCGTGACCTTTAATTCTCCATGTTCTGTGGTGCGGGTCTCTGTATACCTTCAGAAACGTGCGACATCTCGGGATGCGTATTCATTAAATACACACACGGGCGGGCACATATTTAAATAAAAATTAGATGTAATCTCATAATTAAGCGTGAAAATTATTCGGCTGCCGGGAGCCAGAAGTTGATTTGAACGACGCGACCTTCTTGAAAGGCTGCTCAAAGCGCCTCCGTTACTGTTCTTGTCGATGCCAACGTGATGACTGCACTGTAAACACGGAACAAGCATATATGGGAGTAAAAACGGAGTATGGCTGTTCTCTGGCGCACTCCTTTTTGCTAAAAAACAGCTTACTCCCTTTTTTACTTCTTTCTGTTTAAAGTGTACGTGGGAGCCTAGTGGGTACGCGGTGTGACATCCATTGCCACACTTATATAGACTAATAATAATAATGATTGGTTTTTAGAGAAGGAAATGGCGCAGTATCTGTCTCATATATCGTTGGACACCTGAACCGCGCCGTAAGGGATAAAGGAGGGAGTGAAAGAAGAAAGGAAAATGTGCCGTAGTGGAGGGCTCCGGAATAATTTCGACCACCTGGGGATCTTTAACGACCGCGGCGGCCGCGTTTTTATGGAGGAAAAACGCTAAGACGCCCGTGTGCTGTACGATGTCAGTGCACGTTAGAGATCCCCAGGTGGTCGAAATTATTCCGGAGCCCTCCACTACGGCACCCCATTCTTCCTTTCTTCTTTCACTCCCTCTATCTCTCTCCTTACGGCGCGGTTCAGGTGTCCAACGATGTATGAGACAGGTACTGCGCCATTTCCTTTCGCGAAAAAAAAAACAATTATTATTACTATCTTTAACGTGCACTGACAGCGCACAGCACACGGGCGCCTTAGCGTTTTTCCTCCATAAAAACGCAGCCGCCGCGGTCGGGTTCGAACCCGGGAACTCCCGGACCACGCACTTATAGGCTGCAGAAATGACGCGCTCTTTAAAGACGCCGCTGAAAGCAGACACTGCCAAATGTTCAGAGCCCAGTAGGTTTGCTTCTTAGCCGCGTATATACCGGGTGTTTCAGCGAACACTTTCGAAATTTTTAAAAAAATAGGCTTCTTGGGGTAAAAATATGTTTTTTTCGGCATAGTATTAACGCGGCGGCAGCGTTTCGATGGAGGCGAAACGCTGAGGCGCCTGTGTGCTGTGCGACGTCAGTGCGCGTTAACGATCCCCAGGTGGTCGAAATTATTCCGGAGCCCTCCACTATACGGCACCTCATTCTTCCTTTCTTCTTCACTCCCTCCTTTATTCCTTCCCTTACGGCGCGGTTCAGGTGTCCGCCGAGATGTGAGACAGATACTGCGCCATTTCCTTTCCCCAAAAAACAATTATTATTAGACCTTCTATGGAAAGCCTAGATGTGGCAGGCAACTGCTCGTCTCAGATGCACGCGCAAAGAAGAAAATAAACAAAAAGCGCTCTGAGCAGAATCGCCAAACGCTGCGAGCTTCCCGTCTCATTGGTTTCGGTGTGTATTCTGTCTGTCTGTCTGTTGCCAGGAAGAAAGAAAGGGAAAGTGTACAGGCCTGCTCACTGGCTCAAGCCGCGCCACAATCGCTACCACGTTGTGTATTTTTGCTTTTTTTCTCCGCGCTCTGCGTGGACACCTCGTGCGGCGCGTGTTACTACGCCCGCATGTAGCTTGCAACGACGCCGGTTTTAGGGCCCTGCAATGTTGTTTCCATCTAACTCGGGTTTAATAATAATAATAATTGGTTTTTTCGGGAAAGGAAATGGCGCAGTATCTGTCTCTTATATCGTTGGACACTTGAACCGCGCTCTAAGGGAAGGGATAAAGGAGGGAGTAAAGGAAGAAAGGAAGGAAGAGGTGACGTAGTGGAGGGCTCCGGAATAATTTCGACCACCTGGGCATCTTTAACGCGCACTGACATCGCACAGCACACGGGCGCCTTAGCGTTTTTCCTCCATAAAAACGCAGCCGCCGCGGTCGGGTTCGAACCCGGGAACTCCGGATCAGTAGTCGAGCGCCCTAACCACTGAGCCACCGCGGCTTTAAGTCGGGTTTCGGGCGACGGGCTCTGCGGAAAGTCTGATACTCGCTAATTATTTCTGGAGAATAGTCAGGTTTTGGAAAAAGTTGGTAAGGAGTTACGCGGCCCCTTAGTAGCCTTGCTGCCTTTAATGCGGTATCAGGAATTTAAAAACAGGACGTAATATAATTTTAACGCAGTGTGCTAACTGCCTTTGCGCGGTAGGCGCCATTTTTCACCAAAGCTGTAAACTTAAGGTAAACAATGCTCTCCAGTGGAGATGATCCTTCGCGAATGCCATAAAAATAACCACAAAATCAAATCACGTTTCTGACGACAGCGAAAATCTTCGTAGCGAGAAAACAGAACCTGCCGAGCAGAAATCTGAACTGAAACGTTGACTGCTGTATTGTTGTCTTACGAGATATAGAAAAATTACTTTCATTAACATCGAGTTGAAAAATGTTTTTGCTCATAATTATTGGGCCTAATGAGAGAGAGAGATGGATTAGACTTTATTCATAAATATAAAGTAATTACGCCGGTGGTTCACTCGGGTCCAGCAAACCATTGGCGAATACGGGCTTCCAGGCCTGACCGACCAGCTGTTGCTGAAGGGAGAGCTCTGTTTGAGCCAGCTTCGCCTCCCACTGCTCATGGCTGAGTTCCTGTAAAGGTCTGCTGAAACGAACAACTATTCGTAGGTGCCTATCGTCTGACGCTAAAATTTCGCCGCGAATATAAAATCGAGTTTTGCTGAATTGTCGTAGGTTTTCCTTTTCAGCATGGAAAGCTCAGAGTCGAAAATATTTGTGTGTTAATAATCCTGTGTGACTTTTTAATTTGTCCGCATGGGACTATTCTTGCCACCGTGCGTACGTCCTGAAGTGATTACGATGATCTCTCAACGGAGGTCATCCATGGAGGGTGACCGAAGCCCTTGTTTCCGTAGCTTCTGGGTAAGCTTGATAGGTGCGCCTTTTCCCTACTATGGCGTTCAGCTCCAGATATGAAGGTCAGGGAATGAAAAACCTGCCGGGGCGACCATATTTTCACAGAGGGGAAATGCAGGACTACGTGTGTGCTCTGGGACATCGGTGCCTGTCAACGAACTCCAACTGCCCAATTGAGGAAGAAGTCCTCCATTATAGCAGCCCTTTTTTGTTTCTTCTTTACCCCCCTCCCCTTCGACTCCAAAGCGGTTGAGGCGTGCATGGAAAGAGTGGCAATTAACAGTGCCTTTCCTTTCTTGGAAAAAAGGTGTACATTTGCGTGCGCTTTTTTTTTTCTGATCTCTTCCCGTTCTCAAAACTGTGCAACCGTGGCCCAAATCAACGGTGATCATTATCATTTCGGTTTGATTTATGGTTTGTGGACGTCTAACGCCCCAAAGCGAATCGGGCGATGAGGGACGCCGTAGTGGAGGGCTCCGGAAATTTCGACCACGTGGGGTTCTTTAAGGTGCACTGACATCGCACAGTACACGGGCCTCTGGAATTTCGCCTCCATCGAAATTCGTCCCCCGCGGCTGAGATCGAACCCGCGTCTTTTGGGTAAGCAGCCGTGCGCCATAACCACTGAGCCACCGCGGCGGCGTGATTTCGTTTCGTTTTGAGCATAGCAAGTGGCCGAAATCCAGAGCCCTCCATTACGGCACCTATCTCACTCTTTCTTCGTTCACTTCGACCTTCTTCCCTTTTCTCCCGGCGCGGTTTAAGTGTCCATCAAGAAGTTAAACAGTTACTGCGCCATTTTCTTTCCTGAAAAACCACTAACCCACCCAACCTAAGCGCGCCTCATTCTCTAAGAATGGCCGTTCCACGGTGCTTGCGAGCCGATGTAGCCACACCTGGCAGCTTGAACCCAACGCCCGCAGAATGGCAACTTCAGAGCTCCAACTTTCTACACGGAAATGAACCCCCAAAGTCACTGGCAGCTTGAACCAAACGCCCGCTTATTAATGGCAACTTCAGAGCTCCAACTTTCTTCACGAAAATGATCCCCCATATTCACAGGTGCTCGAGCTGCGGTTTCTGATACCACAGTCAAAGGCTTACCCACAGTGATGATTAAATACGTTTCGGACCTCGAGTCAACTTAGTCATAAAGGGTAGCCGGCGGACATTAGGGTACATACACTTCGAAGCTTCGAGAACACCCATGACTTCCTTCATGCCTGGTCAGCCCAGAGAAATCGCCTTACTGGAACGAAAAAGCCACCACACACGAGGCCCTGCAGTAAGCGGAGCATATTGTGCTCCTTTAGGGAATAAAAAGTTCTGCAGTCGTCTCAAGATTGGTGAAAAAAAAGCAAAGCTAAAAAAGAAAAACCGGCACAGGCAACTGTCAAGCAAAGCCCTCTATCCGTCCTCCATGGGGGTCACACTGGTGGCATCATTTTGTGCGTCTGTTGCCATGTATTCCTGCAGGAAACATCACGAACAAATCATTACCGCAAATATTTTCTGGTAAAGTGCCGCGTGACTTAACCATTAGAAGCAATAATAGTAAGAACGGCTTCATTCGTGCAGTAAGATAATATGAAATGTATCCCGTCTTACGACAGGAAGGCTGCAAACCGACCGCAAAAGGTTCCCCGGAACCACCTTCGCCAACTGCGCTGTTTTTTTTTAACATTAGGCAGTGAATATCGCCACTTCTCAGCGCTAATTAAACTGCCTGTTTTCGTGTTTCGTGAAAGTGCTTCAACTTTTTCATATTGCCTCGAAAAATCCAGCCGTAATTGCCACACGTTCCTGTGTACACAGGGTATTAAACTTGCATTTCTTGCCCTTTTTTCCCCTTTTATTATGCTTCCTAAATATGCTTCCCCTATTGCCCAACCAACAAAGACCAAAGACGTCTTGGCGCTCAAAAACGTTTTTTCAAAACGGAAAATCGATGAAAAACCAATCGGTAATCTCCAAAACTGTCGCAAAGCCCGTCTCCATAAACCCCCGTTAAAGATGCACAGAACTAAACGCAGGCCATTGAAGCAAGCGTTCGTTGGCAATTCCAAATATGGGCATAGCTCCTTCGCGATGGCACAGGTGTCCACCTTCGACACTGTGTTTGCTTTTGTCTGTTATTAGTTTAACTGCTCGGAATTTTATTGGCCAAGAGTTGCGCACGCGCAGGAGGAGGGACAGGGAAGGCAAGGTGCCGTCTGCAAAGCGACGCAAAGCAGACGCTTGCAAAGAAAAAACAAAGAAAATCGTACGTCCAGAAGGTAGAGCGAAAGGAGGAAAGGTACCTAGGTATCGTATGCAGCGGTACCTCTCTTCATAGCTCGACATACTTTGGTGTGGGACGGCTGACCGTAGGTACTTTTCCTCTGCTGTGAGACGGCTGTCCGCACGATACTTTTCCGATTTGATGCCCCGATAACGACTGCGCATTTTCCTGTCGTTTGCTGACAATGGACGACGGTGACTGGACCTCGGACTCGGACGACTTCCAGCCGACCTAGAGGCCGAAGCTCGAGAGGTCGTCCTCGACCAGGAAGTCGAAGCGTCCAGGAAGACAGCGACCGACCAGGAGGAGAGCGCAGTCGAGCTAAGCCTCGCGGTAAGTGTTGCTGGGCGGGTAGCCGCCATGTTGACCTTTCTCGGCCTCCGCGGGCTTTCAACATGACCGGGTCCGGGTCGCGCTAAGCCTATCTTTACGGTGTTCGCGGTCTGTTACTGTTAGTTTTTCGCCTTCGCGCCAATATTTACGCGCGCTTCTTATCGGCGCTCGCTCGCGCATTTGCGCGGATGCTTGAGATGGAAGCGGTATTTTATTAGCGCCCGCTTAGCTGCGCGAGATGATGAGGGCTCGCGTGGCGCGAGCCATCGGCCGCTCGGGCCAGGGCACGTGATGGCCGCTCTTCTTGAAACGGCGTGATAATTCGAGGGCGCCATGTTTAGCGCTCTGGGCAGGCATAACTTTTTTTATTCAGCGAATTTGGCCACATCCTGTATTAGTTTTTATGTTATGATTAACGTTTCGGTAGATTGAGACATGACTGAGTTTTCTGATTTAATATTCATTTCTCTGATTCATTGAGTGATTGACTGATTGAATCATCACTGATTTATTTGACTGATCGATCGATATGTCTAGTGTATGATTGATTTGATTGATTGAGCGATCGATATACTGAGCGACTGATTGATTGGTGCGCTATATAGTATATGGACGTGGCTGAAAACGTACTTGTCCCTGTGTTCTTTCTTTGCCCGTTTGTCAACTTCCGCCGCTTTTCAAAGATGTATTACTAGGAACTTGACCCACTCTCTCCCATTAGCAGATGGGGTTTAACGTCCCAGTATTTAATATGCGTGCTCCGATTGGTGGTTTCTGTCCACCCCACCAGATGTCCCTCAGTCTGTGCTGAAAGCAACCTCTTGCGCTCGTGCTGTGATCCGGACTTGAACAGTCGTCCGCACACCCTTCCAGAGCGCAAGGTGTTCGGCAAGGAGTTCAAGCTGTAGAGAGGTCTGCGGACGACTGTACTTCCGCATTAGAACTGGCTACCAGGTTGTCCCACTTATGCGAGCTTATGAGCTCCTGGATTTCTTCGGGTGGTGCGTCTGTGGGGCAGTCCCGAAAGATGTGTTCTGTCGTGGCTCTCTCGCCACAAAGCTACGCAGGCTATGAGCATTGCGGTAGGACAGTGAAGGGTTTTGGATTAATACCGACCAGCTGGTTTTGCTTAACGTGCGCTGGCATCGCGCAGTACACGAGATGCATTTGCTTCGCCTCCATGGTACCCTTGCCTTCACTTGACCGATTGATCAGTCATTTGGTCGGTTGATTGATTCATTCGTTAGTGATTGACTATCAACTGATTGAATTAGTCATGTGATTTCGGATCGAATAATTGATTTAATTACATAGATTGATCAACTGACCGAGTTATCAGTGAATTGACTGATTGCGCGAATATTTGATTTGATATATGCTGCTGATCAAATCATCGACTTTTTATTCAGCGAGATTGGCTACATTCAGTATTAGTTTTTATATTATTATTAACGTTTGGGCCGATTGCGACATGACTCGTTGAATTTAGTGATTTTAGTTCTTATTCACTGAGTGGTTCACTGATTGAATCATCACTGATTTAATAGACTGAGTGATCCATTTATTAAGTTATCATTATATTGATTGATTGGGCACCCGAATGATTTAATTCTGTGTATTGGTCAATTGATCAATCGTTTACTTGATTGATTGACTGACTATTTTAATTAGTTGAACAATTGCCCGATTGATCAGTCATTTGATTTAATGAATGATCTGAATGATAGATTTCATAGCCTGGTTGATCCATTCTTTAATAGATTAATCGAAAGACTGAGTGATTGGTTCATTAATTGATTGGTTAATTAATTGGACGATCGACTGATTGGTCTAATTTAATGTGCTGATCAATTGACCGATTGATTAGTCAATTGTCTGAATAATCAGTCATTTGGCTGCTTGATGAATTGACTGATTTGTTGATTGTTTTATAGATTTAATTTGATATGCTCGTCAACTGCTCAACTGCGTAATCATTTGATCGATTGATTGAATGGATAATCTGATTGATTTATTTGATAGACTGATTCTTCCATTCATTCATTGAAGGTCTGACCTATTGATTGGTAGGTTGATTGATTTAATTCGATGTATTGACCAATTGCTCAATTCTAGTAACTGATTTTTTTATTGATCGATTCATTCATTCTTGACTAATCGATATTTATCGGTTTATTGATTCGTTCATTGCTTGAGTGAATGACTGTCGATTGATTGATTGAATCAGCCAGTGACTGTCTATCGACTGAATGAGTTGACTGATTGTTTTAATTATACCGATTGATTTAATTTTCTATGTTGATCAACTGAGCGATTAATCAATCATTTAGCTGATTGGTGGACCAGTTGGTTAATTTAATTTGACACGTTGATCGTTTGAGCGATTGATCAGTCATTTGATCGATTGATTGATTAGATGAAAGCTTACCCTAGGCGCTTGTTTACTGCTGCTTCGAGTTTTGAGCGTGAATGTTCGCGGATAATTGCGGCAATGGGTGGTCTTTGTATATAAACCAGCTACCACAATACTCTTCGCGTTTTTTTCATTGCTGCTGTTTTGGTTTTCGTTGTTGCTTTTTGTTTTTAATGCACCTGGGTTTAGTTACTTTTCCTGTCTGTCCTGTCCGAAGCTGCCCCAGTATATTTAGCGTTTGTTTTCAATCTGGAATGATTCTTGGGGATATTTTTTGCGCATTTTTGCCTTGTAGAGTGTTTGTTTCTGGGCAATCTCCCGTGCGACTATTATTTTTTATATTCCACCCTGTGTTAGGCAGGGTAACTTGATGGGAGAAAAAAGATAGGGGGATGCGCAGTGCGATGACAGTGCACTACACGTTAAAGATTCCCGGGTGGTAGAAATTATTCTGGAGCCCTCCACTACGGCACCTCTTCCTTTCTTCTTTCAGTCCCTCCTTTATCTCTTTCCTTATGGCGCGTTTCAGGTGTCCGCCGATATGTGAGACGATATTGCGCCCTTTCATTTCCTCAAAAACCAATTTTCATTTTTTTTCGCATATCCGTTTGCGTGAAAAAAAAAAGGAAAATTGGTTTTTGAGGAAATGAAATGGCGCTATATCTGGCTGCGTTTTTATGGAGGAAATACGCTAAGGCGCCCGTCTGCTGTGCGATGTCAGTGCACGTTGAAGATCCCCAGGTGGTCGAAATTATTCCGGAGCCCTCCACTACGGCACCTCCTTCTTCCTTTCCTCTTTCACTACCTCCCTTATCCCTTCCCTTACGGCGCGGTTCAGGTGTCCAACGATATATGAGACAGATACTGCGCCATTTCCTTTCCCCAAAAACCAATTATTTTTTTTCGCGGTTTGGAGTTCCCGGGCTCGAACCCGAGCGCGGCGGCTGCGTTTTTATGGAGGCAAAGCGCTAAGGCGCCCGTGTGCTGTGCGGTGTCAGTGCACATTAAAGATCCCCAGGTGGTCGAAATTATTCCGGAGCCCTCCACTACGGCACCTCTTTCTTCCTTTCTTCTTTCACTCCCCCTTTATCCCCTCCCTTACGGCGCGGTTCATGTGTCCGCCGATATGCGAGACAGATACTGCGCCATTTCCTTTCCCCCAAAACCAACCAACCAGGTGGTGGTGGTAGTGGTTTTATTAAAAATAATAGTAAAAAGGAAGGAAAAGATTTTTGCTAGCCCCGGCATCTGCCATCGATACTGAAGCACCTGAGCTGGGGCAGCGGAAATAAAGGACAGCAGGCAGAATGGAGAAATGAAGTGAAAGAGGTGAGGGGACAGGAAGAGAGGATAGGGGGAGAAGTAATTACACTAACTATTTAAAAACCTAAATCTAGAAACCCTAACAATACGTGTGTCTCGAAGTGAGCCCTGTAGCATCGAGTCAAAATTCTCTAAAATTATGTCGCAATGAACTGGCGCTACCTCGGATTTGTACGGTAAAATTGTCATGTTGTACAATCGTTGAATTCAAGTAAACCTTCAAAAGTTCGGGGAATGAGTCCAGAGTGACGAACGACACATCGCATTTTCCTGCCGCCGCGGTGGCTGAGTGGTTATGGCGCTCGGCTGCTGACCCGAAAGACGCGGGTTCGATCCCGGCCGCGGCGGTCGAATTTCGATGGAGGCGAAATTCTAGAGGCCCGTGTACTGCGCGATGTCAGTGCACGTTAAAGAACCCAAGGTGGTCGAAATTTCCGGAGCCCTTCACTAAGGCGTCTCTCATAGCCTGAGTAGCTTTGGGACGTTAACTCCCTATAAACCAAACCAAACATCGCATTTCCCTTTTTTTTTTTGTGGACGGTCTTTATCCATGGCCTGCGGTTTTCTTCTTGCCACGTAAGCACTACGACAAGTGTGGATCATTTAGGACTGCTGACAGCCTGACTGTTCACAAGTGTACTACACGCTGTCTAGTAATCAACATGGTCCTCACACGTCATGTTTGCTTTGTCGCCTGCCCGGACATTTAGAATAGGGTGGTGCTATCGGTTAGGGGCACAGGGTAATTGTTTAGCGAGGCGCAGGACAATAACGCCCCTCCCTCCGTTTATTGCCCTGCGCACTGGCCACCTGCTATTCCCCTATACGCCTAACGGACAGCGCATCACGTACCCTATTCTAAAGGTCTCTATTAATAGTCCCCCGCCGCGGTGGCTCAGTGGTTAGGGCGCTCGACTTAACCCATAGGCTCACCATATTCTAAAAACCCCTGTAATTACTGCGATGGGTTCCAGAAATTGACGCAACGGTCTTACGGGCCTCACACATGGTGTTTGTTACTTTTATCGCCGCCAAATAAAAGATGCATCTGCCTCACCTTTCGCTCAGCGCGCTGCCAAACCAATTTCCTGTGCGGGATATTTTCTGTTTGTATTTATTTAGTACGGAGCAAAGCATGGGCCCCTAAATTCTTTTACCATCGCTACAAGCCGTGATAGGTAGTCGCTATAAGAATTCTACCTCATTTTAGGGACCAGCCGCAGCGGTGGCTCAATGGTTATGGCACTCGGCTAATAATAATAATAATTGGTTTTGGGGGGAAAGGAAATGGCGCAGTATCTGTCTCATATATCGTTGGACACCTGAACCGCGCCGTAAGGGAAGGGTAAAGGAGGGAGTGAAAGGAGAAAGGAAGAGAGAGGTGCCGTAGTGGAGGGCTCCGGAATAATTTCGACCACCTGGGGATCTTTAACGTGCACTGACATCGCACAGCACACGGGCGCCTTAGCGTTTTTCCTCCATAAAAACGCTTCCGCCGCGGTCGGGTTCGAAACCGGGAACTCCGGATCAGTAGTCGAGCGCCCTAACCACTGAGCCACCGCGGCGGGGCAGGCGCTCGGCTAGGGTAAAAGACACTGATTCGATTCCGGCCGCGGCGCCCGAATTTCGATGGAGACGAAATTCTAGAGGCACGTGTACTGTGCGATGTCAGTGCACCTTAAAGAACCCCAGGTCGAAATTTCCGGAGCCCTCCACTACGGCGTCCCTCATAGCCTGAGTCGCTTTGGGACGTTAAACCCCCATAAACCAAACCATCATTTTAGGGACCAGCGGTTGATGGGCGACTGACGCGGGCTTCCAAGCTTGGCGATCTGAATGTAAGAATTAAGCTTCCATTGTTTCTCTGGCCATCCGGTCTTTATGTCTGAAAAGTATGGTAGCGCTTGAAAAAAAAAAAAAAGGTGCGTTTGCACAAGCGACGGTGCAAGGCAAGATCTCCGGACGAATTCGAAGAATCACTATCGCATGAATTGAAGTGTCCTTTGAGCCAGCGTCCCGCCTGCCCAATGTCTACTTCCAGCTTTCTGCAGATGGTATGGAGACCACCACTGTCTGCTAGTTGTGGGAAAGCAAAGGAAAAGATAACGACCGACAATGGATAGCATGCTATCTGATACAAGCTTTAACAGAATATTTACGCAGGCTTCGAACACACCAGCTGCTTTTGCTTATCTTGAGTTTTTCCGGCCTGTCGTATTTACATCGTCCGTCCTTCCTTAAATCTGCTCGCTCAGATCGTGCCGGCAGATTCATTAAAATCGGCAGCGGCTCGCCTTGCGGCAGCTACGCGAATTTATTGCTGCGTGCGCGCGTCCGCAGCCTCTACGCAAAAAGCACGGTGAGGGCGGCTAGCTCTTGTAATCGCAAAATGTACGTGGAGAAGGCCCAGCATCGCGGGTGTAGAGAAAACGAGCTTTGAGTCACGCTCTGATGCAAGCCGGCCCACTAGCCGGCCACGGAGAACGCTTATGAAGCTTTGTGTTTCGAAACGTCTCGGTGAATTCAGCTTAAATAAAGAGCGCGGAGGGCGGTACAGAGCAGCGCGCGGGTGCGCGGAGGTCGCGTAGGCCCCTCATCGCGGATGGAGCACCTCCGCTTGCTTTTGAAAACCCGCCTGGTTCCCGGTGCTTTCCGACGAACCAAGCGGCGTCCCATGCCAAGAGGAAAGAAAAAGAAAGGCGACGCCGAAAACTTCCACCGCTGACACCGACCAAGCGAAAGGAATGCGGCTTCGCAGTCCCCCTCTTGCCCCTCTGTTCTATCCCGTGACGTCACTATGGCGTCACGGCCGGGAACTCCGTAGGCCGTGGCACAAGTGTGCGCGGCGCCAGCGGCAGATGGCGGCACCTGTCTCAGAAGTGGGCGTGCCTGCCGTGCCGAGTGGGCGGGGTCTCACTTTCACCCCCGCTGCTCTGGCTGCGAGCGCGTTCGGAGCAGTCGTTTTGTGCGCGCTAGAGCCCGACTCGCGTTCCATGTGTATGTGTGTGTAACATTCGGAGCGACGGAGGCTTTATGTTTTTATCCCTCTCTCTTTATTTCCTCCCCAGCAGCGAGGACACGTGCGTTTGATGCTTGCTGCTCCTTTTCTTTTTCCTTTTAGTGTTCGCCGGCTAATCAAGACGAATTAAGAGGAAGCATCGTTTTTGCAGCTTTTGTAGCAGACGAAAAGAATAGCCGCGCACGCGTGCGCACATCCCAGAATTCCCGACGCGCGCGCGCGCCGTGAAAAAAAAAAAAATCGTCTGCATCAATCACGGACGTCGTTGCTATTTCAGCTGTCAACTTTGGCTTTATTGCGGCTTGAACCAGGAGCTAGAGCTCGGAACCGAGGTTGCTTTAGCAAAAGCGAAACCTTAAGCAACTGCAAGCAGAGCAAGTAAGGCGAAGATATGTCGCGAAACTCTGCTGCGCCACACGAGTTGTGCCGCGTCGTCTGCTAGAGCACCTGCCTCGGTAGGGCCGGCGAAACATCCGTATCGCGTAAGCGGAAAAGGGAAAGAAAAGGTCGAGTCGAGCGGCCAGCATAAAAGGCTAGATATAAAGGGGGAGACGATAAAGTGAGCCCGGCGAGGGCGAATGCATGACGTCTGAGCAGCGAGGCGGAATATACGAGGCGCGGTATGTGCCAACACGGGAGCGATAAATTCCCCTCCGATCCCCTCCCATCTCACGACGGGCGAGCCAAAAAGATAGGCCAGGATCAATGTCCAACGACGGAATAACGATTCGAAGCAGCGGCGCCGGATCGAAACCCCGCGAGCTCGCTTTGAGGAACAAAAATGCAAGCCGCCTCCAAATCAGCGGGGAAAGGGGAACCGGGGGGCGATTATCCGAATTAGGCTTCGCTTCGACTCCGTGCCCAACGCACGGCGAGCAGCAGCTTAGCTAGGCCTCGGCGACGAGCTGTTCGCTCGCGGGGCGGAGCTGGAGCCCGTGCTCCCGGAAGGGACATTTCGAGCGGCGGCCGCCGAGCTGGCAAAATGACAGCCAAAACTTCACACGCCGCGCCTTACATTTGAATGAAAAACATGTGAATTGCTCCGATGATTCATCCCTTTTCCTCGAGGGGCCCGACGCCGCGGCGATTGCCAATGGAGGGCGCCCCCGGCCCCAGGAACAGCATAGCGAGTCCCGCGTAAATACCACGCAGGTGCTGTATTGTTATTAAATCTCTCGCGCATGCGCAGTGCGGCCCCGGCTTATATCAGATGTTTCAAACATGGCGACGGCGCTGAGGCCGTCGTGTTCTTTTGTGGGTGGAAATTGCCTCGCCAAGGGCGACAGACTGTCTAATTTCGAGCCGAAACTTTTCGGGCAGCGGCGGCCAGAGAGCCTCTTGGACGTGTGTGCAAAAGTGGTGGCCCAGCACATCCCATTCCAGCGCATCGAAGAACGCTACAACAGGATACCCGAGCCCGTGCAACGCAGGATCATCTTCTGGTCGTTTCCTCGCAACGAACGGGATATCTGCATGTACTCGTCCTTATCAAGTGACTCCAATAGTTGTGGTGACTACCAGAAGCTTCCGTTTTACCGAGGCCTCAAGCTGTACGAGGCTGGGTGTGTCGATAACGTGTTGCAAGTAGGTAAGTACCCACTGTTCAGCGCATCGAACAAAGGCCGCTTGCCTAATGGGCTTTCGGCGTCTGTGCATGTTTCCACTGCGTTGGCCGCTTGTTCGCTCGAGTGCACCGCGTCGGCCGACGAGTGCGGTCGCCGGTGCAACGTTTTCGGGCGTAGCCAACGTCGGAACGGGCCGTGGCAGGGCCAAAGTAAACAAAAGTGCCGCGGGCAAAGGCGTCTTTGATCGAACCAGTCCGTGCCCGTGTGACACCCCTCCGCCCCGGCGGCTAATTTAATCGTTTCCATTATTGATCACGTCCCCCGTTTTTTCGTTTGCCGGGTGTGAAAGTGATCTGCCGTGCGTCGTTTTCGCCATGCCATCGCAAAAATTGCATCCGCAGGCGACGGAGGAAACGTCGTCTCCGGTTCCAGACGACGACGCGCTCCATGGGAGAGCCCCCCGCTTTGCTTTCCCCCCTGAGGCGAGCGTGCGTTTTCCACGGACGCGCTTGGCCGGCTCGGTCTCGCCCCTCGAAATGCCTCGGTCAGCGCGATTCGACGCCGCTGCGTCGCCGACATCTGCCAAAAAAATAGCGATTTGTTTCGCACCGTTTCCCGAAAATGCCGTCCCGGGGTAATTGTCGTCTGCGTCACGGGGCGCCGTGCCTTCTTGTTTCGGTTTTGCGTCGTGTTTATGTTTTCCGGCCGAAGGGGGGCCGTGCTGTCGTCGGCGCGTGGGGGAGCAGCCAGCGCTGCTCGCCGCTTCGCGTTAGGCTTAGCTCGAGACTTGCGGAAAGCGCTTCCTGTGGCGTAACGTCGGCCCCGACGCCGTAAGGAAGCCGCGTTCGTTTTATCTCCCGGAGCGATGATTTCGTCGTCGTCTTTGGCATAGTCTCCGCGGTCGGTCGCCGCGCCTCGGCATCTGGCTCCCGACGCCGTCCCGGCGTCGGCGGCTATGCCTGCTCCTATCGCCCCCTCGCTAGGCCTCGTTCCGTATCGACGGCTCATCAAAATGTAAACATGATGAAATCATGCTTTTTTATTCTCGCTTCTCTTTGCGCCGTTTTCGCAGTAGAGCGCTTTCTTGTTGTTCCAGTTTCGTGCGTGCTTTGTGCAGAGCGCTTCTTAAGCGCGGATGATGGGAAAAGAAACGCGCCCGTGCGCCGAGTGTCTGCGTCTTCTGCTACAGTTTTGCGCGTTGTCGCTTGTCGCTGCTAGTGCATTTGCGAAAGTTGTTCGTTGGAAGCGCAGTTTTTGGACTCATTTGAGAGATTTTTTCTCATCTCTCGCTCGCTTTCCTGATTGGGCGGCGAGCGTTTGTGCCTACATCCGTTTCGAAATTACTTTTTTCTTCCGTAACGAGCGCCGCGCGTTCCTCGGTTTTCGTCTGCTACGGAGATTTTTTTTCGTCTGCTGGCGCGCGCGCCGCCGTCGCCGCTAGGATCAGCTCGGCGAAAGGCATCTCTCGGAAAGCAGCATCGTTCCCTTTGCATTTTTAATACAGGGCCCTCTCGCTGCGTGTGTGCGTGATGCCTCGCCAACGCTGCCGCCGCTGGGTATACAGAAATAAAGTACACATGCATACCCAGGCCGACGGGATCGGATCGAAATCGCGCCATCGGCGAAAGCGCATATGCAACGTCGAGAAAAATACCGCCCGGGGGATCAAGATCGAGCGTTCGGGAAAAGTAATAGAGGAAAGCCTACGACTCCGCCTTTGCGTGCTTATTTTATTATCTTTGTTTGTAGTTAGGGCGCAAAGTACCTTACGTAACGCGATGGAACCGTGCTCGGATAGCAAAGGCGCGCTGTTGCGTTGGCGAGGTGGACCTTTGCCGTAGAATCTGTAGGAGGGGGTTGCGTTGCAGTCTTAGCGGCAGAAAAAGAACGCGATGTCGTGACTGTTGCGTCAAAAATGCGATGAGCGTTTGTAATAAAAAAAGTGGTTTTATTTATTCTGTGCGTTGCGCCTTTTGTCTCGCGCAGCATGATGTGTGCAGAGACCGCCGGCACAGTCATGTTTGCTTTTAGGCTGTGTCCCGAAATAACGGATGAACGTCATGGAACGCAAAAAAAAAAAAAAAAACATCGGATGAAACGGCGACGCCTGGCTGCATAAGCCGGTGTTGCGAGGGAGGGCAGTGGGTCGGAGGGAAAGTAGTTTACGTAATGGCCTTTTATTGTTATTGGCCGGGACATTGCTGCCGTGGCCTCCTTTCCACCAGTCTCCCTGTAGCGATTTTCAAGGCTGCCCGCGGCCCCTCGGTGGACAGAGCCGACATGCTCGTGGAAATTGGTGATGTAACGAAAGCCCGCGCACACGTCGACTCGAGGCAAAATTGCCCCCGGTGGAATATGGGGCGCCTTTTGGCCGACAGCGGCATTTTGCTTTCTTAAGGGCGACCATAGTAATTTTTTTTTGTCCGGTCGGGCGCCTGCGTGATTGATGTTAATAATTCTTCTAATTCTAGTTGATCATGTACCACTCCGAATTCAATAACCGCTATGCTGTAATTATCATCATCATTAGTTTTGACCCTGCTAGCAGACGACATTCACTTTAGGAGGCGGTGGAGGCTGCACTGCACCGTTGTTTTGTGTTGTTTTGAGTTTGAGTCGTCATCTCGGAGCTGAAACAGTCGGGCTTTAGCTGTCCATGATGCCTTGTCTGAGGCATCATATGACTATCAGACGAACGAGGGGGAAAAAGATCGAGTGCACTTTTTCGCGTTCCTGTAGTGCAGTCGTTTGGAAGCAGTTGCGCTTCAAGTTATTTTCCTCCTTTGATTTGATACCGATAAACCTTGCAGATGCTCGATCGTGTCCACGATGGCGGCTTTTCTCTGCGCTCGCCTCTGCCAAAAGCGATTAGTGGCTGTGATGTCACTGCTCGTCTGCGCGCCGCTGATCCAGCAGACACTTGTTCTCTGCGATAAGCCAAATGGATAAGCGCGGTCGACGTGACCTCACGCCGTGGGCAGTTCTATCGGCACGCGTCTCCGTCGTTGTCGGCAAGCTTGGCAGCGATAACTAATTCGTGCCTTCTATTATCTGGTCGCTACTAGCGTGTTCTTCTGCCATCGCCGCAGGGCGGGAATGACGTCATGATCGATCGCAAGAGGCTGTTAAGAGGACATGATGCGCGGAAATTTTAGCGAAGTTTTTTTTTTTTTTTGTCAGCTAGTGTCTTGCCGAAATGCTTCGAACGATCGTTTGTGGATACATATTCTGTGGTGCAACGCCAATGTTTGGCAATATATGTTTACTTTTGACCATGGGCCATGGGCAGTGCTCATGCACTGCCATGTGGTTGACCCTGTCAAAAACACCGTTTATAATTTACAGATGCACATTTAGTGTCATTCGGAATCTGCTTGTTCTGTTGTTACCGGTTTCAGTCAGTTACGATTCTGCTAGTTTCCTCTGGTGATTTTTTTACTGTAGGATATGTGATTGGCTACCAGAGTGAAAGCTTAAAGCCACAGTAATCTGTCTCACTCTACCCTGAAACATGTAATATATAATATGTGATGTTGCATGTCGGAGCTAGGCGATTTTGTGACGAAAATGTGATGGCTTAAATTTTTCCCTTGTGAAAAAAAGCTTAATTAACATGCATAAGTGGCCAGCATCAATTATAGTTTGCGCTGTTTGTTTCGGCTGTGTTGGCAAACTGTGTTCCGCTTTCTGTCTGAGGCATGTCTGTGGCAATAAATTTGGCCAGTGTTGTTAACATGCCATAGTGTTATATGAGGGTCATGACGAAGGTAATGAGAGACAATTTTTACTATACATACTGCATATTTACTGAAATAAAAACTACCTCCTTGTTCTTTCCACACAGTCACCATTTCTTCACAAGCGCTTTTCACACTGATCAAGAAGTTTGAAAATGACTGTCCAGCATATCACTCGGTTCCAGCCTTGCTGATTGAGGACGTGACGCACTGCTGCCTGTATTACCTCTGCTTTCTCATAGCATTGTTTTCTTATATGGTCCGGTAGATATCTGAGCCGGAGGTAGCCCAGAAAAGCCAAACTTCCGACCACACTTTTTTTGCATCAAGGAGCCTCTTAATTTTGGGTTGCTAGATGACGTCTCTCTATGGTTACTTCTCAGCAGAGCTTGACGAGTGTTTTGACGCATTGAGCCGGGCTGAGGAGAACCAACCAAAATCAAATCCTTGGCATTCCAGAGGACCATGCCCACAGCCTTGGCCACTGATGGCATTGTCATTGCTTTCTTGAGAGCTTGTGGTTCCATTGCATACTCATAGACTCACAGTTACTTCGGCTTTCATTACTGGTCATATGGAGCAGGACATCTCCCTTCATTTCAATATTTGTGACAAAGTTACACAGTAACGGTTAAGCATTGAGCTTCGTTCTCTTTTTTCAATAAAAAAAAGTGGAATCCTGAGGGTACAAATTTTCAGATAACGACTAGCTTACGGTCACCTTCTCGTGCTGTGTTGTGTAATTCTTGCTATTTCTCCTAATGCAACACACCTGTCTCCTTTGATAGCTTCATCAACAATTGGCTTCCATTGCAGCTGTTCAAGGACAGTCTCCTCAATGCTGATCTTGAATGCTTGTCTGATCGTATCTAAAACACCTCACCAATCTTCTAAAACGCTTCACACAGTAACATTCCATTTATAGGTGAAATACTGGTAGTTCTTTGTGTAATGCTAGATTTACATGCCACAGAGCATGAATGACAGATTGTTATGAATTTCCTTTTTTTGGTGTGACATGCCCGAGTTGTTGCCTCCCTTCGCCATGTAGCGACTCATGGTGGCTAGATGCTCTTAGAAGTCCTAGGCTTTTACTTCATAATAACGAAGAGATAAAGGAAGATAGTGCTGAGTTACATTCTGAATCTGTCAGTTTCCTCAGCGGATGATGCTTTGCCATAGGTATGCACACATCTTTCCTTGAAGGGGCTCTGAAACACTTTCCGAGGAGAGCACATCAACTCGCTCGATCACTGCATTGTGTTGTTATGAACACCTGAGCCAAATAATGCGCTTCTACACGCAGCACAGAATTCACAATCACATGCGAAAGTTGGCGAATCCTTTACTTTTTCATGCTCGCACCCTCCTCCATAGCACCGTTCCCACGTATACCAGTTCAGAGATGGCCATTGGTTAGGTTCTTTGAGACGTCAAGCAGCTATTACAGATGCGGCCAATATGCAACGTAGCTTCGGCCTTTCGGGAAGCTCCCTCCCCAGCGGTGGGGCTGGCGGAGGAGCGCCGATGTTTCAGCATGCGAAAAGTGATGAGAGGTGAGGGAAAGGCATGAAGACGCTAAAATTTAAGGTTTGACTACAGATAACTCGGCTTCTTCAAAGCGCATCAGAAAATTCTTGTTGGGGGACATTCGTGAAGCGGCACCGTTTAACATAACAGGCATGCCACAACTATATTAGAGCCCCTTTCAAAGCCACTTTAAGAGGGGGCCAAAATGCATGATTATGTTCATGTCTGCTGTGTAGCAGGGATGAATATGGGTAGAAGCGTTGCGTCCCCCTTCTCCCATGCCAATTGGAGCGGCCATTCCCCCTTGTGTACATGCCATGAGCTTTGCTGCTTGATTTCTGGAGCTGTAGAAGCGTGTGCCATGGTCACTTATCATATATATTGGTTTGGTCACGATTGTGCTTTCAGTCCATGGTCACTTGAGTCACCATTGTTGAATGAAGGTGACATAAATTTACGCATCCATAGTCACTTTGAAATGATTTGAAAAGATACATCCTCCATAATGGGAGAGTTGACATGTTAAAGTTTGGCCATGGTGTACACAACTCGTTGTTTAGTGGAGTCATGGCAGTGTCAGTCGTGTGATTTTTTTTGAGAGAGAGCAACATGCCTCACCGGGCACTGTGTTCAAAGTTGGGCATTTTCCTTGAACGCAGCCAGCTCTGAGTATAGCCCTTGACTTGCTTTCTTTTAGTCATCTGTCAAGCCTGGCCTTTGAGCGAACAAGGTACAAGGAAAGCTTTTGGTTTGAGTTATTGTGGGGTTTCAGAAGGACAGAGAAACTACAGGGGTGCATTTAGTACTGTGTGGCAGTCTTGAAGCCCAGGCATAAAAAATGCGAGAAAGTTTGTCTCACGCAGAATTTTTAGGTCACACAAGACTGCATTTTGCTCTGCGACAGGCAGGGTAATTTCCTAAACTCTCATTTGTGGGGAGAGTTTTTGCGCTCACCGCGTAAAATAACTTCAGTGTGCTGGAAGGTAGAAGTGGCAAAGAGAACGTTCTCAAAAAAGGGATTTTTTTTTTTTTGAAGGGCTGCCTAGTTGACTGAGTGCTGTTTCCTGCCTTTTTCGTTTTGTGCTTTTCCGTTGTCTGAGTAGCAGCTGTACGGCCTTAGAGTTGCAGAATCATTATAGCCCTTTTAGCAGATGTAGTGGTGAAGCTTGGGATAGTATTTGTCTTGATTGCTGGCACCTGTCTTGTCCCGCTGTTGACACTTATCGTTGCCGTTTCTGTGCTGCTTTCAGGTTTTCACTTGAGCGGAAGTGTGACGCCCAGTGCCCCTGGGACAGGGTATCCTGCCGAGCCCGAGAGGAAGTTTCGCATCTCCATTAGCTTCGACAGGTGAGACCACTTGCCCTCCTCTTCTAGTGTCAGGGTTTTTGAATTTTTGCACAGGGTGCGTTGAAGTGAATTGGCTCTTCACATTATTATTTTTTCTAACAGAGACACCAGATGGGTATAAAAATTTGAGAGGCACTTGATTCTATTACATGTCTGGTGTGATATCATAGCCCCACTTGGATGCCCGAGTGTGATGAACTTCCGGTTCAGTTGACGTCACTTCCGGTCCGGTGGCGCCGCTTCCAGTTCAGCTTACATCACTTCCGGTCTGGTGATGCCACTTGAGTTCAGTTGATGTGACTTCCGGTCTAGTGATGCCACTTCCGGTTCAGTTGATGCCACATCCGGTTCAGTTGACGCCATTTCCAGCTTAGTTGACATCACTTACAATCTGGTGGCGTCACTTCCGGTCTATGTCACGAGTCATGACTAGTGATATGACTCACACACATGCACAGTTGCCACTCAGGGCATCATGGCACCCCCATGTAACCAAAACGCCGCTACATATTGCCTCAGCTCTCGTGTCACTTCACGGCACCAATGCAAAATGGTTCGTTAGAGCTTCCTACACAATCACATAAAAATAACGGCTTGTTAGAATGACTAAGCGGGGTGCCTGTTTTTGAGAGGGCCTGGTCTGTTGAAGGGAGACTAGAAACCAGTGTAAGTTTGCCTGTATCGACGGATTGCCTGATTCTAACAACAAAGAAGCTGCTGTCTGAGCTACTGCAGGCTCGAAAAGGGCCAGGAAATGAAGTACAGGTACCAGCGCTGTCAGCTGGTTTTTCACAAGCAAACCGAGATAACGTCAATACCTTTTATTGTTGCTATTGTTGCGGATCTTTGAGGCTAGCTAGGTCATGCCTTCATTTGCTTTGAAACAGTGATCGTGAAATCCTTTTGTTTGAGTTTGAACATAGTGGTGGGAAAAAAAAAAAATGTTTCATTTTTAAGTCCTGTTTTACGAGCAAGAAATCTGTCTTTATTCGGCCAGGCAAACATCAATCACATAGCGAAAAAGAGCGAAATAGTTGATTTCTGCTAAGAACAAAGGTTGCATGGGGTTTTCCCACAGTGTGCTCTTAACTTAAGAACATTACCAGCAGGGAAAATTTGGGCAGGAATGGGATTCATTCTGTGGTTTCTTTCATGGTGGCAGGGGTGGCATTCCAATTGAATGAAAATACAAAAAATAAAACCTTAATTCGTTGAGAGTTTCAGTTGTGTAGTCAGTCCATCAGTCTTTGGTAAGGGCAAAAGTCCAGTTCTCATTGATTAGCAGGATTTGAGCTGTCACAAGCCTTGCATGTAGGTCAGCATGTGCTGCCCCTATATTTTACTTTATTTCCGGGAACTGAGAAGTATGCAGGTGCAAGCATCACTGATCAGCATCAAGTCAGTGCTTGGACTGCCCTAGTTGTACGTTTCTGTAGCATTTCTTTGTTTTTAAATGGTCGTGTGTGGTTCCATGGCCTTGACCAAACAAATCTGTGTCAAGCTCGAGAATGGAATGTCAGTTCGAGCATGCTGGCTGTTTTAATGAAAAGACAAAAAGACACTGTGCTTGTTCTTTCCTTTTTTTCTCTCCACTGGTGTACAGTTACCTACCTAGTTCAAGGGTAGTTTTAATGCTAAGCATATGCTAACGAGTTCACCCTCAGCACATAATGCAGGGCTAATGATGCCCTTTTTAACATGTTAGTTTATGCACACCAAGTGAATGAGCAAGAACCACCTTCCTCCAGAGTCTACAGACAAAAGAAAAGGAAAGGAAGAAAATCAAATAGTTTGCAACAAAGACCTTCTTATTAAAAGCTCCCGACTTGAAATCAACACACAGTGGTAAGAACAAGCAGTATGTGTGTATACCAACAATGAACTATCATCAGTCAGTGTCTGCATTTCAGAAAGAGAATGTTGGACCGTCTTGTTACCATAGGTACTATAGTTAAGCAGTATGTATGTGTACCGACAATGAACTGTCATCGGTCAGTGTCTGCATTTCAAAAAGAGAATGTTAGACCGTCTTATTACCATAGGCACTTAGTTATAGTGGCAGCGTTAAGAGGCAGTAAGGGAGCCAAGTGGGTTGACGAACAAACATGAGTTAATGATATCATAGCTGAAATCAAGACGAGGAAGTGGAGTCTGGCAATGTGAGGAGAAGATAATCGATGGCCTCTTATAGGGTAACAGAGTGGATTTCAAGAAAACCCAACTGTTGCAGGGGGTGGCAGAAAGACGTGGCCGGATGAGGTTGGGATTTTTGTGGGAAATGGAAAGGCCATAGCTGGCACAAGACAGAGTTGATTAGAGATGAGTGCGGAGAAAGAGGTCTTCTTCTTGTGGTGGACTTAATTGGGCTGATGATCATGATGACGCAGTTCACCGATCGCGCATCTTTTGTGCCACGGAGAGATGGGATGGTTGCTTGGCCTTCTGTAAAGCATTTCTTCCAAGGCCTTCTGTGTCTTATTGTTCACCATATAGCTAAAAGCCATGCCAATAGTCTGTGTTCCGTTATGTGCGCAGATGTATTTGAGCTATTGTGTGGCTGCCTAAGACACGTTGCTTTTGTGGCCTTTGTGGTCGGAGCCTTGAGCTAGCTGTGACATTTTCGTGCCTGTCTTAAGGGGAGACAATTTGCTGCCATTTGTTTTGCAAAGCATTCTTTGTATAATTGCTTACCACACTGCTTTGCTTACTTTTTCACCCTTACTCAGATCTGTTTTGTTTTTCTTAATTTGTTCGTTTCTGTTATTTGCTAAAGTTTTTCGATCTGATTCAAAATTCTCATTGGCTTGCGACAGCTTTGTCAATCTTTGGCTGCAGTTTTTTTTTTTCTACTTTGTCGCTTTAGTGCAGGTCTGTCTCTGATGTCTTTTGCGACCCTTGGATTTAGCAATTTGTCTCCACGAGGTAGTGCTTGAATCATCGCTCGGGAAACCCAGAGGCTGGCAGTGACATTTCGTGAGAAAGAAGCATTGTGTACAAGAATGCTTGCAAAGGTTCCAACAGTGCTTCTTCAGCTGTCAAGCTGTGCTCCATATGGCGACATTTTCTTTCTTAACCTGGAACACATTAGCACAGAAGTAATGAACACTTTCGCAATGAATGAAAGACATGTGGAGGGGGGGTGAGGTGAATGCCAGAGACATTGAAGGTCGATAGCTGTCTCATGCTGAGCAAGTTATCTGTTCGAGAGTTTTTTTCTTATTGACCTCTTGTCGATGAAACAGCGGTGAACATTGAGGTGATTGTCGTGATAAATTGAAATTAAATTGGCTTGTGATCCATCATTTTTTTTTTCTTCTTATCAGCTACGATTCTTTGTTTAGTGCGTGCCAGTGACAGCTGATTTTTGCTTTCTTACTAGGGATTGAGTGCTGCTTGGGTGTTGGATGTCATTTAATTATCAAGCTCCAGTTGCTTGAGGTAGTATTTGACAACCTTGAGAGCAAAAAAATGTAATGATACAAAAAAAGAAGCTTTGCTGCTTGGGTTAAAAAAAATTGTCTACTTTTAAGGTTGTCAGGGTCCTGCTCAGCTTAGCCAAACTAGGTATCTGAGCAGCACCAATGCACATTAAACAATTGAGCCGTGGAGCAGCTGGTGGACTTGGGATAATGGCACGATGTGATTGAGATGTTCTCTGAAATGATATTGAACCTTTCACACAGATAACATTGGTATTGAGCTAGCATTTGCAGCACTTCTTGGTTTTGTTATTCTTGCAACGAGATGAACTGAGTTTCTTTCTTTTTTTTTAATGCAGACACTGAGGGATGATTGTTGGCTGTCAACATATATTGTTCGTTACAGTCACTTATCAGTGTGCCTTGGTTGCAAGTTGGAAGGTTTTCTTGCGAAGGTTATTGTCGCAGACAATCGATTTTCTGTTTCTTATGGTTTGGGGCTCCTCTTCGAGCATTTGGGGTGCATAAACTAATATGTTAAAGGGCTAAAGCATATAGCAGCATTGTTAGCTCTGTGTAATGTTCCAAGGCTGAGCTGGTTAGCGCACTTAGGACTATGCTGTACTATAACGGCATGATTGCGTCAGGCTTGTGTAAGATGGCCTTCTTGGCTTTGTTTTCAGGGAAGCCATTATAGTTGTGGTCACAGTGTTATATCATAGGGAAGCTGCTGCTCATTTCTTGTTTTTTTTTTGTATAGTTTAGGCAGTGTTCACAATGATTTTGGGAGCATATTGGCCAGTTGGTGGTTCCACTGCAGCGTGGTGCCCACAACTGAGGTCAAGAATACTTGCTGTGTCATTTACAACTGCCTGTGTTGTCAGTCATCAGCAGGTTTTGTGCTAGCTCAATGCTGTTTCTTTGAAAACATGCTCATGCAGCAGCATATAGAGCAATTTTTTTTGGTTTCTCGTGAAAAAGATTTTTCACGTCAGAAAGCTGCCTTTTCACAGTGCACAAATGCCCCTCACTCTAGTGAGGGGCACGTGCTGACATTAGCATGTGTGGTTGCTGTACTCCACCGAACTGGAGTAGCCACTGCTTTCAGTAGCATGCACCATGCGGAATTTCAGCCGCAAAAATGCGATTGGAGTGGTTCTTTGGGCTGATCAGATGGGCCGTAAAAGTTCTGAAAGCACTGTTTTTGATGCGCTCACCATGAGGCTTGCATAAAAGTGGCTGTTCAACCAGCCTTCTAAATAGGAACTTGCAGGAGACCTTTCCGTAGTTCAGTTTATCTTGGTGCATCTGGCTACAATGGGATGTCAAATTTGGGCCAATGAAAGCTGCACCCAGCTGCAGATAACTTTCACCAGTTTCAGCTTCAGTTGTACAGCCGGAACCCTCTTGCTGAAAGTGGCATCTGTGAACAAAATTGCTGAATTCTGTCACCGCATCTTTGTTTTTCTGTGTTGTTTGTACACCGGCAGACTAGTGCTGCTGTTGCATTCACCTGTTTGCGCTTCCTTTGCAGGTGCAAGATCACCTCTGTGACATGCACATGCGAGACGCACGACATCTTCTGGTGCCAGCATGTGGTGGCTCTGGCCATCTACCGAATCCGGAACGCCGACAGCGTCCGGCTTCGGGTGCCCATCTCAGGTGAGGAGGTGCCTTGCGTGTCTGTGCCCTCTTTTGCTTTGCACTTCCTCGTGTGCCTGGCATGTCTTGATAGCCATGCTCTGCTCCTCTGGCAGGTGGCGCCATCTGTTGGCACTTCATGTAACAGTGTCTTTGTAATGTATATCTCACAGTGCACATAGTCAGGGCCAATGTGTAGCTGGGTGGGGGATGCTCGCATGTAAGAGCTGTGGTAGGTAAGCACTGGCCTTCTTGAGTCTCTGAAACTTCAGGGAAGTGGGAGCACTGTGGATGACTGAAACAGTGACTATGAGTCATGTGTACAACATGTTCTAAAGCCGCCGCGGTGGCTGAGTGGTTATGGCACTCGGCTGCCGGCCCGAAAGATGCGGGTTCGATCCCGGCCGCGGCGGTTGAATTTAGATGGAGGCGAAGTTCTAGAGGCCCATGTGCTGTGCGATGTCAGTGCACGTGAAAGAACCCCAGGTGGTCGAAATTATTCCGGAGCCCTTCACTACAGCGTCCCTCATAGCCTGAGTCGCTTTGGAACGTTAAACCCCCATAAACCAAAACCAAACCAACAACATGTTCTTTATTTGTTGTAAAGACTGCTCCTGTCTTGCAGTCATGTATAGAAATTATGGTTGTAGTCGGTGCTGATTGTTTACTTTTGCCTTGGTTGATGATTTTTAACAGTCATCTAGTTGCTTCACTTGATCTATATTATATGGCGCTAGGACTGTCAATACGTTTTTCAGATTTTGTCTCGTTGCATTGATGAATTCTTTCTGCTCTGTTTGTTCATGAAATTGAACCAACTACAATGATGCCCTTTTGGGTACCATAGGTACCTTCAATAAATAGATGTCATTACCTTGTTCTGAGCTCTGAGTGGTTTTGCAAAATGTGTTGCAGAAAGCATGTCTGTGCATTTTAAATTGGGTGCCTCGGACTGTGCTGGTGGAACACGAGGTGACACTGCAAGTTAACACTCTTCATTTAGATTTTTTTGTGAACTCTCCAGCTGTTTTGGGGCTGCTACTGCATTGGCAAAGCCCTGGACAGTTCTGAGCACCACTTCTTAGAACTGTCGGCTGATGGAGCAGTATGCAGATCCACCTTCCGTTTCTGTCAGTAGTACTGTACTCAGCACTGCCCTTTCTTGTGATTCTGCTGGTGTATTTTTTTGCTGACAACTCCAAGGTGTGTTGATGGGCCTCGACACAGTCAGTAGCGATTGTGTATCTTTGTATACTAGTAAGATAGCGCGAGTGCTTATTGGTCCACAAGATAGTTGCACTACATGCGTGATGTCTTCCTTTGACATGCTGTCGTGGTATGTGTGTGTGTGCATCTGCAGAGACCCTGCTGCAGCTGGACCGGGAGCAGCTGCAGAAGCTGCTGCAGTACCTGATTGCCGAGCACCACACCGAGGTGCTGCCCACAGCTCAGCGCCTGGCTGACGAGATTCTCCAATCGCGGTCTCTCATCAACCGCATTGCAGGTACAGTGGTGGGCTTCGTTATAGCGTACACATTTATTGCAGCTGCTTTTGTCTATTTTGACGTGCACAGGGACATGCACAGCTAGCTGCAGTCCAGATCGCCTATGCTCAGTGTCACTTGAAGACTTGGTCGTTGCTGAAGGCTTGACCTTTGCCTGGAACTGCTGGTCTTTATTAAAGCCCTCAGGCTTCCTAGAGGTGGCATCTGCAAATAGGTCGGCCAGTGACACGTAGAGGGCAGTATTTGCGCGGTTTATCCACAGCATCAAAAAAGAGACGCCGCCATCTTTAACAGTGTAACTAAACACTGTTATACAGTACGCAGTGGAACATCTGGTTAAGAGAACTGTCCTCATTGATGATGTGGTGACAGCCAGCCATCTAGTCAAATTTTACTCTTTTCTTGTTCTTACTTATCCCAGGTGAAAGGTTGCTTTCTGAAGCTCAACACCTTGTCTAGAAGGTGCAGTAGCCTGGTTTGGTCACATGTCCGGTTTCAATGCCTCAGCCATCATTTGTGAGCATTCTCATGGGCTTGTCTTACATTGGTACAGTACACCTTTGAAAGTTCCCTACTGACCCAGAGAGCCTTGCAAAGCTGTATTTATCTGTGTAAGGCTCAACAGGAGTGCTGAACTTGTTGTTGTAGAATGATGGCGCACAGTGTCTGTGTCGAGCTTCGTTCTTAAAAGCTTTAATTGCTTGCCCCAAAGGGGCCCCCGACCCGACGGCGGGGGCCTCGGCCGAAGAGGACCACAGCTGGCACCTAGACGAGGAGCAAGTGAGCGAGCAGGTGCGCGCCTTCCTCTCCCAGGGCGGATACTTCATGGTCTCCAAGCAGCTCAACGCCCTCTTCTCCAAGGTACTCTTTTCCTCTCACCCTCTTTCTTATTCTCTCTATATATACGCACTGTGCAATGTGCTTTACTCTTCGCATTACATTTGCTGCATCTGCACCTGCAATGGCACGAAATGCTGGGTTGCTTGCAGTGGCTTATGGGGCTGTGCTTTAGGTAGAGTTATCCTTGGGGATGCCACATTTGGCCTGCATTGGTCAGTGGAAGCAGCAGAACCTCTAGGCAAGGCAAAAGATATTTGTCCATAGCATGCTGTTGCCGAGCATTTTTTTCTTATTGGAACAATTGTTGCAACAGTTATCTTTATGTAAAAAAATTTGGAACAATCGTCTTTGTGTGAACTGCGGTGCTGCTGATTAATCTCACCAAAAAAAAGAATATAACTGTTGCATCGTTTTCAGAGGCCACCTATGGTGCCCAGATGCAAGTGTGCCAGCTCTTTTACCATTTTAGCTCTCAGTGGCTAGCAAAGTTGTGTCATTCTTCGATGTTGTGTCACCATGTCCTGATTCTCATTCCCAACTTGCCTGATTGCACAGACTCGGTTTAAAAGGTGAAAATTAACTTGGGGGAGGGCTGGCACAGCTTAAACAGATGCTCTTTTTCGTTGCTACTTAGAATGTAACACGGTGGTGCATTTCAGTCAGAGTGTGCTGCATTTATCTGACCAAACCCTGTGAATGCCACCTGTGCTGTCCTAGTTGTTCATCCCGCAAGCAGCATACCAACCGTTGCATTCCGCCATCCCTTGAGCATTTGAGAGCTTGCACTCACTGCATTCCCTTTGGAGGTCTGCCTGTCTTCAGCATTCTTGTTGAAGAGTGCTCCCACCCGGCGGTTGGCCGCAGCTGAGCCGACTTGTCTGCGCAGGTGAAAGAGATGCTGCGGGCGGGCGATTCCAACGGGGCTCGCATGCTGCGCCTCATCACAGAGCAGTTCCTGGCCGACCCACGCCTTGTCATCTGGCGGGCCCAGGGGACACCCATGTCCGACAAGTGCCGGCAGCTGTGGGACCAGCTTGGTATGCACCTTGTGTTTTCACTCGAGCCTACCCTTTGTGTGTGCCCTGTGTTTTTTTCCTCATTCCTTTCAGTGTCAAATCATTATTCTGGGGAAGTGGGCATGGGGAGGAGGGGTTAACGTTTTTAGGTTTTTGAAGGAAGGGAAGGAGAAAAAAAGCGTTCATTCATTCATTGTTCAATTGGTGGCCATTGTTCGATTGGTGGCGGTTCAGACAGCCGTTGCTGGTCTTGCGGGTCTGATCTAGACAGAGCAGCCTCCCAAGAGGAGAAAGTGGGGTCAGAGATGGGTGGTTGGTGCACCTGTCGATCAGGGCATTCGCATAAGGAGCAGAGCGGCCGTCAGCACTGTCATAAAACTTCAATGTTTAAACAAATCAGCCCACTTCAGGCATTTTAAAGTCCTGTTGCTTGCAAAACAAGTAAATAGAAGCACACACTCACCGGGAAGAGGCCAGAGCTACTGTAAAAAAAAGAGGCATCAGTCTTATAAGCTGTTTTCTGCATTCATTTCACATGCCTGGGTTGTGAGGTGATTCAGTGCAAAATTTTTCATACTTCAGCACATTTTCATGGTGCACACAGTTGCGCATATTGCACCTTGTACATATGGGTACTTGATGGTGTTCAGGTTGTGTCCACAACTTTGGACAGTGTGCCTGAAAGGGCTATCCAGAGTGTTTCTAAATCTACGAATTGCCAAATAAATTCTCCAGAATGTGAACTGGCGATTGAGGCATGTGGCTGTGCCGATTGCTAGTAGCACCTGAGCACTTTGCATGAAACGGGAAGTAGAATGTGCTTGCCCGCCGCCCTCCACCCCACTTAACCTTGAAAAACTAGAGAAGCTGCCTGTAAAAACTAAGTGAATGCACGTCATTAACTAGCGTGCTTACTTCGCCTAAGGTAACCGGGCTGCACGGTTACCTTTTCGCTTTTTTAGTGGAGCCTTTATGCTATAAACAAGAATACACCTATATGGGAGTAAAAAGAGAGTAAACTATCCTCTGGTGCATAAAAGGGTGTGTGCTGGAGGACAGCTTACTCCCTTTTTACTCCTTTCTGTTTAGAGTGTACGGCTTCCCTTAAGACCAAAGAGATCTTGGAAGGCAAGGATAAGGGTTCTCCTTATCTTTCAGAGATTCAGAGCTTGAGGGATGGCATGAGTGCTCCACTATACAGCTGAGAAGTAGAACATGCAGCCGGGTTACTTTTGGCAAAAGCAGTGCATTCTGTTTGGGTTACTTTTGGCAAAAGCAGTGCATTCTGTTTGGGTTACTTTTGGCAAAAGCAGTGCATTCTGTTTGGGGAAGCATGTCCCAAATGAAAACTAAGAAACATGACTGTCCGAACACTGGTTGAATAGGCTCATTACTTATCTCGTGAGTGTGGCAATGATTTTTGCTCGGGGTTGTGCATTGAACATTTGCAGGCACCCTGTGGGTGTGCGTGGTGCTGAATCCGCACTGCACCAGTGCGGAGAAGCAGCAGTGGCGCCAACTGCTGGAGCGGTGGTCCTCGATGCACATCTGTCCACTGGAGGACGCCGACTTCCGACCCAGTGCCACGGGACGTCGGCCGCTGGCCGTCGACGACGACTCATCCGATTCTTCCGAGGATGACGGGGGTGGTGGGCACGGTCAGTTGCTGCTGAGCACGCGTTTTTGGTGGACGGTTATTGCAATTTGTGCAGCTCACTTGACTCTTCTATTCAGAGCTCCTGAACTTGTGTTCAGATCAGCTGTAATTAGCGGCCTAACATTGATGTCCCATCTACGATATGATTTGCGAACTTTAATGTACTACTGTCAAGCCTGCTGAAAACCTGCTCACAACGAGGTGCCCCCTTTCTTCAACAGGTGACAACCGAGCTGGTGGTGGGCACCACGGGGGTGGCGGTGGGAATCACCACCATCCACGAGGACTGCCACCTGGTCCACCCCACCACGGTGGCAACGGCGTGCTGCCACACCATCCACACCGGCGGTCGCGAAGGAGTAGTGTTGTGGCTCCGCCCCGTTCCATCTTCCAACGCGCCCTGGAAGCCTGGCTGCTCTCGTGGGATGATCCGCACCTGCGGTACATTCTGTCGCACGATGCCTGTTCCGAACCTCATTCCCACCGCTCGTCTGGGTTGTCATCGTCGTCGTCGTCCTTCTCGTCGTGTTCATCTTCGTCCTCCTCGTCATCGTCGTCCTGTTCCAATTCCTGTGCCCCGTCGACCAACCACTTCAATTCACAGGGTTACCCCCTCTGGCATGGTGAGTGCTGCTTTGTCTTCCAGGGATTTTATAATGTGTTGTGACGGTGTTCAAGGCCAACCACTCTTCACAAGGCTTGAACTAAAATTGAGGACAGTGCAGCGAGCTGTGGAGATGACACTGATGAGGGCAGGAAGCGAGTAGAGTGAATCAAGGAACCGATGCGAGTTGATGACATCCTAGCTGAAATCAAAAAGAAATGCATGGACGGGTCATGTAATGTGAAGGGAAGATAACTGAAGGTCCCTCAGGGTAACGGAGTGGATTCCAAGAGAACGCAGCCATAGCAGGGTGCAGTGTAGAGTCAGGTGGGTGGATGAGATCAGGATTTAGGCGAGGGTAGGATGGTCACAACCAGGGTTGTGTGGCGTTATTTGGAGAGATATGAGAGATACCTTTGTCTAGCAGTGAATGTAGCCGAGCTGGTGATGATGGTCCTGCTAGGTACCTGAAGCGAGTGTTCTGGTTGCTCCTTGCGCCACATTATTTGTCCCCTCGGACCAGGGGTTCTGAAACCGGGTTCCACGGAACCCCGGGGTTTCCTTGGCGTGTTTTCTGGGTTTCCCAAGCACCTAAAACCCTTGCTTGCCTCAACCCACTCCCTCACTTTACTTTACATACTTTTATTTTGGGAATAATCGCACTGTAAGTGTTCATTGCTGATTGTTTCACTTTACAGCCAGTAATTATTGATTGAATTTCAGCATTTCTTGAGGCATTGTGCTTCGGTGCTCCTTTTTCCATGCACGTCTTGCAGGAAAGAACAAGAACACAAGACATACGGGGCTCCTCAGCACGTTTTAAAAGTTGTTGAGAGATAACCCGTGTCTCAGGTGATGGGCAGAGCTTCGAGTGCATTACTGGTTTGCCATGGAAAGATTAGGGTGTGTGGAGTGGCATGCAGCCAGAAACAGGTGGCTTGTCATGGGTACTGTACTTAAAAATGGTGTTGTGCACATATTGTTGGTGAGGCCGAGACATGCCAATAACAACATTACTGTGTTAGATACGGCATTCATTTGGTAATGTGATCGACTCAACTTTTGTGGACCCGTAGTCTGGCAGCATAATTAATGATAAAATTTTAGAGCACTTTTATGAGAAAAGACTCAGTGCCTCTGTAATTATTTTTGCTTACCTGTATATACAACTGAAATGTGTGCAAGCACTTCTAATGCCCCTTGCACATGGCACATCCAGTCTCGTCTCCATTGAAGTGGCCTAGCTGCTTATGTCATTTGTTTGCTGTTTCCAGGCAAAATTTTTGTGGAATTTGTGGCAGTTTTACAAGATATACAGATGGCATTGTTGTCGTGTTAGCAAATGATGTTACTTTCTGATTTGTGACAGTGCACAGAGAAATATTACATTAACTTGTGTGTTATTCAGTGGACACTCGATTTGTCAGAAGACACAGGTGCAAGCTTAAAAACGGTACAAAACCTTAGAGTGTGCCATCATCTGTTCAAAATGAAAGCAAAAGTTCAACGGTCACCAGCACTTAATGATCGTCTTGGTCTGTTGTTATGTGTTGAATGTCTTTGAACGTGATTGTCACTCAGAGTGCCTTTGTAATTGTTTGTGTGTCTGCTCGAGTGCATGCATCTCGTGACATGACCATGTGTCCACGCATGGCTGCTGCAGAGCCCATCCCGGTGGCGTGTTCGCGGGTGGAGGCCCTCCGCTCGCACGGCTACCAGCAGGAGGCCCTGCGGCTGGCGGTGGCCGTGGTGCGCACCATGAAGCGCCAGCAGCGCGAGTGGCAGTGCCGCTGGCAGGCCGAGCAGGAGCGCTCGGGCATCCACTACCACCACCACCATCACCACCACCACCATCATCGGAGTGGGGGCCGCTCGTCGTCTTCTTCGTCGGGATCCTCCTCCTCGTCCAGTGAGAGCCGCCTCTCCTCCCATGTGCACCGCACCTTTGACGTGCGGCCTAATGCGTGCCGTGCCATCTGACCTGCCACATTGGCTCATTGAAGATGGCAGTCAGCTGTCGAGTCCAAATGGTGGAACTAAATACCCAGCCACAGTGGCCATGTTTTAATGGAGGCAAAACAATAGCACCTGTGTGCTGTGTGTTGTCAGTGCATGTTACAAAGTACCCCAGGTGTTCAACATCAGTCCAGAGCCCTCCACTGTGGCGTCTCTTGATAGCCTGCATACAAATCAGGGGAGCACGGGAACACGTACTGGGGGCTTCAATGCAGGAGCCCGGTGTGGTTCTTGAAAATTGATGAATGTGGGAGGATTTCTCCAAGCCTGATTTGTTCAGGTGATGCAGTTCACTGTGGCCTGCAGGATTAATGTGCCTTCAAGGCGCTGTTTTTGGCGTAACATGTCACTGGTGTAATGCAAGATGTGTTGTGGGCCTGCCTTAAGATTAAGTCTAAACATTGTGCCTAGACTGCATAGAGTACACGTGACTAACCGAAAACGGGGGTCCTACAAAATGGAGAACTAGGCGTGAGCTGTAGGAATGGGACGGACTGTCTTTCCTCAAGTGTGAAGTTAACTGTCATGAACTGAACTTGAAATGCAAAGGGGCGAAATGTCTGCCGATCGTGGTGTTTCTTCGTCCCTTGGTCATGTCCTTCGTTGTTGAACACCGTCCTTTCCTTCCATTCCTTTTCTGCGTGGTCTACAGGTTTCTCCTCCAGCTTGAGCACGCACAACAACACGGAAGGCTGGGTCGGCCACCCACTCAACCCCATCGGCTCCCTGTTCGACACGCTGGCCGAGGCCTCCCTGGTTCCCGACAGCAAGCACCTGGAGTACTTTTACGGTGGGAGCCGGGCTCCCCTGGGAAGCTTGCTTGCACACCGCTTACTTTGCTTTGTTGCTTGTTGCATTAAGAAGCCTGCGCATAAAGTCAGAAGAAAGAACTTCCTGTAAATTCATTCCTCTCCATTGCTGAGTATTAAATATCCTAGCTCGCATTGCACAGACATGATTATGATCCCTCTGAGTGCCAGATCTTTTTCTTTTCTTTAGAGCAAGAACTTTATGCAATCACTTCGCTGCACTTAGTCATGAGTATAAAACTTTTTGTGATAGGGCTGGGGTTGATTCCAGCCTTTACTCTCTGGGCAGACCTATTGCAGTGGCTTAGTGGGTACAATGTTCGGCTGCTGAACGCAAGATCATGGTTATAATCTCGGCTGCAGCGGCTGCATTTCCATGGAGGCATAATGCCAAAGATGCCCAACTGCTGAGCAATGTCAGTGCATTTTAATTAAAGAGCCCCAGCTAGTTAGAATCAGTCTGAAACCTGTGCTATGTCTCTCTTGCAGCCTATGTGCAGCAGCATCTAATGAGAGGACATGCTGTTTTTTGTAAGCTGTTTATAGCAAAGGGCTGTCTTTTTTGTTCAACTTAAGAAGGCAGCATGTGGGTTCTTATTTTGTCATTTAAACAGGGCACAAAAATTCAGCTGCTTGTTCACTTGGCAGCTTATAGATATGCTGTCTTTTCAATCTTAAGGGAAGCTTCCGGTGACCAAATATAGAGAATGTGCATGTTTTACGATGGCTCTTGAGTATTAATGATTCCTACAAGGGCTATAATTTGTTGCATGATAGCCTGTGCACACCTTGGTAGGTTTGACTGTGCAGCAAAACCATTTTAAAGAGCAATCATTCAAGGGAGGTTTCCTTTAAGGGTGCATCTGTAGCATGGAGCAAGGGGGCTGGAGTTAGTGAAATAAGCGTAGAAGAGCAGAACCTTTTTCTTGTGTCTTATGCGATGTACACTTCAACAATTTTTTTTTTTTGCACTAGATTGCAGACATGTTCAGACATGCACTGTACCTCCAGTGTGTTGGTTTATATGGCGTAAATTCTTCTTGGATGCTTTCAGTAGCATTTCTGTAAATTTGCTATAACACTCCATAGTTTGTTCTGGTGTAAATGAGACTATAATTCTTATTCTAGAGACACCTACCATGATGGCTCAGCAGCTATGGTGTTGTGCTGCTGAGCCCAGTTTTGTGAGATTGAATTCCGGCTGTATTTTGACATGCTTTGGACGTTAAAGAGCCCCAGATGGTTGGCATGAATTCAAAGCCCTCTACTATGGTGTCTCTCATAAGCCCTTGTGCAACTTCGGGATGTTACACCCCGCATACCACACCGCACTGTGCCATGTTATGTGATGTCATAATATGTTCTTTACATGGCTGCTGCAGAGTCTCTACCCGGACCCAGCGCAGAAGAAGCAGCTGCCAGCACCAGTGGCAATGGTGGTGGTGGTGGTGGTAACGGCGGTGGTGGCGGAGGGAACAACGGTGGAGGTGGAGGCAACAGCAACAACAATGGCGGAGGTGGGGGCGGTGGTGGCGGAGGTGGTAATAACAACAACAACAATGGGGCTGCCAACTCCTCGCACCACCCACCGCACCCGTCTCATCCACCACATGGGAACAATGGTGGTGGCGGGGGCGGAGGTGGCGGCTCTTCATCATCGTCTCCTCCCTCGCAGTCTGCGTCAGCGCAACCCCGGGAAAGACCAAGGTAAGCTGTTGTTACTTTGGTTTCTCTCGGCGAATTTTAATGAGCATATTGGGGTTGACGCTGTAGACAGGAGGGATAATGTGCGTGTGCTGTTCCTTCACCATGATCGGAGGTATAGGGAGAGTACCACATTGTCGTGAAATTCTCTTGTGTGATAGAGACCGTTGTTCTTGCTTGCTTATGCCTTTTGGACTTGGAGGAGATGTACCTTATTCATTGAAATGCAAGATTAGTTTGTTTTTTTTACTGAAAATAGAAGTTAAATGACATCCACTGAGTATTATGTTGAGGCTGAGACAGACTGTACTGTAATTGTTTGCGTATTGATTGATGCAGTGTGGAGGTCACCCTCTGTCTTCAGGAAGAGAAAAATGTAAAATGTTGCAATATCTTATAGGTTTACAAAACGAAGTTTCAAGATCCAAACAATAAACTAAGTGCCTGACGCAGTGCATGACTTATCAGAACGGTGGCGGCACAGTTAGAAACTAATCACCAGGAATAGTGCACTTACGAAAGTTCAGCAGATACCCTTAACGTCCACAGTACCATCGACGTTGTACATTAGCAGCAGTTATCCTTTTCAGGTCCATGGAAAGCTTAGCATTGCTATTGCTTGCAAGAAGGTACTCCTGCTGCTTTCCCGAATATTGGTACCTGACGCTCTTTTTGACGGTATTGGACTAGCTTGCTGGCATGCAATTTTTGACAACTCCGTGCGTAAGACAGCCGATTGTTTCAGTGCTGTTGAGAGTGGTCACTGATGTTTGGGAGGCATAACCCGCCGCATAGTTGAGCAACTGGGAGCTGTTTCGTTTTTATGATGAGGCGTCTCAAGCTCATGGTCAACGCATTGATGGTGCAGTGGCGCTCTGTGCTTACCCCCGTATCAAACTTCTCTGTGAATCTTTTGCATAGTAGCTCTCTTGAAAAGGTGCATGGAACTTTCACGCAGCATCTTACTTGAAGACGACGCACAGGCAACCTGGTTTTTGAGGCACTTTTGCTCATAAACTTCTACTCACCTTTCAATATATGTGGTCTCTTTCTTCACATTACATTCATGTACTTCTTTTTTGCCTCTTTGATTCTCTCAAAAGCTACCCTCTTGTTACAGTCATGTAATGCTACATTCTGATAAATATGGCATAATCATGTCTTCAGTAGAAGAAGTTGGCATTTGTGTAGTGTGAAATTTTGAAATCCTCTATATATGGCTGCAGGTTTTTGCTGTAAGATGAGACAAAGTTCTGCGGGCAGTGGAGTTAAATAGCAGTAAAAACTTTTGTTCACGTGTTCTTGGAAGCCGGTAGTAATTAAGTACATAGAGCAAACAAACTGGAGTGTGCATAGATAGCAGCACTGAGACATATCTGCGGTTGGGAGCCACCGAAATGTGTTAGCTCTTCATTGCTTCGTGGCAGGTGAGTCTCTTGGCGGGCTTTCACATACTCGTCCGTGGCGTTGCAGGTATCGTCACGTTGCGGTGCCAGGCAGTCGAGACCGCAGTGAGTCGCTCCTCTCGCTGGCTGTGGAGGCAGCCCTGGTGGGACTGGGACAACAACGATCCATGCCTGTGGGCCTCTATGCGCAGGTAACCTTGGCCTGCGGTGCTTTGCCACAGAATATGACAGTTCACTAAACTGACCTGGAGTTCCTCACATACTTCTTTGATTTGCAGTCTTTTTTTTTTTCTTCAGAGTATGCTTTGTCTGTAGTCATTCAATCTTGCCAGCAGCTATGTCTGGCCCTCTTTGTGTTTTGTGTCATAGCCCTTCAGGTTTCACTGCCTTGTGTGGTACACAGTGTGACCTTTGCCCGTCTTGAAGGGAACAACTGTTCTGTAAGGGCCTTTTTTTCTTTTCTTTTTTTAATGCGGCAGAAAATTTACAGTCAAAGGTGCCCGATTCTGCAGTGGTTTCATCAGAAACAAAACGTATAAGTTTTTTACTGAGAATTTTGTAATCGCTGGGTATGCCCATTCTATGTACCCCATTGCTGGAAGCCATGATCACTGAGCTCGATTGCAATTGCACGCCAGCAAAAGTGGTCATTAGAAACTGAAGTAATTGGACAGATTTAGCGTGGTGTAGCACCTATATGAGTTTCATCACCCTACTGCTGTGGCACAGTGATGTACACCTCATCAGCAGCAGTTTCAGTGGGCCATGATTACCACTGAAACCAAGAAACTCAATACACTGTGTCTATCAGCACCAGCCCAACAGCCCAAAGCACTTCATTGGTAATGCAAAGGGAGTGTCGCATTTTATCAAAGGGTGCACTGGAGAGAGTATATAAACTATAATAGAAAGAAGAAACGCTACGCACCTTGCAACGTATAGGTAATTAATATTATAGTACTGAAATGTAGTCACGTGGTGGAATACATCGACAGTGGCAGTTTCACAGCAGGGTATCACTCCAGCATGTCTTATGCAGTTTTCAGTGCCAAATTCAAATTATAAATCCTCGTTTGTTCGATATTAAAGTACTCTGTTCGGACAGTATGAGGCAAGGTCTTTTCATTTCCGCCATAATCTTCAGACACGCTTTCTTCAGTTGTCGGCCCTTTTAAGGAGTTTATGGTAATGAAAATGTTAAGCTTTGAATGTGGTAGCGTCTGTCTAAGAACCCTTTTTTATTATTTGTTTCATTTTGGCTCATACAAGAGCATTTGCAGTGCTATTGGTGCATCTTGTTCAGCACCAGTAGTGATCATCATCTTAATCTCAAACGCACTTCCTTTTGAAAACAAGCTGCACCAGTTTCTTTCATGCCAGGAAGTCTCCATGTGCTTTTGGTTATTGAAAAGTAGTACATCAAGTAGAAATTGCTCATTCCAAAATAGATCCTGCATTTCGCCTCCATCAAATTGCGACCGCTGTGGCCGGGATGGAACCCACATCTTTCAGAACAGTGGCCAAGCGCCGTAACCACTGAGCCACCGCAGCAGCTTTGGAAATGCTTTTTTTATGGCACAGTTGATCATTAGAGTTGTAAAGACGAAGACGAACATTCTGTTTAGCGGCAGCATTGCCATCATTGCGCGTACTTTGTGCTCGACCTGGCTGACCATGGACTGTTGCTACCCCTGCTCCTGAGGTCGCAGTGCCTTCAATAAACCCCCGTCTTACAGAGTGACCATATCTTACACCCTTGGGGGCAGTGCACATTTAATAGTGTAGCCATTTGCAAAGCTCTGCAGTTTCTCTCCAAAGTTTGGAGGCGTTGGAGAGTGCTTTTGTTCTATAGTCGTCAACTCTCGGGAGTGCTTCCTTTCAGTGACAAGATGCAGAAGTTTCTTTTACAGTAATAGCTGCACTGAAGACTTTCTCTGGGTATACAACGGCAGTGCCTTTGGCATTACTGGTGAGACTGTACACATTGACTGTAAACTCCATAAATGCCATGCAGGGCAGTAAGTGTGCCCAGACTGTGTAAAATGTTGTCATGCAGACCAGTTAAGCCTGTGCTGTAACAGGTTGCACAAGAGGTCCTCTTGAGTAGGTGCTATCTTCAGTCACATGATCAAATTAGTTTTGAACTGGGCACTCCCAGGAGGAAAGGGTATGCCTTTTGATGTCACCTTTTTGTCCAGGGGATGGTGAAAGTCGGGGAGGAGGGTGTGTGGTTTTCAAAAACTTAAGAACATAACTTTTAAATACAGTACACCTTTTACATCATATATGGTGTAAAAGGTATCACAATCATAGTACACCCAATAAATGCATGCTTATTTTAAACCACAATGGGTGCTATTTTAGCACCCTTTGTGTTATTTCTGCCAATATTAATTTACACTGTGAAGGGTGCTATTTTACATCCTTTGCGGTGCGGTGCACCCAAGAGAGCGTCGCTGAAGGTGCGAATGGCTGCCCCCCAGGAGAAGGCATGCCGTCAGGAGGAGCGCCTGATAGCCCGGCTGCGGGACGTGGATGCCGACGGCCTGCTGGTCGGGGTGCTGCGCAAGCAGGCCATGCTGTTGCTCGAGGGGGGACCTTACTCAGGCCTAGGCGTGGGTGCCCACCCCGAGAGCGTGCCGATGCACACCTTTGCCCGCTACCTCTTTGGGGCCCTGCTTCCCTACGACGCTGACTTGGCCTACAGTGTTGGACTGCGTGCCATGCGGTTAGTGGCCGTCTTGCCCTCGTCTTCCTTTTGCATTTCTCTCACCTTTGTCTCTTTTTGCACTTTGAACACACAAGTAATGAAGCAGGGGTAATGGCTGTTCGGAGGATGCATGAGCTTAGCGTGTTGAGGCTCGTATGCCTTTACCAGCTGTGTCTGCTTATTTTACAGCGTTATTTCTTATTCTGTATTTGTACATTGTGCATACTATCCCCTACCCCTATCCTTTCTTACTATCGCTCCCCCCTTTCCTTCCCTCTCCCTGTCCTTTTATTCCCGCTAGCCGCAGCTGTCCTTTTATTCCCGCTAGCCGCAGCTCAGGCGCTTCAAGTTTTGATGGCAGATGCCGCGGCTAGCAACATCTTTTCCTTCCACTGCTATTTTGTTAATAAATAACCACTAACAACAGCTGTTCTGTTGAATGGCTATGTGCAGCTGTGAGTGCACAGACCAGCTACAGGACAGTGAAACGACAAAACATGGCGCTTGTCTGCACTCTTGTGCTGGCGTTTTTTTGTTAGCATATCAGATCTCATAGCTGCAAAGTTCTACTGGCAGTTGGGAGTCATTGCTCCTTCATTTCAGATTGGATTGTACATGGTGTACACGGCCTTCCTGTTCACTTCTTTCGGAGTCTAAATGAATCTACCCTTTTCCTTTCTCTGGCCTCTGTAACACAGCCTTCCTATCCTGGAGAACCAGGAGGAGCCCGATGACCCTGGCACAGGGGTCAACGCCCCTGCATCCAGCCGCTATCCGCGCTGGTTCACCTTGGGCCATGTGGAGGTGCAGCAGTGTGCCCTGGCCTCCACCATGCTCTCTGCCGCAAAGGGTGAGCAAATGATGCTCGGGATCTCGATATTTTCGGCTGGCTTTTCTCTGCTTTAGACAGCGGCGCTAAGCTCAGTCTGTGATTGTGGCAGGACCCCCCCCCCCCCCCCATCAAGCTTCCCTTCAACTTTCTCCTCCGCACATGATGCCTGCAGATGACGTGATGCGCCTGCGGACGGTGATGAAGTCGTCGCAGCGCAACATCCACAGCTCGTCGCAGCTGTTCAAGCTGGCACAGGACGCATTTCGCATTGCCGTGCCTCAGGACGGAGGTCCCAGGCACCTGGCCCTGCTCAACGTGGCCTTTGAGCTGGGCCTGCAGGTGGGCCTCTTGTTTTCTTTCTGTGTGGTTGTGGTAGATGTGAAGGGGCACTTAGCTCTTCTTTCCTGGTCATTATTATTAGGCTTGTGCAAAAAGTGGTTCATTGGCTCAAAGCAAATTCGAAGCAAATGGTCTTTTTCTTAAGTCATTTTGAAGTATATATTTCAGAAACATTCAGCACATAAAAAAAATTTAACAACACAGTAGGCATTTTAACACACAAGACCACTGCACAAGAAGAAAGTGCATTGAAGCTTTGTTGCACTTATCGAAGCTTTGTTGACCTTTGGAAATTTGGATCTACTCACAGAACCATTCGGTTTATGAGGTATGGGACCTATCTTTGGGACCTGCGGCTGCTCCGGTCTCTCCATGGATACCTGCAAAGCTTACACACCATGCACCTGCTCATCCGGCACTACTCCTTATAAGGCTCCATGTGCTTCATGCCAGCTCCCTCTCATGCTCGCGTCGTCGCACTTCTAAGTCACCAAATTTGATGGGGAGAAGAGCAGCTGCAACAACTGCAGTCAGCTCAGACTTGTCCTGTGGAAGTTAGGGGTGTCACGCATCCTCCGCTTAATGTACACCGCTGTGCCATCAGCGCATGCGCCGATACCTGGCAGGTAAAGATTTGGGGGCCACGTTGGAGCCTGCTTGTGTCTGCCGCATGCATGCGCGCACCACCTTCCAGCATAAGCCCACGGTGCATGTGCTTGAAAAGCGTCAGTGGAGTTGGAGCTTCGGCTGCATGCACACCGTGATGCCATCCCGCAGGAGGTATGTTAAACCAATATTACACAAAGTGAGGGTTCCAGAACGTTTTTTTTTTTAGACGAATATTTCTAGATTTTGAATTCTAAACATTCTGATCAAATTTAATTTTGGATGCTTTACTATTTGACTGAATATCTAAATTTATTGAAGTTATCGGCATTCACATAGTCTAAAACAATTCAGTCGTGTGACATTGAGGTAAGGTGACCTGTTAGGTATCACTAGGCTCGTATGACATTGGGGTCATGATCTTATGACTTTTATGTGACGATGTAATTTTCTATGGAAACAACCACAAGGTCTTAATAGGCAGGAGGTTCTGGTTCTAATAGTGGGTGCTGTAGAAAAACTTCAATTTATGCAGTGTTCACAGGGCAAAGTAAGTGTTGGTTGGGATGATTGCTGCTTCTTAAGAGAACTTCCAGATTGAACTATAGTCAGAGTCAGGTCTAAGTTAACTGGGCATATTGTGTTTGCTTGGAATTGCGTAAACATGTACATGATTTAAGACGCAAGAAAGCCACAGTTATGCACTGCTCTGTATATCGGATTCATTTAGCTGTTTCTAGATATAGTGGGAATTCTGGCAAATGAAAGAGCTTTAGTCATGTTACAGGATTGCTGTTACCATTCTCTCCTGCCAATGCACATCTTGCGTCATCTGATTATGGGAATGTTGTGGCCAATGGTGCAGGTGATGCGGGTGACCCTGTCATCGCTGAACTGGCGACGTCGGGAGATGGTGCGCTGGCTGGTGACTTGCGCCACAGAGATTGGCCTGGAGGCCCTGGTGTCTATCATGCAGAAGTGGTACCAGTTCTTCACCCCCACCGAAGCCACCGGTATGCACTTTGCCATGTCTGCATGGGCAACTGTGAAACTATGCGTTTGCATCTTTTTGTAGGTTGGTGCTCATTCCTATTTAGTAGACGCAGTAGAAGCAGTAGCACACCGTGCTTGGCCATAGGGCAGGTCTTGAATCTATAATAATTGTCTACTAAGGCCAGCTGATAAGACAGGATGCTCAATTTGGTGTGATCACTTGGCAGCTCTTCAAGAATTGCCCCTTTTTTTGGTACCTTGGTGACCAACCTGTCTAAACGAAACCCTTTCTAGCCTTAAGCCGGCATGATTACTTCAGCAGTCTCAGAACACAGGGAAAAACATTGAGTCTGCCACTGCCTTGAGATAAGAGCAATATGCTACTGGTAGCATGCATACTATGCACCCTCGCCTAAATTGCACGGCCTGAATTTATTACGCGGGTTTTATATAAAAAAAAAATCTTTTACTCTCATATTTTACGCGTCCTGCTGCGCCAGACCACCAGCATGCACGTGGGTGTGCACAAGGCAGGTTTAGGAAGATTGGCACGTCCGCGTCGCCGTGTGTGGTTGTGAAATGTGTGGGTGGTGAAGGGAGGAAATGTGTGCCGTTTAACTGCCTCGCTCGCACTGATGGTCACTTTCTGAGACAGACAATCGGAGACAGACAATCGGAAGAGCAAATGTCCGGTAACTTTCAGCATGCGCCAGAATCTGAAACTACCGAACCGTTTGTTGTTCGGCTTGGTGCTAGTCAGTCGAGCCACACACGATGGCACTGTTCTATCGCTTTTGTCTCCATTTTTCTCTGACTCCTGGCTTCACGGTTGCATCGTTGCTTGTTTATTGCTTTCAGCTGCGCACAAGGGTGGTTCGCATTGATTCATATTTGGAGTCTACTTTTTTTTTGTGGCCAGCGAAGCAGTGCAAGTTTGAAGGGGAAAGCACTGCAAGCATGTACCAAGCTTTTGTTCTCTCTCCCAGGCCCAGTGGCCACGACCATCATGTCACATGCCACCATCCTGCGGCTGGGCCTTGACTTCAGCCAGCAGGAGGAGCTGTCATCGTGCGCGCGAACCCTGGCCCTGCAGTGCGCCTCCAAGGACCCGCCCAACTGCGCGCTCAATGCCCTCACCCTGTGCGAGGGGGATGCGTACGCCTTCGAGACGGCCCACCAGATCGTGGTGGACGCGGCAGGCTCGGGTGTCATGACCTCCTCGCAGCTGTTCACCGTAGCCCGGTACATGGAGCACCGGGGATACGCCCACCGGGCCTACAAGCTGGCCGTGCTCGCCACCCGCGGTGTGCAGCTGGCCTACAACCAGGACGCGCACCCAGCCATCAACGACATCCACTGGGCATGCGCCCTGGCCCACTCGCTGGGCCGCTCTGAGCTGGCAGGCCTCGTGCCGCTCCTGGTCAAGCACGTGCAGTGCGCCACTGTCCTGTCGGACATCCTGCGCCGGTGCTCGATGGCGGCGCCGGGCATGGGCTCGGCGGCGTTGGACGCCAAGCGGCGCTGCGTGCGCGCCCTCTCGTTGGACAAGCCGCCGCTGCGGCCGCTGCTGGACGCGGCCATTGCGGCCTATGTCAACACAACCCATTCGCGGCTGGCGCATATCTCGCCGCGCCACTACGGCGACTTCATCGAATTCCTGGGCAAGGCGCGTGAGACCTTCCTGCTGGCCCAGGATGGGCACGTGCAGTTTGCGCAGCTCGTGGACAACATGAAGGCCGCCTACAAGGGCAAGAAGAAGCTCATGTATCTAGTCAAGGAGCGGTTCGGCTGAGGGGTGGAGTGACAGCGGTTGTCGAAATGCATCGGCCATGTGTGTCAGGCTGAGTGTTTCGGTACGTTGTCTTGACAAGGCAGGTCATCCCTATTTGGTGGCACTTGGTTCAATGGGGGGAACTGCTAATACACTTTTCTTTGAAAAGTGAAAGTGCCCCTCATATCCATTTCTTGGAGAAAGAGGAGTTTGCTGCCACTGCTTGATCTGGCATATGCTCCCTGCCCTCGAAGATCCTCTCCTTCAGCCAGCCGAAACTGGCAGTCATGCTCTCGCGGAACCGCATGAAGCTGTCTCTCGTTCGCGGTTACTTTGTTTGCTTTTTTGTTCAATGCGTCAGTGGTGGGCGCCTTGGAAGAAGGCACTTCCCTGTCCGCCACAATCCCTAACCAGGATTTTTTTTTTTTTAGCTTGTCTTTGAGCAGACAAGCCTCTGTGGAGTGGTTTTACCACTCGGCTGTAATGGAAAAAAAAAAAAAAGATGATGATGATGCCAAACCACCACCACATCACCCGACGAGGCGACATTCCTTGGGAAGTGTTGCCATTGGGAAAGTGGTGAAAAGGAAAGTAGGTTAAAAATAAGAACATGGCGGCCTGGCGAGAGACATGGTCACTTGTTTTTCCTGCATTTTTTTATTTATATATAAGTATATTCTAGCAGTATTGTAGGCACGTGCTTTATTTTTTGTTTTCCGTTCCTCATGGTTTTGTGCCTGTCACTTGTGTGTAGTGCATTGTCGTTTGTTGTGCCCTCATGCGTGTTGTTTAACATTGTTGGACACTGTGGGTGTGACAACACAGTGTAGTTAGCTACACTGTGTTCTGCCTTAAGTTCGCGTTTTCTGTTCAGTTTGCTGTGTTGTATGTTTTTCTGCGAAAAGGACGACATGCCACCGACAAGTGTTAACCAGAGGCGTCAGCCACAGGTTTAGAACTGTAGCGAGATTTAGCCCACCGTGTTTAGCGACCCGATTTACCTGGCACATTTCTTGCGCGAGGTGCGGACGTTGATTCGTTTGGCGAGCGCAGTCGACTGTTTGCTTGTTTGTGGAATGCGAAACTGTGGTGACTCTTCTGTCTCGTGAGTCCCAACGAAGGAACCTCGCCACAGCGTGCATACGTGTTATCCTAAGCTTCCGATCAAACAAAGTGTACGTGTGATTTTTCCTCTGGCTCTTGCCGTTTTGTTCTGGGTGTAGGCCAACTGTGAGGGTGTTTGATAAGTTTGTCATTCCTCTATTGCTCATTCTGCTCGTGCTCAGCATCAACTTCACAATTCCACAGTGGCATTGTGCGAACTTGGCGCGAATAAACGACGTCACGTTGAAATCCTTGTCGCGTCCGCTCGGTTTTTTCTTTGTGTTTTTTTTTCTCCGGTCAAGTCCTCTCGCTGAGGCAGCTGGTTCTGCCTGAACCGAGTCAAGAAAAGTCACGAATTGCAGAGTGGGCTTTACTTAGCGTTGGTAAAGCCACTTTATTCAGGCTGGTGGTAAACTCTCCTAGTGGGCTGTTCTGTTCCCACGAGAGACTTTGGGGCAAGTTTCGTCGACAGTGGAAAAAAAAAAGGCCTTTAAGGAGGGACACTGGTCTTTGGGACCAAAAAATGACCTAAAAATCAATTTTTTAGAAATGACATTTGTGGAGCCTATAGCTATTATTGTTCAACTCTACCAGTCTTCTCCTCCAGGAAATTTGTATTTTGACCATAATATTAAATTTAGATCACTGTGTCGGCTCAATTTGTGCAGGAGCAGGCGATTTAACACCATTAAAATTTTGGACACCTGGCTGTCTTAGTACGTCAATATCTCAACGTCTATGACAGACAGACATGACATATTGTTTGCTAAGGGAAGCTGAAGGCACACTGTATGCAATAATCCAAGCACAATTGTTCAGTCATGCTTCAAGAATTTATAATTTTGCAAAGTTTATCTATGCATGATAGTCACACTTTGAATGCTGCTATTCTAAATGCTGTAAAATTGCTAATGAGGGTAAAATGAAAAAACTGCTGTGATTATTGGACTCTTTACTCACCATACTATGTAGCCATGGGTTAAAAATTCTTTTTTATCAAGCTATTTTTTTTGTACCGAGGTACTAATAAATGACTAATTAAAATTAGTTACCTTAGGAACTAACAAATTAATTTAAAAAGCAATTTCATATTTGAAATCAGTAAAAGAACTGAGCAAGTTGATAGTTTCATTAGGATCGGACTAAAAAGAAGGAAAATAGGTCTAAGACCAGTGTCCCCCCTTTAAAGGACTGAGCCTGTGCCTGTTATCAACTTTACAGAGTTACTGATTGTGATATCAGTGGTGGAGAAATCATCTTCAAGTTAGAACACCTGTTCTACCTTATTACGCACCACAGTTTTTCGTGCGTGGTGCACCGAAAGGTGGCTGTCAACAATGATGGACTGTCTGCGAGCATAATTTGCTGAGTGAGAATACGAAATGGACTGAATTGAACTGTGCTTTATTTTTTTTTGTTCTTTTTTTATGTGCACATGTACAGTTGGAGCTCACTCTTATGTGCCACCTTCCCGTGGCGATGTGTTGATTTTCTGACTGTGTCTCTCGCCAGAAACTGCCGGTGACGGGTGCATGCCGGGGAACAATTGATGCACGTAGCTGTGAATATTTACGTGCAACGGACGTTCCTCTTTTTTTTTTTCCTCTTTTTTCTCCGCCATCTTTTCTTTGTACTTTGACCGCCGTGCTTCTCATTGTCGACGTCCTCAATACAATTCCGTTAGCATTTCTGAGATTGAGGAACCTTTTGCCACTTTGTACATAGTCCTCGCAAGTCTATCTTTGCAATATTCCGCAAGTGGCACCCAGTCTACTCTTTCCAACTTCTTCAGCTTGATCCAGAGCTCTGCTCCAAAACTTACGGGCATCTCCAAAAGGCTTTGACGGCGCCCTGTTTTCCTTGGCGGTTGCTTGAGCGATGGGAACATGCGATTCACTGTATGCATCTTATACTGTCACGGCTTAAGCATATCTGCACGCTCGACTCCGCAAGAAGACGACAACTCTCTGTGCCTTGCTGTTGTTGAAGTTGCTTTGTTCTTCGCATTTTGTTATTTGTAGTGTCCAGTCTTTCCTTTTTCCCATTTCTTTTTGTTGTCGTCGCACGACATGGCTTTTCTGCTACCGTGCAGAAAAAAGTGTCTGCACGAGCATTGCCAAAAGAAAAAAAATAAGTAGTTGCTTTAATATGAAATAATGCGGCGCGCCTTTCTTGTGAACTTTGCGCATCTACTTACCGGCGAAACAGAGTGGAAAATGTGGTCGTGGCACAACGATTTTTCAGTGGGGCTGGTGTGTCAACCAAAACCCTAGTCAGCACTTTCATTTCAGTGAGCCACACAGTCGCATAAAAAGCTTTGTTTGTTCTCGCTCTACACTGTGGCGGCATTTAGCATTATTCCTTTGGGAGTTCTCTTATTCTGAACACATCTTTTCACTGCTTCCGGTGCTTGGTTTCGAGCGCTTGGTATAATGGCATTTCTAAGGCTTTCCTCGTGAGCATAGTAGCAGGGCATTTGTGGCAAAACTTTCCTCATTTTGTTCAGGAGGGAGCCTTTCACTCGCACCTTGCTTCTAATGCTCACTGTCACAACATTTGATTGTAATCGTTCCATAAAAGAGCACAGATGCAAGTGTTCTGTAAAACACTCGACTATAATTGTTCCGTAAAAGAAAAAGAGCGCAAACAACTTTATGGCATAGTTTCCATATGCAAGGACACGCAAAATGCAAGCAAAACACTAGAGGTACCCTATAATTTGACAGACTTATGGTGCATTTGTGCTAATAAACAAAAAAAAGAAAGATTTGTAATGTTTGTTATGCGCACACAAATTTTTACCAATGCCAGGTTTTTGAATTCGGTCCCGGTATTTGCCTTATGAGCTTACATGGATGAACACAAACACACTCTGCTTGCATTAAGACTGAAGTCAGTGATGCGACTTTGTTTGGCAAGGAAATCTGACTTGGCCTTCATTAATGATTTTTTCATGCCTTAGTCACTGAGGTGTCTAGGAATTTTCTAATCCGTTCTAAAATCTTGCCCAGATATCGTGCCTGTAACTCATAATTTTGATGCTTCATTAAAAATGCATCCATAACTAGTTTCATTTGCTAATCTAACCACAAAAAAATGACCCCAGCAAACTGTATATGCTGGTGCTGCCACTTGGTGGGAAAACATGGAACAAGTGGCCAAGTTGTTACTTACTGTGGTGCTTGCTTTGCTTTTTTGAATGCAGGTGGTAGCACTGGTTCACCTACTAGCTATTCCCACTCTTCTATATTTGGCTTGCATACATTGTAGCCGTTTTCCACTTATTTCGGATAAATGAAGTCAGCTCCAATGCAAATGTTGTCGTCAAACCAAATGTATTACAGGAAGCAAGATCTATGCTAGAATTGTTAAAATCGTATGGCCAATATATGCAAGCACTCCCATTAGCAAGAATCTCTTCTCAAATGATCTCTCTTGCTTTACCTATCTAATGGCCAGTCTGTATAAAAGCTGTTCGTTTCACCACTGCTTGTAATATTCATTGGTTACGTATGCATTTTGCACACCTGGTGTTTCTCCTTTAAACTCTGCAGAAAGCCTGTTAGTGGTACAGTGATTAGTTCTTTTTCATCCTTCCAAACATTGGTTTAGTGGCAAGTCTGTTGCCAGATGTGGGCATTAATACAGGATTTGATATTCTCATTGCTTGAAGAAAAACGCAAATTCAGGATGCAGTGTGGTCGAAATGTTCTGAAATATATGTTTGCGTAACGATTTTCCGCTGGACTTGAACTAACTTGTCTCTTTCTGACTTCTGTGTTTCTCTTATTCTGCTTTGTATTCAGTGAACTGCCTGAATTTCGACTTTCTGTATGTTATTGAAACTTATATTTACTATTTGCACTTCAGTTTTCTTGGTGGTAGTTGCCCTCCTTTTCACTTGCTGTCACGGCAGTGTCTCACAAACCGGTGTTTGCGTTTGAAATAGCATTAGAGTGCTTTGTTGTTGGCACAGGGTCTTGCAGATTTCGTGCCATGTGTTAAAGTGCCTTTTGTTGGAACTAAGGAAGCATGCAATCTTTGTTTTATGTGCAGTTTGCCTGAACATGCCTAATTTCTTCCTTGAAAACCTTTTAACGCCGCGTCTTGAATGTAACAGTTGTTTTGCTCGCTTGCAGGCCGCCTGCATTTGCCTTGCTGTCTTCTGCTTTGCTTTCTTTTGTTGAGGACTCGCTGCGCCTTGCATATGCAATTCCAAAGCAACGACATGCTTGACAACCGCTTGTGACTATTTGCACTTCGACTATGTTGTACTGTGGCTGTGTGGCTATTGTAGTCTCCCGAAGTTCTCACCGCTGGTTTTTAGTAGTTTTTCTTGTATCCTGGTGGCATCTCCGTTAGTTGCTGGTCTGGCGTTGTCGTTCTGGCTAAACCCTGTATTTTTCTGCGACAAAACTCGCGACTTGACTGAACTGGTCGACGCTTTTCATGAAGTTGCCGCTGTTGCCTACCTCACGATGAGCTATGCCAAAGACGGACTGGAGCTTCCACGAGACGATGCCTTGTCGAATTTTCGTGCATCATGTTTCTTTTTCTTTTTTTTCAAGGATCTCATGCACCTTCTGAAAAGCGTCGCCCCGTCCCATTTAGGTCAAGAGTTATCATTGGCGTGCGAATTTCCGCGCGCTCCTCCAGTTGACAGATGACCGGCACAGCCTGTTTGAAATTGTGCATTGTCACACAGACTTGTGACGCATGTAGCTACATATCCTGCATCTTGTCATGCTTTTTGAAGCCTTGTTATGAAACTTTCGAGCCACCCTCATTGACATTTCTCATCCACACATTGACGATGACCTAAGCTTTGAACAGACTTGAAAGTCACGCCATTAAGACTGTTGTGGGATGAAAACAAAAGTAAGCATAGTCCGAGAAAGGTTTTTCTTCCGCAGATCGTGTTCTCCAAATGCTGAAGTGTTGGATTATGCCATCAAAATGTCCAACTATCGTTGTCATTGAAATTCATTGCAACTGGCTTTGTTGTACAGACAGGGCAGCACCTTTTTCAGTGTCCCCTCACTCGGGAAAGCTTACCAATGTACTGATGCGAGAAACCACTGGTTTGGCGGCAGTACTGGCATACAAATTCAGCATGTTGGACCAATAGGCTCTGCGACTAAGCAATTGATGTGGCCTCGTGATCTGTTCTACAGAAGAATATGGTTTTGCATTGGTTGATGGCAATATGAATTGCTGACACAAAAGTTTGCTCAGAGAGAGGAAGAAGTCCTTCAGAAGATGATGTGTGTGCATTTCTGTTCTGTTACGCTGAGGCTCAGTTTTCTCTTTAACTTGGTGCACAGTGTGTTCTTGTTTAGGTAAGATGGCGTGTATGCAGAATTACCCATAGAAAGAGAGGTTGTGTGCCCTGTCTTTACAAGAGAGGCTCCCAAGAATGGTCAGTGGACAGGAATATGTCATTTCTGATATAAACAATCTTCAAGTACACTTTTTACAGATTTTTGTAGTGTAATTCTTTTGAAAGTTGCCATTCTTTCAAAAACAATGGAAAGTTGGAAGTGCATGCAAAATTCTTGGACTTGCAGCCTTGTCGCTCTAGCATTCTGAGCTTCTGACATAGAATTTACGTGTAATTGACTCTGGTGCTCTTGTCTGTTTCATGATGGTTTCCAAGGCTTCTGTGCACATGTTAAGTTTTGCTCTTTGAGTTCATTGTACCGCTGATTTGTGCAAGCCAGTGTTTTAATTTATCTATGCAGTTAAACTGCAGAGAACGGCAGAGCTGCAGAAAATAGAGCAATCCAGTATTTTTCCTTACTGTTATATAATGTTCTGTTCCACAAGTCCTTTAGTCTTGACGTGTGCGAATTTTGCATTACCGTGCATTGATTTATGTTTGTTTGTATGAACAAAAACCTTGCTACATGCTGGTTTCCCTTTATAAACACACTGGCCTCATTCCCCTTTGGGTGGCAATGCAGTTTATATGCCAGTAACATCAGTCTGTAATCTACCTCTACTATTCTTATCGAGAAGCACGCCAAGACGACCGCCATGATTGTGAAATGTGCAAGCATGATCGATGTGGGGGCTTTTCGCTTATCATTGATGCACCACCGCCTTGACCGGAGTGATGTCAACTTGGATTGTATGCGAAGTGAGTGCAGTGAAGATGATCATTCGTATGGTCTCGCACTGCACATTACGGATTTTGCAAGCATGGTGGCTGGATTCCACCGAATGAAGTCGCAGATTCATGTTGCTGCTAAGCTAATGATTCTATCAGCGGAGCCTGTATTGTATGGTCTCGTTGTAAACTGCCCCTTGAATTTTGGAATCGCGCTTGTGGTGAATTCCAACTGTTGATCTAGTGCATCGCTCCAAATTTGCAAAGAAGTGCGAAATCTGCTATGGCACTGTGGAATACAAATCAACGATAAAAAAAAATGCACTCCAGGCTGTGCAGGACAAGGTGGAATGATTTGCAGCGGAACAAACCGTTTCAGATCAGCAGTTGGAGCAGGATCCAGATTCAAACCGACCTTCTGAACACGGTCTTGATTCGTGAAGTATAAAAACTTATTTTGCATCTCCACTTGAAATTTGCCAATAGTTTGTGGCTTTGAATACCTGGCAGTCTGGATCTCTCCATCAGGAATAGAAAATGGCACAAAATCTTGAATTGTCACTTGAATCTCGAATGTTGTTAGTTATGCAGTAGAAGTTTACATGTGGAAGCTGGAAACCTTCATTTGTATTGCCTCCTGTTGAAAGAGGCTTCAACACAAATCATTTTAGTTGCTAATACTGCGTTATTTTCGTGTACAGTGTGCTTGAATCAGTTCTGGATTTTTTTTTTTCAAGTGGAACTTCACTTTCAATATTAGTGCTTGCCAGGGCCATGCATCTATCCCTCAACTTTAAAAGTCTAGGAAAGATATCAGCTTGTAAGGAACAGACATCTTCTGGGAATGTTACAGTGTACGTTATATGGGTCAGCGCTTGACAGTTTCAGCCTCGCGACTTGCAGCTGCAAAAGTGCCATTCAAGTCTGACATGCCTTTCATGTTGCAACACCAGTTGAGCAGGCATACAACACTGGAATGTTGCTTTTCTGCAGGCTTTATAAGCAGTTCAGGAAAGCTGCCATTCAGGGAGATTTTTTTTTTTCTTTTTGCGTGCTGAACTGTTTGTATCTACGGCTGAAAAGTTTGAATTTGGGCATGTGATCGCATCCTGTCTCGGAACTTGTGTCTATAGTAAGTGCAGTCGATGGGGCCACGTTAACTTCAAAATGTGGTCTCCTTGTAGCTGTTTGAACACAAAGTTCAGATGGAGCTATCACTGCTTGCAGTAAGGCGAATGAGTTGACATTTACCCCTTGCTTACACTATTTCCCTGGGTTTTTAATTTGCGAAAGCCAGTGAGGACCAAGCAATGCATGTTTTGTTTGTCACTCTGTTATGTTTTTTTGTGTGTGTCGTTCAGTGTTGTGTTCAGCATGTGCTATAAATGCTTGTGCAAGGAAAGAGTGATGTGAACGCATGTGCACTTGCCTCTCAGCGACATCTGATCACCTTTCTCATCGTCATCACATTCATCATAGACGAGTGTGTGTGGAACACGTATGCATAGGTGTGTGTGATCATTTCCACGTGCTTTGTGGCAGTTTTGTCGCTGTGACATTGTACTCCGAAGAAATATCATGTACAGGATGTAGTGCATATAATGACGATGCAGCGACATGCCGACCGACGTTACGTCGCAAACGGACATCTTTGCAATCGCACCTTCTGCTGCCCTTTCCTTTAACCTTGCCGTTCCCTTAACATCTTCCAAATGCGCGCTGTGAATCTATGAACGCTATGCAACACAAGAAACAAAGAAAAACAGCAACAAAGAACATTTGAGAGAAAAAAAATGTGTGGAGAACGACCAACAGCCCCTGGCTTCATGAGAATTCGTGCGACGCTGCGATGCATCTGTCTGACAGTGCTGTGTAGTGCAGTGCCGTGTGTGTTGGTCCAGTGGTCAGTGAGTAGTCTCACTAGCCGTTCCAGGTGGAACTGCCTACTGTTGGCTTTGGATCTGCCACTGGCTTGGCTCTCGCCCACCCCGTGTGCGCGCGTGTACGTATCTGGATCCCACGGCGTGTCTGGAGCAATAGGAGAGACGACGATGTGCCGAAGCCACTGCTGCAAGACTACGGCAAATGAAGCGGGGAACACTTGCGTGTGCTGCGCCTACTTGCCTGTGAACTGTGTGAGGCATTTCTCGCTGAAACTCTTTTGATTTTTTTTTCTTTCTTCCGTCGCTAGTGCATATACGTGGCGCTTGTGTGTTGTGAGCGTGTGGCTAGTTAAGTTTCCTTGGCATTGCTTTGCGTCCCCTCCTGCGTGTTGATTGTTTGTTCTTTTCTCGTTTGTTACATTTTCTTACTTACCCCCGTTCCCCTACACCCCCCGCCCCTGCTACCCCTAAAGGCTATTACAGGTCAAGTGATGAGAAGGGCTGCCAATCTGTGTGCTTGTGGTTGTGAAGAGGCTTGGACGTCAAAAGTGTACACGAAGCATTCGCTTGCTTTATTAGTTTTTTTCTTCCTTGGTAAGAACATGCCCATTCTGTCATTTTCTAATTTCAAGGAACAAGTTCTACGTGGCACCTTCTTATGACATGTTTTCTGCCCGGCATTGCTTTCTTTGGAACAGTTCTTTACATTCAGTTCAGTAAGGTGAAAGCTGTGGAACCACATTAGACATTAGCCGCTGATATTTTATGCCTTCTTGGGTTCATTCATGCATTAGTGAAATCTGATTTGTGCGACCCTTTCGTGACCTCACGCTGCTTTAGATGCTAACTACGGTTTATCAAGACAGGAAAACTGCAATAAGTGTTTCACTTTGAGGTGGACACCTGAATCGAACTTAACGAAAGGGAGTGAAAAGGGAGTAGAAAAAGAGGAAGAGGTCCTACACACCACTCGCAGTCCTGGAGGTGTGTGGTTGGGTCTAATTCACTTGCAATTAGAACTGTCATGTTGCAGTGCTTCCTAATGATAACATCTATGTCATGGTTGGCAGAACCTTGTAGTAATAATAGGAGGTCAACATCACCTCGAATTAGCAAAATTTAATTGAACAGGGCAGTCAACATTGCACCTTCTGAGCCTATTTTTGTTCGTGTGTGGTCTGCACTAATGCAGGCAACTTTTTCTTTTGTGATTGAGGAACCAACGTCATATATTGTTCTTTGTTAAATAGATGAAGGAAAGAGCTCCTGCTGCTCTTAATGCTTTGCAACATGTTTAATTTTTTTTTTGACGTTCAAGCTCCTCCACTACCGTTGGCTTGCCATGTGGTATATACAATTATCTAGTGCAACATAGCACACGCAAATGTGTGGAATGCATCTTTTTGAGTGGTCATTTTGTAAGCATTAGCTTTGTATTGCGTCCTTATTCATACCTCATCACAAAACCATATCCATCCCACCTACCTGACCAGCTATGTTTGTTGAACCGTTGTTATACCCTTGTTTTTCGTTTTTTTTTCTACATTGGTTTCCGGTCAACACTCGTTAGCTGATGAAATGTAACCGGTCCGCCTGTGTTATCACTATTTATTCGAATGGCTATTTAAAGTGGTCGCGCTGAAACAATTGAAGGGCAAAATGTGTGGTCGTGTATGAGCATTGAGTGAATATGACCTTCGGAATAAAAACTTCTTAAACTTAGCCTGTGTAGCCATCATTTCTTGACTCTTTATTTCAATCTCCTTCTTCCTCATAAAAAATGTGGGGTTTAATGTCTCAGACAACATCTGGGTTATGAGGGATGCTGCAGTGGAGAGATTTAGATTAATTTAATTAGACCATGTGGGGTTCTTTAACATGTGCTGACGTCACATAGCACACAGGTGTGTTATGTGTTTTTCTACTATCGAAACGTGGCCACGATGGGTGTTGAATCCGCGGGTGCTCCCGCTCAGTAGCCAAGTGTCCAAACCTCTGAGCCACCATGGCTATTTTTTTTTCCTGATAATTTAACCCATAACGTTATAGACATTGTGATCAATAGAAAATCTTGTTATAAATTGCAAAGCTAATATGTTCTCGTATCCTAGGGATGTATGTGGGATGATTGAAATGCAACAGGAACTAGTGCAACAGCAAACTTCCCATGCGAAGAAAGATTTAGTATCTTGCTGTGTGGTTTTGTTTTTGAAGAGCTGCAGTGAACAGATGCACCTGAATTCAGCTTCATATGTTGTCAAAAAGTGCTCTTGTGCTGAAAATTTGCAAATTTTCATTAACCGTTGTGTCAAAAGAATGAAAACTCAGTAAACTAGAGAGGAACTCGCAGTTACAATTGCATGAAATTGTCTGTTGTAGCTAGATGCTAGAAGTGGCAGTGACAGTCGTCCATGGCGCGCTTACAGACCACAATTCACCATTCTTCTGCAGGAATAAAAAAAAAAAAGACTTTCGAGTTAACTGTTGACTATAAGCATGCCATTCTTATACATCACTGCTTGCAGATTACTACATGCAGTCCACATATGCTCAAAAAGCTGCGGTTGACATCACTGCATATATAAGAGTTTGCCAAGTGCCCTGTAGAGTCTCTGGATGTGTATTCTGAGAAGGCAAAGCGCGTGACCTGGGATTCTTCTTCTCATACTGTGCATATTATTTTCTTTGTTGGGCAATAGTTGAGCCTCCAAGAATTAAAGCGGCCATTGTAAAAGAAGGCTCAGTTTTCCTGCAAAGAATGTATCATCTTGGCACTGGGAGTCCCAGATTCTCGAGGGCTTTCATTAACTCTACGAATGCTTGACCTTTTACCAGGTTAAAACTTGCTGCTGGTTTCCTACTGGGATCCTACTGGTTCCAGTAGTACTGGTTTATTAGCACATCCTCAGCAGCTACTCGAACCCGCAGCTGATGGAACCAGTATAGCTGCTGGAATCGGCTGTAGTATACCTTCCATTACAGCACCGAAACATTACATTTAATTTGTTCGGATAAACCATTAGTCCAATGTCCTTTCATTTTCTAAGCGTTTCTGAAACGTTAAAAAATGTGAAGGTAACTTCCTAAACACTCCCTACGGTAAAATGATAGCCATCCTGGAGGACCATGTAGTATGTAGTGAACAAGTACAGTTTTAAACTCCACTCAAAAAGCCGCAACTAGAGTAACAATAATTAAAACACTACAACTGTGTATTAATTTAGCTCATTCCCTCATGTTCTAATACGTGGGCTAATGCTTATCTTCCCTATTATGGGTGTTCTGCTGGTGTTAGTGGGGAATTATTAATAAGCTGCAAAGCTCTCTGATTAAGTTTTGGTGCTATAGTTACTCATTTTTTAGCGCTCACAGTCGAAGAGATTTAGCTACAAGATTCTGTTAGCTGAAGAATATTATTACCGCGCAAAGAAAAAGCTCTCCAAACAGACCAGCAAAAAGTTCTTTTGCAGAAACTAGCGCAATTTCCAGCAGAAAACCAGCCAGGTTGGAACGAGCACAACCAGGAGAAAACCATCAGGTTGCCTACTGGCACCAGCAGGAAGCCAGTAAGTACCCGCTGGAACCAGTAAAACAGCAATTTCCTGCTGATTCCATAAGAAACCAGTACAAACGGGTAGATTCCCATTAACAATTTTTATCCTTTTCTTTTTTGAGAATAATGAGCTGCATATTTAAAAAAACAATTATAACCATGTGGGTTGCGCAAAGAAACGCTAAATAATACAGTATTGTGCGTTTTTATCGCTGACACTTTCAAAAATTTCCCGCTGGCTCATTTGCGGTGAAATTGCACACAGAGCTTGCGTATTATGGTAACTTTTGTATCGTAGCAAGTTTGACAACGGTACTTACTTAGTTCAGGCGCACATGATGCGAAAACGTAAGCGTCTACGAGAGATCGGCGAGCCAAAACCCGCAGACGACGCTTTTTCGCTAAAGGGCGGCGGTGGCGCCATCTGTTTTCGACAGTGGAAAGCGTTACGACAAGTCCGCCGAGACGAGCGTTGCAAACAATGTTCTTTGAAAGGTAAAGCCGCGTTGCAAGCCGAAAACAGATGGCGCCACTGCCGGTTCTCAGCGAAAAAGCGTCGTTTGCGGGTTTTGGTTCGCCGATCTCTCGTAGGAGCTTACGTTTTCGCATCATGTGCGCCTGAACTAAGTAAGTACCGTTGTCAACCTTGCTACGATACAAAAGTTACCATAATACGCAAGCTCTGTGTGCAGTTTCACCGCAAATGAGCCAGCGGTTGAGGCGGGGAAATTTTTGATTGTGTCAGCGATAAAAACGCACAACACTGTATATAATGAATTTTTTTCTTGAATTTATGCTGTTTCGATTTCGGTTTCAACAGTCAATAGGCGGTTGTGACTAAAGCCCCTAGATAACAGATTTACTCCACGACAAAAACGTATATCATTGTTAAAACTTTTCTTGTTACCTAAAAAACTAACTAATCAGAAAAAAATTGTAGCAGCTAGAATTTTGATACTTGGCTAGTTTAATATAGTCAAACATTAAAAAGTTTATTTCGTTTACTGTTGTGATTGGCTAGCGGAGTAATACAGGATGCCACGGACCGTGTCCCAGTGTCTGCAACTACTGTTTTTTTTAAAGTTAATTGTATCTAGTTTTGACGTACAAGGCGTGTTAAGGTCACATGTGGCCTTTTCACATCACGCAATGCTCAAGATTTGCAATGACAAAAAATTAACAAGCAGCTTGCGATTATATATATTGCAGTTTTTGCGCGCCTCCCGTGACCTGGATGAGTCTTGTACGTCAAACGCTTCGTTCGGCGTTTCAAACCAAAACGACAGGAAAAAAAAAAAAATCAGCTGCCGTAGGTGAATTCCAGGTCGTGACTCATGCATCCAGTGTACGGCGCACCACTCCAGAGAAAAAATATGCATCCAAAAATTTGCATAAAAAAATGGGGGATCGGTTAACTCATCACTGAACGTTGTCGGCCCAACCTTCGTATGTCAGGCTTTATCCAGCTATGTGTAAGCTGAACCTTGGCTCATCACTGGGCCAAGGTTCACCTGCCGATGAACTCGATCGGTTGCCGACTTGAGACCGACGATCGGTCGATCATCTGTAGTTGGCAGTTTCTGCATGGATTGCAAGCTCTAAATCAGTGTAATGTTATTTAATGCATGTCCACCTTTCAAAACCTTTTGATCCTAATTACGCAAGCCGTAATTAAGGGTTGCGTTATACGAGTGAGAATTACAAAGCATACAGCTTGCACGTTTATAGTCTTGGCAAAGACGGTACGTTAACGACCAGTACGTGCCACATGAATGAGCGCGGCGCAATGGACGCTGCTGGCTCCACGAAAGCTTTGACTTGCATATATGTATAACGGCGGAAAGTTGGCAGCAGTCAAAATTTTCAGAAATAATATTCTGTGCATGCTTCAGGTAGCTGTGAAATGTATTGCGTTCATAATTGGCAGTTTTTTTCACCCACGATAGACGTATATGTATACATTCATTAACATGAAGCAAATGCACGCAGTCGCTTCCACAGCAAACGCAAAAAAAAAAGGTAGGGAAATAAGTGTTCTACGCGATGTGGACCGAAAACGAACGCCCGCGAGCGAGCACTTTTCCATTGAGCGCACACGCCCACGATTCACCACGTAAGGAAAAGTGGGTCACTTTCGCTTTCACCTCGAGGACGTTTTAGCAGTTTCAGTTTCACTCCTTGAGCGCTCTTTGCGATAAAAAAACAAGTAGCGTTTCCAACTTTTTTTTGCAGTTCGGCAAGCAGACTGGACGTAACAGCATTCTGAAGTGCAGAGACGTGTACAATATGAAGCAACGCTCCATTATCAGGCAACTCGGACGCGAAACAGCCGCTGCGCTGGCAGCTCTGAAACCGAAAGGACATGTCGAAAGGCCATTTTCCGGTGGCTTCGCCGCGTCGGCCGCTAGTGGGCGCCACGGTCGGCCTTGCCGAAATAGGCGCTAGCTGCCGCTTGTTTTGCAGGGAGCAACGCAGGGCAGGGCGTGTGTGTTTATGCTTGGGACGAAGAAGGCGCTATTATTTCGGCGCTCGACGAACAACGAGGATTTCTCGCGCACTATTTTCACGGCGTCCCGCGTCGTGAACTGATATTCCGGTCACCTGTCAGCGAAGTGCGGTGCGCGCAGCGCCCAGTGATCGCAGCTGAACATGCCGGTGTTTCACACCAAGACCATTGAGAGCATTCTCGAGCCCGTCGCACAGCAGGTAAGCGGCGGAGGGTCGTGTTTCCATGAGAGCTGTGCGGTGCTCGCCGAGCGTGTCGGGTTGACTTGTGTGTGTATGCGGCGTCAGACGATACCCACGCTATGATTTTCGTTACATAGTTCGCGGCGGCGCAGGTGTGTCGGGTTCGGTACGACTCGACCGAAGTTCGGAACGATTGGCCAGCTTTGTATCGCGAAATTTGGAGTGCGGGGCGCGGTTCCCAAGACGAGCCGGACGGACGCTTTTCCATGCTACGGAGAAACAAGCGGCCGGGTTGGTAAAGAAATGCAGGCCTGCGTAGAGGAGGAGCCCGGATTACAAGCGCACCCATTGTTCGAGCCAAGGGGTTTGACGCGACACAGAGCAGAGCCTTCCGAAGTACACACACGGACTCGGTGGGAATGACATTGAGAGAAATATACATCCTGCGAAGCAATGGCCCGTGTAACAGCAGGGACGAAACGCCTTGTTTCGCCGTTCCGAGCCCGCCGATAACGCGCCGGGATGCACTGTCAAGACGATTTATTACATAAGCGGTGTCGGGTATCGCACACGTTGGCTGCAGTGCAAGCTCAGTACTTTCTTGCTTTCTGATCTTTTATGATTTTTTTTGTTTTCTGCGCGTAAACCCGTGCCAAATTGTTTCCGCTGCCAAGACCCGGTCGCATCTGTCGGTGTATGTCACGGAAACGTCGTTCAGGATTTCCTAAAAGACTGTTAGGTGCTACTTGAGTGCTCTTGCACAGATATCCCGTGGCCTTGTGAAACTCGCCGGTGTCGACTTTATTGCTTGTTATTTGATGTCTCCGCTTGAGTGGGATATGTCATCGCCGCACAGCGCGGGAGTGCTACAGCTGAGTCAGCTGAAGTGGCGATAACCGGCTCACAGAAGACTGAGTGTTGCCTTTAAAAAAACTGCTCAGTCGAATCATAAAAGGAGCGTTGGAGAAGCACTCCTCGTTCGATGATATCACCGTCGATGCGTAGGGCGGGGCATTCTGTCGTCTGCTGCTAACGGTTCGAAACGGAACTGCATGCGACGTCAAAAAGCGCGGTGTTGAATCGAATTCGCTGTCGACTCGACCGTTCGGTTTGAGCAAGGGTTTAGTCGGGCAAACTGTGTTTATCTGCACAAACCCAGCGGGGACTCAAGATCAATCTCGGAATCGCGCTAACAAGCGGTCGTTTTGATGAATCTCCTTCGGATAACAGGGCCTTACCTTCACGCTCGGGTGCTCGCTTTGGTGACAGGTGTGTGACGAAATACCCTGGTGTTTTTCTTTCTTTTTCTGTCGTCTCCCTCTTTTGTTGCTATTTTTAAGCCGCCGTCTCCGTTTGACGATTGCTTTAAACTTACTTGCCCTGGCAGTAGCATAGCTGCGAGTGGATATTACATGTCCTGATGTTCATTTCACTTGGCAGAAGCCCGTTGTTTATTTATGTTCTTCGTGTTGGAAGTGGTAACGACCGATTAGCAACTCGCAACCTACGTTTTACTAACAACAAAAAATCTTCATCGCGTCGGAGCGAGGGGTTTTAGTTGCTTGTTCGAGTTGCAGGGGGTAGACTGCGCGTGGGTTCAGTACGCGGGCGGCGTATGCCATTCGATCATTTCGCTGCCCACGTAAGACGTGAAAAAACGTCACCAACGCGAAGCTGTTCAACGCTGTGACGAAACAGATAGATGCCAGCAGACGATAACAAAACCGAAAGCTGGAGACGTCATGCATACAACACACCGTGCAGGATGTGCTGTGGGTGTTGGGATTGGGTAACTGCCAAATCCTTTTTAAGGTATCTGCCTCAGTGAATACCAAACTCTGCGTTTGATGTGGGTATTCCCGCTTGTTTCGTGTAGGCAGCCCTGCATCCTTTCCCGCCCGAATGAAAAGATTTCTTCACCGTCTGCCTGTGGCATCTTACATGGCGTTCAGCACGGAGACTAAACATACGCCAGTTGTGGAAATCTTTTGGAACACAATCGTTTCCGTTGGGTGTGTTTCCTTGCAAGGCCCGAGGCGAACTTTGGCACGTGTTTCGAGCTTTCCGGTCCGCTGGAGTTTTTGTTTGTGTTGGAGAGCTGACATATATTCGATTACCGATGGCGGTCGCTAAAAATACTCGTTTTGTATTTGTAGAATCGCTTAGCGGAGACCGACAGATCCTTGCGGATCAGATTTTAACAGGTGACTTCTGCTGTAGGATTAGGTTTGCGAGATGCTGTACCGATCGTTGCGAGCGATCTGCAGTAATTTTCTTATTAAATCGGTGTAGTAAAATAAAAGCACTGCCTGTTCAACATCGAACTATTTTGCAATGTGTTTTGCCAGAACAAGTCACGTTGCAAACCAAACGGCCGAACGTGAAAGGCAAAACGAATCTTATTTTTCACCAAACACGGATTCCAAACGTCACAGTTGCCTGAACATTCATGTTTTGAAGAAACGAAGTCGCTTAATCATGTAGTTATCAAAGAGAAAATGATTTGAGTTGACGCTTTAAGCAAGTAAAACGTTGGCAGAAAGGTTTATCTGTTTATTGTCAACGAAATCGTGCAAGTGAGAACCTTGTCCGTACGCGGAACTCGAGAATAAGAAAAAGGATGCGAATAAAAAAAAAAAGGATGCTGTTGCTCGTTTGGTCGCTTATCGGCGCAGCCATTCGTGACGGAAGACGTTCCTCTAAGAGGTGCGCCCGGTAATAGAAAAAAAAGCATCCCATAAAACTCCGACGGTATCCAGAAAAAGTAAGAAACCAGGCGACGCCAGTAGCAGACGCTCGCGTGCGTGCAGCGGAGCAGACGTAGCGCGTCCGCCATCTTGAAAAAAAAAAAGGCGCGTCAGTGGCGCCATCTGCTTAGCTGGGTCACTGTTTCCGCTGCGGCTGGCGCGCTAATATTAGAATGGCGCGTCTCGGATTACGGGCCGTGCTCGCGGCTTGCCATATTTTGTTCTTTTATCGTGTCAGCGGGGAGGCGCGAAAGTTTGTTTGCCTCCCCTTTTTGCCCCACGGTACTTTCCTCCTCGCCCACAAGGGTGCCTGGCAGTCGCCCCATGAAGCTTGAAGTGTGTGGTGGAGGTGCGAGTCATGAGTTATGGGGCAAGGGGATGAATGGTTTACAGCCCTGCACCTCAAGGTGTTCGACTAGTCCGTTGAGCGATGTGACTAGACATGCGGATTTGTAACAAGTGAACATGTCATAGTTCCATTGACCCCTGTGCTAGAGGAATGTTTAGTCACGTACCACAATGCTGTGCGTTACCCAATTGTATAGTGCAACATTTATTTGTAAATAGTTGGCGAAAGCATCGTCATTTCCGGCATACAATTTGCACCTGTTTTATCCAGAGGGCTGAGAAAAAAAATCTTTTAACCAGACTGTTCACTCCCGGTACGTAATCTGCGCTTGGTACATAGAATCACTTTGGGCAGTTCATGCTGAATTGGGTAATGTCGAAAAAGGAAATGCTGTTTAGTCCACTCCTGCAGATGGTCTGCAAAGCCCAAATTTTAACTTTTAAACATATATATCCTGTGGGCTGTGTGCCGGCATTAGTCCTGCGCTCTGCAGGACTATTTACATTGAAAGGCACTTAACACTACTTACTCGTTATAGAATAAATATTGCGTTCTGTTTATAGGCATGCTCAGATTTGGTTCTGGCCTGACAGCAGGGAGGTGTTGTGGAGGCAATGCCTGTGAGAGGTGTCACAAGAAAGTAACTCTTTATAAAGGACTGTAAATAGGACAAGTCAAGTCTTCCAATAGGACCATTCCTCATTGAAACATTGGCTAGCAGACTGAGGCTTCTCCTTCACCCTTGTTCATTTTGTTTTGTGAATTGTCGAGAATCCCATATTCCTGCCCTCTCTCTACCGTGAAAATAGGTGACAACGCAGTTTGTTGCTTAAAGTTTAGCACACTCAGCTTAATGAGGAGTCTGTCTCAACATCTGGATTTAAGCTGAAAGCAAAACTCCTGGTTTTTGTTTTTATGGACTGGTTATTCACGTAAATTTTATTGGGCAAAGGCAGCACCGAAACGTGCAGCAAAATTTTCACATTCATAATGGAAGCCATGCGCACTGTTTGCACTTCATATGGCTTCCACTTGTCTGGTATACAAATGGTTAGGCAGTGAGCTTAATTACACCGAATGTTGCATGACTCACAGATGCAGGTAAAACTACTCTTGGGGTCTAAACTGCTGCTTAATTCGGGCTCAGAAATCGCACATAGTTGGCATTTGGCTGTAGCCTTGCTTTAGCACCACGTTTCAGTGCAATACTTGCCCATTTTATGTAAGAACAGTGAAGTGTGCATTGTTTGCAGCAATGTAGAGCCATTTCTTAGCGAAAGGAATGGTAGCACTATCTGTTGTTAGTGCGGGCACTCTTTTCTCATTATTGATTCCACTTTGTAGTGGCAGATGGCGTCACTGTTCTTTGCGCTGTCAAATTTCTTTTCGGCTTGGCATTACTATAGGCAGTGTTTGCCTGCATTTATTTTTTTTAGAAAACAGGCACATTCCCCTCCCATGTATGAAACTAGGCTGCAATTTTGCTGGCAGAAGCTTTTGTACCTCTCCTCAGGAGTAACAGTGTTCAGCATTTGGGTTCTCCCAAATGAACATTTAGGGCAGCTTAGAAGGGCAGTTTATATAAAATATACGCCACATGGTACAAATTGAGTTAACTTTTACTTGGTTTAAGCAACATTCTTCATGAAAAGTTCATTACTAAGCAAAATGCACCATCACTGCTTCTTTTTTTTCTATGTTAGAATCTGGGTGCTGCGTAGCTGTCTCGGTTGTGAACGTTAACGCACTACTTTCATGTAATAAACATAGATTCATGACACCAATATGTTTGTCAAAGTGAGCTGAAATTCGTTTGTTTCGTCATATTTGTTGAGGTAGAAACTGTGCAGTAAAGCTAGGCAGGTTGAATTTAGTGAATAAAATTGTACTTGTGAGTAAAACACTGCTGTCTTGTAATTTGTTTTTAACAGTTTTACTAACACTGAATGTGTTGCAAACTTGCACAGTTAATACTATTTACCTTATCAAATTTGTGCTTAATACTTGTTCAATTTGTTTTCTATTTACTTTTATTTTTACTCCTGCTATCATGCTTTATTGCTTTTAGTAAGAGATATGATGCTGGTTAGTATATACTGTGAATAATGGAAAGATCAGAAAAACTGGTTAAAGAATAAAGAATGAATCCTGTCTCTCTCTGCATGCACTCTTCTTTGTGCCAGTGCCATTACTAATTCTTCATTGGCTTAGTGATGTAATGTTCATTCCAATTTGTTAATGGTGAACTTCCTGTTGAGTGCTTCGATATCAGCATTTTTGTACTCAGTGGTTGTTTCACATTGATGTGAAGAGCTGTAAAGGTAAAAAAAAAAATGTATACCGCTTCCAAGCTGTTACGGTCAAGGACTGACGTTGTTACGTTTTTGCACCTATAGGGATAGGGAAACCAAATTTTTCATTGTTTTCTGCTCTGCAAAGGTGTGTGAGACATTGACATATATAAATCACCATGTGGAATTTGTCTGCACCTATTAAATAATTTATAATTAGATTTTTCTCTGAGGTTGTTTCGGTTTCGGCCACGAAATGATGGCCATGATGCCACAGATGAGTTGACACAGCATTGAGGCCGTGTGAGGCATACAGAAAGTGCAGTAATAATTGGAGGGATACATAAGCTCTGCCGTAAGGGTATGACACGATAGCGTAATGGGTTAATTCCCATGTATACCGAAGGTCATTTTCTACCTTGCATTCATATATCCCTGGGAGTCCCCATACCACTCCTGGTGCAGTGATGCACCGATTCAGCGATGCACCACTATACCCTGCGATGGCAGCTACTTCCAGCGGTGGGCCTTTTGCAGCCCACCCACACTAGGCAATCAATTAATGATTGGTTGCTCTTCCTGAGCAACCGATCATTAATTTAACTGCCACCTGCCCTGGTGGGCAGGTTGTGATGACGCTGCAAAGTCGCGTGATCTAGGTGGCCCACCTGCCTCCTGCGTTGCTTTCTGGGGACCACCTGCCAGAGCCGTGCCTGTGATTTTTCACTCACACTGCCAATGCCAACAACGCTGACACCGTATTTTCTGTAGAACGGGGCCTTTAATGCTATCGTGTTAAAATCGCTGCTTTGTCGCTTTATTCACTGCAATTCTTATGCCAGCCTTTTTCAAGAGTCACTACTAACAGCAAATGAACAAATAGCTAATACATCATGATTTCTGTATGCCTGACGTGACCGGAGCACTGGCTCAGCTGGGATAAAAAGGTAGAGCAAAAAAGGACGACCACAGAAGGAAGACACCACAAACACGAACGGTGACAAGTATGTGTGTCACCAACTAGCCCAGCAACAAGTTTTATTAACTCAACTTGTCTGCGTCATCATAGCCGCTGTTCAGCTGTTGAAACTGAGGCAAAGAAAACGTGAGAGAAGAATTGAGTTATAAATTAATTACCGAACTTAGGTGAATTTGATGTCTCAACTCCTTCTGTACCCGCATCCCACAATGGCTTTCAGTGGGCTGTTGATTTGAGGGTCTTTGGGATTCTCAGCTGCGATTGAACTGGAAGGACTTGTGCCAGTGCTAAAAGGCAAACTCGATCGCCATTGAGAGGTCACCGTTGCCGCCAATAATTTTGCAGGCTTGCAGGCAGGAGCCTTCAAATTCGACCTAAGAAGGTTAAGAATGAAATCTTATTTCTTACAATAATATTCACTGTTCTTGAAATGAGTTTCATTGTTTTGGACAAGCTGTAGTAGCACATGTGCACACTTTGAGCAAGCGGCCTTGCGATGTTTTGGAGCGTTAGCTGTTATTAGATCGTTCCTCAGTTTGGCGTTGTTGTTGTCGGCGTCCGCGGTGCCACTCTCCGACCGAGGCAGGTGGAAGGAGATCCCACTCTCCTCATATAGGGAAGAGGAGAGATGGAGAGAGAAGGGGGAGGGGGGGTGACAGGTGGAAAAGTGCGTTAGCCGTTTGGCTCCGTTGCGGGAGGTAGTTGGTTCGAAACCCACCGAAACTCAGTGCCATAACCCACTGCAGAGTGTCACTGCAGTCCTTGGCAAGCTCCGATTCACCTCCAGGTGTCTGACTTTGCAAGAAAAAAAAAACGGAGCATGTCTATGAAAAATTCTTCGCTGTCATGTAACAGCTAACCCTCACATTTACGCTACACAGTCGTAATCGTCCTGTGATTTTTTATACGACTGGAAGCGAGGATATTAGGCTTACTACAGTGTGTTGTGGCGTACCGATTTTTTTTTGTAAGTAACATATATTACTGAGTTATTTTTCAGTGATTATAACTGCTCATGATTCATTTCTCAGCCTGTAGCTGTGAGTGCCTCATGTCCGAAAGGGCTTGCTGCCCCTACTTCAAGGCCCTTTAAAACTGAATAACAGAGTTCTCCACTGCTCTAATGATTTGATAGATCACCTCAATGGCCATTGGAGATGCCTGTATAGTAGCGCTTGGCCATCGAGCTCTGTTACACTGTCAGTTTGAGGACCTTCAAAATTCTTGCGTGACGTAGATATAAAATGACATCATGACTGCATGGTTGGAGCCGCAGCTACTGCCCCATGGGCCATTGTAATTTACCAGCACACAGGCCTACATGTTGCCTTGCCTTCTTTTTATTGCCTTGTTGATGACCATGATTGTCAATCACATGAGTGAGTACTAACTGATGATTAACTGACCATACATACAAGTAAGCAGATAGTGCTGTTAATCTGGCTTCCCTGAAAAATGACACAAAAGAAAAATGCTGTCGCACAGTTCATGTTATGTGCACGTTAGCAGTGCTGGCCACTACATGAGTGGCCAAGACAGTGTGCGTATCAAGAATAGATGCGAAAAACTGCGGAAGCATTCGGGCAGAATCATTTTTTGCATTTACCGCCTTATGTGTGTCAGTGCTTCAGTAAATAAGACTGTGGCCGCTAATCATCTTGCTTCATTTGGAGTTTGGTTTCCTCCGAAAGGCTGGAGCATTGTTAGCGCTGCAACCAACATACACCTGCTAGCCTTTAAACATGTCATGCGCTTTTTAGGTTTAGGATCCCTATAAATGCAGCTCACTGACTTGATATACGTGTGGTAAAACTAAGACCTGATTTGTTCTGATCCTCAGAAGAGGCTGGAATTTTGTTCCTCATGTAGGAAGCTCTCTGCTTTCTTTAGCCCTTCAAGTTGTGCTGAAGGTCTGTAAAACGTAACGGCGAGTGGCAGATACACATGTTGCTGCATTATAGGAAGAGGCCTTAATGGTTTGTAACCATTAACAGCACAGTTTAAGAGGTCATGCAGTGCAGCGAATACAACAAATAGATGTAGGCTTATGATAAAGTGACCCATGGCAGAAAAAAATGTACATTCAGGATCAAATGAGATGTCTCATTGGGACAGCTTATGTGCGGCCGTATTTTCTGCAGCGTAGTTTGCAAACTGTAAGGAGTGTGACCTGAGTGGTTTAAGTTAGGTTTTAAAGTGTCGTGGCAACATCGTTGGAAACATTTCGTTCTACAGCTTGGTTGTCATCAACCATGTTGTACTGTTATGCACGTGTGGCTTAATGCTCCACTGACGTTACACCTCATGTGAAGCATAAATTGTTGGGTATAAATTTGAGATGCCAACATCATACAACAAATGCTGTGGGATTTTTTAATTGAACTATATTCAGTGCACTGGTGGCATTTGAAACTAGTGTAATCATACAAAGTAGTGTTTGTTTTTGATTGTACCTAAATAGGAATGTTATGCACCTTGGAAACTACACATTTTGCCAGAATTGCCTGTCTAGTTGGGTTCAATAACTTATAGTAAACTGCAAGACATCTCCGACCAAAACCTAACCTTGTGGCTGTGTGCATAAGAAATTATGGAAAAGAATTTTTGCTCATTTTATAAGCGAAATTTAGAGCAGTAGCGCAGGAAGCATTACTATACATAGCAAAAAATGAAAACTCCACCTTTATATTCCTTGCTAATGTCGTTGCTTGCTTGACTGCAAGTGGCATCATGCTTTGTACTTCATGAAAAGCTGTTTGAGCTGTGTGCCTTTCTCTGTGCAAAAATTTTGTTTCGTTATGCTCCCGGCTTCACTTTTTAGACCATAAATGCAAAGTTGTATGCTTATTAGCCAACAGCAGGGTGCTCAACTACGTACATAGAAGTGCCTCGTCTCTTTTTCTTATCTTTTATGAACTAGCCGATAAAGTAACATGCATTACCAACTCGTTCGCGGGTGTGACCGTCCTGTGTCGAGAACGCCTTGTTGCCTAACTTTCAGCGCAGGGGCTCTTGGAGAGTGCCCGTGGGAAGACGTGGGAGACTTTGCAGAAAGACGCTTGTACACTCTGCGAGGGAGACTCACTTTCTCAGTGCCATTAACACGGAATATCAAGCCGTAAGGCGTCGTTTAATTTCTTGTGGTGGTGTCAAGGCCGGTTGGTACATGGCTTGTAGCTGGGAAGGCATGTGGTCATATGACACTCAGAAGGAAGGAATTCAGAAGGGCTTTGAATCAGAAGCAGGTTTAAACTTGTGCACTGACTCTGGGAATGTTTGTGAAAGTAGTACATGTTTCTCTTCCGGATTCTTGTTCATGCATGAAGTCATTGTCCTTGCATGTATGGGTAGACCTTAGGGGTGTTCTTGTTCAAGTGTTTATCTTTATGCTTGCAATAGTATTCATTTCTTTCAAGAAATAATAAAGCAAAATGTGTGGCATTTCAAGAAGAGTTTAATGCACTTCGCAGAGCCTTAGAAAATGCTGTTCATTAGAAGGACGAAACATTAACGTTAACATTTCCTTTGGGGGTTTATGGGTTTATGGGGGTTTAACGTCCCAAAGCGACTCAGGCTATAAGAGACACCGTAGTGAAGGGCTCCTGGAATTTCGACCACTTGGGGTTCTTTAACGCGCACTGAAATCGCACAGTACGCGGGCCTCTAGAATTTTGCCTCTATCGAAATTCGACCACCGCGGCCGGGATCGAACCTGTGTCTTTCGGGCCAGCAGCCGAGCGCCATAACCACTCAGCCACCGCGGCGGCTTAACATTTCCTTTGAAATGTTTGTTAACCACTGCAGTGTTAACCGGTGAACATGACCTTTGAAATGTTTGCTGTTTTGCATTTTTTCTTGTGCTGCTTAAGGCAGTTGTTTTAGGCATATTGTTTTATTTTTCTTTTCTGCCTACTGTTAAGTACTGTAAAGGTGCAGTCACAGTCATTCAGTGCATGTCAGTGGTGGGCTGTAGAGCAGAGGAAGAGACAGTGATGGGTGCTGTATTTCAGAAAAGATGCTTATGCAGATACCAGGCCAAGTATACATTTACAGATTGGTCCAATATGAAAGGGAAGTCTTGGTCTGTACTCAAGAGGCAGTATTGCCATTCATTTTACGTTGAACTTTATATGTCTTAAAATACAAAGGCTTTTTCTTCAAAAGAAAAATTGAATTGTTGGCAAAGCTTTAATCAACCAAAAGCTGAACTTATGCTTAGACAGTGATCTTTGGTAATTGATGTTCTGACCAGCTGTGCCTCAGATTGTTCATGTAACAGCCACCAGACATGCATGTCACCTGTGTCCTGTGTGCTCAGATATTCCCTCTAAAGAACGAAAGTGCAAAATAATCTATTTGCTGTTCTGCGGCACTCATATCTTAAATATGTGAAGAAGATGGCTAACCATAATGAACCATGCTCTATCCACGGTGGCTGAAAGTTGTTCCTGTTACTCCAACGGTTACGAACTGTCGGAGCTGCCATCATTGTCAGTTCTTTCCATTTGGGCAGGGAAACTGGTGGATTAATTTTGACACATTGAAAAGCAGCAGGCCTTAACAGTAGTGAGCATGTTAAGCATGAAAGCATGTGCTTTGCGACCATTGCTCTTTTGAATTTGTCATTGAGGAAGACAATTTTAGTTTAATTTGTAGTAACTTGTGAAGATACCTTTACTACAAATCAAAACTTTGATGATAAACTACAAGAAAGGCTACCTGCAAGCCACGTACTATTTGATGATATTTGAGCATCTAATGGCATTTGTGGGATACTTGGACAATGCCTAGAAATTTCATTTGGATCAACTACAACAGGCAAGCTGTTTCTGTGAATAAGATAGACAATACATAGTTGCAGTCATGGTGGAAGAACAGCACAACAAAGGCAATACAAGCGCTGACTAGCAACTTGAGTTTATTGAAGAATGAATAAACTCAGTTGCTAGTCAGCGCTTGTCTTGCCTTTGTCCCGCCTTTGTTGCGCTGTTCTTCCACCATGAATGCTTACCAACTCGCCCAAATCTCAGCTTTACATAGTTGCAGGTTTTAATGATATACATTTGCTTTGATATTCTGATGTTGTGATTAGTGGTACATTTGCATTTTTTTCGTGTCATTGCTTTTTAAGTGGGCCTTTACGGAGCAGGGTTACAATTGGGAATCAGGGTTGTCTCTCTGACCTGGCCGTTTCCACTGTCTACCCTCCAGGTATCCCGGCTGGTGATCCTTCATGAAGAAGCCGAAGATGGCAACGCCATGCCTGATTTGGAGCGCCCCGTCAAGGCTGTCAGCATGGCCGTCTCCAACCTCATCAAGGTTTGTTGCTGTGCTTTCCTGGCCGTTGCATCGTTACTGCGTTCATCACGCATGAGCCGCCAGACTGGTTTAAACTAACGCCAAGCTTGGCTGAAAAGAAAAGGCTTTTAATACTAATATAAAGCGTATGGCAATTAAGTGATAAAGTTTCTATTAAACTTCAGAACAATGGGCTCGTGGACCATTTGGTGGAGCTTCCATATTTAGATGAAGTGCACCGCATGAGAACAGATGAGACAGTCAGCAGTTATGCTTGCAAGTGAGTAGCAGGTAGAGCAACAGACGTGCTGCACTCCTAACTGATCTTGCAGCAGAAAGTGCAGGAGAAGGAGGAAGAGGAAAGGCAGAAGGGTTAACCGGAAGAATAAACCAGTTTGCTACCCTGCACGGGGGGAAAGAGGTGAGGGATAAAAAGATGAAGGGGAAAAGAGAGCAGCAGGAAAATGAAATCAGTATGCAAAGTCAGCAAGAGTTCGGTAAAGTCACAGCCGATTGTGCAGGCGAGAAGTTCTCAAGAAGTGGAGCAGTGCCTTGGAGGGCTTAACCGCCGGAGATCGCCGATCTCCGCAGCCAGTGGCCGAGAATTTTCATTTCCGTCAGTGGGTGTGGGTCTATGCGCTACAGCGCACGGCAGAGAAACTGCCTTTCGGCACTATAGGCAGGGCATTCACAAAGAATATGGGCATCAAGCCATAGGTGACACAGCAAAGTTGCTTCACATCGTGGTAGGCCAGATGGAAGCCGGAGCTTCAGATCACGTTCCAGGGATTTTAAACATGAATTAGATAATTGGCCTGAATTCCACTCGGCAAGCGTGATCTCCTGCGCAAATGCGTGATGGTAGGGCACATGATGGTGCAAGTTCTGTGTGCTTATACGGAGGCCATTTTCCTGCCCGCTGTGCCATGCTTTGTCTAACTAATGAGGTTTGCCTTTGTATTGGACACTGAAATGGAAAGGGAGAAGCGAGGCTGTAGGAGTGAGGTTGCATTGCCTGGAAGTGACTGAAGTGCCTCACTGGCATGAAGTGAAAATGGAACTTGCTAGTGCACGTGTGTAAACCAGTGCCATAGCATCAGCATCATTGGCCAGTGCTAGCTTGATTTTCCGCCTAGTTATGTGAGTGTGGCACCAGTGGTAAATAACGTCAAACTAAGGGACAAGAACATAAGAGTGCATGAGAGCAGAAGATGCCAAAGTGGATGGCTCTGGGAAGAAGTGAAGGAAAATGCTCTTACTATGTCAGTGTGCATTTGATGTGTGTGTGTCCTTTTTTTTTAATTTACCGTCGCTGAGCATCCATGGGGGGGCTAGTGGGTCGGTGCTGCAGTCATTGTTTTCTTGTGTCTCTGCTTGCTTTGTACTTGGCTTCCTTTCTTTAGTTCCCCTTGGAGTAATGTCTTTTGGCGAAATGCGGGTGTCCCAATAAAGTGATAGAAAAGGATTCCCTGTTCAGTTGAATTGGGCACGGCTAAATTCTCTTTTTATTGTGTTTCCAGGTGGGGCGTGAGACGATCAACAGCAGCGATGACCAGATATTGCGGCAGGACATGCCGGCTGCACTGCAGCGGGTCGAGCAGTCTTCCAAGCTGCTCGAGGAGGCCTCGGCCATGCTCAAGGCCGACCCCTACTCGCAGCCTGCCCGCAAGAAGCTCATTGAGGGAGCCCGCGGTGCGTGTCACAAATTGTTTTACTTGTCACTGGGGGCTGTCAGTTTGTCATGCCAATGTGAGAAAATTTACGATGGTGGGAGCTAGCAGCTGTCAGTGCCAAGAAAAATGTGAAGAAAATGCCCTTCTGCTTGAATTCAGGGATCCTTGTTTAGCTATTTCCAGAGGTCAAATTTTGTTTTCTCAATGACTTCCAAATTTGTTTTAGCATAGCTGATGTTTGGAGTGACTGGTCTGATGCAGATGATGCTGTCTGTTTGTCTCATTTTTTTTTGGTGGTGCACTTGTGAACTTGTTACTTCTTTCTCCTGCAAGGAAACCAAGCAGTGGTGGCAGTTTATTCTTATTGCTGCAATACATGCCGTTGCAATCCGATAAAGAGTGGAATGGCTTCTAAGTAAACCCAGAAAAGAGCTAGCAACAGTAGTTTGTGGGGTTTTTGAGCTGTGAACGCTTGTGAAAGTGGGCACATTAAAAGTTAGTATGGTAAAACTGGAAATGAAATGATGAGCTGTGCGCCACAGAGTTCCTTTCATACTATGTTACTACAGCCTGGCTTTTATGTGCATTTGGGGGCAAAATTCTGTGGGATGCGTATGCGCGCACAGAAAAAAATTGCTGCGTAGAAATAAATTTTTCATGCATGCTTCACGTTTTGCATAATTTTGTCCCCAACTGTGCATAGCTGTACAGGATGCTGTATTACATTATGAAGACCTTAAATATTCTTGCATGACAGAGTTTTATACTTGAAATGTGAGTAAATGATATGACGTCTAGTTTCTTCCTTCTTGATGAGTGGCAGAGTTTGACTCTTTCCTGTGTGAAAAATATTTCCGACATCATTTGCACGGAAAAGTGGCAGGACAATGGGTTATTCTAATTCTTAGTGTTGATGCCTTGCCGTGTCTCAACAGCCTCAATATAAGAATTGCTTTTATTTATGACAAAACGCACAACCGCATAAAAAGTCATTTTAATTTGCTTTGTGGAATCGCAACGCATCTGCAGGCATCCTGCAAGGGACATCTGCCCTGCTGCTCTGCTTTGACGAGTCTGAAGTGCGCAAGATCATTCGCGAGTGCAAGAAAGTGCTGGACTACCTGGCCGTGTCCGAAGTGATCGAGTCCATGGAGGACCTTGTGCAGTTCGTCAAGGTATGCTCTCTTCACAACCTGGCTACAGGTTTCGTAGATTCAAACTTCCGTGGCAGATGGCTAAATCAAAGCACGGGCAAGCTGATAGCAGCTTCTCTGCAAGCTTTTCATTTGCTTAATGCACATTTCTTGATAGCATGCTGCTCAGGTAGCCCTGGAATTCATGCTGGCGTTGCATTTGCCAGTAAGCTTGTTCACCTTTTTTCATAAGTTTATGAAAACTGTGATGAATTCTCATGCCTCCTTCATAACATATGCACTACCTCATATTGTTTTGCTGTTGTGGAACTGACAGCATACGTCTTTTTGCTACATGTTTTTAAAGTAGCCCATGAGTTCCTGAATAGTAATTCTTATTGCAGGATTAGTGCCTGTTAGAGTGATGGTGTGACTGCAAAAGCAAAGAATAACATTGGTGACACTAGTGAGTGAGATGGTGTTGAGAAACTGAGTGAGTTCGCTGGGACATCAAAGCTATGGCTGGTGCAAGACAAGAGTAACTGACTGTTGCAGGTCATTGAGAAATGCTTTCATGCAGTGAGCTGTCAGCCTGGCTCGTAATGACAGCAGCAAATTTTTTTTTGCGAGCTCAATCAGTGACTGCAGTTATGTGTGCAGCCTGATAGCGCACTTCACTGCATGGGCAAAGTCAAGTGAGTCATCATTGACTGTGCTGTCCACTGGTGACTTGACATGTGACTGATGTGTAACTGACGCATGACTGACGCGTGACGGCATGTGCTGAATATGCAGGACATGAGCCCGTGCCTGACGAAAGTGTCGCGGGACGTGGACGCTCGGGAGAAGGAGCTGACACACCAGGTGCACCGGGAGATCCTGGTGCGGTGCCTGGACTCGGTCAAGGTGCTGGCGCCCATCCTCATCTGCAGCATGAAGATCTTCGTCCAGATCCTGGCCCAGTCAGGCAAGGGCGTTGAGGAGGCGGCCGAGAACCGCAACTACCTGGCACTGCGCATGACCGAGGAGATCAACGAGATCATCCGCGTCCTCCAGCTCACCACCTATGACGAGGAGGAATGGGACGCCGACAACCTCACCGTCATGAAGAAGGCCCAGGTGAGCATCGGCCTCACTTCAGACGACTTTCAGTCGAGGGATTATGGAATCCCAAAGTGTGATGGTCAGCGCAGCTGCAGGCAGATAGCTTGTTTTGGCTGAACAAGTGTCTTTTACCAGGCATAATTGTATCCATATTCCTGGGGAGCACTTGATGTGAAGACGAGTAATGCAATGTAGACCTTAAGAATGAGATAGTATTCTCTAACATTTATCTTTTGTACTGCATTTGCTTTTCAACTGACATTCTCATGGTGCAGTGGAAGCTCACACGAACCATTGCAAAAGATGTGTTGTTAGTCGCTACCAAACCATTGTACTTGAATTAGCTACTTTGGTGTCACATGATTTAAATTTGCTGAGCTTGTACAACGTCTGAGAGGACGTTCAAAGAAAATGCACAAAAACCTGTACCAACCTACTACTGTTCCTTCGCTTTATTAGCTGGTGGGTTCTTATCACTTGCTTGTAATGTTAATTTGATTCCTCTTGAATTTCATGGCTTTATCTGGTCACCCAGTAGTAGGGGCTGTGTAGCGAGGAATTTTCTCATGTTTCTGCTGCATGAACAGCAGTTACACCGCCGTGAGCAGTGGTTGCAAAATGGCGGAATCTTTCTGCCATGCATGCCTAGTGAGGCAGCATAAGCAAAGTGTCTCTCATTATAATATGTCTTTTTTTTTATTTTCCAGAACGCCATTGCGGGCAAGATCCAGTCTGCGCACGACTGGCTCGAGGACCCGACAGCTGTCACTGGCGGTGTGGGCGAGAAGTCGCTGCGGCACATCCTGGACTATGCCAAGCGGGTGGCCGACAGATCTCTGCCCGCTGATGGGGATGCCATCCGCAAGCTCTGTGGCGACTTGGAGTCCATGACTAACGCCCTGTGTGAGCTGCGCCAAGAGGGCAAGGTGGGGGCACGGTCGTTTTTCTCGGTCGTTTCTTTCTCTGCCAACTGAACCCTTGTTTCTTTTCGTTGTGAATATGCCTTTTTATTGACCTAGCTCACCGTGGCTGTTTTTATGGAGGTAACTTCACATGACTGTTTATTAGTATGCACGAGCACCAAGTGTCATTCCTATTGGTTCTCATGAAGAATGGTAGGTCAAATTAGTTGTTAGAAGTGTACATTACCAAAGAAGTGGTATGAAAGGCCACCAGACTCTAGAAGATTGCACAAAGCACTGACATTGAAATGATGGCTTGCTGGAAAACATGGAAAAGTGTATACCGTTGCCAAGTCACTTGCCTGTGTCTATTGGTACATTTAAAACCAATGCATAACTGCAATGCACAGCAAGTACAGTGATAAAAGCATCCAGGTCCTTACCTTTAATGTGCAGCCTTGCGTATGCTTGACTTGCATTCATGCCTGCAGGCTTCATGACATTTCATACATCCGCTGTCAAATGAGTTGTTGTTGTTACACATTTGTAGGCCCTTAGAGATTGACTGATGAAACTAAAATCAAAACTACATGTAAAAAGAAATTCATTTGTAATTTCTTCACCATGTGCAGCTGAATTCCACTTGTCGCCTTGTGCATCATGTCAGAAACTCAAATTAATGAACATTTAATTGCTCATGTGGAAAAAGACTAAAGGCTATACCAAATTTATTCACATAATGAACATGCTTGCATAATGTGTGCACTTCCTACTTTGGCTGTCAGAAGTGCAATTCATTTTTCCTGGCATATTGAGCTCAACCCATTCATTTGTTGTGCAGTCTCCCAATGATGACAGCGAATGCTAGCACTTTTTTTTTAATGCCTAAACAACTATGCCTCTGTCGAATACCTTACAACACAAACAGCCAGTAAGAATGCTCCTTTAAAATAATCCAAGGACCAATAGAAACCACGCCTGGTCATAAAGAGTTTCTTCGATCTGTTATATTGAGGATTACAGCAACTTTTTGCGGTTAAGCTTCACGCTGATTGGTGCTAATTGTGCTAGAGGGAGTTTTGTAGGTGTGCCCTCTTTGGACAGCAGAATGGGCCGCTACATGACCTAAATATGCAGGTTTAAGTTCAAAGCTGTTGACTATGCCGTCAAACATTGAAATCATATTGAAGAGTGCATTTTGCTTTATTGAGAATGTAAGTCTTGCCAGAGGAACTATTTATTCCACCAGCCTACTTCTTATTCTGTTTTGCTGTTTTAGTTTTCCGAATGTTTTGCCCTGTGTGCTGAACGCACCCTCCCAAATTATGAGAGTTTTTTTTTGGGAAAAAAAAACTGCATTATGTGAGTATATACGATATATTTACGAAGAGAAATTTATTTACAGCTAAAATACATGCTGACACGTTCTTTCATCTTTCTCGCGCATTCGTACAGCCAAGCACTACGCACACATACACACAATGCTTCTCGCTCATCACTCTGGTTCGCACTGCCACTATCCCGCCTTTTCTCAGCGCCGTTGACAGCCATGCACTCGTAAGCACATAAAACACAGGAACACACACATGTGTGCTGGCTTGCTCTCCAAGATGTGCCATAGGGTTTCGGGCTCCGCACTTCAGCCGGCCTTTGAGATCAGACACCCAGCAAGCAGCCCAAAACTCGCCTTTTGATTTTCAAACAAAAAGGGGCACCCGCCACCCCAGTCGTAAAACAGAGAAGCCCTCTCGGAAACAAACATACAAATGAAAAGGACACTTGCTTATGGTTGTTCCAAAGAAAGAACGCTAACAAAATTCTGTGTGGCTAGTTCTTCAAGCAAATTTTACCTGAGGGTGTTGCTGGTCGGTTCTGCCCAACCCTGCTGTCCTCATTTGTTGCAGGGTGCCTCTCCCCAGGCACAATCGCTGGCTCGTGGAGTCGGTCTCAAGTTGCGTGAGTTGAACAACCTTGTCAGCCAGGCCATCACCAATGTTGAGCGCAGCGGCATCCAGCAGCTGGCACACACTGTGGGTGGTCGAGTGGAGCAGGCACTCAGGTGGCTCGTCAACCCCGGTGTCTCGGACAAGGGCCTTGGTGAGTTTTTTGCATGAATGGTGCGACGCTGCACACAGAGGATGTCACTTCTCTTCGTTTCTCGTTTCTCTCTTACACCAGGAAATGTGCCCTTAACAGCTGTCGCTGTAAAAGTTGAAAGGGCATTCACATAAAATGATGGGAGTTTAAACTTCAGCTTTGTATGTAAGGGGGTGTAGAAAAATGTGAAAGTAGAATGCATTTGTGGGTTCATTTGTAAGTTTATTTAACTGTAACGATGACAGTTGAATGGGTCATGTGACTCATTGAGGGTTCTTGACCCTTTGACAATTAATGGATCAGGTGGCCTATGGACAAGTGGGCCATTTAATTGTCAGCATGACCCCCGATGGCACTGTTTCATGTAGATGACGACCATAAGATCTCGATGGTGTCTAGTTAGAGTCGATGCTGCAAAACAGTCGTAACTGTAACCTAGGTTTTAATGGCTTCAACTGCACCTGCAGTTTTGGATTGGACAGCTCAAAACCACTATGAATGACTCTAAAGCCTGTGGAAAACCACTTTTCTTAGATCATTATAGCCTCGGTTGTGCAGTTGGCTATCCTTTTGCTGTCAAGAGAACTCGTGTAGAAGAGGGCGCGATGAATGGTTTGAGTAGTCAGGCACGGCTTTTCTTTATGGCTCTTTTGCTCACATCTATTTTAATTGCAATTATTAATGCGATAGCGCACTAAAAATCCCGCTGCTGTCCAGAGTCACGTAATTCACTGATTGATCGGGAGAGGTCACATGACCTTGTGACGTCATCACAGCCTGCCCACAGCGTTGTGAGCAGCCTAGTTTCTAGATGGCAACCTAGATGGACGATCAGATCTGAATGTGGCGGTTGGTGGACCGACATTGCAATGAATCTGACGCAAACACACACAGCAGTTGAAACAAAAGCATCCCCATAGTTATTTTTCTCGTTCCAAATGTACTGAACCTTGTGGGGAAGTGCAAATGCTGCTTCTGTAAGTGTCTTGAGAAGGAGCACTGTTCTTTCTTGCTGACGGTCGCCGCCCTCTTTTGTGTCCAGGCGAGCATGCCATCCAGCTGACGGTGGAGGAAGGACGGCGGACTGCAGAGAGCTGCCCGATGCCCCAGCGGGCGGAGATAGTGCAGCTGTGTAATGAGATTGACTCGCTCACGCGCAAGCTCAAGGACCTCTGCAGGCGGGGGCTGGTGTGTGCTGTTCACTCCACCTAGTGCATCACCTTCGGGCCTCATTTTCTAAAATGTCTGTGTGCTGTGAAATGTCTTTGTTAGGGGTGTGCAGATATTCGGAATATTCGAAATTTCGAATACGAATCGAACATGTTTCATATTCGGTTCATATTCATATTCAATAAATTGATATTCGAACATTTCCGAATATTCGAAAATTTCCGAATACTCAGCAACGTTTTTATACCGCGCCGACTTTCGTAAATTCGATTGTGTCAAAATCGCAATATCCAGGCAAATTATCTGAATATAGGGTTTAAAGTTCCAGGAAAGCAATACAAAGGCCCTGTTCTCTTCTCCATCGTTTATCACGTGGACCGATTGCATTCCGATGCCGCTAGGCTTGACCTTATGCGCAAATCTGCAAGTGGGCTTTCCCACATACCACTCGTGCTGCGAACAAGATGGGAGACGACCCGTTTCTAACAATTGCAACACGAAAGCGCGTCAATTTTTTTATCCTTCCGTAATGTGTTATATAATTAATGACCACACCCATGGCATTCGTTCTGTCACCTTAATAACTCTCTGAGTGTGACCACCACCACCTTGTTTTGGTCGACTAGCTATGCGGGAAAGCCTACTTGGTAATTTCGCGTGAGGCTCCCGAAGAGGCGAGTCGAGGTGTCACAACAGGGCAAGCGATCCTGTAAAAATCCCGCCTGTTGCATGGTGCACTGTAACCCATGCACCCCTTAAGTGGGCGTAATCGCAGGCGTGACAACGTTCGGAGGGCCCCTGTCACTCGGTCAAAAAAATAACCACATTAAAGGTTGGATACTGTTATGCTGTTCAGTTAAGTAGTATACATTTCTGCGCACATCATGTTTTTTTATATACGGTGCTCAGGCAGTCTAGTTTTCTTTATTTCAGTGGAAAGGCCATACACTATTTTGAAAAAAATATGAGCAACAATGTTTGCTTGTTTATCTTTTCTGAATTTATTTTTTGTGCTGACCAGATATTCGATATTTGATTCGATATTTGAAGCCATTTTTCCTTCATATTCGTATTCGATTTGTATTCGAAAATTTCAATATTTGCACACCCCTAGTCTTTGTTTATAAAGATACCTTAGAGGTTGAGTGTGCTGGGTGGACATAAGCATTAACTACTGCTGCTAGGAACAGCTGTCGTGTTTTGATGCATGCAGGGTTCTGCTTGTAAAAACAAGCTGTGGGAAGCAGAGCAAGCAAAGAATAGGGTATCCTGAGCGTCTTTCTCCTCACTTGCTTCACAGAGCTTGCCCTATTTGTTCTCCTGTTCCTGCAACCTTCAGCTAGTCAACGTGTCTTTTTCTTCAATTTTCAAGTAGTTTTCCAATTCCTAGCAGTGTCATGTTTTCTATCTGCTAGTTTAGTCACAATGAGCTATCATAGTAAACCAGATGCATCACTTACTTTTCATGTCGGAGCTGTCATTTTTGCTAAGATTATGAAACTGTGTAGTCAGAGTGACTGTTAATATTATATCTATGGTGATTTCCATTCCAAGGCCGGCCTCTGTACCCATTGTGCAAGCTTTCTCGTTCGTTTATCCTTGTTGCGTCCCCACTGTGGTTGCAGGGCAACTCCCCCGAGGCCCAGCAGACGGCTCGACTGATCTCGTCCAAGCTCCTTGAACTCAAGCACAAGATCCAGAAGGCCCTTGTCAACAGGGTGAGTAGTTGGCATTGTGTGCGGCTCGTGTGAAAAATGTTATCTTGTGCAGTTGGACCTTGATTTAGTGGGACCTTGTTTGGCCAGTAGCTTCGAGCATGTACAGGTGTAGTCAAAGTACTGTGGAGCAAGCTTTATCGTCCGAAATTTTACTATGAGTTCCATAGAAAAGATGTGATGACTTCTTGGGCTCGTACGTGAGTATATTAGTGGCATGTGCTACCATATTAATAAAGTACTTCCCAATTATCGCTAGGCAAGGCGTGAAGCAAGTTCCATCGCACAAACTCCATAATAGTTTGGCCAGGTCTGTATTTTGTCGGTATTTGCCGACTCTAAAAATATGTCTGTTTTACAGCGTTGGCTGTTATAGCGAGACTCCACTGAGAGCTTGTCGCCGTTGTCCGCATTGGTCACATGACATTGGTCACATGACCAGTGTGATCAGTGTTATGTGACATGACCAATGTCACATCATGTCGATCACGACTTATGTCATGACATCAGTCACATGAATGGACCACGTGACATTTATCATGTGATGTATTATTGGTCACATTAATGGGTCATGTCAGCATTTGATGGGTCACATGACTGTGACCCTCCTCATACAACGACCCTCTTAAACAGCTGGCACTGGAACCCGGGTAACATGTGGACATCCCTTTCAACATTTCCTGCACATTTGAGCAGTTTGTGCACACATTCGTGTTGCTGGATTATTTTTCTCGTTCGAAAACTGGCTCCTTTACTGCCTGTTTTCCCATGTTTCACTAATGTGGAGTTGCACTGCTCTTTGAGGAAGGTGTATTACGAGCTAGGCCACCAGTGTATCTGCACATGTTTTAAATGCATCGCCCATCTCGTTCTTCGCTGCAGGTGGTTGAGGACTTCATCGACATCACCACTCCACTGAAGCTGTTCACCGAGGCTGTGCATGCTCCCGAGGGTAAGGGCAGCCGCCGCCTGGTTGTGTTATCTTTTCACCGACTTCGGCTGAGCTTACGCTCTAATGATTAGCCACCTGTAGTGTGTAGAAATTACTTCTGTCTCTGTAAAACTTCCTTCTTTTGCAGTGAACCTAAGCAAACATTTGAGCTTTACCAGAGATCCTAAACTTTGCCATGTTAGCATTACATCATGCGTGCTTAGTCCTACTGTGCGGATTCACTGACTGCACTTGCATGCATTATTACAACTACCCTGTTTAGATTCCATTTTGTTTTTCTTTTTATTTCTTTCACATTAGCTGACGTAATCGCCTACCGATAAAAATGTAGCATGGCCAGTCTCTCTGGGCAGAGTGAAGGTGTAGGAAGGACAGCCACACATCTGAATGATGGCAGGGGCATGACCAACAGTCTCACATGCCATTAAGATGCAGCTGTAACCTTGACAAAACAAGCATGGCTTAGGACATTGGCCAAAGTGACACCATGCTTCACATTTGAATCTTCATTACTGGCTCGAGACCAGTGATTGTAGGGTCATGGCACCGCTTCAACCAGTGACATAGAATGCAAAAATAAAAAATGGAATGGGAATAGAATTACTATTGTACTGGCCCAGGCTGCTTGTGTCGGGGGACCTTTGACCGTGATGTATAATTGGGAGCTTTCAATGCCGACAGGCACACCAAACAGGGAGGCCAACTTCCAGGACAAGGCACGCAACCTGACCGAGTTCTCGCAGAAGGCGGCACGGACAGCGCGCAACGTTGCTCTTGGTGGTGCATCGAACAAGAAGCTTGCTGAGGCACTCCTATCTTCAGCAGCTCAGGCAAGAGGCTCCCTTGAATGCTGATTCACTCGTATTGATTGCACTTAGACAGTGTGTAGTGCTCCAGCTTTTACATGGCTAACAGGCTGTCCTTTTTTTTTTTAAAGTGTGCTAGATCATGTGGACTTTTTAATTGGGGCTTGCTGGATTTATTGCTATTCTGTAATCTCTCTAGGTTTGAAATGCTTTCAGATAAAAGTTAAACCAATTTTCCAGTTTGCTCAAGCTGATCCTTTGGCCCTGTCAACATCAAGTGTTTCGAAAACCTAGCTACCTAGCTTAACTTAAACTGCGCATGCTTTGAACAAAATTGTGGTTGCTTTTGAGTTCAGATTATTGAGCGTTAACTGTGTCAGGCTGAAATCCATATTTAAAAAGCTTAAGGAATAAACCATTATTGCAGCTGTTTGCCATTGCATGTAAATGAACATTTTTTTATCCATTCATTCTTCCCTAGTGGATACCAGAGGTAAACAATGTAGCTGCCACATTTCATTTAGCAGTTTTTTTTTTATCGTCCAAAAAAATGGCATAACAGATGTTAATGTGGATGTTTCTGATTAAATGCTGCAATTCCACTGATTTCCTGGTGGTTGTAAGTCGACCGTTGTAGCCCACTAGTGGGTGCTTGACTTGGGGTGCTGACCTGGGTGGCCCAACAGCTGCCAGTATAGGAATGGCCAAGTACTCAGCCTTGTCCAGTCTGATGCTGGAGTTAGGGGGGGTGACAGCCTCCTTCATTTCTTGCTTTTTTTCCAGGTGGAGAGCCTGACCCCGCAGCTGGTGAATGCCGGGCGCATCCGCATGACCTACCCAGATAACAAGGTACATTGAAGACCAGATTTTTCAGCACCTTAGCTCCAAGCTGTTTTTTCCTGGCTTCACAGTGAGGGATGGAACACGAAAATGCACCTTCGGGAAAATCTGAAGGCACCACATGGGAGCTAACGGACATCTTGTACTTATTCTGGGACAATGTTTTCAGTTGATTATTATTTTAGACTTCTTACACATCCACGGCTCGGCTTAATTGGAAGATAACTGTGAAAAGCGCATTCTATATGAGCGAGAAGACAGTCAGGAAGTGTTACTGGCACCACTGTTTGAGTGCTGTCCATGCTAGCAGTGTCTGCATGCTCCAAGGCTGTGAAAAGGAGTGAGGGAGAAAGGAAGAGGAAGGGGCAAGGAGGTTCTCTAAGGCTGCTGTGCATTTAAAATGGAGGCTTTGATATTGAATGAAGGGTTTGGTGGTGTAGGAACAATTATAGCACAGGTGCAGAGGCACTGCCTTTGGGTATGGCAATGTGCACTGTGTAATAAGTGGTACTAAAAGAAGAAAAAAAAAGATCTGTAAAAAAATTGAAAATTGGTTTTGAGGAAAGGAAATGATGCCTCACTTATCTGGTGGACACCCGATCCATCCCAGCTATAAGGGAAGGGGTAAAGGAGGGAGTGAAAGGAGAAGAAGAAAGAAAGAAAGAGGTGCTGTAGTGGAGGGCTCCAGAATAACTGGTGATCTTTACCATGCACTGACATCTGACATTTCTTCCATTGAAAGGCAGCCCCCCCCCCCCTTCCCCGGTGGTCCGGGTACTCTGGCTCACTAGACCAGTGCCTTGACCACTGAGGCTGAAAAAAAGATCTGGTTTGATTAACCTTTTTTTTTTAATTGAGCACGTCATTTCTATATTTAAGAGAAAAATTTGAAGCAAGAAACAGCATTTCATGTACCGCACAAAAATGAGTGCTGATATCAAATTTTGTCAGCTGGAAAAAGTAGAAAATTTCCTGCATGGCTGTAAGTGTGAAAATGCCAGACTTCATTTTGTTAGGAGTGATGACGAGAACCGGTGTCTTTTGTCTTTGCTTATATATGTTATCTGTCTGCAGGCTGCGGACGAGCACTTTGAGAACCTGCACCGGCAGTACTCGGAGAGCATGATGCACATGCGCAACCTGGCCGACGAGGCCACCGACACCGCCAGCTTCGTCAAGGTCACCGGTGAGTCACCACTGGCTGCACCCACAAGCAATTGGGACTTTGCTGTTTTTGCGGAGGATGAACCTGGATCTTTTAAGATTTGTAGAACAGTCTAACAATGGTTTGATAGGGCTGGCCAGTGCGTTGCTGATGCTTGAGGGTCTTTCACAACCCTCGGCACAGAAGACCTGAGCACAGGAACCGTAGAGCACAAGCACTTCAAACAGAACCAGCAGTTGCAGTCGTGAAGCTTTTGAGTATAAAAAAACATCTCTAGTGTTCTAGAGCAATGTCTCTGTGCATTTTGGGGCTGCATTTGATATGGCAAGGTGAAGGAGCACGCTTGTGACTATGGCAGGGAAACCATGGTCAGGTTAGCAGTTGAACAAGCCAGGCTCATTGCTTGGCTTGATTGGCTGGAATGAAAAGGCCCAATATGAGAAATCACAGAAGATTTGAAAGGAGAAAAAGCAAGGCAGTAGGCGCAAAAGGGGCAAGCTTGAACCTGTTTTCTCTTTTGTTCGTTTGTGTTTGGTGGATGCACACGCATGTTATGAAAATGCTGCAGTCAATGCATTCAGCTGGTAGACAGTGCTTGTGTCGGTGTTTCCCTCCTACTGTGACCTGTTTAGTGCACTGTTCTAACTAATTTTCAGTGACATACCAACTGCCTCGATATTGCCTGTTTTGAAAAGTGATTTTAGCTCATGTTAGCCAACACTCTAAAAGGGTCCCAGTGTTCTAAACATCCTGCTGTCTGTCTCATGCAGAGGACATGATTCTGAAGCACACTGAGCTGTGTGAGGATGCCATGGCACGGCAGCTTCCCCAGCAGATGGTGGACAACACGTCGAGCATTGCCCGCCTTGCCAACCGTGTCCTCATGGTGGCCAAGCAGGAGTCCGACAACTCCGAGGACCCCATCTTCATTGGCCGTGTCAACCAGGCCGCTGACTGCCTCCAAGGCAGTGAGTAATTGCGCACCTCTTCACGGCTTGAAATCTTGGGATTTCAGTATAACAAAACAGTTCACAATGACGTAACTCATGTAATGCAAGATTGGAAGCTGCTGTAAAAGGCTGTGTATCTGATGTCTCGTTTTTACAAATGGATATAACGAACACCCTGATGAACCTCGCTGGCCATTTCATGTTGGGTATGTTATTTTTAGTGGAGCTCAACTTTTCAGTATCCATTCAACGTGGCAAGTTGAAGGTACCGCTCATAACACGTTTGTGTTGAGCACCGCACTAAACATGTACAAATTTTTTTCCCACCTCAAACGGCGCACCGACCACGGTGGCTCAGTGGTTAGGGCGCTCGGCTACTGAGCCAGTTTCCGGGCTTGAACTTGGCCGCAGTGGCCGCGTTTCGATGGAGGCGCAGTGCAAAAAGGCGCCCATGTGCTGTGTGATATCAATGCACGTTAAAGATACCCATCTGATCGAAATTTTTCCGGAGCCCTCCACCACAGCACCTCTTTCTCTGTTTCTTCTTTCACTCCCTCCTTTATCCCTTCCCTTACGGCTGTTGCCCTCAGTGTGAAAAGAATAAAGCTGAGATCGTTTGCATTTGAATGCTGTTGAGGGAGCCCTTATCAGATTATCGAATGCTTTTTTGGTAGCCTTCCATCTGGTGTACTTATTCTGTACAAGAAACTCATGTGCTTTAATCAGGTGAAGCGCTATCGCCAGTATGCTCATGTATGCGGGGAAGCAACAGAATGGGAAACGGCAGAACTCTTTCACTTTAGTCTGTTTCGGCTTTAGCCGATCGATCGGTGCACCCATGTCTGGTTGCTGCCAGCTATATTCAGCTACGTCTTGGCGCTTGTAGCAGGTGTGAAGGCTCCTTGAACATAAATGGGTGGCAGAATAAACAGTAGCTTTGTTGTCCTAAGTCTATATGGCAAAAGGAAGTCCGCAGACATGCAACAGGTGTAGCCAAGGTCACCTACAGCTGTAATGACGCAACATCTACGGTACTTTCCACAATTAAACGCGCGGCGTAGAATGCTTCTCTCAGCTAAACCGGCGAAGTGGTCAAACTCAAATTTCACGCATTTCGATGGAGGCGAAATTGTAGAGGCCCATGTACTGTGCGATGTCAGTGTACGTTAAAGAACCCCAGGTGGTCGAAATTTCTGGAGACCTTCACTACGGCGTCCCTCATAGCGTGAGTCGCTTTGGGACGTTAAATCCGTACAAACAAAACAAAGCAATCAAATTTCATGCAGAAATGGCATTTGGTCGGGAGAATTGTTTTATACCACATCTGTTTGGGGTACTTGCATGAATCGATCATAACTCGGATATTCGCATTGTCTGTTGTGACGACGAAACAGAACAAAAAGAATTCACTGGTTTGGCTGAGAAAACCATTGTATGGTGCACGTTTAATTGCGGAATAGTTTGTACAACCCCCTTCGACTTCTCTGCAGCGAGGTTTAACTGCAGTAAATGCGAATTCCAGAGAACGTCCGTTCCTGTTATGTTGAAAGGCAACTTAGTGGTACATGTACTAGTATGTAAGGCCTGCTTGAATTTATTTGAAGCTTTTTGCAATCAAGTGCACTCGACCACATGTTTAGGGGCCACTTTTAATCTGTGCATTGAAGGGCTTGACGACCATGTTGCCTTGCGCCCTGTTTGTGCAGCGGTGACTCCGATGATCCAGAATGCCAAGCAGGTGGCCACCCGCATCTCGGACCCCGTGGCCCAGTCGCGCTGGAGGGAGTCCAACAAGGCGGTCAGTTGGCGGGTTCCTTCTTCTGTTCCTCCTCTCTGTCCACAGTGTGATGGATGTGCATGTGTGTTGTCCCATTGCGCTAATACAAATCCGCTTCACGAGTCAATGTTGCGAAAAGGGATGGTGATAGGGATGCCGACTTGACAGTGACATGCCAAGAATAATGTGTGATTGCTACCTGACTGAGATCAAGGTTTATTCTGACCGTGCTGCCAATACTGTCGGGTTCAGGTTTTTGAGGAATTGCTACTTTGCTGACAACTCCTTTAATTCCTGCGCTGTCCCACTGATGTGGACTACCAGTTAGTTTGTTCTTGTCTTACGTGTATATTTCCTTCTACTGTCTTGTCTCTTGTAAAGATGGAACAGTGCAAGAATTTAACTAACATGTCAAACCAGTTAGCCTCAAGGCCAGTATAGTGCCAGCATGTTGCCAGTATGTCCCTCCTTTCTGCGATATTGACTGCTGTTGTGGTTGTCGCCCAGCTGCACCTTGGAGGAGGCTGCTGGCTTGTTGCCATCCAGCAACCTCCTTCAAGATGTTGCTGCAGGAATCTCTGGCTGCCTTGGGGGCCGTATTGTTTCTGTGTGCTCAGTGCTGCTGCTTCTTTTTGTTGTTCGCCGTCATTCAGGACTTTTCAATGGGAATTCAGTCCAAGGTAACATTTCACTCTTCGCACGACCGCCTGCGAGCTGATCTTCATGACATTTGACTATTCATACACACCCACAGTATATATAAGGAAAACAACTCTCTGCAGTGCAGTTTGTTGACCCAGTCTTGGCAGCTGGCCACACCTTTGTTTTATTTTTTATTTTTTTTTCGCGCCCCCTTCTAGCTCATCAATGCGGTTGGCCAAGTGCGGCAGGCTGTGACGGTGACACCCGAAGAAGAGCTGCTCCCACACCTCATGGGACTGCAGGCTAACGGTAAAGCCAGAATCACCTCTTTTCCCGTAGCACTGTTTTCCATTTTGAGATTGATGCGCACCCGGCAGACTTTCGGCGTGAGCGTGGAATGCTTTCTGTGGGGATTCAGTTGACAAAGGCATTTAGCGGGGTGGTGATTGTATGTGCAACAGTGGATTCAGTGAGCTCAGTAGTAGAACTTTTGATGCACTTATAATTTTGCTTCACATGCTAAGAGTTTTAGCACAGCCCTGGATTGGGGCTCGATAGGGAAGCGGAAGTTGCTAATGGTCGAGCTGTGCTTTTTCTTGACTGAGGTTGTTCGACTGAGCTGCGGAAGTGACATTCCTCGGCATCATTCGTTTGCCACTGCAGCGATCTGGCTTCACACTCTTTCGTGATAGCTGTTTAAAAAATGTGTTCCGCTTGAGAACAACTTTGTACAGTACGCTGTTGGATGTGAAGCGCTGGCCCTTGTCTGATGATGCTCGTGTGCCAGCAGTGTGAACAGCCTTTTTCCATTCTTTTTTTTTTTTGTAACATCGTTAGTGTGTTTCATTCAACCAAAGTGCAGTCATGTGGGAGATCTTAATATTTCTGTGTCAGTACAGGCTGATGCAATTCAGAGAGTGTAGTCCTGTTCAGCTGAGCACTAGATGACAGATATAATAAACGACCTCAGTGGTTGCATTTTAGCATGTGCACAATGCAAATGCACCTGTGTGCCAAGGTTCCAGTGCACACTGGAAGCAACTGGCAGTCAAGGTTATTTCAAAGTTCTTCAATTATGGTCACCATCACAGCACACATTATACCTCTTAGATGATAAATCATCAAGTGTTAGTGTTTCTAACGGTTATTCTTATGAATGAAGACCTAACTTACCATAAACTTACCATAACTTGCCACCTTGGAATGGTGGAAAGCTTTGTCTATAAAATTTCTGCTGCAGTGTAGTTAGTAACGCGTGATGGGCTCGTGTTTGTTAGCACAAAACAGGACAGGAAAGACCTTTTGCTCCTGTTGCTTATGTGCTGGTGGGTTTGCTGTGAAACTTTTCTGTGCTGTGTGTTCAGTGGTGTAGTTTGTGACTGTCGAAGTTCTTTGCAGCACAGTTTTCATTTACTTTATTGGGGCCTTGATTGCAATTGAGAAGTATATGTAAAAAGCAATGCAAAACGTTGAAAGAAGTTACTGATTACTTCTTGTTCTAAAAACAGCTGTGATATGATAGAGGTCAAGAACACACAAATCTGCCTATGTCTTTCCAAGCATGCTGCACCATTTACATATTCAGGGATAAGAAGGTTCGCTTAGATGCATATAGTTTAAGTGAGCAAGTGAAAGGTGTGTGACATGTTTAAAATTACTGTGAAGCTTGACTGCATTTCAAATTTCTGTGAGGCAATGTGAAAAATGGCAGTAAGTTTCATGTTTATGTTTTTATAATCAAGGAACAATAGCCAGCTTATTGTTAATGTAATGCTGCCGCAAACGAAGAAAAGTCTTAAAATTAAGTCGGCAGGATTGTGTCTGTGTTTATCGTGAAATTTTAATTTCCGAAGTTAAGTAACGTAAAACCAGCTGGTTCGAAGGGCCGTGACCATTTTTTTTGTTCATTGAATTTACCACCATGAAGAAACTTTCAGCCTCTTCCTGAAGCTGCATTCTATAAATACTGCTCTCTTCTTTTTTCTTTTTTTATCCTCCCGTCTTTCAAACTGTGCCTTCACCTGTCCTCTTTTCGTGTGGTTTGGCGGCCTTCCTCAGCCAAGCCACGGGCACAGGACGTCAAAATGCCCAACTTTAATGAAATGTTTGACGTCAAGATCGAAGTACCACCGGTCGACAAGCGCCCGCCTCCCAAGAGAGGTAGCCGTTCACACATTGGCCTCTCCTCCGGGCTGCACCCCTGCAAAGCATTGCTGACTGCCCCCCCGACTTGTGTGGTGCAAATGAAAAAAAAAAAACAAAACAAAAAAGGGACCCAGTATGCTTCGTTCCTCCCTGCCTGTTGATGATGCCCACATAACTATTCCTATGCTTAAACATGTATGTGGGCGGCTTTTGCATGACCGGGCATTTGTGCTTGGGCATTTGCAAAAAGATCTTCAGATAGTGTGGGTCATTCATTCATTCTCTGCGGCGGTGAGAAGATTTTTTGGTGACTGATTTCATCTGAGGGCTGAGAATAGCTTCTCTTCTGTTTACCTACAAGAGGGGTGCATCACTCAAGCTATCCCTGCGTTCAGAAATACAGGTGGCAAATGAATTTTCCCTGTGTGATCTGACATGCATAACAGAGTTCTCGGAGGCTCGTCCCTGCTTTATTAACTTGAGTTGGATCTTGTGCACTTGTCTACTCCTCATCTGGTTGACTGCGAGGTCATTCCAAATGAAACAATGCGTGTTCTATAACAGAGATGCGCGATCCCAGCAGCTGGATGTGGTGCGTGTTTCGTAACAGAGATGTGCGATCCCAGTGGCTGTATGCGTGGCGCCAACTGTAACGCTTGGGTTGACCTATTTCGTGCTCCCGCTGACGTCTTTGTCCCTCCGTATTGGGGATCTTGATTACCCAGCTTTGGCAAAAAAGGCACCACATGCTCTCCTTAACCGTGGAGCTTTGAACTGAGACCCTCATCTATGCTTGGAGTTCCATTCCTGTTTGCCATGGTTGCTCTGTCTCACCATTTGACGATGGAGTGTTATTTTTTTTTTTTTGGCATTGTTTAAAATTTAGCAGTAATGATGTTCTGAGGTTAAAGACATGCAACTACAGTGTGGAAGAAAAAGTTATCTAGTTTTGGCTTTATGGTTGTTCAATGTGTTTTATTTTAATCTTTTACCCTTTTCTGGAATCACATACTCAGTAAGCACACTTCTCCTACTTTTAGTCCGCACTAAGCACTTACATTTGTGTTCCATGTATTGTAACAACTTTTTCTTACTAACAGATTGAAAAATACAGGGTTAAATTCATTTATTTTGGATTGTTTGCCAGTACTGCTGGTGTTGATAGCTACCTGTAAAGCCGTGTTTGCAATATCTAGGAAAAATGCCGTCATCTGAGCTGAAGAGTGCTGATGTTGTCATCCCTCACTCAATTTACTATTTTCTCCCCTTTCAAGTTTTGCAGCTGTCTATACTCCATCTTATAAGTTCCTTGCAGCACTGTGGAAGCTAGAGACCTTGTGAGCCAATCGGAAGAGTGTGTTAACCTTTTAAATGCCGTACTTTGAAGCAGTGCTTGAAAGACGAAAATTCCTATTGACAGTTCACATATGCTTCCAAAATAACCGTGAAAAAAAAATGTAGCCACATTTACACTGATGAAGCACGTTATTTTCAATGTTCCTTCTTTAGTAACATTGGTGTTTCCCGTATGCAGAATACTAATGGGGTCTGAATCAGCTCTTATTGTCTATGTACAGACATTAGCGCAAAATAAGAGACATTCACAAGAAAGGTGGACAGGACAACGTGCTGTGCAGTGCGAATTTCTTCTTGCTATCCGAAGACAACCTTGTAGCTGCCTTCAATGTATATTCGCAAATTATAGAGAAAACCACTATACTTAAGTAATGTTTTCTTTTGCATGAGCTGTATTACATTCAGCGCTTTGTCAACAAACCGACGCTTCTCTTTGGGCCTAGGAGTGGCAGAATCATCACTTAAAATAAAAAATAAAGAAAATTTATAGTTCTTAGATTTTGCAGTATGGGAGACGAGACAAAACAAAAGCCTGATGTCCTATTTATGACCAATGAACGTACTGAAAAACCATGTTACGACAATGAATTCACTCTGAAGCGAGGGTCATGCTTCTAAGCATGCTGCCATGTTGAAAAGCTGTTTTAATGTACCCAATAGTTGCACATGCTAAACTCAGGAAATTGCATGTGTAACGAGATTTGAAATAGCATTTGGCGCATGTGAATTTTGAAATATGCTATCCCACATGCCCACTTTATACTGGCACTACATTCTGCAGCATCAGAACTTAGCCTTTGCACTCATCGCAGCCTTGGTAGTGCTGCAAGGAACTGCTGAGATGAGTACAGCTAAGCTCTCTGTTTTTAAGTAAGGAAGCATTCACATTGATGCCTTTTTTTAAACAACCAGGGAAGCTGTGCAATGTCGCTGATTCTCCCTAGTACTGGCATGGTTGCCATTGCCAGCACAAAGGATAGGGGTGCAAAAAGGAGTGCCAATAAAGAGGGCGCTGTTGTTAGTTTGGTTCTTGACCTCTGCTTGGATTGGTTTTGTGTCCTCGCTCGCCACAGAGGTGGTGGTGGAACCGCCCATTCAGAAGACGGCCATTCCTCGGCAATTGCAGGAGCATCATAACTACCCAGGTGGGGCAGCGGCAGTGGTGTTCTCGCACCCTTCTTACGATGGCTTCTCGACTGCAGCGATTGCCTGCCTCTCCTGGAGAGCTTGAGAATGAGTTTTCCTTTCATGCGACTCACCAGAAAGCCGTCATTTTTACCAGAAAACTGAGGGTGGCTTGGCTTTTTGAGTGCCTTGTCTTGGATTAGAGTTTGAGTTCACGAATGTCTTGGCTTCGAGCTTGGTTTTGGATTGGATTGGACTTGTTACCACTCGGATTCTTGCTTGCGTTTGACTTGAGAGCTGAATTTCTCTTCTCTACTGAACAGCGCGTTTTTCTCGTTTGAATGAATGCTTTGGAGGTTTTCTGTAACTTTTCCTCTGACCTGATTCGGGAAGTTGTTCTTGATGGAAATGTTTCACTGCGCTAGTCGCAAGAAGCAACTTGCACGTGCATCAGAGCATGGAAATATTTGACGCTTGCTTTTTGAATTGCTTGAACTTGTGCAGTCAGCAGTCACATTTGTGGCCATGCTGTGTGGTTTCTGCTAAGCAGAGACGTTGTTTTGAATTGGCTTTGTGCTTGAGTTTGAGCTTGGCTTCGAGCTTAAAGTAAAAGCTGGATCCAGCTTTAGCCACGGCACATTGCACATTGTGCCAATGATTGTACTTGAGACTGTGAATGTTGGCATGTCTTTTTATCCTTTTTTAAAAAAATTGCATGAACTAGCCATCTCTTGGCTGGTTGCATGTTGCACCAGGTTATATTTCTTGGTATGTTTTTATTTTGTGCTCTTAAGTACGTCTTCTTGTAGAGGTGTGATATAAAACTTGTTAAAGTGCTGTTGCATTTAGTGCTTGAAATGCATGTCTTCCCAATGGCTTTATTTTGTCCTGTCTTTAGGTGTGGTGTTTTTCAAACCTGGAGTCATGTTAACATGCGTGATTTTGAAATTGATGTTTTCGGGGTGTCAGAAACACATGGAACTGAAAGTTTTAATGAAACAAATCGACATGCTGCATAGCAAACACGCAATGAACATAAATTATAGAAAAACAAAGAGAGGTTCCTTGAAGAAAAACATCTGAAATAGAATGTTACATATTCCTGGTTCCTGGGTGGTTTTAAAGGGCAATGAACAGTGGAGCATATTTGGACATTTTGAGTTTCAGTTGCATTATGTATTTCTTAGACCTCCTTCTCAGTTGTAGGGAATAGTTTTCAAAATAATGAGCAAAACAATGATGAAACAACGAAAATCAGGAAACAGACCGAAACTGATTTTTAAACAACTCATGACATCACGGGTGCTGTCCCAAAACCTCGTGTGTGTGTGTGTATTGAATGGCTAAACTGGTGACTGTAAGTCATGACCTAAATCATTCTTTGTCTGGATGACCGCACTAAGCTGATGATTATTTTTCCTCCTGCAAACACAATGAATATTGACATGTGGGTAGCATGTGATACATCACATAAAGTTGCATGTAGAAATCATTCCTATTCAGGTCACAAAACGGGAAGTATTACAATTCAAATTTAATGAAAAAAAAGAAAATGCTGCCCAGCTGTGAAATTTGGCAAAAAAGGATCAGAAGACCAAGGAGAACCTACTGTATAACTATAAACTATGACTGTCACGTTTAAGACATCTCAAAGAGGTAGGATTTTGGCATTGTTTTTCCTTGGTTAATAGTGCCATTGTCGTGTCCACTGAAGTCTGTTTAGTTTGTCACTTTTAACAGAATTTAGGCACCACATCTGCTTATCGGCTCAGTTCACTTATGGACACACAAAACCTGCCGACAATGAAACTACCCCATGTGCCTGTTTTGCTGTTTCAAACAAGTACCAGCACCCAGAAAAACGGCATTTTTGTGTATCTTCTTTCTTTTTTGCATTGGTACTTGAAAGGCTTGAACTAACTGCTGTACTTTTTTTTTTTAAGTGTCACTCTATCCTTTACACTTTGGTGACCTTTGGCCTCGCGTGTTTCAGAGGAGGCACCGCCGCGGCCTCCGCTGCCCGGCTCTGGAGACCGGGCGCCACCAAGGCCGCCGCCACCGTGCGAAACTGACGACGAGTTCGAGGAACGCTTCCCTCCCCCGCAGCCAAACCAGCCCATCATGGTGAGACTTGCGCTGTCCCGCTTAAAAGCCGTGCTGTTTCAACTGCACTGCCGAGTGCAATGCCATCAGGGCAAGGGCTAAGGCATCAGAGCCATAATGTTACGAGTAGTGTTTTGCTATGCGCTGTGCTTCGTCAAGCCCAGTTAAAGTCTGAAACAAATTGGTGCTACTCGTTTTCATCACATATCCTGGACTGTGTGGACAAGAAGGGGTGGTCGTGTTAAATCATTAATGTGGAGAGCCGCCACGGTGGCTGAGTGGTTATGGCGCTCGGCTGCTGGCCCGAAAGACACGGGTTCGATCCCGGCCGCAGCGGTCGAATATCGATGGAGGTGAAGTTCTAGACACCCGTGTACTATGCGATATTGGTGCACTGGGCCTGGGAAAATCATTGAAAACACAGAGAAAAACCAGCCGAAAGAAGATCATTCAGAGACTTACTTTTAAGAAAGCAGAGAGAGACAAATATCAGAAATTTTTTTTTACTAATTTGGTCACAAGAAACGAAGAAAAATGCAGGAGCCAAAAACAGGAATGCAGGAGAACAATGTTGTCATTGAATGTACAGGAAGTCTCATTAGCACAAGATTACAAAATACACAAGGAACACACAAAATGGGCATTAGATAAGCAATATTCACACACAGTGCACATATCAATAATCTGTTAGGTATGTATAGAGAAAAAAAGACAGTATTCATAACTGCACAGTGACTAATATCGTGGCATAAAACAAAACAGTGAAGAAATGCAAAAACATTAAAAGAAACTATCAGAATGACTTTTTTAGCTTATATTTAGAATCCGCTGAGAGGACCTCATTTGGAAGGCTATTGAAAATTTTCGCCGCCTGGGCACACCTCCTCACATGAGCATACCTGGTGGAGCTGCACAGTACAGCATTACACTGTGTGCTGCATACCACTTTGGGAGCCGCATAGTATTTCGTTTTAAATCTGAATCCCGAAAATGTCTTGAAATAATAACAAATAATAATAATAGCTAGTGCATATCATTCATTTATGCTTAACCCTATCTTGTGTTCTATAGGGGAACTCAGTATGTTATGGTTACCAAATGCAGCATGAGATAAGGTTGTTGTGTTCTTTGTTTAAAGGATAATAACAATTAATTAGCACTGACAAAATTATAATTTGTCGCCTATGAAAGGCCACGCTGCTGGGGTCTGTGCATTATTGGCTGGCACGTAACAGTAGCTTGATTCTTGGGAGAGCCTCAGACGTTCTGATAACCAGATCTGGCATAAGTTCTAGGTTGTGTTCTTATCGTAAGTAAGTACGGTAGTAATAATAATTGAAATAGGTTGCAGCATTGAAATTTGGCAGCTTTTGTTGTGTTTTCAACCAAAGTTGCCATCGAAAGGGCTTTATCATCGTGTGAACGGCTTGGTCCACAAAAGTCGGCTAGTTCCTTGTGCAATACAGTTTGAAGAAGTGTAAGTCATGGTTGCGGCTTTGGATGGAGCCTGCTGACAGCGAAGTGTGGCCGTCTTCTCTGTGCAGATTGCGGCGCACGGCCTGCACCAGGAGGTGCGCCAGTGGTCGAGCAAGGACAACGAGATCATTGCGGCCGCAAAGCGCATGGCCATCCTCATGGCACGCCTCAGCCAGCTGGTCAGGTGAGCAGAGACCCCTTCCTCTCCTCCGCCTCCCCGCGTCTGCATGGGGATGAATGTCTTGTAGGCCTACCTTTAGGCTGTATTCACACCATTGATCTTCAGCCATTCCTAGCTGCAGCTGGAAGCCGCCATGGTGGCTAAGTGGTTATGGTGCTCAGCTGCTGACCCGAAAGGTGCGGGCTCAATGCCGGCCACAGCAGTCACATTTCGATGAAGGCGAAATGCTAGAGGCTCGTGTGTTGTGTGATGTTAGTGAACGTCAAAGAACCAGAGGTCATCGAAATTTTCCGGAGCCCTCCACTACAGCATCCTTCATAGCCTGAGTCGCTTTGGGATGTTAAACATATGAACCATTTCTAGCTGCAAGGTTCTGAATCAAAATCCAGGCGTATTCTGTGCAGCTGCCCGTATCCTTGAAAGCATCCCCCCCCATTTCTATAATTTCTAAATGCCATTCAAAGCTCCCAGTTGGCGTAGTTTTGTAGGTGGAAGCAGCGAGCACCAGCCAGCATTAGGTGGGATTTGCCATTGGCGCGGAAAAAGTCCCATGGGAAACAGTTGATGAGAGTTCAAGCAGTCACGCCCACTTGCTGCTAAAAGAGGGAGAATTGGTAACTGATCAGTTCTTGTGACGCCCGCATAGTGCTGCTGTAGCTGTCACTTTACAGCAGAAGAGATAAAAAAGTGTAGGAGCTTTTTGCTCAATTGTGGGCCACCTTTTTAATTGGTGGCTCCTCTTAAATGCACCCTGAGAGCTGTTGTGCTCAACCATCACTAAATTTTTGTGATCATGACAGCACAGGTTTTGGTCATGGTGTGTTTAGTCATAGCTGTCTGTTGTGACAATAGGGCTCACATTTCATGTTTAGTCGCAAGTGTCAAGCGTCCCTGTTGGTTTGTTCTCCCCTTGTGGCAGAGGCGAAGGGGGCACCAAGAAGGACCTCATCGCCTGCGCCAAGCAGATCGCCGAGGCCTCTGAGGAGGTGACGCGCCTCGCCAAGGAGCTCGCCCGCATGTGCACCGACAAGCGCATGAGGACGGTGGGTTACAGTGAGCAACAGTGTCTTTTCCGAGTAGTCGGGGAAAGGGGTGGGTTCTAGGCAGTTGGCAAACCACAGTTTGAAAAGAAGAGGTCACACAACTTATTACTGCCACTAGCTGTTTCAGTGGAGGTTTCCGACCCCAATGCCAACTGTCATTGTGAACATTAAGCACCCACGATTGTGTGACCAACCTGTGCACGCAGTCCATGGTTCGCACCTGATGTCAGCTTCATTGCCTTCGGGTGAGGTGCGCAGTCACAACAAGATGCCACAAAAAAAAAAGAGCCTCCAAACACATTCAAGAATATCCTGGAATGACTGGGTGGCACAGCATCCTTTATGCTTGCACAGTAGCAGCTTCCACAGTTATGATGCAGCAGCAAGCGGCAATGTGGCACCCCAGCTGCATTGCTATAGGGCCGTGGATACAGCTGAAGTGGAGCATTGTGCTCTGAGCACTGCACGTTCACAGCAAGGTGAACCAGCTAGTGCTGACCATTCGCATTACCACAGCTGTAGCTACCATTAATTTTTTTAATTCTGGACATCATTACAGGGGCTTGTTATTACACTATTACAAGGCACATTATTACATGGGACATTATTACCAGGGCATTATTTCAAGGGACATTATGACAAGGGCATTATTACAAGGGCCCAACTAAGCTTGGAATGGAGAAAATGTGAGATCATCAGCAGTGAAGGAAGAACACCAGAAACGAAAGGCAAAACAACAAATGAAATACTTAAGAGGCCACCAAATTGCGAAATTGAAGCATTTAAAAGTACGCCAATTCACCCTTAGTTGAGATAGCAGATCGGAGCTAGATAAAGCTACCTAGATTTTAGTCTCAAGTTCCACATCCTTTTGCACTGTTGTTCAATATGACCTAGTCTCTGTCAACTAGCCACTTCTTATCTCACGCTAATTTGTCAAAAGCGATGGTTCTCAGCCACAAATTTGTTGGGGGGGGGGGGGGCAGCGAAAGTGGCTGATTCAAAAGCCTGTGCTAGGGAGGGTGAAATCATTGTTGCGAAAAAAGGATGGAGTATTCAGCTAAAGTGGTGGCCGGAGTGAACTGCTCTTGTTTTATGAGCATGTGCAAAAGAACAGTGAGGAGTGTTGCGCTAGCTCGTTTTGAAAGTTCGCCTATTGTGTCACCTAGGTTTCTTGAGCAGTTGTGCCTGAAGTATACGTGTCTCTGAATACGCATGATTCCATTCTTGTGCTGGCGCTAAAAAAGGTGCCACAATTACTTTGGAGTGCCTGAAGAACAACAGAAGTGAGAGGCGTCTGGGGACAGCCATTTGAGAACCACTACCCTAGGGATTTGATAAATAAGTCAACTTTCTGAGGAGCCACAGAGATAGTGGCAGCCTTTGTGATATGTGCCTTAGAATCACAAGGTAACGAGGTGGAACTCGCAAGCTATTGAGGAGACCACAGTGCAGCGAACTCCCATCAAGGCAAACTCAAATAACCTGAATTTTCACTCATAGTAAAGAGTTCAGGGGCAGATGCTTGGTTCTTTGACGCCACTAAAGAAGAATCTCGTTGAGAAAAACCATTAAACTCATGCCTGTTTGTTAATGCAAACTCTTACAATGTTACGAAAGCATAATTGGACAGGTTTGTAAGTGTAGGTGTTTGTCCAGCTTTGGAAAGCAGTGTGACAAACAGCACTTCACTGCACTTCTAACTACGTGACACTTAATTGGACACATTGCGCCACGCTAACAAACAAATGTACTGTTCGGGTTGGGAAGAAGAATTGAAAATCAAATGTCGTGCCTCGTTCCACCAAGTATGATGGGCTCGCGCCATAGTTCCTGTATGTTAGTCTTGTATTCTCGACACTTCTGTTGAGCTGAAGTATTCTTGACCTGCGCAGGCTTACAAGGTGCCGCCACGAATGCCTTGATTGAACTCTGCTGTGTTGACCTTTTCACAAAGGAGTCGAAGGGTGGTACGATATTTGACGCTCAGCTGTCGTGGGCAGCTGTAAATGCCTGCTCACAGAGCAGGAAACATTTGACTTGGAAAGCTCCTGTGCTGTCTTGCCCACAGCCCAAAGGCCAGCTGCCCCCCAGAGCTGTGAAAAGCTTCATCGGTGTAATCCATGCCTCTCTGCCTCAGTTTCCTAAGGATGTGCTCATGTGTCTCCCTCTGTTCTCCGGTGCATGTTGCCCACTCGCAGAACATTCTCCAAGTGTGTGAGCGCATCCCGACGATCGGCACCCAGCTGAGAATACTGTCCACTGTCAAAGCCACCATGCTTGGTGCCCAGGGTGAGTGTGCACTCTGCACTGGTGCAGAGAATTCTTGCTCGTTAAAGAACATTAATGCACCTAATGTTACGTATTCCAGAGGTAATTTTGCAGCGACGGCTGTTACTGCCACCAACTCCATAGATCCACAACGTTGGCGTAGGCGTCCGTATAATGAAAGAGTGTCAGGAGGGCAGGCAGGAAAGTATAGGATAAGTTACTCTGTGCTATGTGTACAGTATTGCTTCCTTTTACTCGCATTGTTTTCATCGCGCATGTGGCACGGTGTAACGGCTATCACTGGGTTCTTTCATTACTCAGCATAGCATAAACTTTTGTCTGTATTTTTTTCTTTAGGCTTATGCAGGATGTTCACAACTTGACATAATGTGCACTGCGTGAATAAGAATTAAATTACTAAATTACTACTATTAAGAGCACCATAGTGCAAAATGTTGGCAGTAGTGTGCAGTGTGTGAAAGTTGGGCTGTGATATTGACTGCAGCAGTGATGCCCATGTGTGCAGCGAAAGGATTGCTCTTATGATTACGGCGGCATCACCTTTAGAAAATACGCTTTGGGTCAGTGCTGCACCATTAGAAACTTCGCTCATTTTAAGCTTTGATTGTCAGAGGAGGTGGCCTCACCTTTACTGCTACTTGAGAATCGCTACATGAAGGGTTGTAATGCAGGCCAGTTGGTTCATAGTAACTTGAAAAAAACCAGTCGTTGCGTCGTGAACACTCCTTCTCTTGTACCTTGTCTTTTGTGACTGGTTTTTTTCAAGTCGCTACATGAGAATGCTACAATCGCTACTGCTACAAGAGAACGCTACTTGAGAAGTTACTTGAGAATCAGGCAAAACAAAATTGATGATGGACATAACCTCGCTTGCTAGCTTTCTTAACTTACTGTGCTGTCACCTTTGCAGTCACTGCTGCAGCCCACAAGCGCACTCTTAGAGAGTATTTGTCCATTCCTTAAAATGACCCGGCTCGGAATGAGGTCTCGGGCACTCTTGTTGAGGACGATGCTTGATTCCCCACAGAGCCCATACCGACGCCCGATGGGAGCGAGATTATCTGCGGTAAAACGCTTCGCACGATTCTCTTGGTTGGTGCACGTTCGTTGATCTCCCTGACTCGCACATGTCAGGGCTGCGATGCCTACTAGTTCCTGCGTGTGTGTTTGTGTGTATGCAAACTAGTGTGAGTTTACAAATTGATGGGCTGTAGCAGCGCAGCAGTTGGATGTTGGGGCTGTAGGTGCGGAAATGCAGAACTTTATTTCAAAGGCGGTGCCTGCCAGGCTTTCATTTTTTTTATTTTTGGCACTGATGCTCCTTCTCAAATCAGTCACCAGAAAGCCGTATGAGCTCCACTCGTTTATTTTTCTTTGCCCGTTGTGGCGCACTACTGGTGCGGGCTGGGCATTAATATTTTTAATGATTTTTAAAGCCCACTCTAATTTCTGTTTATTTTTCTTTCTTTTCTATATAACTTTGCACAGAGAAGTGGTTGCACACTCATTTGGATTGAGTTTTATTTTTGGTGTACTGGATGTGCCATGAGGCAGGCTGCGAGCCTATTTTTGATGAGTAGATCTAGTTGGATGCGCAGAACCCATGGCAATGCAACGTCAGTGGTCTGCCTGATCACAGAGTCTAGTGAAGCGTAGTAGGTGCAGCCAGGTTTAGTGATCTCAAGAGAGCCACGAGAAAGAGTTGCTGGAAACTGTTTCTGTTACTTTAGATTGCAACTGCCGAGTGTTTGCGTGTTGTTTTCTCATTTAAAAGGAGACGGTGGCAGTAGTTCAAGCGCCCGAATCTCTCGCCAATGACAACAGGAGCATTTTGCCTTGACTTCAGTGAGATGTTTTGTCTGCCCTAACAGTATTATGTCATGATGTCTGTGTGTGTGCATGCGTGTTCTCATTAACTTCTTGGGCCCTTGTTGCTCCTAGATTTTGTCTAACACGTGTGCTTGTGTGTGCTGTGCTAGACTAGAATAAAACACAGTCTGCTCATTATCCTTCATCGGGTAGTGAGAAAATGTATTCTGCTGTGCAGAGAGGAAAAAATGGCCAATGAACAACAACCATTGCATTTTAATGGCAAGAAATGCGACTTGTGATCTTTGAGACAGCTATACTAGTTTGTGCGAGAACAACATTTCTGCACATCTCTTAATTTCAAGGCTGCATGTGCATACTGCGGTGAAGATTACTTTCATGGCTGCTTTTAGCGTTAAGGGTCCTGCTCAGCAGAAAAGGCGGCGTCATCCCATCAGCGTCTGGTGTTGTTGAGCCGCGAAACTCCGGATTGGTCGAAAAGACTTGGAGTCACACGTGGAGTGGCAGAATTGAAAAGTGATTAAAACCTTGCTTAAGTTGTGATTACAAGGTCGCAGCATGGCTCCCTCATCATTAGGTCCTTCAGGTATATAAACTAAAGAAATTGCGCTGAAAAGAAAATTAGGTTAATTAGAGTGGGAACCCCCGATCCTTGGATTGCGTGTCAAACATGCTACCCATAGGCCACATAGGCACATTTGTATGGCTTGGTTAAAGCAGGGCTTTAACCAAGCCCTGCTTTAACTGTGTGGTCTTTCACATAATGTGGTAGCTTACGACTGTGTACTAATGAGTATGTATGTGATTAGAGAGGCACTAATTAAGGGAGTAGTGATTAAGTGAGTAAGGAAGTACTTGTTGCTGAGGGCTGAGTACACATGAATGACTGTATTCGTTTCACCTAATATTGGTGTGTCATGTGATCTGGTAACATTAGTAGAGCACGTGACTGTGTAGTATGCTAATAAGATCAGTTGAAGTCACTGACGGGACCAATTAATACTATTGCGTTGTCATACTCTTAAAGGCGGAACTTAAGTGTCCCTCAAATTTCTATTGATGAGATGCATAAATTAACCCTCATCATAACAGTCCTGCTCATGCTCACTGCAGTCTTGGCAGTAATCTGTGAGAAATACTATTTACTATGATGATCTGACTAGTGGTCAGTTGCTTTTGTAGAGCTAATGTTTTGGTGGAAGTTGTTTATGAGACTCTGCAGATCTGTGGAAAGGATTAGACATTGGTGAATACTACTCATGTACTCAATTCTGCTAAGTTTCGAGTTTCTTAGTTTCATGCTTCAGGCTTTCAAGTGTGTAGGTGCTTAGCTTGTATTTGTTAGATCGAATTAGTGGTGCATCATACCCAACAATTCTGGACAAAAGTATTTTTGAACAGGAAGGAGTTTATGAGCACAATTTTTTCATATATTGTAAGATTTCACTATAACAATCAATGTATCAGCAGATCTCGTGCCGGAAGGATTGTATTTTTTTGCTATTAAAGTTTTTGCTATCATCAAAAGCATTCCCCATTAGTTTTCTATGGCAGTCTTAAGTGCTCGATGCGAGCGATAGAAAAACTTTAAAAGAAAGATGTTGCTACACATCGGAAGAATGGACCTTTACTTTCAATATTTCCATAACAGTACCTTACTAGTTTTCAATATTCAAAATTTTTGTCCGGGAATGTTGGACGTGTCTTTTGTGTTGCATCAAGTGGCACTCTATTGCTGCTGTGTCTTTTGCGGTGTGCACACTGCATATGATGCATCGAGGGGTCAGGCAAGAATATACTATTTTTCTGGTTTCTCAAAGAAATGTTTAAGTCAGTCTAGATAGAATACGAGTCAGTACACACATGTCAGCATGAAATGGGGGGCCTTGAGCCACAAGACCTCATCTATGCGGACAGTGCGAAGCAGCATATGGCTGTAGTCTAGTGGTATAATGTAACACCTTTGTAAAAGTAGACTTAATTAGCAACATAAGTGGTGGAAACTAGATACGTATCGAGTTGAATGTAGGTTGTGATAATTTATAATGGTGCCTTTGAAACAAAACATGGATCATGTAGATGTATAGGGGTATGTCTGTGAGCATTTCGTGCTTTTATTAACTCTGAAGGACAGGATGGGCAGTAAATATTTTCTTCTAATAATCAGTAAAACCTCATTAATTTTGACTTCACGGATTGGAAAAGCTTCTAAATTATATGAATTGCAGAGTTATCGAACAGCCCTAAAAAAAAAAATTGCTGATGGTTTAGCATTGCTAACCACAAAATTTATTTCATTCAAGTGTCATTTATTTCTCGCAATTTCCCGCATCACGTGACTAACCTCTGAGGCACACAGGCATTTTCTAGGTTATGAGGCCAGTGATGCTTTTGCACTAAAAACAGACAAAAACTGTTTGCAGCACAGGAAATGTATTTGGTGAAAAGCTGGGTAAGGGTATTCCGCTTTTGAGATTAAAACTGCGCAGCAGTGATTTTCCGCAGTTCCAGCAAATGCTTCACTATGTATGTGAACTGTCGGGAGCATCAATGCGGAGCTGCTCTCTAATGCCTCCTCATATGTAGCACCAGCTCGTGTGAGAAAGCTTCACCGTACAAACAGTAATGACGGTAGCTCATGACAGGCGTGCAGTTGCGGCTCACTCGAAGAATGAAAGCACCATGCGGACAGAAGTGAGGGAAATGCATATTGGCGCTGCAATGGCGAGGCACCTTTTATTAAGAACAAGAAAGGATTGGAGTACCACCAGTCAGTGTCCGGAACAACATGCAGCTGGGCTTGGCTGGCTGGTTGACGTATAACCAATAACTGCCATTGCTGTGAGATGGTGCGAAGCTCAGGAAAACGAAACTGAAACTATGCGGCCAGACTATTTCACTGTCAAGCAACTGGGGCCCTCATGTGGTCATCACACCTGCCGCCATGCACATGTCCAGAGGTTTACAGGCAACAGTGCGCCGTGTAATTCAGATGTGAGGAGGGATGTTTAAATGTCATTCGCTTTACTGATCACACCTGAATGTGGCCTTTCTTCAGGACCCATTGGAATTAGTGTCTGCAACCCCAACAATGTCCGAATTAACGAGCGACTAACACCGTAGGCTTAATTAAGTGGGCTTTGGCCGAGACCATGCCAGCTGTCCGAATCATCCGCATTTCTGAATTAATAGGGGTTGAATCAATGAGGATTTAATGTATGTACCTCTGGGATATATCAAACAGGAATCAAATAGAGGGACATGGCTGTAGTGCAAACTCTGCAGTGTCAAGGTTATGGGAGAACTCTGCAGTGTCAAGGTTATGTGATGTGGTAGTCACGGAAAAGGTGAAAACCTGTCCAAGACATGTTCTCCAGTAATTTAGCACAAGTCTGAGACACTTGTAGGATGGTGCCGCATTACACGGAGTTTGTCTGTGTAGACGTCCTGCTGCTGAGATCAACTGTTTGTAGAAATATCTTGTTTGAAAAGCACCCAAAACATGCTCGCTCTGTGTTTCATCATTCAGTTCTTCCACCTATGTTGTGTTGTGCGCTCACGTCAGTTTGTGTTCAAGCCATACGCCACCAGTTCTTTATTTCCTTTTGTAGTTTCTTTGTTGTTTTGTTATTGTTGTTGTCTATAAGCGATCGCTCTTAAGTTTCGTTCTTTGCTCATTCTTTTGTGTTCGCCTTTCTCTCTTTCAAATTTCAAATGAACAAAAACAAAAATGCAGTAAGAAGATGGAGTAAGTAACACATTCTTTGTCTCCGCTTCAGGAGCTGGCAAACACGATGCGCGTGTGGCATGCTCTGCTTTGTTTATATCATGTTTGCGGGACACTTGAGATTTTCTTTCTTGGTCGCATTTTTGCACCATGCACAAATTTTTGCACTTGCACAAGCTGCACGCCAATGGCTGAAGCCGGAGCTGTACGAAGCCGCTTGGTTGCCATTCCATCTGTCCCAGAGTTTGCCTGGCTTGTTTCTGCGTGAACGCCTCCTCTTCTTCATCCTGATGCATGGTTTTCTGCACTGTTTGTGTTTTCTTATATGTTTTTTTTTTATATTTAAGAATATAACTATCTTTTGCTCTTTTTCAGCTTGTTTTCTTTCCTTTAAAGAGAGCAGCAGATAAGGAAAAAGTTTGTACAAATTTGTTGAATCGTATGAACAGAAAAGGCATTGCTCAGGTTGTTCTACGTCTAGGATGGGCTGGCATTTACGCGCTGATATACAGTTGAACCTCATTATCACCACTGCTTTATGTTATCTGTGGACAAGTGTTGCCGTGCCTGTGAAGCCTTTGTCAAAAGTAAACAGGCCAAGGAGTTTGCTTCCAAGCTGTGCTGTGGGGCTTTCACAGGATCCGTGGAAGCCCTGACTTTCAGGACTTAACATGACAATGGTTCCTTTCACTTTCAAGGGATTTGGAACGCTGGCAAATGTACCGCAAATCATTCAGCATGGCCCCAGAAGCAAAGCACATAGCCTCTGTGCTTTCGAGAAAGGTTGTAGATTTGCATTTGGTGTACAAATGCCCAGTCAGTGGGCCACACACCCAAGTAACTGCGTCCTTAAAGACAAGTTTTTTATTATTCTTGGCTGTGTTGTGCACAGCAAAAGTGCAGGATTTTCTTCCACTGGAGGGAAATGTTGAAGGTGGGGGAACGGAATGCTGAACTGATCCAGTGTAAGGGCGCTGAAGAGCATCTCACAGTTTTAGGGGACCTTCAACACACAATGCAAAATGGTTCAGCTACATTTTAGTTTTCAGTGAATTAAGTAGTTTCTTATGTTCACTGGTAAAATCTTCTGCCTTAGGAAGACTGTTCACGAAGTACAGGGTTTGTATTGGGGCTTTCAAGGGAAATGATGTTTCCTTACTGTGTCACTTTGTTATGTTTATACAGCAGTTAGTGAGAGCAGACATGAAATTTTCCACATCACAAACTTGGAACAAGGGGTAGGAGGCTAGTCCCAGTCCATTGACCAACTTTTCTGTAGGACAGATGTCTTCATCTGGGAAAGCAGTTACCACTGAGGTCATATAGAGATTTTTCTTTGTTATAATGAGTTTCAACTGTATATTTAAGAATGGAAAGAGCACTTAGGGGCTGAACATATGAATTTTCAACTTGCCATCTTCAAATGCCGTCGTCACATTGGTTGCTGCTTTAGCTACTGTTGAAGCAATGACAGTTGAGTTCAGCAACATTTGGATAGTGGTGTGCGGCTGCTTGAAGTGCCATTGAGCTCTCGGTGGCTGATGTGTTTAGTGGAGTTCGGCGGGTCCCAGTTGGGCATGTCAACTCGCACATTGTTTGACTCCAAATGGTCTCCCCCTATATCATCTGACTTTGCAAGTTTTGCTTTTATGTATTAAAAAATATTTAAAAAAATGTTTGTAACTCATCTGTGCTTGTCTTTGTCCACTCGCTCGTCCCGCCTTCGTTTGTGCGCTATTACTTCCCGCTTAAGAATAAATCACCAACATGCCCAAACCTATTCTCTACTTCATCATGTCCTCCTTAGCACAGGTATAAGTACACAATGTTCAGTAACAAACTGCATATGAGCAGTGAAATACGTAGTACGTGAAGCGACATTGGAAAGGTAGCTACCAAGCACTCAAGCCGAGTACATCTGTACGTGATCACCTTGGCTCTTGATGCCATTCAGTTGCAGCGTACAGAATGTGCAGAAATTGCACAGGGTCTCATTCCAGAAATGTGAGAATGAGTTGTGAAAGAAACTTGGCACAGATGCACTGTTACGTATTAATGAGTCACAGATGCCATGATCATGTGATCAAGGGGTTAAATGGGGCAACAAAGGAAAGACCACAGAATGCAGCTGGAACCAGAACTGTCGTTGACTTCAACAGCAGCTGAGCCCGACCATGTGTACAAGGTTATTTGGTATCTCATGAGTCTGGTGCAGATTTGCAGCATTAAAGAGCAATGTACGAGACACTTGTTAGTATTTCACTGTGAATTTCTCAGTTTCGAAAGGTAGGATAAAAAAATAAGAAACTAAAAATGTGAGGATCTGGGGTTCCAGGATTTTCTTCTTTGTCACTTTGTGGGAGGTGCTCGCCAAGCATCATGTAAGGCTAGTGTGCCACCTTGAAACGGCAGTGTTCATCACATCTTGCAGCAGTGAAGTTCAAGCATAAATCATGCTAAAGCATCATGGGCAGATTAGGTTAGTGTCCTGTGTTGACCTGCTGCGGGCACGCGCGCAGGCACGGAGGAAGACCAGGAGGCAACGGACATGCTGGTTGGCAATGCCCAGAACCTGATGCAGTCGGTCAAGGAGACCGTGCGTGCCTGCGAGGCGGCCTCCATCAAGATCCGCACAGATTCAGGACTGCGCGTCCGCTGGATCCGCAAGCAGCCCTGGTACCAGTATTAGGCAAGGCACCATTCCACTCTATTTCTGTTGTTTTTTCACATAGCTGGCCTGTGAATTGTGAATCCGAATGGCTTGCAGGGTGACTTGTGGCAGACGTGAATACTGTCAAGCTGGCTTTGCTAGGCTAAGCTTACTCTTTGTCTTTTTTTTTTGGGGGGGGGGGGGGGGGGGTGATCTCATCTCACTGCATGTGCTTTTTGGTGTGATGGTTGTAGTTAAATATTTTCATTACAACAGCCACTGTCAGCTCTTAGGTACTCAAACTCGAAGGAGACTTGGAATTTGTTCGCATTGAGGGTAGCTTTGCTAATACACTTGTTGACATGATCAGCGCTTTATTTCAAATGGAGTGGAAGTTCAACTAAACGATACTGTAGAAGCTTGGGCAAGTTGGTGTGACATTGTTTTTCAGCAGGTATCTGTGTCTGTGCACTTGTCTCGTCCTTTGTCCCCTGCGCTGCTGAAGAACAAGTAAATGAGTTTGAATTAAGCAAGTTCTAACTAACAACAGTCCACTGTAGTTGAAATTGAGACAGGAGATTGGCGAATTTGAGCATTTGGCCTCTCGGCCACAGTGCTTCTTTGAGAGTAAAAAAAAAATTAGCCGACTATTGCGCTTCTCGGTGATGCAATTCTTTGGTGCAGCTGCTGCGGTACTTGAACCGTAGGCGACCATGTAAGGAAGACGCAGTAATGGACAAAGGTGGGTCTGGGTTTCGACTTGGTCTAAGCACACAACGCTCTGCCACTGATGAGCCTCGCCTCGGGCGAACAACCAGCACGCTTACAGTGCACGCTATTCTCGTGCCATCTCTTGTGAGCGACGCATGCTTTACAGATGACATCATCGGCGAGCAGACGACGGCGCACGCTACTCTGATGCTGCAGGTCGCCACCGCGCGACCTGCCTTTATGGTATTGCTGTACCCTCCCCCTCCACTTTCCTCCTCTCGTCCTCTTCACTATCACTGTCTTTCATCCTTTGATGTGCTCTGCACTTCATTACGCTGAGGCACACCGCTCAGCCTGGGAATACACTTTTGCTGCATGTAATGACGTGGAGATGCAGATGTGGGCTTGACTCACCAGTCGCATGCCAGGTGTTCAATTGGAAAGTTGATCTAGTCAACAAGAGCGGCCTAGTCGCATGCTACTCACACAATTCTGGCACAGTTTACCGAGACAGAGAACAGCTTTTGAGCTTGTCAATAAGCTTTGTGGTTCATAAGGTGCAATCAGTACGCAGTACATGGAGCGGTGGTGAGGGTGCAGTTTTGTTGGTGTGATGACCACTGGAGCTTGCACTTGCATGTTTATTACTTGACAAAGCTTAAATCTGGGGTTTCATCATTCGTACTGAGCATTGCCGTTCACAGGAAGAACAAGTGCAGTCACGGAGCAAGTTTTTCGTGACTGTTGACCTAGGCTCCGCATCTGTGAAGCTTAGCCCTGGAGCTTGAGAGCCTGGAAGCACATCCGGACAGAGAACTGAGGTGATTTCTATTGGATGCACTGCAGATGGAGTTGCCACCGGATTGAGGACCCCGTCGGCCACTGCCATGCAGCTGTGCAGTTTCGCTGCTTCGCCGACTGAGAAAATGCATAGCAGGATCCACGGGAAATGCCGCGAGGTCCTCGGGTCTTGCACACTTTCGATCATGGAAGCCACTGTTACAAGTGGTTGTCGCTGTGGGAGGAGGGGGGATGTATTGGAACAACAAAAAGCAAACAGCCAGCGTCTAAAGTTCTCCGATGGTGCCTGAAGTCCTTTACACTGAACAGAACAGATGTTAGCAGACCTTTGTTGTAGCAGTTTATTTTTGCGCGTTTTGTTTTTTGAGCAAGCCCCATTGGGCTCATGTTTATATGGTTATTGTTTACATGCATGTTAGTACTGACTGTAGTAGTACCTTTATTGACGACTGCAGCTCTGTAATGAGACTGATGACCTCCTCGTGTTGGCATAGCAGGTGTTTTGTGAACTGAGCTAACAGGTTTTATGTATCTTCAGGGTGCAAGGCTAGATAGAGCCTGCTTGATGGTTTTGTTCAATTGTCTCATGCGCACAACAGCAATGGCATCCCATTTTCATTCAGAAATTTGGGCTGCATTCTCAAGTTTTACTGGAACATTTTTTTTCTCTCTGCACAGGCAAGAACAAAAAATAAAAGTGAATAGCTTTTTCTGCCAGCAGTGTTCAGGCACACCAGAATATCTCGAATACCGTGAATTTACCAGTCGGTTCAGGCATCAAACATATCTGAGCAACAGGGTATATCTGCCGCTGAACAATGAAGTGGTGCTTATTGGCCTCTGCAGGAAGTAGGACGTTCTTGTTTAAGTGCTCGCAAGAAAAGAATACGCCGAACTGAGAAATCAGGCATGTAAAGCAGAGGCCACAGTTACTTTGTCGTCATTTACACCATGACTAAACAAACCAGTCATTGTTCCCATCAGTCGTAGTAGTTACCGCCATGACAAACTTGCATTACCACAAGTGATTCACGATTCACTCTATGACTGAGTGCATGAAGGCATTGCGCTGGCTTTTCATGTAGTGTATGCCTTTTCGTTGGCAAGTTGACTGCTTGCTTAGATTCTCCTGAAATGTGCAAGGACTTCAGCTGTTTTCATGCCACAAGGAGTGATGTATTTTACAATTTTGGTGCGTGAAGGTAGTGCATACCTCTTTGCAGATGGCATTATGTTGACACCTTATTCAAGTGTCTATCAATGTGTCTTCCATGTGCTGAAGGTCGTTTTAATGATGCTACAATGAGATTTTTTGATGTGGTGGCCTGAAAAGTTAGCATTATTTTAAGAAGCATTCTTATTTGGCATTTTTACTTGATTATAGAGCATGTTTTGAATGACTTATTTTAAAAAAAAGGCGAGAAGCAATCAGTGAGTGAAACAGCCCCATCGGGCTCAGATGCATTAAGTGCGTGTCTTGCTGCAGAATATGACAATATTTTCTGCACCATTTCTTGATCTCTTGATTAGCAATAGCAGCTCTCATTTTCTTTCTTATTAAACTCATTTGCTCGAGAAGGATATGTCCAGCTCTGAACCACGCGCAATTCAAGTTTTATCTAAATACGACGTAGATACTATATTCTTATCAACGGTAGTTTTTAGTGAGGCTTCTTCGTAGGAACCTGTGTTTTTGCCCTGCAGGCATTTCTAGACATTGCACTGCTTGAAGGAACCAGAAAGGGTTTTGAGCGATCCTTTCTTACACAATGGTTGTGCCATAAGATTCTTAATTCTTAAAGCATTTTTTGTTGTTCTTTTTACCTTTTACATTTCAAAATGTACTCATTTTAATTGTACGCGACATATTACTCTGCCTCTGGTGATGCGAAAGGGCCTTGGAAGTCTGGGCTGTGTTCTTGTTAAGTTGCCTGCACTAGTGTCTTATGCCATGTCACTGCCAATCCAAAGCAGTCCCAAGTAGCTGCACGAATCCACTGTCAATTTGAAGCAGCAATGCCTAGTGTGGACGCAATGTTAAGGTTTCCAGGTTGCTTGCATCTTTGTCAATGGACAGTAGGCTTTTCTGTAGGATTCAACCCAATTTTTCATTGTAGAGGAATCAGCGTTCAGTTCAACAACCTGCATTTGCTCAAGTATTTTTGCATCCGTAATTTTTACAATTCTTGCCGAGTTGCAAACTGAGCCTTGAAACTGTTGAATGGCCTCACAGTCCTTTTTCTTTGTTTTCAGTGATGCATTGTAGCATGTTTAGGAGCTTTTGGCAAAGAAATCCGGACACAGCTACATTCATGCAATTAACCAGTAGAAAAAGAATGTGCAAGAATAAGCGCTCTGTGTTCTTAAGGGTATCGGCACATTTTATAGGTTTGTGTCCTCTGTTCAATGGTGCGATGGTGGACAGTGCTGCCTTGCTTTTCCCCATCTTCTGAAGCCATCTCACGTCACCAGGGGGCAGCAGGTGTTTTGGTGCAAAACGGCTGCTTTCTGTGTCTTTCTCGTTCGTTTTGCATTTAACATCGGTTTCTTTCCTCGTGGTGAAACGTTCTGTACACATTACCTTGCACATGACGTGCTTTTGCACGTGTTTATCCGCCCACCATCATCTGTGTTGCACGTGGAGAGCAGTGAAGCCTATAACTTTTTTACGCAGTGCTGCGCGGGAGTGAGAACCGTGTGGAAGGAATGGTGCCAATATGCGCGGGTCTTTGCTTTAAATGCGAGGTTCTTCGCATTTGTGGGGAATGTGAGAACTTGTACGCTTGTCCCAACATTCAGCTTGGCCTGACAGTATCAGTGCATTCGAGCGAACTTCAAAACCTTTCAGAAAACTGTAGCTGGTGAGAGGTTTTTGCCGTTCACACTACTGAATGGATAATGGAAAGCTTTTTCAGAAACCTTAGTGGAAGCGTTGAGTGGTTGAAGCTTTTGCACAATTTTAAGCTTTGCGAGTGTTTTACCATGATGGTGCATTTTGTTTTGCAAATAGTAATAGCAGTAGGAGCAGCAATAGAGAGGTAGTTGCATCAAATGAATCTAACCACCACTTTTCAATTCCAGTTTTGTTGATGTGTGCCTGCCTTCAGCAGGTGGCTTCTTTTGAAACGAGGCTGTAGACGGTGAAATTGTGCAATGTCGCTACCTCGTAGCATTTCATGACCACAAATTCTGGGCGAGTGGTCTTCTCTGCAGCCATAACATGCAAGAGGTGAACATGTGCACCACTGTCAAAGCGGTGGAAAGGTTCAGGGAAGGGCCGGACATGTCACCTGTGACAACATGGCATTTAATGCGTGTTTCCTCGTTGCTTTTGTTGCTGTTTCCAGCGATGGTAGTTCTTGCACTACCTGTTTTCTGTTTGCGCTTGCAGGTGTCGATGGTGCCTTTAATTTTTATGCAAATGCCGCTTCCTTATGCAATGTGTGCCACTTTCATAGGGCAGTGTGCCCTTCACTCCCGAGTGCTTTTTACATGCCAATGACTACTCCGTGTACTGCAATAACCCTCTTTATTTTCTATTTATATCCTCTATTAGAGCTAATAAAGAATTATTACTCCTCATGTGGCATTGGTGGTTTTGTTCAGTTATCAATGATAAAGAAAACAAGCAATGCTTTTCATACTTTGATAATTTTGGCATTTTAGGGTGACTGTCTCGCATAAACCCCACAATTATTAAATAAAATTTGTTGTATTGCTGGGCTACTAAGCACAAAAATCGAATATTTTGTAGGACAGATGTGTCCCAAGATTGCAGGTGTGACATTTTTTACTGAGAATAGCTCTGATGATTTCAGAAATTGTGTATAAGCAAGAGACTACTGACACCTCTCAAGGAACCCGGTAGCTACGCTCTGCCAAGGGTCACGTGCTGGCTGCAATTGCATCATTTCTCTCAGGTGCAATGCCATTTCAGCAGAAAGTTTTGGTGAAATAAATACTATTGTTGAGACGCGAGTATGCAAAACGTCGCCGAAGCTGCATGTTGCCCAGTTGGCCTACGTGAAGTCCTCATGCGCAGCACCTTCTGGAACATAAGTATGAGCTCCTGAGGGGGGATCATTCATGGCTTAATAGCAAACTATGCAAAGCAGCAAATTTAATAGCAAGCATAGCCCGGGCGAAAAACTGACTACGCATCTTGACGTTCCCTTGTAAGTTCATCGACTTAAGAGACTTTTTGCATATAGCGCGTACCACCACTGGGCTCAATGCGCAGCTTTTCCTATAGGCGGACTGATCGTTTTCTACATTCATAGATCTCTGGGGGTCCTCATAATGCTCCTGGTGCAGTGGTGCAGCAGTTTAATGATGTCACTGCCCTGGCAGGTGGCTGTTTCAAACACAGCCACCAGTGGGGTTTGCGAGACATGGATTGAGCTTTCCGAGCAACCTCTCGCAATAATAATAATAATAATAATAATAGGTTTTGGGGGAAAGAAAATTGCGCAGTATCTGTCTCATATATGGTTGGACACCTGAACCACGCCGTAAGGGAAGGGATAAAGGAGGGAGTGAAAGAAGAAAGGTTCCGTAGTGGAGGGCTCGGGAATAATTTCTACCACCTGGGGATCTCTCGCAAAGAATCAATAATTTAACTGCCACACTGGGCAGGTTATGATGGCGTCACAAGGTCACATGACCTGGGAACCCCACCTAGTCATAGTTGCTTCTCTGGGGATTTTTCGTTCACGCTGCCGCCGCCGACGAAGGGTTTCCCGCAGAACAAGACCCTTAACGCTACAGCATTAATAAAAGTGGGACGAGGCATTTTCTGAGCACGACTAGAGCGATTTGTTGAAATGCACGGTGTGCATGTATGGCCAGTTTGTATCCCACTGGGAGCCTACGCTGTGAGGGAAATGAGCCTTCTCAGTTACACAGAACTATTCCGAAGCAAAAGAGTACAAACTCTACTGGGTACTCTGCTCCAGAGGAGTACCTGTACTCCATTCCAACTCCACTGCTATTGGGGTACTCAATTCCAGGTCCAAAAAAAAAAAGCATCACATCGCGTTGCAGCAAAAAAGAATATATAATTATTAATGCAGTAAATCCGTTCTAACTCGCGTGAAACCGTCTGCAACACAACAGCCAGCCTACACAGGCATATTAAAACCTTGATAGCGCACGCTTACCTTTAGGGATTGTCAATTTCAGCACTCTCGTCATGCATATCCGCAGAACGCGCTGGTCTTCCAATGTTGTAGTGCAATCAATGATGTCGCAGCACAAATAAATTCGTGATTAAACGATTCTAGCGACTAGGGCTTCTAGGGCGACTGGTATGAAACAGGCAGGCAGTGGAAGAAAATTAGAATCTGAAGTATCTAGCAGACGATATTCCCATGATTCTTTGCGTAATCTTCGGAAACGCACCTCACCCGTACGGAGGAAACTTGTTTGACAGTCGTGCAAGTTCGCCTACGGCAGCTTGTGTAAACATTTCGAAAATATGACGACCAGATGGTGTCCATCCACTGCGCTTTTGAGTCGCTTGCATGTAGCCATTAGTAACTATACTAGTTGTCGAAGGAAAAAAAAATTGGCAGTGGCATAAGTTGGTTGACCCTGGAATTCAACAAAAAACAAGTACGCTTGCTAAGCATCTGAGGCTCATCCATGGCAGCTCCGCACTACACGCTCGCGGCAGCCGTTCTATATATACCCACACAGCCACGTGGCTATGACGTGCTATCACATGGTCTTACGACACCCCCATCAGATGTCATCATGTGGCTTCACATCAGTCCATCCGATGTTCTTAAGGTCACCCAATCTCAAAGGTCAACTCAAGGTCAGAGGTCTACTAAAGATCAGGGGTCAAGAGTTTGACACCATAGCTGTACCACATATGGTCATACAAGGCTAACGTGGTTGGGCTGAAGGTCGTTCAAGGTCATTTTCCGGCCTACGCGACGACTGCTTTACCTAGCGTAGTGAAGCTTTTCGCTTCAAAAATCACCACCTGGTCACTTGCGCTATTCCATAACATAAGCAGCGTTCGCTGCTGCTGTGGTTGTAAAGATTGACCTTTGCCGGTTGCTGCGTTATCGCAGTAGAAATTCATCGTAAAGTGAGCGCTATGAACGTAACGGCTGCCGCTGATACCAACTAGCGATCTTCCCACTTCACGATGACCTCTGCGATGGTCGTGCGGCGAAACAGCTGCTGACGTCATGAACATTTGGGCAGTCGTTTCGGCGATGACACCGCAAGGCGCCATGCGTGGAAGCTTCCATTGCACAGTAGAATGCACGGAAGATAAATGGAAATTAAGCTCCACCTAGGCACTTCCACTGAGGTACTCCATTCCAGCTTCACTGACGGCACATTTCAGTCTGCTTGGCTAAAACAAAGCAAAGGAAGCCCGTGCAGAAGAAATGCGATGGCCATGCAGCGCTCCCGATGAACAGGTTTATTAACACGCACGCAAAAGCTGGTTAGGGTTCCCCGCCAGCCACTGGGTGAATCGCTTCAGAACGGGCGCTGCACCGCCGAAAGCGGCTCTCAAAGACCCAGCTTTTCGGAAGTTAATCTTGGTTAAACAGCGCTTCATCGCTCCGACGAGAACAACCGGTTGAAGCGGAGGATCGCGGTGAAGCCACCACCGCCCATGTCTTCTGGTATCCCGGACGGCAGTCTGATGCGATCGTAGCGGACGTCGTCCAAGAGGCTCGCCCTGGACGGCACTCGGGTGTATATGACGTGGGCGTCGGTGTACGCCTGGGACGCCGTCATCGGCCCTTCGGCGCGGTCATTGTGGTCGTCCTGTTGCGGCTCCGATAGGAGGCCGTAGATGCAGGAACAGGCCACCGAGACGAATACGACGATGGCCACGATCGTCTGCGGCGGGGGACACACTGGCCACTGGTCCGGAAACCTATCGCTCAGGCAGTGCAAGGCCCCGAGGAACTGCGGTGCCACGCCCTCGAACCCGGCGACGCTATTGAAAGCCACGGTCTCGTTAGACATGCTGTCCCAAGTTCGTGCTTCAGGTCGTCCAAAAGACACGTCAAGGGCACCGCTTCTTTCGGCTGCTACTTAATGCGTGACACGGACGGCTCGTTGTCAACACGTTGGCGCGGTGATCGTTGCCGTTCTCTGGTTGAGAATAAGCCTCACATGGGCAGTGTGAACCGCATAGACGCAGTTCCATGCCAAGTGGAAGGAAGTGCTGAACACCGGCTTCCTTGTACCAGCGTGTTTTTTTCTTTCTATCGTATGGCGAAGCACTTCTTTTCCTCACCCTGGTCACTATCTGGCGTTGCCCACACAGGTCATCACACACTACCCCAGGGCATCGTGTCCTTCCCCGCTGGCCGTCACACCGGAGGTGCCATATTGGAATGGTGCTTCGTCTGCTTCCTCCTCATTGCTCAATCGCCAACGCTAAGCAAAAAAAAAAAAAGAAAAGTGGCCGTGGCTCAACTCAGAATTGGCGCTTCTATGCTTGGCCATACCAATGGGAATGTTTGCTCTGCCGTTCAAAATTATCTACTGGAATCGAAACGTCTACCTTCATGATCTTTCGTCCTGCCCCTCCCATTATCAGCTTCTGTATTTCGGTTTTTACAACCACTTATAGTAATCCCTACCCCTTCTTTGCCTAAATTTTAGTTTGTATGCCCCCCTAACCTCCTGCAACCTCCTCGGCTACGAAAACTGTGCGATCCAAATTTTGGTAGGTCATCCCATGCTTGCCACATGCAACTGGTCATTTAAATAGCCACCGCCTGGTTATGGCCAATCCCCCTTGTGGGTATGTGCCATTGTGTGAGGTCAACAACAACAACAACAACAGATGAGCCAGGATATACATGCGAAAGCTCTGTCCAGCATGGAGACACGGTTTAGCTTTGGTTAATCTTTTTTCAAGACTTCAGCGAGAGCAAATCACGTGCCACAAATGCAAGAGCGAGCGTCCACATAGAGCAACTTAACTGCCAAGAATTTGTAGAGCGTGGACGACTGTACCTCAGTGTGACCCCCATACAGGGGTGACTTTCAAGGCCCCGCTAACAAGAACTTCCCGTCTTCTGCTTCAGCAGCAGTTGATTCCAGCTCTCTCCGCAGCGGTGGACGTGTCTGCCAAGCGAGAGAGCGAATCACGTGACACATCACATGCCACAACTGGCGAGGAGGAGCGGCCGAGCAGCAGCCAGCGCAGCGGCGGACGTGACTGCGAAGCGCGCAGCTGTGGCGTCGATGAAGAAGAGGATCGAGGCACCTGCCACGCACGATTTTGCACACGCGGCGCGCCTCCCGTCAGAGGTCAAATCCAAGAGCCAGATGACCTTCAGGCTCATCATGGGAGGAGTAGAGCTTATCGCTCTAAAAGAGCAGCGAACGAAATCGCGCGTAGCCCAGCTAGGTATCAATAAAATGGATCAGTAGTTTACCAAAAGCAGTTGACAGGATACCAGAAGTATGCGTGTGTGCACATTCCTTTGGCTCTGCCCTGGGGCAGAGTCGCAAGGGAAAAGTCGTGTGTCGATTAGCACTTGAGGCAGTGGCTCCCCTAGAATATTTTCACCATTCAGATGCTTTTCTTTGATGTGTCCGAGCGAGAGCGGCAGGCTGGTATGAGAGCATGTGACATGCACGCCACCTAGTCACGCGTGCTTATCGGTTTGACTGTGTGCGCACCTCTGCTCCACGGTTTTGCTCTGGACTGTATTGAAATCCAGAACTCCTTACTCTTTGGTGCCGATGAGAATCACGTAATAGAAAACCTAAAAACTGACATGGCTATTACATATGAAGAACTACATATATCAAATAAATTACAATGACCTGTCTATTATAGAGGTTAAAATTTAACCGTCAGAATTTAGTTGACCAGCTAGCTCTTAACACATCTCAGTTTCATACTGATGTCTGCCATTCCAAAGAATCTTTTTAACTAGCAATCACTTAAATATTACAATCTTCGGTCAAACAACCTGTATAGCCCTCCTGAATGCACATTTTTCCTAACAGGACCATGATTAAGACATTTATTGCAAGCATTAGCAGTGGGCTGCTCACAGATTAAAACGAAAGACTCCACACCCTATCCGGTGGCAGAACGCTTCTCGCCCACTGCCGCCGACATCGCATCTGATGCCACGACAACAGCGGCAGAGTCACGCTGAAGATGTTTTATGGCAGCAGACACATAGATCATGAAGCAACCGCAGCCAAGAAGCGAGAGAAAAATGACTAAACATGGTTAGTTTCATGTATTTCTGCACCTGTGCTATTCATCTTTGCACAAAACATGCTGGTCTTCTCTCCTTGTAAGCTGCTTTCCGTTACAAAATTTCCACCTAAAAATGGTTGAAGGGGCTTTCCCAATCTTTAACTCTTTTTTTCTTTCCAATGACATAACAGTATTTAACTGGCTCAAGTGAATTTTTTTCTTACGCACAAAATTATGGACTATCTGGTGGTTTTATTTATTTTTATTTATTTCAGTTGCCCTCTTGGCCCTGAGGGCATTAGAGGGGAGTAATACAGTACAAAACAACAAAAAAAGAAGAAAGGAACAGGCAAATTGGAATACAGGAGTGAACTGGAGATTATTCTCGTTTGAAAAGCACATGGTAATGCAGGGTAATAAAAAGTACTAACATCGCATGGGAAACATAGCTAATAAGTGGCAACACTTGTCAATGTTCGTCGCTAAAAACGAAGAGAGTAGAACACAACATGAAACCACATAAAACACGCAACAATATAACTGAAAACTGTGAAACTAAAGGAGTTAGAAGAAACTTCTATGCGTTATAATGCAAGCATAGGTTTTTCCTGAATACTTCGATATCGTTATTAAGCACCAGCGCGGCAGGCAGATGATTCCACTCTGTTGCTGTTTTAGGAATGAATGAATATGGATAGGATGTAGTGCGGAAGTGGGGGATGCCTACTTTGCACGGATTATAGATGCGCGACGATACATATGTGGGTGACGTGAACAGTTCATTTTTTAGAATTGGATTTGTGTGGTAAATATTAAAGAAAAGGCACAAACGGGAAATTTTTCTGGGTATCGACAAGGGTGCTATTGATAAAGTTTCTTTCATGAGTGTGACACTTGATAGACGACCATAGTCACCAAGAATAAAACGTGGGGAGCGATTTTGGGCTGTTTCAAGGCATTTTTAATTCGTCGGTATGTGGGTCCCATACTGATGAGGCGTATTCGAGTTTAGAGCGAACAAGTGTTTTATAAAGAATTAGTTTTGCAGATGACTGTGCATAGAAAAGTTGCGTTTAATATAGCCTAACATGCGGTTAGCGTTTGTGATAATAGAAATAATGTGCTCATTCCAGGTCAGGTTCGATGTTAGAACAACGCCGAGGTACTTATAAGATCTTACCGATGTTAGTGGATCATGATTAAGGCAGTAAGAGGGAGGGCATATAATTCTGCGGCGTGAAAAACGCATTAGTTTACATTTTGCCGTGTTAAGTGTCATATTCCATGTCGAGCACCAATCGGAAATAACATTAAGGTCACAGTAGGTCCATGCATATAATCGCTAGAGATGACAGTCATCATCATCATCAGCCTGACTACACCCACTGCAGGACAAAGGCCTCTCCAACGTCTCTCCAATTAACCTTGTCCTTTGCGTGCTGCGCCCACCTAATCTTCCTAATCTGATTTGCCCACCTAACTTTTTGCCAGTATTACAGTGGGTATATCAAAACTGTGTTAAACAGCGCAACTGCCACTTCGTTCATTGCTAAGTCCACATGTTTTCACCAACAAGCTTTGAATGAAACACCACCAGTGGCACCAAGCCATCTGAGTGTATGCCAGCACTTGTGGGCTAATGGTTGTGAATGAACCAATTAATGGTTAAGTGTGCATGACATTCTTTCGGGCCTAAACAACTGGTTTAATTTGCATGTTTATCAGGCATGCAATTTAGCAACATTGGTGAGCGCGCACCGAGACAGGCAAATGTTGCTCTCGAGATTCTATCACTTGTTTTCATCAATATGCCTTACGACTGCTTATCTTAGAGTCTATATGAAGGGCATGCAGCTACCACAACAGCTTAAATAAAGCAAGTGAACATATTCAAAGTTCAGAAGGCTTTGCATATCCCTGTATTGCATTTGAAGGTGCACAGGCAAAATTTCATTTGAGTCTTCCAGTTTATAATTCTGTGCAAGCAACATAATCAATAAAAGTTCATAGGCCAAAGCTAAGGGAGTGTTTGTGATGCATGTTGTAGTGGAAGGCTTCAGATAAACATTTCTGTGTTCTGCCTCTCTCAAAACGTGGCCAGGTTCAATCCCATGAACATGTCGGAGGCCGATGTTACTCATCCCAAATCGCAATTCAGAATACGCCAATGTGCAATACATGATCTATAATAACCGGTGCAGTGGCTCAGTGGTTATGGCGCTTGGCTACTGACCCGAAAGACATGGGTTCGATCCCAGCCGCGGCAGTCAAATTTCGATGGAGGCGAAATTCTACAGTCCCATGTACAGTCGCGAGTAAGAAAGATTAGCACACATGACGGAACACCGGAGCGCCGGAATGACAACGCGTGGCGCTGCAGGTGACGAAGAGGCTGATAACGAGAGTGCCGGGCCGTTCCCATTCTACAGTATTAGGGGGGTTCAATGGACTGTCACGGCCCAGCAAAATTTATTTTTCTGTCTCGCCCCCTCTTTTTTTAACGCAGCCTTGATCCCGCATGTAACTGGTGAAGATAATGATAGTTGTTTTTTTTGCTTGTTTGGCAGTTATTTTTTCGAGCAGCCTCAGCCGTGCTTGGCAACTGCTTGAACAGCTCTGCATCCAGCTGCCATGGCCCTCCAAGGGAGCAGATTTGAATATAATTGAAAATATACAGGGGTTAATCAAAAAGTGACTAGCTAAAAGGCAGCTGCACGAGTCATCGCCAGATATCCTTTGGGCAGTGGTTCAAGAGAAGCGGAGCAGGCTCCAGGCTCTTCCTGACCTCGCAAGCAGCCTTGACTCCTTCCGTGAGCGCCTTCAAAGCGTTGTGAGGGTCGGTGGGGCCTATGCACGCCATTAGTGCAACGACGAGTTTGCTCTCACATCACGACAGCGAGCTGGCTATCCTCCTTCTTTTCCTGAATTGATATGATAGTGCTCCTGTTAATATTGTTATACTACACTTTCCCAACAAGGTGACTTGTGTGAATTAGTTGCATCAGGAAAATAAACTCTATCTGTTTTTCGAGCTTAATACTGGCTAAAAGTACCACTATCATCTATTGTTCCCGCGAGTTCCTTTTGACAAACCGTCACTGACATAAAAAAACAGTAATAAAAAAGAAGCCATCTTTGCTCATGATAACCAAGCCAAAATAAATGCCACATGCACAGTCACGTAGGGATGGCACTTCGACGCTCGGGCGATGGCACGCTTGATAAAGCTTACTTCCTGCCGTCCCCCCCTATGCTGTAAATATGGAAACGGCCCAATAGGCAGGTCTGCAAACCGCGGCACTGCGTGGTGAGATATACAAATTCTGATCGCCAGTGATTTGTGTTAATATTTTTTACTCGCGACTGTACTGTGCGATGTCAGTGCACGATAAAGAACCCCAGGTGGTCCAAATTTCTGGAGCCCTTCACTATGGCGTCCCTCATAGCCTGAGTCGCTTTGGGACGTAAAACCCCCCATAAACCAAACCAATCAAACAATAATATAATTTCTTTCAATCTGGTTTGGTTCCCGGGTCTGTTGGCACCGACAGCAACATCACATCACGGAACAGGTGTGGATATAGTGTACTAGATCTAGTAAACTATAGTGTGGAAACACAACGTACTGTGCAGGAAAAGTCATTGTGATGACTATAGGGCAAGAAATGCATTCACGAGGCTTCTGACAGCATTGAGAAAGGATTCTTGACTGTGTTTAATCAATATGAGATGCACCGCTACTACCTAGTGAAGGCACAAAGTGAAACCGAAACTGCTCAAGAGAAAAAGTTTCATTAAAGAACAGAGACATCTTGATCGTACTTGAGAATGCATGCTCGGAGAGTGTGCCTGACTATAAGTGATGATACTGCTGTCATCTTAACCAGGATAAATGAAAGATGAAATTTTGTTGTCAGAGGCACTTTTACGCATTCAGTCAGTGACATGCCAAAAAGCCCAGTGTTCATCCTAAGTGAAAACAATGGCTGCATCACATGTTCCTCTTTCCCCAGCCCCACCTGGATTATACAGAAACAAATGGCACACTGTTAATAGCAACCACACCCTGGTACAATCTTCTGCTGCTTACAAGTGCAGGCGCAACACGGTACACTGACAGCAATGTTGTTTAATCTGGACAAAATCCCTCAAACATTTATTACTGTAAAAGCAATGAGTGATTAATTTAAAAAATGCACATGACATTTCTGCCCACTTTGTAAAGCGGAGTACCGTCATACCTGAAACAAGACAGCAGGTCCACTGTTGGCCTGTCCAAACAAACTAGGCTAATGTATTTTGCAGAAACTATGAATGCCAGTAGGTTTGCTTAACAAGGAGAAAGAAATATACACCCATGGTAGAAACAAATGATCGGCCACAAAAATATCCAGAGACCCGGAAGGGAACAGTTTCATCTCACTTTATGCTCTCGGCAATAAATTTCTAAAATATAATTCTGACCTCGCCAGGAAGTCAGGTTATCGTGGCTTCCTATTGTGAGAGAGCAAAGAGAAACTTGGTATAAGGACAGTTCATTATGGCTGCCAAACAAAAGAAAACTACATATTCATGCATAACAAATCTCTTTACATTAAGACGACAACAAAGTAGGCTACAAAAAAGCAGAAAAATTCAGAGCATTTTACAGCCCAAAGCAACAAGAAATTAAAATATACACCAAGAAGTCACCTTGAATGGCGCTTTCATGAGTCATAACCATTGCGACTAGTATACATACAACGATTCTGACCATGGTTACATTAAGAGTCCAACAGACTAACAAATGTGACCTGGCACCACATGTTTTCATAAACAACAGTCACAAGCACTGTGATCAGAGAAAATTTTCACACCACTCAGCTTGTGCGACAGATCCTCAATGCACTCATAACTGATGCCCGGGCTAGCTGTGATGTCCAGCTTGGACAGTGTTCCTCCAGCCACTGATGCACACAGAGCACTAATGTCTCCATCTGTCAGGCCACAGCAACCAATCCCAATTTCCACAAGTTTGCACTTAGCCTTCGCCAGGAAGCTAGCCAGTGCTTCTCCAACCCTTACCATTTCACCTGTGAAGCAACCCGAAAGATCCAAGACCTGCAGGGGATTGTCATCTAGCACCAGGCTTAGTCTGTCAAGTGCGTCAATACTCAAGGCATTGAACCCTATGTAAAGGGCCTCCAAAGTCTTCAAGCATCGCACATATGAACCGGGGTCTGTAAAACTGCAAGATTCAATTCTTAAGGTTCTCAGCCGCGGTGTGTGTGCAAGCAGTGATGTCAGCGCTGAGCCACCTTCATTGCCAATAGGATTGTAGCTTAATTCCAGCTCTGAGCATTGCAACTGAACCTGTGCCTTCTGCAAAGATTGCACTGCAATGTCAAGGTAGTTACCTTTCAGGCCTGTACATTTGAGCCCAAGGTAATTGAGGGAGTGTAGTGTGACAAGGCACTCGCACAATGTGGTCATCGCTGAAGGTGTCAGAACAGTACCAGAAATGTCAAGGGTGTGCAGAGGGTCCTGGTGCCGAAGGGCACGGAAGAAGAGGTCAATGTTTCCAATGCTGAAACAGGGTATAGTGAAATCCCCACTTTCCACACATGGCTGAAGGGCGGAGGCAAAGTTTGCACAGGCAAGGACATTTTTCCGCTCGCACTCCGAACGGTAGCGCTCAGCAAGAGGAGGCAAGTCCCAGGATTCCACTTGTCCTATGACCTCTGTGCAAGGACCTTGCAGCAAGCTGTCTATGCTGTCCGACTGATCAAGCAGTGCTCCATCAGGAAGTGTCATCCTCAGCACAGGGCGCGTTCCCTGGAAATCCTGGTAGCGTTTTGAGGCTTCGGCTGCGAGCCACCCCACAGTCCTCGCAGAGCCAGTACCCTTTGGCAATGGAATTAAGAACAGTGTGTTGAGGATGCGAACTCGAAGAGAGGAGTTGCTTCCTGCGGATGCAATTATACTTTTACAAGGAGAAGGACTTGGAGTTGCTGGAATCTCTTCGTGAGGGGTGCCAGCAACAAGGGGCAGCTCCTCCTGTTCAATGCTGTCAGCAGTGTCCATGACCTCTGCATCATCACTTTCTTCAGTAGCACTTTCCTCCTCATCAATACGCATGATTTTTGTGCTGAAAGAACTTTCTGTTGACCGATTCCGTTTTCGCGTCACAGGCAACTCTGGTTCTGCGAGGCGTCTCGGCTTGGACTTAGGTTTTGCAAGGTCATCTTCAAGCCAGTCGTCTGCTGCTTTTATCAAAGCAGGACCCTCCTGCGCGCTGCTGCGTTTTGACTGAGATGCTATCCACGGACTGTCTTCACAGATGGGCCCGCAAAGAGAAACACTGTCTCTGATAGAAGCCTTAGCTTTTCTAAGCCATGCTTCAACTTTTTGCAGGTTCGCTTCTTCACTGGAATTCAACTGCGACTTGTTCTCAGATTTCCAATTAAGGATAATGTCTAGCGGAGTGTGCCCTTCAGCAGTTCTCAGTGTTCGGCTAGCTCCCTTTTCCAGCAAATACAAGGCGACCTCCAAGTGCCCGTTTCCTAATGTGTCATGCAGTGGTGTTACACCCTTCATGCCAGGACTACTCACATTGGCGCCTGCTTCCACAAGGCACTTCACGATCTCCAGGTTGCCATAGTTTGCGGCCTCATGCAGAGGCTGCCACCCACTGTAGTCCCGGACATGTACGGAGTGACCCATTCGGAGCAGCTCTTTGACCTTCTTCAACGAACCATCAATGCACGCTTTGTGCAGCTTTGTTTCTCCCTTGGTGTTGATTTTTTCCTCCAGCTTTTTCCTCGGCCTTCGCACAGAGTCGCTGAACTCAGGGTCACTGTCACTGGCATCGGAGATGTCATTGAGATCAATTTCAGACAATGTACCTGACTGCTGGCTACTTCTTGAGCTGTCTGTGTCATCAGCACCAGCTGCCCGCAGCTCTTCTATCCGGTCCTGTATTTCGTCTTCGGCCTTGCCTCGCACCAAAACCAGCTCCTCTAGACATTCAAGTTCCAGCGACGGCTTGCCCGCTCTTCGAGAGAGAGTAACTGCTTCCCGAATTGCATCTTCCACCTCTGCAGATTCCTTGCCACTTGTTTTCTGCAACATCTTAGCAATCCTCAGCTTAGTTAATGCTATCTCATCCGGTTCATCGACCCGTACAGCAAGCTCGAGGCGGTAGTATTTAAGGGCCGACTCATATTCGCGGACATCACTGCATGTCTCAGCCAGGGAGACATATAGGTCAGCCAACTTCTTCGAAGGTATGGTGTCGGGACGTGAAAGGGCTTCTTCAACAGCTTTTTCATATTCTTTCAGTGCCGGCCTTTGTAGCAAGCAGTGCACCAATGCATCACCGGCCTTTTCGTGAAGCCTGACGCGTTCAACCACATCCGGGGCATCTTTCAGATCCAAGTCCCAAGTCCTGAGTGCCTGGCTCAGCTTCACGCAACGAACAGCATGTTCATGGTCTTCCCGCTTAGTAGTTTTTTGGCGCATAGCATGTTTGAAAGCGATTCGAGCTTCGTCCCGATCTCCAACCTGCAACAAGGCAGCTCCCCGAAGCAAATGGGCTTCACATTTTATATCCGGCTGCTTAGTTTCACGACCAATGTCGAGGAGGCGTCCTGCCAGCGAAAGCGCATTTTCTACATTCCCCTGCCTCAGGTGGATGTTTGTTAACACTGAAAGGCACCGACACAAGTCCTCTCTGGATTCGCGATGCTTCACAAACTGGACAAGGGCAAACTTGAAGCTCTCAATGGCTTTGGCATTTTCGACTGCATCATACAGGAGGCCCATGTTGAAGAACAAGCGACCTTTCATGACGGCTCGCTCTGGCTCACCCAATGTTTCGGCAAGGTTGTCTTCCACAATGCGCAGTGACTTCAGAAATGCATTTCTGGCCTTGCTGATGAGTCGATCACTGGGCTGTGGCTCTGTCTGGTGTTGCACAAAGTACAATTGACCAAGTGTTGCCAGAGCACGCTGCTGTTCAACGTGTGACCCGGCCTTTTCGGCCAAAGACAGATAGCTTTTGAGGTTGTCGCGGGCCTCATCAAAGCGCTCCAGCTGCATGAGGCACTCTCCACGCCTTCGATGCACTTCAGCTTTGTCCAGTGGTGTTGGGTCTGGCAGCACTTCACAGATTTGGAAGGCCTGCATAGAATCAGCAGCATGCATGAAATGAGTTGCTGTGACAGTGCATTTTTTCTTTTTTTCATAAGAGCCAAGCTTGAGATATAATGCCAATTTTGCTGTGGTTTTTCACCTCATGCACAGATAAATACAGACAAACAAATGCTTTTAGCTTCTGCCTTATGGTTAAGTGGACACAGCAGCAGAAAACAGGAATAAATAAATGTTTCTCAAAAGGCCTAAAAAATTTCCACTTGTATGAAACAACTGCAACTCGATAGAGCATCCTGTATAAGCCCTCCACCCTGAAATAATATTACCCAGTTTGATCATGGCACATTATTCACAGTGCAGCATTTGTATAATCCATCATGTCTTTAGGAAAAGTGGTTCTGAAAGCCCCACATTCAACTGTTAGCTACTTTGGCGGTGAGAAACAGTGTGAGATACACATTGTTTGCTCACTAGCTGTCCAGATAATATGCTGCACAACTAACTTCACAAGCACAGTGGTTTGCGATGTTTCTTAAATTGGTCGCACACGTCAAGGTGTTTTGCCTTCTTAAAGACTAAACACTTTGGTGTGCTGAATTCCTGCCTCTAATCTAGCAAGAGACATTCCGTCCACAGAGCTCGTTAGCTCCTTAGCACAAGCTCCTTAGAGGCTCGTTGATAAACCAATATAACTTTTCCCACATGACAAGAAAATGACGTTGTCACCACACGTACCTCTTCGAATTCGGCCAGTGCCCCTTCATGATCTCCGTGTTCCCGTAGAGTGTCGCCCTTGTACAAGCACAGATCGTACAAGTCTCGAAACTTTCCGTTCCTCTGAGCGTGGCACTTATCTTGATCGATACGCCGGCACAGCGAAGCAGAGGTGCCCCGGCTGCTGCCTCCTGGCATGGCTGCTGAAGGCAGGTTGTGTCAGCGCCGCGGATGGTTTAGAAACGACTCCGGCTGGGAGCGGATGCCTTCGTCTTGCTCCATTGAGCACGATCACATGGGTATGTTCTGCGAGCAGTCACCATTTTAGCTAGCGACAAAGGACTTAACGTCCGGGTAAGCTGTGAAGGTAAGACCGAAACGGAGCACTAAGCTCACCTCACCACTTTCACACCACAAAGAAGGACTTGGAGGTCACCGTGAAGGCAGCACCACTTCCACTTCACCCTAACATCACAGGGCGGGATCTCTTGGTTGACGGGGTGATGGTCGTTGGTGAGCACTGTGATGACGACATTTTACTCAACACTTCGGGCTGAGTGCGTATTAATGCCATCGCGCACGATTGCTCAACTGTGACACGCAGATCATGTTTGCACTCCTGGGGTACGATGGTGAGCCCATGCCAGAGATCCGGTAGACTGACACCAGCGTTCAGCGATTCTCTTTAACACGCACTTAGGTGGTGCTTACAATTATGACATGCCGCTTACGGCGTAGTCTTTTTTTGCGTGCACAAGAGAACAGCCCGGGCACGGTCCGATCGTTGCTTTGGCAGTTTACACAAGTACCCGTGCATTCCACTGCACTTTGGAATCACTGGCACACATCAAGAACGGACTGCCACACTCTGTGTAAGGCGTAGTAACACGCTTTGGCGGCGTTTAGATAAATGTATGTGTACCAAGGCTTTACAACACAGATGTCGCCGGTTTCTTTCGGTAACGAACGAGCGCTCACCAGCAAAACATCCCGCGATTATTGCTTTCCGAACGCGCCATTTTTCCTTTCGTTGTTAGTGGCGATTGGTCTGCCACAGTGCTGTTGAGTTTATGGCCAAGAATTTTACTTCCGATCCTTAGCGGTGGAAGCTTACATTCGGATAAATCACAACAAAACAAGACCAGAATACGACAGAATATGAGAAAAAAAAACTTGCGTCTATTTTCATAAACCCAGGAAAAATATACAAGCATAACGTCGGATAACATACGCTCAGATGTCCTTTTTCTATTTATGCACACAGCCTAATGGAATGGTATATAAAAAACGGAAGCCTATCAAGTGATATTTGTGGAATTAGCACCTGTCTAAACTTATTACTGCATACTTTCCTCTCTAGCTTTCCTAGGGTTCAAAGCGAGAATACATTTCTTATTTCACTCCTTACTTCATCCGTTCATCACAACGAGGTTCAAGCGTTTATATAAAAGTACAGTTACTCCACCCTGTCTTTTCCTCAAAACCAATTTTCATTTACACACACACACACACACACGCATTCGCCAGGTGTTTCAGCGAATACTTTCGAAACTTCCCCAAAAATATAAGGTGATTGAAAAAGAAAATCTCATTAGGTACACCCCGCCATGCACTCCGCAGATATAGCGTCTTTTGGAGGTATGTTCGGCTTCACAATACACATTTCTGGTGGTGTTTCTAAAAAGATTGCTTCGAAATGACGTAGCATACATTCTCACACCCTACTTATTCAAAGCACTCGCCAATTGTTAAACAGCCGCCTCCGTACTCTGTAAGTTAGAAAAAAAATATTTCATAAAGTTTTGCTTACTTTGTGTTTCAGTGGGCCGGGCTACCGTTCCTTACCTCCAGGCGGGAGTGACCCCAACTATTGTTTAACGTAATGTGTTAAAAATACATCGCCATAAAAATAACTCTTCATACTTTCAGAATATCTGTTCTAGCGAGATGAACTTGGCTGTTCTTCACGAAGGGATAACATATGTGTCATAGGTGCTCTGGGAAATCAGAAAACTGCTTTGAAAAATTTTTCTTCCATGTATTCCTATGGGCGCTAATCCTATTTTTCACCCCCCAAGTATTGTGAACCACTATATTCTAGTTCACTATACCCCCAAGCAACGCCTCCAAGTTTCATCCGCGTCGTCCCAGCCGGCGACAGCAGCGCCACCGCATCTTAATTACTCCATGATAGCACTGATACTATAGTCTGAGCCGAGCAAAAATCTTGCTTGTGCATCGTAGGTTTAGCCGGTCGTCAGCTACGATCGCGACCATTACGTGTCAGTCCTTATCGCCAGCGTCCACACAGACCACGTCCTGCCTTACTCGATATCTCTTCTGGAGCGTTTCTGGCTCTTTTCTGCCTTCTTTCTTGATGGTATTCCGGATGCATATTCTTCGAGGGGGGGGGGGGGGATGTAGAGTCTTTTCTGGCCATCGCCAGGATCTTTGGGAGATTCTAACGCACAGTTCAGACCCTGAGACTCAGCTGAGAATCGTGCGACTGGCCGAAAACATCGCCTAGGTCCAAGGACTCCAGGCGATCGTATAGACGGATATGCTGAAGCCACTCCTCCATCTGTCAGAAAATAGACACCTACTTGTGCATCTTGCATCTAGCCTGTGCATCGCTCGTTGCCATAGCAATTGTGACGCCAAGCGGCAAGAATTTGGCCCGGGCCATCTCCTAAATTTGACCTTGGCCGATTTGGACCAAAATGGATGTCCAACCATAATTCACCGTGCCCGACACGATGGCGACCTCCAAATCTGACCCGAGTCATTTGCAAAATTTTTGTCCGGGCCACTCCTGAAAAAGTTCACAGCTTTGAGTTTTGCGTCATCTCGTTGCTATATGGTGTCGCTTGTGGTGCCATCATTTACGACATGGCGCTTTAATTCGCACGTCACACATCGGTTTAAGCGAAGTTAAACCGTGGCTAATTTTCTTGCATTAGATCCCTTAAAGCGCACGACATTTAGGTAATTAAAGCAGTGGAAGTGGATGTGCCATTCATATGGAATTGGAACGCAAAGCTTCAGTTTCTGGTTATAAGTTACCTTCATAAAAGGGCAGTTGACCCCGGAAAAAGAAAAGTAGCAGCACAAGAAGCTCCCGGGCCCCAGTATGTCGGGAATTCGCCCTTTAAGACAAGAACTGATTCGAAATATGGGTCATGATTCACAAACAATAAACAACGTTATCAATTTGTGCACATTTTCTATCAAAAGAAAGTGAAGGCGCAAACAACAAACGATACAACTCCACGTACAACCAACCAAATAAGCTCAAATAACAATATCCGTGACATCAGTGAGTGACTTGTAAACTGCGCACACTCACAAACGCACACGCACGCACAAAAAAATGCCGCGCACAAAAATTAACACAAAATAATCCAGATGCTGGCAGTTTATATATAGCAAGCAACCATATCATCATTTCTTATGAACAAACGTCACCTGCCGAGTTATTGTAATCAAATATATGAATAAAAATAACTTCAGCATATGCCGAGCTGAATACTTCGATGGACTCCTTGCGGATGATATTCGAGCTGTCCATCTCTTCTGCTAGTCTCTGCGCTTTCTTAACGGTATTCCTTCTGTTATGGCATTTCTTTTTCCTCCTCGGGCTCGGTCTTCTGCACTGCATAGTTGTTCGAGTTTCGCAGGAAGCACTGTTTCTAATTTACAACAGCCTCCGCTTTCGATTCGCTGTACTGTACTCGTACTTTAGGGCATCCAGGATATCCTGGACTGGTTGACGTCCCCTTTCCACCTTTCTTGCTCGTGTAAGTACCCTTTTCCTCAGCTCCCCGCTTCTGCTCGTTGCGCTTATTAACACACCGCTTATAGTTGTTTACCGCGAAGCGCTTCTTCAGCCCCTCTCTGTTCCGAATGCGGCTGAACAACTCCTGCATGCTTTCAGTAGCCGTCATTCGAGTCAATTGCGCCTGGTCATCATCTTTATCGATAAGGTTTAAGTCGCAGTCTTCGCTGAACTCCTCTCGTTGAGGGTCGTCGCCTTTGGCCCCGAAGCCGCCGGCCAGCGCTGAGGAACGACCACCAGGGTCCGAGGCCTCACTCTCCTCGGGCTCGGATGAGGACAGTGCGCTGCTCTTGTTTTCAGGCTCGCCATCTGAGGAGCGGTTCTTCCGAACTGTCTTCTTCGACCGCTGGTCTTTGCGAAGTTCGGCGCCTCCTTTGCTGTCGACCATCCAGTGGTCTTTGCGTAACTGGCTGAAAGAGACCAGAAGCTATCTTCGGGATGTAACTTCTTCGCCGGACTCTCCGAGTCAGACCTCTTCCTTTTGGCGAACATGATCGATCAGCTGCTCGTCGAAGTCATCGGGGCAGTCTCTCTCCTCCTTTCCGAGCTACCACTTTACGCTGCTCTCACTCTTCACCATTCTGCACGCATGGGGACGCACCTGCAATGGCGTCGAGGGTCAGCCTTTCATAGAGCACTGTTTGCGCAGATGTTCTTTTTCTTTGCTATGGCCACGCTGTCGCTAGAGGCACTCAGCAAACGAAGCAGAGGATTTGTGCATCTAGTGGTCGCTTACACTGTCCGTCCACTGTCCTTAAACTGGCCAACAAAGAAGTGATGCGCACACCGGACAGAAACACAGCCGAAGCACCTTCTTGATGATGATGATGATGGCCTCTGGCTGAATGGCACGTACCCACGGTGGGGGATTGGCCAGGGTACATTGTTGGTACAAACGCACACATGGATAAGGAGTTGAGTAATTGGATAATTTTGTGAAGAAGGCGCAAATTTGGATGAAAAAAGGTGAAAAAAAAAGGAAATGAAAAAACTGTGAATTCACATTTTAGCATAAGAATCGACCTGATGCAATTATATACCCACGAATAAAATCGCACTCAGGTTTCAAGGCATATCCCTTGGCGCTTGCCCCAAAGGAGAGTAGGATCGAAATAGATAGAGAAGCCCCAGTCGAGCGAGGGGGATCTCTAAGTATGTTCTACGGAGAGAAGCGAGCCGCCGGCAAAAGAGGAAAAAGTGATCTATTGACTATTTCGCCACAAGATTCACAAATGTTGGTCAGCGATAACCCTGATCGACATAGAGATTTAGTCGCGGTATTCTGCAACGCAAGAGGGTCATGAACACCTCACATTTCCTCGAACTGCACATCCGCACACTCCAAGGAAATGCCAGGTGTTGAAAGCACCTTCTTCTGCGGAACCATTGTCTTCTTCGTCACTACTGCGTAGGCAGCAGCACGAGGCAATATTCATTCCACAGATTTGCAATAGTCGAAATGAACGAAGGAATGATTTACAAAGCGAGAAACTAACGATGCTTCTTTCGAGGTTATGGTTCTGCAGGTCTGCTGGATGCTCAGTAGCAGCACTGATGGATCTGCCAAGTCCCCCTGGTAGCTATCTGCCATGCCATAAGAGTCCAACAACAAGAGAGACCAAACTCACTGGTCAAGAAGTTCGTTTCCTGGAAACACCTGCTTTTGTTGCCACAGCAACCTCAATTGTGTTACTGTGTCGACACAATATAGCGCGTTTCAGTCGCCACTACAACTACTAATCCGAATCGCCACTAAAGCAAGAAACTAGCCGTAGAAGAAGCACCAGCCATAAGCTATAAAACAATCCGAGAGCACTACAAAGCAGTGATGTTGCATTGGGGGAATTTTTTCCTTATCAGGGAACCTGCTTTTTCAGGACAAATTTGGCTGAAAGAAGTGGGAAACTCCATGAGTTTTCTGGGGATTTTCGTTATTAGCAAGGAAACGAGCGGAAGTTTTTTTGGCGTAAGATGTTTTCGCATTAACATTATGACAAAGCGCAAACACAGATAGGAACACAGAAAAAAAAAGGGGGACAGTGGCGCAATGGATGCCAGAGCGGAGCAGCTTACCGTACGGCCTACGCATTCTCTTAGTGTAGCAGTTGCTTCCGCAGCTTCTTCGCAGAGGATTTAAGCTTTTAAATAATTATAAAGAAATAAAACTAAAATGGAAATAAACTAAAACAATTAATTCGCATTCATTGCACATAAATAGTCTTAAGTGCCCTCCGTCATTTTTGTACACTGCTGCTCCAACACTCTATGCCGCCGGGTTTCTCCTGTGCTTAAATATGGCGCCAATGTGCATGTAGCGGCATAAACGCAAGAGCCACTCCAGGCCCCTATACAGTGTTAGATAATCCGACGGGCATCAGCACTAAGCGCCAACACGGCTGTTGATGAAAAGCCGCATTGCTACAAATGCAATCGTTCGCTGAATTCTCTCTCTGAATTATCCGATAAATTATCTCTAGTTTCTCATTACTACAAAATTATTCTTAGTTCATGTCACGTGCCACGTATAGGGGAAGATGCTTTCGTTTGCTCCTGGATGCATATTTGATATTCGATTCCTGACTGTGCTGAGAAGATCCCTGAGAAGCGGCGCTGACTGACAAGCTCCGAAATCCTATGATGTCCGACAACTATGACCGATATATCTGCAACTTCGCCATCTTAATCCTGCCTTCATCGGCAATGTCATCGGATTACCGTCCAAGACACTCATCAAGACGGAGCGTAATTACTCGCAGTTCAAAAAAGAAGCATTGGCACTGCTTTTTGTTCTGTCATGCCAGACTGATGTCAGTGTGTCTCTGCCTTAGGCGACATAGCAATGACGTCGTTGACTGTATTACAAGGAAACCTAAACAAAACATTACCCATAAATTACAATGATATACAATAGAGTTAACAACCGCCGCTGTGGCTCAGTGGTTATGGCACTCGGCTGCTTACCCGAAAGGTGCAGGTTCGATCCCGGCCTCTGGGGTGGAATTTTTATGGAGGCAAAATGCTAGAGGCCCATGTACTGTACGATATCAGTGCACGTTAAAGAAGCCCAGGTGTTCGAAATTTCCGGAGCTCTTCACTACGGCGTCCCTCATAGCCTTAGTGGCGTTGGGAGATTAAACCCTCATAAACCATAAGCCAAACACTGTAGGACGTTTATTTTGAAAAAAAAAAGATTGGTACCGAAAATAACAAACAATAACAATTTAGCACACAGCGCACAGAACTGGACCAGTTCTTGCCAAGAATGACTATAGATTAGATTATGAAAAATGGAGATAACACACCATGGCCGGAATACAGCGGCGGCGCAAAGAGTGAACGCGAAATGCACACAATGCGTGGAAATAATAAACTAAACAACAAAGTGATCAGTTCTTCTGAAAGTTCTCAAAATTCCTTCGTCAATCATAGCATTATGAGGAAAGATAGTTTATGACAGCGGGCTATCTTTGCCATAATAATGCTATGCACTCCTTGATGATATTACGTGAGCTGTCCCAACTCTCCTACTAGCCTCAGTGCCTTATTTTAGCTTCAGCCTTGTTTTTTGATCCGAAGCGTGTCTTCGGGTCGAAGACCTTCACCCTTTCGAATGCGGTTTAACAGCTCTTCCTTGCCCTCTGTCATCGTCGTATGCGCCAGGCGCGCCTGGTCCTCATCTTTACCGACGAACTTTTCGTTGAGGCCACCGTCGAACTCTTCCATAGGGTCGCCGTCGGCTTGCACCAAGGAGCCGCCGCCAGTGTCCGAGACTTCGCCCTCCTCGGGCTGGGATGAGGACAGTGCGCTGCTCTTGTTTCCAGGCTCGCCATCAGAGGAGCGGTTCTCCCGAACTGTCTTCTTCGACAGCTGGCCTTTGCAAGGTTTAGTGCCTCCTTTGCCGTCTGCCGTCCAGTCGTGGTTGCTGCATGTGGGTGAACCACACTTTGAACTCTCCTCTGGGTTTGGCTGTGACTTCAGAGACAGCTTGTCCGCCATAGACCTTTTCCTTCTGGCCAGCTGAAGCCGCTGCCCGACCAAGTTGCAAAGGCCATCCATTTCTTGTGGGTCCAACACTGCAGAGGTTGCACGCTCCGCCATGCTGCTCGCAGGGGGCTCACCTGGAACCATGCCCAAGGCCAGCCTTTGGGGAGCAGAGTTTCTCGCTGATGGTGTTGGACTCTTTATGGCCGCGCCGTCGCTGAAAGCACTCAGTGAACCAAAAGGAGGATCTGCATGGTGCAGCAGCTTTCCCCGAACGCCATCCAGTGTTCATCCGCTGTCCACTGTATTTCTGCTGCCCGAAGAGAAGCGGTGTGGTTGCCGTACAGGGCCTTCTTCTTCTTCGTCCTCTTAAGGCATGGCACATACCCACATGGTGGGATTGGCCAAGGTGTAGAGGCATAAACAAGGAAATTTCCATAGGAGATTACGACAAAATTTTGGCACCTTAAGCATGAATTTTGAAAAAATGTATCAATGAAAAACGACAGTAGTATCACCTTTTGATAATTTGAGTTTAATTATCGAGCCGATGAATAGCGGACAAGAACTTGGTAGCTAGCTACAAAACGCCGCGGCTTTCACGGCGCACATCGGCGAAGGCATGCACGGCACGTGCCGCTTTTCACATACGGGAGCACTTGACTGCTCAAAAGAGGCCCCACGCATAACATACGAGCAGCATGCTTCTAAGCGTGAATACTAAAGCAGGGGTCCATCGATGTCTGTTTCCTCAACGATCGGAAAACGGGCGCCACAAACAAGTCCGCTTTCCCAAGGATTACTCAGCTCGCGTACAAAGTCGAAGGCTTCCCAAAACAAAATACGGAAAATGCATTTTATTTCGCTAAACTAAAAGAAAAAACTTTTCGAGCGACCGCTGTCGAAGGTGTGCATGCAAGCACCTCAACAGCTCGCAGCAGACGACGCGGGGCGTGTATGCCCTCGTGACGTCAGCGATTAGAGGTTGCCACACCAGCAAGCAGTTCGCAGAAGAAACGAAAAAATTCGTTTGAGAAATATTTGCCGCACAGAATCAACTGAAAATTCAGGGAGTTACAATTTAACCTGTCGTGAATTAAACACGATAAGCAGAATATGCGTAAAAATAGGCTGTCATGGCGCCTTTAAGTGTCCCGCTAATTGAAGAATGAACACATGCTTTCGCGCCTCTACGAGATTTAACTCCGTTAAACTACTACCACTTATATATAACTGCGCTATAGACGGGAAAATAAGGAAGTGGCACAAACATGAGCACAGACTAGCAACTGAAAGAAATTTTACTGCAGTGACGGCAATATGTACCCAGGGCCACGCCCACAGCATAAAAACAAAAAGTTTGAAACCAAGCAGCAAGATTCACCGCGTTCTTAGAAATCATGAAAACTGATCTCTCTACTTTTCAAAATGATAGATGGTGCGCTCACGCACTTCACTCCTCCTTTATCGATGACATGTGCTACAAATAATTCGCGCACAGGCTTGTGTCTCCTCAGAACCTTGTTTTTGTCAAGATTCGCGGTGCAATTGCAGGTGGCCACCTGTTCAGGCAGATTCTTTCTCGCGCTGTCTTTGAGATCCCTGTTATGTTCTCTGAGCCTATCATTTAAAAAGCATCCAGTCTGTCGTATACGTATGATGACCCCCAGGACCCCCGTCGTAGACACATTCTTTTTTGCATTCGGCGGAAGCCATCCCGTGTTTCTTTCCGCACTGTTTTGGCGGCTTTCTTGTAGACTGACCATTTCTCAAAGTTTTTCCAGTTTGTTAGGTTCAGAAAAACCGACCTTATATGTGTGTCACGAACCAACTAGCCCGGTTAATACCGCTCCTGGCACAACCACTTTTTTATTGGAGGAGGGGCGAATACCATCGGTCCATGGTTGTCCGCCTGCCAGCTATAGGTATGGTGTAGTTAATGGTATAGCCTACTGGGCTGTATCACTGTCCGCAGCCGGCGTAGTTATGGCCGGGACCCACGCTCTGGGCTTGCGGAGAGTAATCAACGTGCTGCCTGCGGCCATGTGAGCGGGCAGCCGCCCACTGCCAGATGCGATGAGGGGTCTGGGATGATCCAGGCATGGCACGTGTGAATCTGGCTTCAAATTGCGGCAAAAAAAAAGTTTAAAGTGGATATGCAGTACGATCTGCCTCTCTGTCCGGAAGGTGTTCCACCTAGCCGCTGCTTGCAGTTCTCTGATTCTGAAGAGCTCGGTGCCTGACTGGGAGTTGCAGCTGGGCAGACCGAAAGAATTTCCCATTTCTACGCGCTACCGGCTTCTCGTTAACATCTTGACTGCGTTTGAGTCTGTGTAGATTTTCCCGTTGAACTCATCTGCTATTTTAACTGTATTATACATAACGACACTGCTCTCTTGGTCTCTTAACTCATTCATCTGATTTTTGCCTGTGCCTAGCTTTCTCTTCAAAGCTTTTAGAATAACTCCTTCCTGTGAAGCATGCTCGATTGTTACCATAATAAACTTCCCAATATCGGTTACTTGCGCTGCTTGATTGGTTAGAGGCTTTCATATCTTGGCGTTCCTTAATCAGATCTTTCGCGTCCTTAGAGGGCTTGCTGGTATCCTCTCTGACCATCCTACCACCTATTTCTACTGCGCTCTTCGTAATGATAACTGTGAGATTAACTTTCATCGTTTGAACATTAAGGTCGTTTCCTGAATTAAAGCCGAATATCTGTTCTGCTGCGAAATCCTGAATTACTCTGCATTCCTTCTCACCTCTTAACACGTTGATGGGCTTCCGCCTCACTAGTTTCTTCCGTTTCCTCTTCAACGTCTAGACTAATTCGAGACCCTACCATTGACAGTTTGCCAGATCCCAATAACAGTTTTCTACACAAATTGTATGGCGGAGGTGACATCGACCACATTGATGACGAGCTATTGCAAGATTTCTGTTCAAAAGGTTTCGACTTTGTACGCCAGGCTCCCCTTCCGCGCTAAGTATGACTGCGATGTCCATAGCTTGTTTTTCCCACCTTTACTTGAACCGGGTAGTACTAGGCAGAATTAAGCAACTGCGGCATACACTGCATAGCAAGCGTCGGATGTACAAGAGATTCAAACCTATTCCTCTATTCCTTCAGTATGTGGCTCATGGGCGAAAGTCGTAACGATGGGCGCAAGAAGGTGGTAGCATTAAGCGCAATAAAATCAATGCCTTATCGTGACGGGGTTGTTGTCGCTTTATAACTCCCCGCTATTCAACACTCTAGTGTTGGAAACCTGATAAACAGTATCGAAAGCGTAACTAGTGCTGCAAAAGAAGTCATCGTACATGCAGTCCATGTTTTTTTTTTATTACACACCTAAAATGTCGCATCATATTCTGCGCAATGTAGACCGCAGTGAGACGCGTTCATTACATTGGAGCAGGCGTTGTCACCGCCCATAAAGAAGTGCAAAGACTGAAATGAAGGACAACTCCGGTCAGGTTGTATGAGTAACAGACCATATTCCCATATTTAAAAAAGTGTGACTATAACAAAGCGAAAAGGAAAAAAAGCATGCGTGCACTTGGTTCCTTGTGACATTATCGGCATTTGTATACATGGATGTAGTAACTACATCTCCGCTGGGTGCTTCTATTCCCAGTGTATTAAATCTAGAAATGTCCTCTGCGTTAGGGTACGATTGACAAAGGCGTCAGGGATCAACAGTCGTCACTACGGCGCCTTCCTGGCACAGGCCTCGTTGCAGACGGCCATCGAAGAGAACTGGTTTCTGCCGGCCAGGCACCGGTGGCCGCCGACCACGGCTGCGGAGGTGCGCTGGCAGGTGGCGCAGCGAGAAGTGCGCGAAGTAGGGAAAGCGGAGGTGGCGCCGCTCACAGGGCACGGCGCGAGGCTTGCCGCAGGTAGAGTGCCGCTGTGCTCGATGGCCGGCGCACTGGCCGACGCACTCGGCGGCCGTGGCAAAGACGGCGCTGTCGTTCGACAGACACGTTCCCGAAGGGAAGCTCCACAAGTGGCAGCGGCCGCCGTCGTAGAACCACCAGCTATCTCTCATGTCTTCCCTGCAATAGGCAGACAGCATGGTAGGGTGCTTTCAGCCTGGATCGCTTTTCACTGTGGACGCCAACTAGAATTTAGCCAGGTTGCGAAAGTCGATCAAGCTACGCAAAAATACTTGCAGTACGGTTACGACTATGTAACGCGAGATTCAGTGGCAGCTGATTATAGCATTTAGTTTTGGGGATATTTTGAGGTAGAAAAAATAAAGGGACTACATATCGCACTGGTGTAGTGGTCAAGTGATGCATTCCTGCATTGGCAGACGGCTGTTCTAAGCAGAGCCACCCCCAGGCTTATGCGACCCAGGTTGACCGTGATATAAAGTGAGTGCGTTAATGACCAATGGGTGCGTTAATGACAAGTCATTAACGCACCCACCGGTTACGCCGACGACGGCGACGCGCAAGCTAGGGACGGGCGCCTAACAGCTCTCGCTGTAAAAATAAAATGACGAAATGAACGCACGCTGAAAAATGTACAGTCTTGGCCAAAGGTCTCAACGTCAAAGGCTTTTCGCTTCAGCCGCATAACAGATCCATTGCGGCCCTATTAAAGACCGAATTAAATGCTAGCAGAAGGCTTCTTCTTGCGGTACAGAAGCTTTCTGCTTGACTGGTGTTTTGAATGATCCGCTACACGGAGCATTCTGGGAACGTTCATTTTGCTGCAGCTGAAGGCTGTGGCCTTAAATCTTTTGACCAGTGCTTCACTATAGTTATGAGCAGTGAGCAGACAGCAGAAAGCAAAAGACTTGGACATCGTGGGAGGTCCATTGCGTGGTGTCCGTTATTTATTCCATAGAAAGAGGACCAGAAACTCACAAAATAAGGTCGAATGTACAGAGAACCGCATATGCTTGTCTGCAGACGTCGACACCGAGAAAGCCTGGGGTTCGTTCCAGGCCCGTCCTAGCTAAGCATGTACAAGCCAAGGCTGGTTCTGTGGTGTACAGTTGGCCAGCGGTTTCTACCACAATGCAGAGCTTGGGGTAGGCTGGCGTATACTTTTTGATATTGCCTGGCTTTGTCAGCTGAAGTCCCATTTACGTACGCTTTTACTCCCCGAAGGAGGTATTCTGACGATTGCGGATCAGGGGAAAGTGAACCGCGTAAAGTAGTTTGCGCTCAGCCGCTGTGCTATTACGGACTGCTCTCTATTAACACGCTTGCTTGGCTTGAGGGGCGTAGACGCGTTGAATTCCGCGGAGTGCCTCAAGATGCCAGGTTTGTGAAGAGGGTGGGGAAAAGAATAGTCTTTCAGGCTTGTACTCTCTTTTCTCAGTCACTTGCCTTGTGAACTCTGACAGGCGCCCATCTCAACAGAATTAGTTTTCAGCATCAGGTGAACGATGTGGTATTCAGTAACGACATGACAGAACGACACTGGCAACAGTGCTTGCACCAAGGAATGAACTATAAATTGTGCCAAGTGGCAGCCAAGAGAACTGGACCGCAGCTACCTGTATCGCTTCCTAAGTGTGAGCCCCCTCGTTATTTATTTATACATATATGCATATATACTTCAGCCGCTTTATGGGGCTATTGCAGGTGTGGTTAACTAAATCTATAGCAAACTAGATACCAGGCAATAAGTAATGAAAAAAATGGCAATAAATAAGGCAGAACACTGAAATAGCAACACAGAATAACATATAACAAAGTAATGATGCAGTGGCAAAAAGTAAATGCAGCAATACACTGTAACACCAACAAGCAAAACATATATCCTCATAAACATATCATAAACATATCAGCGAGAGTACGAATTGAGGCTACCCATAAAATGGTGATTATGACTTGAAGGGGTAAAACTATACCTATTGCAGCCGCTGAAGAGAGGTATCTGGAAGCAGGCGTCCCTCGGGAGCTCTCCCAACACGGGGCACCATGCAGTGAGTGTACACGGCACTCTGGCACTTGGGATTGGCCTGGGAAGGCAGAGCTGCGTGAACTGCTGGGTGCAACTGCTGTTGAAATACACTGCGACCCGCTGCCCACGAAGCCCACACATCGTATACCTATAATCGCACACGCGAGGCAACGCGTACAGTGTAGGCTTAAAGACCTGGGCTGCCTTTATTGTTTTTCGGGTAAATAATCAAATAAAGTGCCCCAAAACATCAGCGCGGAAACATAAGAATCCACTGGTACAGTTTTTGTCCCGTGTGGCGCCGGATCTAGACATCACTGAACGTTGACTGGTGGAAGACAGCAACATTTTCAGCTTTTTTCGGCCGCAGATGCTTGTCCGTTCGCCCACACCGCGAGAAAACGGGACAAAATGACTTTCAGACTTAACCGTCATCACTGCCGCGTGCACACAGAAGAGAGTTGAAAGAAATAAATGCGAAAGAAAATATTGAAAGAATAGGCCTGTCGCAGCTACCACGTCATGCTTAACGATTGCTGCGGAAGCAGACGCTCCCAATACCCCAGTGCCAACTGGAATGCAGGTCATAGAAGCTTATGCAAGGGGCATTGTTCACATAATAGTCAGCTTGAAATTCCAGTGACAATAGCAACAACAGCGCTGCTTAGAATCTGACGTTGCTTTCGTACGCAGCGAAGCACAATGAGGATAGAAAATATTCACAAGAAACACAGCGTACGACGGATAAATTTTATCCGCATATGAATACACAGAATGTACCCCCTGACTTGGTGTATTGCCATGCGCTCCCAAAGCTAGCCTCCCTACTCCCCGTTGCCTAATTTCCAGCCTTGCTTGAACATCTGGCCTCATACACAGGACCGCATTACCGAAGGTCAGGCTAGGGACCATCACCCCTTTCCAGATCCCTCTTACCACCTCATACCTATTGTAATTCCACAGTGCCCTATTTTTCATATCAGCTGCATTCCTACTAGCTTTATTCATTACATATTTTTCATGCTCTGTCAGATACTCAACACTGTTATTTATCCACAACCCAAGATACTTGTACTCATTCACTACTTTTAGCACGAACTCCTGTATTCTATGCTCGCCGCCCTCTTCATTAAATATCATGACTGCAGATTTTTCCTTACTATACCTGAAGCCTAATCTATCTCCCTCTGTACTGCATATGTCTTAACAACTTCTGCACGTCTTCCTTGTTGTCAGCCATTATCACTATATCGTCCGCGTATATTAGTCCCGGCAATGTCTGTTTAATCAATTCTCCTAGCTTGAAAAAAGATAGGTTGAAGCCTAGTCCGCTCCCCTCTAGCTTGGTCTCCAACCCTTGCAGGCACAACATGAACAAAGGGGACAGAGGACATCCTTGTCTAAGCCCCCGCTGTATCTCTACAGGCCCTGATACATTTTTTCCCATTTTATGAGCACTCTGTTACCTCTATATATATCTTTTAAAAGATTAATTACTCCATTTGCCACATCCAATGTGCCCAGTCCAATGTGCCCAGTATGTCCCACAAATGCTCCTGAGTAACGTTGTCATAGGCTCCCCTAATATCCAGAAATGCTAGCCATAAGGGCCTATGTTCCTTTTCCGCAATTTCTATACACTGTGTCAATGAAAATAGATTGTCCTCCAACCTCCTTTGTTTCCGGAACCCATTCTGTAGTTCCCCTAACACCACCTCGTTCGCCACCCAAGCCTGCAGTCTATCCTTTATAATTTGCATCACCACCCTGTAAACCACAGATGTCACTGTTATGGGACGATAGTTACTTACGTCTGCTTTGTCCTCCTTTCCCTTATATATCATGTTCATTCTACTTAATCGCCATTCATCGGGGACTTTCTCATCCACTATCATTTTGTTCACTACCTGTATTAATGTTTGCTTGGATTTTGGTCCTAACTTCTTTATCAACATAATCGGGATACCATCTGGTCCTGTTGATGTGCCACTAGGAACCTTCTTCTCTGCCCTTTCCTACTCTCTTTGCTCAAGTGAAGCTATTGCTGTAACCGGTCTATCCTCCTTCAATAAATTATGTACCACTTGCTTTGCTGTAAATTTTTCCGTCATCCTTGTTCCTATGTGTTTTATTGCTTCATCCCCTTCTAGTCGAATACCCTCATCTTAACAATAAACCTTAGTTCTAGCCTAGTTCTATTACTCATTGCATTTAGATGTTTCCAGAATTTTTGGGCTGCCTTTCTATCCTTTTTATTTACTTTTGACATCCATTGGGCACCCTTTCTTCTAATTTTCTCATTAATCAAATAGGATGCGTCCCTTCTACACTTTATGAAGGTATCCCATTTTCTGTCTACTTCGGGTATGGTTCCCCCTCTTCTTGGAATATCTGTGTTCCCTGGATGCTTCCTGGCGCTTTTCTATTGCCCTCTTGACCTCCTCATCCCACCAACTCTTGGGTTTGCATCTTTTCCCTTTTAGCTTTACTCGCACCTTAGCTAGCTCTAGCTCCGGTAATCGAGTTAATTTGGTATAAGTCCATTCTGTTTCACTATCCTCAAAAATTACTTTCTCGATTTGTTTGGCTGCTGCTTCCAATTGCTTTTCTGAGTAAAAATTCCCCCTGATTGTTCATCTTGCTTCAGTCCTACATTGCTTTTTCTTCTGAAGCTCAACTTGATATGCTTGTGGTCACTACCTAGACTTCTGGAACCATCTTCATCTATGCTCATTACCCCTAATCTATTATACATCCTCTGTGACATTAGCGCATAATCTATCGTCGAGTGCAGACTCCCCGCCTCCCATGTTATGAGCCCTTCACACTTCTCGGTGCTGTTGCATAGAACTAAATCATGGCTGTCACACATGTCCTGCAGCATGCTTCCTGTCGAATCCGTGTACCCATCCAGGTCTTCTATGTGTGCATTCATGTCGCCTAATATAATTATCTCGCCCTGTCCTCCAAGCTCATCAATGTCGCTTGCAATACAATCTAACATTTTCCTGTTTTCCTCTTTGGCATTAACCCCTGTCCACAGGTATACAAAGCCAAGGAGTGTTTGCTTGCCTGCCACTGATCCTTTTAGCCATAAATGTTCCCTGCATCCCAGTCTAACCCTTTGAAAATTCATAATTTTATGAATGAATGCGCCAATTCCACCTCCCTTTCTGCTGCCCTCTGTTCTATTGCAATATTCCCATGCGTAGTCTGGGTTACAGGGTGGTTGCTTCATGTCTTTAAGATGTGTTTCCACTAAACCATATACCATTAATTCCTCCTGCCTTAACTGTTCTTCTATTTCCTCCCATTTCAGTCTATTCCTGCCACCTTGCATGTTAATGAAACATCTATCTGAATTAATTTGGCCCTGGCGCTTGCGTCTCTTTCTTCCCCTATGGTTCCATTGTCCGTTTGATCTCAATTCTTCCTTCTCTACTCTGGTTCCTTCAGAGCCTAGCACCCCAGCAGCAGCGTCGGCGGTGTGATTGCGGCGCGCGTCGGGTTTCTTTGCTTGTCGTCTGCGTACGACGGATAAATTTTATCCGCATATGAATACACAGTATCATCACGAGCTGACCAAAGACTTCCCTCTTGAAGTTGCCGCTTGTTATGCTTTTGGAACGCACAGAGTATCGTCTTTTATAAGTCGTTTCCTACTGAATTGAAGTATAATATAGGTAGTAGAGAAACCTGGTAGACCTAGCTGGGCAGAACGTACTATCTCGTACTGTTAAAATGCATAAGCGAAGCTTTGAAACAGTAGCTCCAGAAATGCTCCCCTTGTATGACAAATGTATGCATCCACTTTGACATCCGAAAATCCGTATGACCACCCTATGAGATATATTGCCCAGCGGCTTCACTTGAACGCAATAGCGTTAAAGGCCTCTTTGCGCAGAAGACCCGATGTCGGCGTTGTTGGCGACGACGTTGTGAGCGAACGATTACGAGCATGACTCTGGCAAGTGGTGCTCAGAGAACAACCTAGGAGGCAGCTTGTTCGCCTAGGTCACGTGACCTTGCGACGTCATCACAACCTGCCCACCGGATAGTGAACAGACTTTCCACCGTTGCAGGTGGCAGTTAGATGAATGGTTGGTTGCCCGGGAAGAGCAACCTGGGCAGCACAATCAACATCGCTGGGAGCACCTGCCATCGCTGGGCAGTGGCGCATCGCTTAACCGCTGCACCCCTCCGCCAGGAGGGGTTATGAGGACTACCAGAGATCTATTAATGTAATGTAGAGAATGACTTTCTGCATATTTGGGAATTAACCCAATACACTATCGAGTCATATCCTTAAGGCGGAGCTTACATGTGCTGCAATTTTGTTCCGCTACGCATTCCTGCTGGCCCTTGAGTCAGGAGGTAAAAAGCCAACACGAAGCAGGTAAAGCGAACATTTATCAGCCTGTACTTTCGCAATGCCCATCAAAGATCCTGTGATCATCGCCTTCAATGCAGGTTTTACAACCACGCAGAACATCTTCTTCAAGCACGCTCTTGCAGAGCGCTCCATCTTACGCATACTGATTAATTAGCAGTCAAAACAATACAAGAAACGCATGCAAGAAAATTCATCGGCTCGCAGTGGGAGCGGCCGCTGACAAGTCCTCGTGTTTTCCTGCATGCAGAAAACCGGCCAATGTGTGAAAAAAATTGGTCAACTCGCAGGCGTGGGCGTGTTTTTTCTTTTTTCAAACCAAGTGGTTTTGGAGGGCACACTTTAGCTCCGCTTTAAGGGTATGACGCGACAGCGTATTGGACTAATTACCATATATGGAGAAGGTCATTCTCTAGTTTACATTCATAGATCCCTGGAGTCCTCAGTCCACTCCTTCAATGGGGCAGCGGTTAAGCGATGCGCCACCGCCTTGCGATGGCAGGTGCCCTGAGCGGTGGGCCTTGTGCTACCAAGGTTGCTCTCCCCGAGAGACCAATCATTAATTTAACAGCCACCTGCTCCGGTAGGCAGCTTACTCACTATCCGGTGGCCAGGTTGTGATGATGCTGCAAGGTCACGTGACCTATGTGGCCTACCTGCCTCCTGGTTGTTCTCTGGGCACCCCATGTCAGAGTCGTGCTCGTGATTTTTGGCTCACAACATAACACCGACGCCACGCCAACATCGCATTTTCTGGACAACAGGGCCTTAAACTCTATCGCGTTAAAAGTTGGTAGGGTAAACAGTGAAACTGGTTCTTCGAGGCTTTGGGCAGACGCATGTTAATCCATACGTTTCTTCTGCCACTGGTTTCTTCTACTCAGTGGCCTTGTCCTGTGGAAAAATGTGCACGGGTCAGACTAGAAGGCGCATAAATATTAGGCTTCAAGAAAATGTCAGCAAGTTTAATAACGCTACAATTTCCAGTATTGTTTCCAAGCGTTCTAAGGAATGTGAAGGTAAGACATGCATTCCAGCATTCCGAGAATGTGTCATTACCGGGATAGGACGAGATAGTATACCCAGGGAGATAATCAAAGCCCTCTAAATTCATCTTTTCAAGTACCAGTGGGTAAGTAGATAGTATCGGTGTTTGTCGGGAAAAAAAGCTGATATTACTTAGCGTGGCTGAGCATGCGTGGTGAGTGCGGCCACCAGCGTGGTGATGCTTGACCCTTCCAAGAAGTGTTTTGTCACTCACCTCTTGTGTTTTAATTTTTCGGTCCCTTTTGGCCACTTTTAAGCGCAGAATAAAATTTTATTGCTTTGCTGTTCGCCTGACGGCCCCTTACATCTCACGGCGTTTATCGCGTTCATCATTCGTAACTTCATGTCTTATGCATTGACATGAGTGCACTGAAATCCCAGTCACCGCGCAGCCATGTACCGCTCCCTTCTTCGACTGCACATTGTGTGTGCTTCCGAAATAAAATTGAGGTCATAGTCAACGCCCGCTTGTGTCCCAATCTTCTTCTCCTTTTGTCGTTGTGCCATGCGCTGTGTGTTCACAAGGAAAACCAGCTGGCCCTGAATATTCGCCTCAACACGGGTGCAACGCCCCCCCCCCCCTTTTTTTTTCCCGAACTCTTGTTGCCTTCCAAAGCGTTGGTTCAAACTAAGCTGGTCTTTTGGGCTGGTACGATAGGGTGTTCAAAATTGTCCACAGAAATTTGTATTTTAGACTATCGGACCGCTTTCGCGCAATCTTCGCTTCGCTACACAGTCAGCAATCACGTGGAGGTGGTAAAACTTTATATCCCATAGTAGGGGTCCTGAAGGACACTCGGCTAGGCGCCAGGTGTAGAGGGCAGCTCCCACGTTGGCACAGAGAGCCCGAAGCTCTCCGCCGCCGCGCGGGCCTCCTGGAAAGCCCGAAGCTGGTCGTGAAGTGAAGCACTCTTTAGCACTTTGTCCCAATGTTCCTTGTTCTTGGTGTAGGCGTCACTCGATGCACAGCCACACAGCATATGGTTCAAGTCTACACGTTCACTGCACTGTTCACACACATGTTGTCCGTCTTAGTCTGGGTCGATGTGCTTCATGCGCCAGGGCTTGGGATAGGAGTTCGTTTGGAGCAAGCGTAACGTGACCGACTGGCTGCGGGTTAATTTCTTATCCGGGATGGGGAAACTCTCGTCTGCCTAAATAGAAGTGCTTAGTGAGCTCGTTGTACGTGAATAACTGATCCCTATACTCGATATGTGGGGTAGCGGAGGAAACCGGAGGGACGTGGTCGATGAGTCCCCGCGCCGCCTCGTGTGCGATCTCGTTGAGATTCCGCAGACCACCCCCTAAGCTACCCATGTGTGCGGGGAACCATACGATGGAGTGATCGGTGATGTCACTTCCGCCTAAGATTCGTAGCGTCGTCTTGTCTATTCCGCCCTTGGCGAAAGCTCGTGTGGCTGTTCTTGAGTCGCTGTAGACAGTTGTGAAGCTCGAGTCTTTGAGAGCTAGTGCTATCGCTGCTTGTTCAGCTGCCTCTGGTTTCTTGGTGTAAAGCGTGAGCGAGTTGCGCGTTCGCCCGTGCCCGTCGATTACTGCTACCGAGTAGGCATGCTTTCCCGGTATGGAGGCTGCATCCACGAAAGCTGTTTCGTCGGGAAACCTTGCCGCGTCCGCAGAGAGGGCTTTGGCGCGGGCAAGTCTTCGTCCTTGATTGTGGACCGGGTGTACATTTCTAGGGAAGGGGAGCTCTTTAATTGCTTCTCGCATGACTTTAGGTAGCTGCAGGACCTTGTCTCTTTCTGTTATGGTGTTCAGGCCGAGCTTGACGAGAATCTCTCGGCCCGCTTTGGTGCTTGAAAGGCGTGAGAGCTGTGCCGTTTGCTAAGCCTCGATGATTTCGTCAAGGGTATTGTGGACTCCTAGCTGTAAGAGCAGATCAGTGGAGGCATTATCGGGAGCCCCAACGCTCGGCGTATGTGTACTTCGAGCCTTTTCCGATGTTCTTTTTTCCAGTTAAGCATCGCAGCCACGTATGTGATGTGACAGAGTACAAAAGCGTGGACCATTCTAATGAGTTGTCCTCACTCAGTCCCCTGTGTCTATTCATGATGGGCCGAAACATTTGGATCGCGTTCGCAATCTTGATCGTGATGCTGTCCAGCATCGCCCAGTTGGAACCGTTACTTTGGATGATTAGTCCTAGAATTCGTATTTTGTCAACCGTAGGTATGCTATTTCCGTCCATGTCGTGTAACTCTACGCACGGAGTGTGGTGTTTGCGCCAGTCGTTGGACGGGCGCCCTGGTCTTGGGGCCTGGTAGATGAGCAGCTCGGATTTTCTAGAAGAACAGCGAAGTCCCATTGGGGTGAGATGGGCCTCGGTAACTGAGATGGCTTCTTGCATGCGAGCTTCCAATTCCGCATCGTTGCCACCGGTGCTCCAGATGGTGACATCGTCTGCGTATATGGTGTGCTCCACATCGGCAATTTCACCCAGTGCGCGAGAGAGCTTTGTCATCGCCAAGTTAAATAAGAATGGTGAAAGTACGGAGCTTTGTGGTGTTCCCTTATCGCCCAGATCAAAGCTCTCCGAGACGTGCTCGCCTGTCCGGAGAGTGGCCTTTCGATCCTCCAGAAACGCCTTGACGTAGTGGTAGAAGTGTGTTCCGAGATTGTGGTCAGATATGGCTTTGAGAATGGCTTGATGGTGGATGTTGTCAAAAGCGTGCTCCACGTCGAGTCCGAGTAGCGCCTTGGTGTCTCGTGTGGGGCGATCCAGCAGACCTAACAAAAATCGTGTAACTGTTTCCGTAGCAGAGGAGGTTGCAGGAGGTTAGGGCAACCTAACAAACTGAAGATTAGGTAAGGGAATCAGCAAAAAAATGAGATTGAGAGAGAGAGAGAGAGAGAGAGAGAGAGAGTAGGAGTTGCAAAAAGTAGTTACCCAAATACGAAAGCTTATGATGGCATGGGCAGTACGAAAGCTTATGAAGGTAGACGTTTTGATTCTAGGAGATAATTTTGAACGGCAGAGCAAGCATTCCCATTGGTATGACACCAAAAAAAAATTCATATGGCTGATATTTCTGAGTATTATGCGTGCGCTGCTTTCATGCTTGCACACGGCAGCTGCACAGAATGCACTGTAGGTCCCGGATATGTTCATTCAAGTCCTTACGGCTCTCCAGTGGCTATCACAATGCCTCTTCCAGCCTCATCGTTCGGAGATTAAGTCGGGATATCTTACGTTGTCATCCGCATTATCAACCGAAACGGCAAGCAGCCTTTCTTCAGAGTGGAATGTCTGCGCTGTCTGTCTGCCTTTTTAAATGACGGAGGCCCGGCGGTCGATGTGTTCTACTCAGGTGCCATAGCGTAGTTTGTTTTTAACCGCAATTAACCAATTAGCGGTAATTAATTCGAGTCGCTAACTAGCACTGAGCATTTGCACTCTTCCTAAGCTCTCCAAAGGTATATGACGGCGCTATAGCGCAGTTTGGTCTTAATTGTATTTAACTAATTAACGCTAATTCGACACAGTAATTACTCGATATAACTGCATAAATAACCAACGGTCCAAGCTCATGGTTCATCACGTAATACTTACTATGCTTATACGCATAGCTAAACAGTAGCGAAATCGAGCAAGTCCCGCTTTGAAGCTTGCCTGATCTTGGAGGTGGAAGTACCGGCATGAGGCGTTTTTCGAAGTTGTATATCCTGGAGAGTAGAGCTAACGCTCTGAAAAACGTGCTTCCGTAAAATTATGGAGTGAAGGCACCATAAAATTATGGTGCTTCGCTTGTTCAATGGTTCATGAATCTTTTACTGCCAACGACAAGAAGCATATTTCCGTCTCGCGCTCCGGTTTTGATAACTACTTTGATAGAAAAAGTCGCGGTAACTCACCTGACCGGTACGTTGGGCAGACGGGCAGGTGTCTAAACGTGAGGCCCGGTGAACATGCCTCGTCACTTCGCCAAGAAACTGGGGAACGCGTACCAGTGCATTGCAAGAAGTGCAATGGTTGTTTTCCCCTGCTTAATCGTACTAAGATTGTAGGGCGTGGCAAAACCCAATTGGCTAGGGAAATCTTGGAAGCCCAGAAAATTTTTAAATGTAGTGAATTCACGTGCATTAGTACCCCATCTGTGTATCTGATGGAGAAGGAATTGAAGTTTTTAAAACGCACTTGAGTTTTCTTACCACCTTTTATTATCTATCGCTCTTTCTCTTTTCTCTTTTTCCACACGTTTTAAGATTGTTTGTTTTTACCTTGTTTTAAGTCATGCGCATGCACGTTGCTGCTCTGGAATGGGGTGTGGTTTATTGTCGCATTTCATTCTATTCAGTTGTAAGTGTAGCAACCGTCCTGTCTTTGCCCTTCTTCGTCCCGTCCATATGCTACGTTTTTGTTTATAATAAATCAGTACTTACCATAAAAAAGTAGCAACCGTCCTGTCTTCGCCCTTCTTCGTCCCGTCCATATGCTACGTTTTTGTTTATAATAAATCAGTACTTACCATAAAAAAAAGTAGCAACCGTCCTGTCTTCGCTTTTCTTCGTCCCGTCCATATGCTACGTTTTTGTTTATAATAAATCAGTACTTACCATAAAAAAGTAGCAACCGTGCTGCCTTCGCCCTTCTTCGTCCCGTCCATATGCTACGTTTTTGTTTATAATAAATCAGTACTTACCATAAAAAAAGTAGCAACCGTCCTGTCTTCGCCCTTCTTTGTCCCGTCCATATGCTACGTTTTTGTTTATAATAAATCAGTACTTACCATAAAAAAGTAGCAACCGTCCTGTCTTCGCCCTTCTTCTTCCCGTCCATATGCTACGTTTTTGTTTATAAAAAATCAGTACTTACCATAAAAAAGTAGCAACCGTCCTGTCTTCGCCCTACTTCGTCCCCTCCATATGCCACGTTCTTGTTTATAATAAATCAGTACTTACCATAAAAAAAAAGCAACCGTCCTGTCTTCGCCCTTCTTCGTCCGGTCCATATGCTTCGTTTTTGTTTATAATAAATCAGTACTTACCATAAAAAAAGTAGCAACCGTCCTGTCTTCGCCCTTCTTCTTCTCGTCCATATGCTACGTTTTTGTTTATAATAAATCAGTACTTACCATAAAAAAGTAGCAACCGTCCTGTCTTCGCCCTACTTCGTCCCCTCCATATGCCACGTTTTTGTTTATAATAAATCAGTACTTACCATAAAAAAAGTAGCAACCGTCCTGTCTTCGCCCTAATTCGTCCCCTCCATATGACACGTTTTTGTTTATAATAAATCAGTACTTACCATAAAAAAAGTAGCAACCGTCCTGTCTTCGCCCCGTCCATATGCAACGTTTTTGTTTACATAAATCAGTACTTACCATAAAAAAGTAGCAACCGTCCTGTCTTCGCCCTTCTTCGTCCCGTCCATATGCTACGTTTTTGTTTATAATAAATCAGTACTTACTATAAAAAAGTAGCAACCGTCCTGTCTTCGCCCTTCTTCGTCCCGTCCATATGCTACGTTTTTGTTTACATGAATCAGTACTTACCATAAAAAAGTAGCAACCGTCCTGTCTTCGCCCTTCTTCGTCCCGTCCATATGCTACGTTTTTGTTTATAATAAATCAGTACTTACCATAAAAAAAGTAGCAACAGTGCTGTCTTCGCCCTTCTTCGTCCCGTCCATATGCTACGTTTTTGTTTATAATAAATCAGTACTTACCATAAAAAAGTAGCAACCGTGCTGCCTTCGCCCTTCTTCGTCCCGTCCATATGCTACGTTTTTGTTTATAATAAATAAGTACTTACCATAAAAAAAGTAGCAACCGTCCTGTCTTCGCCCTTCTTCTTCCCGTCCATATGCTACGTTTCTGTTTGTAATAAATCAGTACTTACCATAAAAAAGTATCAACCGTCCTGTCTTCGCCCTTCTTCGTCCCGTCCGTTTGCTACGTTTTTGTTTATAATAAATCAGTACTTACCATAAAAAAGTAGCAACCGGGCTGCCTTCGCCCTTCTTCGGCCCGTCCATATGCTACGTTTTTGTTTATAATAAATCAGTACTTACCATAAAAAAGTAGCAACCGTCCTGTCCTCGCCCTTCTTCGTCCCGTCCATATGCTACGTTTTTGTTTATAATAAATCAGTACTTACCATAAAAAAGTAGCAACCGTCCTGTCTTCGCCCTTCTTCGTCCCGTCCGTATGCTACGTTTTCGTTTATAATAAATCAGTACTTACCATAAAAAGTAGCAACCGTGCTGCCTTTGCCCTTCTTCGTCCCGTCCATATGCTACGTTTTTGTTTGTAATAAATCAGTACTTACCATAAAAAAAGTAGCAACCGTGCTGCCTTCGCCCTTCTTCGTCCCGTCCATATGCTACGTTTTTGTTTATAATAAATCAGTACTTACCATAAAAAAGTAGCAACCGTCCTGTCTTCGCCCTTCTTCGTCCCGTCCGTATGCTACGTTTTTGTTTATAATAAATCAGTACTTACCATAAAAAAAGTAGCAACCGTGCTGCCTTCGCCCTTCTTCGTCCCGTCCATATGCTACGTTTTTGTTTATAATAAATCAGCACTTACCATAAAAAAGTAGCAACCGTCCTGTCTTCGTCCTTCTTCGTCCCGTCCGTTTGCTACGTTTTTGTTTATAATAAATCAGTACTTACCATAAAAAAGTAGCAACCGGGCTGCCTTCGCCCTTCTTCGTCCCGTCCGTATGCTACGTTTTCGTTTATAATAAATCAGTACTTACCATAAAAAGTAGCAACCGTGCTGCCTTTGCCCTTCTTCGTCCCGTCCATATGCTACGTTTTTGTTTGTAATAAATCAGTACTTACCATAAAAAAAGTAGCAACCGTGCTGCCTTCGCCCTTCTTCGTCCCGTCCATATGCTACGTTTTTGTTTATAATAAATCAGTACTTACCATAAAAAAGTAGCAACCGTCCTGTCTTCGCCCTTCTTCGTCCCGTCCATATGCTACGTTTTTGTTTATAATAAATCAGTACTTACCATAAAAAAGTAGTAACCGTGCTGCCTTCGCCCTTCTTCGTCCCGTCCATATGCTACGTTTTTGTTTATAATAAATCAGTACTTACCATAAAAAAAAGTAGCAACCGTCCTGTCTTCGCCCTTCTTCGTCCCGTCCATATGCTACGTTTTTGTTTATAATAAATCAGTACTTACCATAAAAAAGTAGCAACCGTGCTGCCTTCGCCCTTCTTCGTCCCGTCCATATGCTACGTTTTTGTTTATAATAAATCAGTACTTACCATAAAAAAGTAGCAACCGCCCTGTCTTCGCCCTTCTTCGTCCCGTCCGTATGCTACGTTTTTGTTTATAATAAATCAGTACTTACCATAAAAAAGTAGCAACCGTGCTGCCTTCGCCCTTCTTCGTCCCGTCCATATGCTACGTTTTTGTTTATAATAAATAAGTACTTACCATAAAAAAAGTAGCAACCGTCCTGTCTTCGCCCTTCTTCTTCCCGTCCATATGCTACGTTTCTGTTTGTAATAAATCAGTACTTACCATAAAAAAGTATCAACCGTCCTGTCTTCGCCCTTCTTCGTCCCGTCCGTTTGCTACGTTTTTGTTTATAATAAATCAGTACTTACCATAAAAAAGTAGCAACCGGGCTGCCTTCGCCCTTCTTCGGCCCGTCCATATGCTACGTTTTTGTTTATAATAAATCAGTACTTACCATAAAAAAGTAGCAACCGTCCTGTCCTCGCCCTTCTTCGTCCCGTCCATATGCTACGTTTTTGTTTATAATAAATCAGTACTTACCATAAAAAAGTAGCAACCGTCCTGTCTTCGCCCTTCTTCGTCCCGTCCGTATGCTACGTTTTCGTTTATAATAAATCAGTACTTACCATAAAAAGTAGCAACCGTGCTGCCTTTGCCCTTCTTCGTCCCGTCCATATGCTACGTTTTTGTTTGTAATAAATCAGTACTTACCATAAAAAAAGTAGCAACCGTGCTGCCTTCGCCCTTCTTCGTCCCGTCCATATGCTACGTTTTTGTTTATAATAAATCAGTACTTACCATAAAAAAGTAGCAACCGTCCTGTCTTCGCCCTTCTTCGTCCCGTCCATATGCTACGTTTTTGTTTATAATAAATCAGTACTTACCATAAAAAAGTAGTAACCGTGCTGCCTTCGCCCTTCTTCGTCCCGTCCATATGCTACGTTTTTGTTTATAATAAATCAGTACTTACCATAAAAAAAGTAGCAACCGTCCTGTCTTCGCCCTTCTTCGTCCCGTCCATATGCTACGTTTTTGTTTATAATAAATCAGTACTTACCATAAAAAAGTAGCAACCGTGCTGCCTTCGCCCTTCTTCGTCCCGTCCATATGCTACGTTTTTGTTTATAATAAATCAGTACTTACCATAAAAAAGTAGCAACCGCCCTGTCTTCGCCCTTCTTCGTCCCGTCCGTATGCTACGTTTTTGTTTATAATAAATCAGTACTTACCATAAAAAAAGTAGCAACCGTGCTGCCTTCGCCCTTCGTCCCGTCCATATGCTACGTTTTTGTTTATAATAAATCAGTACTTACCATAAAAAAGTAGCAACCGTGCTGCCTTCGCCCTTCTTCGTCCCGTCCATATGCTACGTTTTTGTTTATAATAAATCAGCACTTACCATAAAAAAAAGTAGCAACCGTGCTGCCTTCGCCCTTCGTCCCGTCCATATGCTACGTTTTTGTTTATAATAAATCAGTACTTACCATAAAAAAGTAGCAACCGTCCTGTCTTCGCCCTTCTTCGTCCCGTCCGTATGCTACAATTTTGTTTATAATAAATCAGTACTTACCATAAAAAGTAGCAACCGTGCTGCCTTCGCTCTTCTTCGGCCCGTCCATATGCTACGTTTTTGTTTATAATAAGTCAGTACTTACCATAAAAAAGTAGCAACCGTCCTGTCCTCGCCCTTCTTCGTCCCGTCCATATGCTACGTTTTTGTTTATAATAAATCAGTACTTACCATAAAAAAAGTAGCAACCGTCCTGTCTTCGCCCTTCTTCGTCCCGTCCGTATGCTACGTTTTTGTTTATAATAAATCAGTACTTACCATAAAAAGTAGCAACCGTGCTGCCTTCGCCCTTCTTCGTCCCGTCCATATGCTACGTTTTTGTTTATAATAAATCAGTACTTACCATAAAAAATGTAGCAACCGTGCTGCCTTCGCCCTTCTTCGTCCCGTCCATATGCTACGTTTTTGTTTATAATAAATCAGTACTTACCATAAAAAAAGTAGCAACCGTCCTGTCTTCGCCCTTCTTCGTCCCGTCCGTATACTACGTTTTTGTTTATAATAAATCAGTACTTACCATAAAAAAAGTAGCAACCGTGCTGCCTTCGCCCTTCTTCGTCCCGTCCATATGCTACGTTTTTGTTTATAATAAATCAGTACTTACCATAAAAAAAGTAGCAACAGTCCTGTCTTTGCCCTTCTTCGTTTCGTCCATATGCTACGTTTTTGTTTATAATAAATCAGTACTTATCATAAAAAAAGTAGCAACCGTCCTGTCTTCGCCCTTCTTCGTCCCGTCGATGTGCTACGTTTTTGTTTATAATACATCAGGGGAATGCGTCTCCAGCGACGTACGTAATGATGATGCGGTTCATCTTCGCTTTGACGACCCCCACGGTGGACAGAAGAAACTTGGCGCATGATGGCCTCAGTTTCGTATGTGTCATAAAGCACAACACAACACAGAAGAAACACTGCCAGCACACTAAGGCCGGCCAGACGCAGTCGGGGGTCTTCGCTGGGCGTCCGCGCCAGGTCCGAGCAGTTTGTCTCATAGTCCGGTTCACTCGAATCTGCGAAGAGGATCCGAATGATACGCCCGTTTGTTCTGGCTGTAGTCGGTTTTTCGGGGGAAAGAAATGTAGATATAAGAGGTGCATTTCAGGAGCCACGGAAAGAATCGTGAGAAAATCATCTCCAACCACTACTTCAGGGTGCAAGTTTCTCCCCCTGCTAGTTTGTGTCATCGATGTGTTGATATCGCAAATTAAACCCCTTTATTGGAGCGAAAGCTCCACCTCTCACATACAAACCTTGAAGGTCATGTTACGGTGAAGATATGACCTTGAAGTGGTTTAAATTAATAAAAAAACAGAACAAAGTTGTGGCGTAGGTGGGAATCGAGCCAGGGCCTCTGGCATGCGAGAAGGGGTCGCTTCGCGTGCTGTTAATTGCTGCTGCTAAAATAAAGAAATTAGCCAGAAATTTATTTTGCAAAGCAGATTTCCGCTGCTGTCTTACCTGTTCCAAGTTCGCAGCGTAATAATTTGCGTCGTAAAGAAAAAAAACAGTGGCTGAAGGCGCTTGCACGTCTTCGTTTAAAGTAAAAAATTAAAAAATTCTCGACTAGCCTCCAAATAGTGCTACTTAACAAGAAGCTGCCGTACGGTACCCTTGAGAGAACGAAATCATGCACTGCGGTCACGTTATCTCTCTTTTCCAGATTTCTGCTCCTGTGCATCCAATTCCAGCATCCCTGCGTCTGCTGTACCCAGGTTCGAACCTGGGAAATGCATGTATGCATGACCAGATTGAATTAAGCTGTACAGCAGGGCCCTCTAGGAATGCCACCGTTTACTCACGTACGGGGACAGAATCTACATGCAACCATGGTTTGATTGGAAACAGTGGCACAGGCATTCTAAACACTTTTTATTGGTAATTTCCCCGTAATAATCGAATATGGGTTAACTTGTTTGCAATCGACTGAGTGGCCTCTGGCTTCCAAGTTATTGGTCTGGTGTGGGTGTCCAACGATTCGTGCCCGCTTTCAGCTTTTAGGCTGAGCTGTCGATGTCCTGCGCGCCATCGTTTGATCACTCGACAAGACCTCCATGGATGCCTCGTTGCTCAAAGGTACACTGGTGCTCCTCACGCATCGTGAATACACACGCAGTCAAGAAAAATATCAACTTTCATTTTACAGCCATGATGATGATGATAATAATAATAATTGGTTTTTGGGGAAACGAAATGGCGAGGTATCTCTGTCATATATCGTTGGACACCTGAACCGCGCGCCGTAAGGGAAGGGACAAAGGAGGGAGTGAAAGACAGGAAGAAAGAGGTGCCGTAGTGGAGGGCTCCGGAATAATTTCGACCACCTGGGGATCTTTAACGTGCACTGACGTCGCACAGCACACGGGCGCCTTATCGTTTTTTTTCCTGCATAAAAACGCAGTCGCCACGGTCGGGTTCGAACCCGGGAGCTCCGGATCAGTAGCCGAGCGCTCTAACCACCCAGTCAGCGCGGCGGGTACAATAAGTAAACTTTCAATTTTCAAAATGCAACTTTCAATTATCAGTTTTTCTTCTTTCACTCCCTCCTTTATCCCTTTCTTTACATCGCGGTTCGGGTGTCCACTGAGATATGCGAGACAGTTACTGTGACATTTCCTTTCCTCAAAAACCAAACCAAACAAGTGATCCGACGGCGTTCATAGAGTTCATTGGCGTTGACAACTTTGCAAAGGCCGTTCATTTTCACGAAAGGAAAGGCGCACAACCGGCGCCGTAGGTCTGTGCACGGAGATCTCAATCTCGCTTTCATGCACGTGGCGTTGGTGTCCAACTGCAAAAGCCTGCTTTGATTGCGTTCCGCACACTGGATAGGGAGCGCGCCTTCCCTGTTCCAAATGTTGCCGCTTCTGGTTTTCCCTACGGGGTCTAGGCCACCGTCTCCGCTTCAGACCACCGTATATAAGAAAGTACGCGGGAAAGGCGACCGGGAATAGTTATATGCTAACGGATGCGGCAGCTGACCGCGCAGCGCTCGTGGCGCGTTGGGACTAAATCCTAGCGTAGATATTCGTCGGTAAAGGCAGTTGTGGTACTCGTGACCAGCCTCTCAGCAATGGCAGCAGAGGTCGATGATCGGCAGTGTGCCAGACACCGCTTTTACGTGGACCGGCACGACGAACGGCCGCGGTGTATGCCATTCAATATTGAAAATTGCTTTTGAAGAATAGAAATGGACCCGCCGCGGTGGCTCAGTGGTTAGGGCGCTCGACTACTGATCCGGAGATCCCGGGTTCGAAACCGACCGCGGCGGCTGCGTTTTTATGGAGGAAAAACGCTAAGGCGCCCGTGTGCTGTGCGATGTCAGCGCACGTTAAGGATCCCCAGGTGGTCGAAATTATTCCGGAGCCCTCCACTACGGCACCTCTATCTTCCTTCCTTCTTTCGCTCCCTCCTTTATCCCTTCCCTTACGGTGCGGTTCAGGCGTCCAACGATACATGAGACAGATACTGCGCCATTTCCTTTCCCCGAAAAACGAATTATTATTATTAAGAATAGAAATGGCGCAGCAACGCTGTCATATTTTCGTGGACACTCAAACCGCGCCTTAAGGGAAGGGGTAAAGAAGGAACTAAGAGAAGAAAGGAATAAAGAGGTGCCGTAGTGGAGGGCTCCAGAATAATTTCGACTACCTGGGGATCTTTAACGAGCACTGACATCGCACAGCACAGCCCTTTTGCGTTTCTCCTCCATCGAAACGCGGCCGCCGCGGGCGGGTTCCAACCAAATAAAAAGCACTATAGCTGTGTTTTCGTCTTTAAAACAGCGCATTACAAATTCAAACATAAACACAAGAAACACAGACAAATGGGCGATCCGGCGCTTTTTTCCACTTTCTATAAACATCAATTCTTGACACAACTTCCTGTTGCACTCAACAAATACTATTCTATTCATGAACACAGTGTCAAGCAGCTGCATTCCTATTTTGCGGGGGCCGAGGAGCGCGGATGTGATTCACGTCGGCTCCGGAAATTCTGTCTCGTTGTGCCAGAAACGTTTATCGGATGTTGGATTCAATGATACCTTGTGCATGGGAACACGTCAGGACCACGTGGATACCAAATTTGTTACTGTGAGTGCAACCGTTTGTCTGTTGCTATCGATTTTGTGCGGACCGCCTGGGACGCGCTAGGCGTCCGTTAGGCCTAGCCCATCTTCGGCCGGAGACGCCGGCCCGGAGGCCCCTGCGCCGCCGGTCAACCGCCGATTCTGTGGACCCACCATGTCGATGGAGGTGACCGTCGAAGGTACGGACCTGGATCCGGAACATTATGACAGCAGCTGGGTCAAAGTGCTCCAACGAAAGGTTGAAGCGAAACACCAACGGAAGCTTCTCGAAGGTTCCAAGGAGAACGCCAAGGTGGAGACGCGCCGTGTCGGACGCGGGGAAGCCGGATACAAAATTGCAGGTGGGGCCGTTTTAGGCCGTACCAAAGCGGTCCGGAGGAAAGCGGCTGAACGATCGATCGCTATGAATCTTCCGAGATTCCCGGATGAAGGCATCAAGGTGATTCTTAGGCCTCGTGAAGGTCTGGGCGTGATTAAACGCACGTCGGGCCCGCTGATCAGTCAGGCCCTCGCCAAGGCTGCCGGACTCGGCTGGTCGGAGCAGGACTCATGGTGTGTAAACGGAAAGCAAGGTACGGTGCTCTTTCATTCCTTGGACTTTAACCGAGGCGTGAAGGTAGCTGCAATCCGTTGCTTTAAACTCGACGACAACGAGCACGAAGTTGTGGCCAATATGATCGCACCGGAGGATTGCGGGCGAGGGGTAGTCCACGGGATCTCTGAGAGGTTCACGGAAGAACAGTTGCTGAAAGCACTGAGAAAGGATCCGAAGAATCCAGACGTCGCTGGAGTGCGTCGGATGGGCAAGACTTCTACTATTATTATCACCTTTCTGGAAGCTGACGTTCCAAGGTTTGTCAGGATTGAAGGCATGCTCATGCCCTGCTGGTTGTTCAAAAAGAGATATGAAGTCTGCTTCAGGTGTGGAGAACTTGGTCATCGCTCCGATGTGTGCGACAGTGAAAACCCAAAGTGTCGTGGCTGTGCGGTGGTGTCGCCGGCCGAAGATCATCAATGCGTTCCCAAGTGTCGCCTATGTGGAAAAGGCCATCTGACGGGTGACAAGCATTGCAAGGAACTCTTCCGTACGCCATACGTAATCAAGAAGAAACAGTGGGAAGCAAAGTTAGCTGCCGAGGAGGAGGCCAAGAAGCAGCAGCAAGTCCGTTTCAGTCGTAGAGATGGCCGCAGTGCGTCCCACGAGCGACCCTCGAGTCATCCGAGGTACCGTTCCGCTTCGTTTCCTCGCCTGCAGCCGCCTTCGTCCAAGACGACGACGGAGGGCTCTCGATTGAAGCAACAGCAGCAGCAGCAGCAGCACCAGCACCAGCACCAGCAGCAGCACCAGCAGCGGCAGCACCAGCAGCGGCAGCAGCAGCAGCAGCACCAGCAGCAGCAGCAGCAGCAGCGGCAGCAGCAGCAGCAGAAACAGCAGCAGGCGTCAAAAGTGGATTGTGTAAGTAGTGTCTCTCAGGACTCAGATGAAGTCAAGGCTCTCAAAGACCAGAACCGATTATTACAAGCGAAAGTTAAGGCGCTGCAGGAACAGGTTATGGCGATAGGCAGGACTTCGCAGCCGATGAATGATGTAACGCAGCCGGGGCAGATGCCGCGGAAGGAGCAGGCAGAGCTCCCTAGGGAAAGTCCTCCAGCAACAAAAAAGAAGAGAGGTTCAGAGGAGGATCTTGAAACCCGTATACAAGGATTAGAAAGACGACTCAATAAAAAGGAACAGGATGATCAGATTTTTCAACAGCAAGTTATGGCCGCTTTGGAGCACCTGAGGGCTGCTATGGAACAGCTGCGCGCCGATATGGCAAGCAGAGACGAGAGAATTCAGTGGGTATATCAGGAAATTATTAACCTTCAAAATGGCTCTGCGTCACCGTAGACATACCATTTGGCAGTGGAACTGTAGGGGTTTCGGTCGCAAACGCGCGGTACTCCAGACTTTTTTGATGAGCAGTGACAAACCCGAAATAATCGCGTTGCAGGAGTGCGGTAAGCACGCCAAGCTGGCGAGTTACAAATCGTACGTAGGACGAGGTGACAACACGCGAGTAGCCACTCTCGTCAAAAGGAATATAACGGTGTTGCAGCATGATACCGGGACTACAAATCTGGACCATATTCTGATTGAGATAATCTCGCAAAAGAGGAAACTCAATAGTCTGTTCATTCTAAATGTGTATAGCCCGCCACGCCAAAAAAGTCCTTGCGGCTTCGATGAGCTCTTCGCGAAAGCGCGCGTGATCTCGAAGGGAGGGCCCCTTTTGATAGTCGGGGACTTTAACGCGCATCACCCGGCATGGGGGTATAAGTACACGCAGGTAAAGGGACGCGAACTATGGACTAGTATTCAGCAGAATGGCCTAGTGCTTCTGACGGATCCCCTAAGACCTACCCGTCAGGGCAACAGTGTTTCGACAGACACGTCCCCGGACTTAACTCTAACCGGAGGCCGCATCTCTGCCACCTGGTGCAACACGGACGAAAACTTGGGTAGCGATCATAAAATTATCGAAATTGTAGTCGACAACGGACCACCGGTTGCCCGCACCAAGAAGGTGGCTTCGGTGAACTGGGAGGCTTTCCGAAATGGCCGCACGGGGCAGGAGGAAGGCATAAGCAACATTGATGACTGGAGTAAAAATGTCCTTCAGTCGGTCCGCGAGGCAACCGAGGAGGTAGAGGTTGACGAAGAAGTCCAGGGAGTAGATCGTCACATGGTCCGTCTCTGGCGCAAGAAGAAGGACCTTGAAACGCGGATTGCGGACAAGAGGGGGAACAGGAACTTGCGAAGACAATTGGCCTTGCTTAACAAGGAAATCGAAGAGTACGCGCTCGTTTTAACAAGGCAAAACTGGAACAACATTTGCGACCACCTGGACCGAAACATCGGGAAGGCAGGTACGTGGCACTTGCTTCGGCATCTTCTAGATCCGGACAAGTCCAAACTGGAGGCCAGGCAACAACTTCACCGGCTAGTACATACATTTGACGGGACCACGGATACGCTCATATCCCAAGTCCGGGACCGGTACTTGAGCTGCGCGACGGGTACAGCTGAACCGCTACCAGATTACGGGGGGCAGGAAAACCCGGACTTAGATAAACCGATAACTGTTGCCGAAGTCCGGGCAGAAATAAACAGATTGAGGACCAGGACTGCCGTGGGTCCGGACAAGGTCAGCAACCGAATTCTAAGAAATTTGGACGACACGTCGATCCGACATCTCGCTGCCTTTATGCAGGAGTGTTGGGAAGCCGGTCGACTGCCGACAGCATGGAAGGACGCGAACCTTGTGTTCCTCCCGAAGCCGGGAAAACAGCCGGGTTTCGAGCACCTGCGTCCCATTTCGCTCACGTCGTGCGTGGGCAAACTGATGGAACATGTGATTCAGACCCGGCTGAACCGATTTTTTGAGGACAAGTGTTTATATCCAAATACCATGATTGGATTTAGACCGCATTTGTCGGCATGTGATGTCATGCTGCAGCTAAAAGAACAGATAATAGAAAATCCAACGCTAGACACCAGGGTGATCGTTGGTCTAGACGTGTCGAAAGCTTTCAACAACGTAAAGCACTCGGCCATTCTGGAGGGTCTGGCTGCGTTAGACGTGGGTGTTCGTACCTACAACTACATACGCGATTTCCTTACAAACAGAACGGCATCTATAAGCATGGGGGTAACACACTGACGGGTATTCAACTGGGCAACAAGGGCACACCGCAGGGATCGGTGTTGTCCCCGACCCTGTTTAATATCGCCATGCTTGGCCTCCCCGCACAACTGGACAAAATTCCGGGGCTGAACCATACGTTGTACGCAGATGACCTGACTCTGTGGATGTGCAGGGGCAGTGATAGCCAAATTGAACTGACGCTTCAAAGAGCTATAGATGTAACAGAAAAATACTTAGAACCAATCGGTCTCAGGTGCTCGGCCGAGAAATCGGAAGCGCTATTTCTCGCGCCCATGCGGTCGCCACAGCGTCGGCGCATAAAGCAGGACGGACCGTATAACGCGGGAATCACACTCAGGGTGAACGGTAATGTAATTCCAGCGGTGGAAAGCATTAGGGTTCTAGGATTACGAATTCAGGCGAACGGCAGGAACTCGGAAACGATTCAGAGACTAGAGGCTAGCACCAGTCAAACTTGCCGACTCCTAAAACGAATCGCTAACAAACATGCGGGTATGAAAGAAGCTAACCTCCTTAGGCTAGTGCAATCTTTTATAATCAGCAGGATAGTCTACGTGGCACCTTATTTGCGGCTTTACCAGGCGGAAAAGGACAAACTGGATGTTTTAATCCGTAAAGGGATAAAAACAGCACTAGGTTTACCACCCTGTGCGCCAACAAAAAAGATTTTGAGTCTAGGGGTTTCGAATACCCTCGAAGAGCTCATTGAGGCTGCAAGGACCTCGCAGTATCAGAGACTTTTACGCAGTCGTACTGGTCGCAGCATTCTGGAGAAGCTGGGGCACGAGCCTCGAGCGTGCTCGAGACGTACGGACCTGGTTCCTAGACAGGTTAGGGACAAATTAAAGATACCCCCACTCCCCAAAAACATGCATCCCATCTACCATGAGAGCCGGAGGAAGGAAAGAGCAGTAGCGTTGAAAGCCCGCTTTCAGGGCAGACAGGATGTCTTGTATACGGATGCCGCACAATGCACAAACAGTTCGGGGCACATTTCGGTAGCCACTAGGGAAAACGGAGGCCCGGTAGCGTGCTGCAGCACCAGACACTCGACAGTAACGGAGGCGGAAGAGTTGGCCATTGCGCTGGCTCTAACTCAACAACAGGTTAAAATTATCGTGAGTGACTCAAAATCAGCAATTAGAAACTTTGACGCGGGCTGCATTTCAGCTACAGCAGCACGAGTGTTGGCCGGCAGTCCACCACCGGCAGAACTGGTAGCGCTCATCTGGACACCCGCGCACCAAGGGTTGAGGGGAAACGAGAAAGCGCACGCACTGGCCCGAGGATTAGCTACTTTCCGGGATCCCAGTGGCGTCTTGTGCACAACCCCTTCCCCCTCGCGCGATGAGGAGCTCCTACAGTTCGAAGACGACCTTAACACGTATCAGGAAATCCTAAACCATTACAAATTAGGCCGAGCGGTACTTCCAAAAGCAAGTAATCAGCTAACCAAAAACGAAGAGGTTGCGTGGCGCAAGCTCCAAACCGGAGTATTCCCTAACCCTCAGCTTTATAGCAAGTGGCACCCTGAGATTTTCAGCCCCAGGTGCAAACGTTGCGACGGCATAGCGGACATGATCCATATGGTATGGACATGTCCGAGCTTTGGACAACTTGACCGAACAGATGAGTCCTGGGAGGCACTGCTTCACAACGAGGACGAAACTAAACAACGTGAAGTCATCCGTCTCGCCCTTGCCGCTGCTGAGATCCAAGAGATCCCGGTCGACGGCTGAGGGGGAGGACATGGCTGGGACCGAGCGGCGCCTCGGATACCCATCATCCTTTTGACGGGTGCTAATAAATGTTATTTCTCTCTCTCTCTCTCTCTCTCCTATTTTGCTAATATACGATTTCTACTGCTATTTTTGTTCTGTTAGTGATATTCAATATTTAATTGCACATATTGATGTTATTACTCTTTTGTTGTTTTGCTTTGTGTGAGATCTCTTTTTTGTGAAATGCATCATGTATGCTAAATGCTGTGTGTATGCAATGAAAATAGTATAGATCAGTTTCATTTGTGAACATTTTGGGTGTCTTTTTTGTAAACACACGCTACTGCCCTGCACATGCACACGCATGAACGCACGCGCACACACACATGCACGCACGCACACACGCAGAGACACAGAGAGCCTTGCAGCACATACTCGCACTGAGCATTGCACATATTATTTGTCAATACTATTGTCAACCTAATATCGCGGTAGTGACAGATATGTGTGCGGTATGCATTGGCGTGGACAATGTTGTAGCAGTAACATGGCACATAGAGTATGCGCGTTGGCGTCTACATTGCTGCATAAACGCGGCCTTTTATAAATGGCAAATTGGCACGATGGTGAAAAAGCTCAAGATGCGCATAACTGGCTCCATAGATCTGTGTACACCTCGATCGTGCTTTCAGGTAAGTGACGGTGGGGCCTACCTGCAAAGACCCATGCTTTCCCACAATGCTTCGTACTTAGCAATACTAAACCACCAAACTAGCTGTAATTTGTTGTCTAAATTTGCAGGATTATATAAATTAAGCTATCACGCACTTTTATTTCACAAAAATCCGGCTTCCACTGCTTCTTTTCCTGCCAGGTGGCACACGGTCGGAACCAAGCTGGCCGAGGCACCCAAACTGACGACTGGGGTATTCAGAATGATCGCACCGACTGTGCGGTAATGCGCCTAACTTCTTGGAAGCCAGTCGCAGTAGGTCTGCGACAACAGCGAGGAGAATTGGTGTTGCAAAACTGCTCACATACACTGTGCGGCATTGATAATCGCTCTATGTGAAGTTGGATTTAGGTATCGAAAATGAAAATTTGTTTGAGGAAAGGAAATGACGCAGTAACTGTCTCACCTATCACATGGGCACCTGAACCACACCGTAAGGGAAGGGATAAAGGAGGAAGGGACAGAAGAAAGAGGTGCCATAGCGAAGGTCTCCTGAATAATATCGACCACCTGGGGATCTTTAACGCATGGGTCTTTTGCGTTTCGCTCTATCGAGAATGATATCTGACCTAGAATACCGACCCGGCATAAAAAATACGCAGGGCAGCTAACACAAGCGGTCATGCATCTTTCTTGGTGTTCCAAATTTTGGTACGAACAAATGAAAACTTCATTGTGGTTAAGTTTTATGCAGCTTTTGAGCACTTCACTTTCCTATCTCATTAAGCACCAGAGCTACAAGTATCATGCAATACCGTAACACTACACAACACGAAGCGAAGAACCCAGCCAAGTAATGTCTGCATAGACAGCAGCCAGGAAGCCAGAGTACTTGTCCCATGTCAATGCTACGTCAATGAAGAGCAAGTGTTCAAGCGGGAAACTTGGTATGAATTTTATTGAACACACTGCAAATTACATCCAAAAGAAACTGTTAGTCCAAATCACCAGAAGTGCACATAAGAAAATTCAAGCTAGGTAACTGCTACATATGTATGATATCCCAAATAAGAAAATGGCACCATGCAAGAAGAACTTCACTGATATGAAGCCCAACTTCTTTTGATACCATTTAAACACCCTTCAATGCTTGACACATGAAAAAGTGGAAGCTACACACCTGACCTCCAAAGCTACATGCTGCACCCGATATAACACACTCGGTAACTGCCAAGCTTGTTGAAACATCGGAAAAATATGAAAAATTACGCTATACATCCTTCAATGAAATAATGCACACCTTGCATAAATCACATAACTGCACTTTTGGCATATTCCAATTCCAGTTAACACCCTTCTTTCCAAATCAATTAGCATTTCTAAGTCCTTTATACTTTGACAATTTTGGTTCGTATACAATGCACACGAGCATGCGACTGAGGTTCATTGCTTAGCTTCTAATTTCAATACTTTATGCTTAGAAAAGGCCCCTAAGCCAAGAATTTTAAGATCCCTATGTTGCATAGCAGAGCTTCCATTGCCATCTGCCTGCTCCTCCTGACATACTTAGCCCTTTTGAGGCATGAGCGTTGAAACCCATCTCGTAAACTAAGACGTTAAGCTAAGAGATCGGGGAAATGTCATTACATTCGACATGTACAAACCTGGAAGCATTCGGGGGCTTTCTTGAGCATACCATGCTGAAATTATGCGACTATCCTAGCCAGACCAGTACTACTGTTTTTCATAAAGTGTTTGCAGTCGCAATTCAAATCAAAATATCTAAAGACAACATAAATCTATGCCGGATAATAATGCCATGCCCAGATGCTACATGGAAAAAACTTCAATTTCAGATCATTACACTGCTTGGTGTAGCACCATTCTTCCGTTTTGAAGATCTAGCTTCCCCTGCCCTCTGCCTATTTACTCTCACACAAGAAGTTAACCCCTCTTGAGCGCATGAGTGTTTCAAATAGTCCCTTCAACTATGAGACCCAGCAAAGCAGCAAACAGAGGAATGGGGTTTGTCATCAACTTCTCATGTAGGAAGCTCGGAGGCTTAGGGGGCTTTATTGACCAAATGGTAACGGCACAACTTTTCCGACCAAATTCTCAGTGAAGTTTATGTGACAACATTTACAAAAAAATGTTCCGATACAAATTTAAAGCAAACCAACATGTAAAGACAACTGACCAAAAAAATTGCTTCCACAACTTTTGAAAGCAAACCAACTGACAGCATTTACAGAAAAAAAGTTTCAACACAAATTCAAAGTAAACCATCATGTAAAAACAAACAAAAAAGTTGCTACGACAACTTTGGAAAGCAAACCAAGTACTGACAAAAAAAGGCACACAATGAAGGAAAAAGAAAGGCAAGAAATTAGAAAGTAAGGCATTGGTAGAAACAAAAGTGTTCCCAAATTTTTATTGGCATAAAAAATGTTTAACTAACTAAATGGAAAAAATGAAGCAATTCTAATTTAGGAACAGTGCCTTACTCATTTCCAGAGAAAAAAAAAACAGAGGGCTTTCAGTCACCATAACACCTCACAGAGGTTCCAAGATGAATCTTGAAAAAAGTCGAATATTTTTAGAGAAAAGTACAGGAGTGAGATGCTGCACTGACTAACTGCCGCATCACAAGAACACATTTTTTGAAATTGTTACGAATAAATCAAGATGAAACATAATTGCACATCAATAAACACATGAGACGCTTAAAAATCATTTTCAGGCAGAGAAAACAAAAATAAGAAATATTCATGAGTGCTTCTCTAGCCCCACATATGAGAAAATCGTGTTAGCATCCACACAAAATGCGCAACACCAATTGTTTCAGTGAACCAATTGGAAGAACACCAATTGGTTCAATATATTCTTGGCTGCAACAGGTTAGACAACACTGCTCTACCTGTATTACATCCAGGCATTCCTAACTTGTTTATATTGTTTACTGCAACAACACGTATGTGTCATGCTAACTCATTACAATTCATTCAATATAATCATGCGAAGAAAATGAGTCACTGGCCACAAGTGGCCGAATCAAGATATATGCTTCACTGCCTAAATAAAGAAAACCAAGTCAACATACTTCACTGAAATACGATACAGAAAACATACCATGACTACACGTCTCATGAGACGGCATGCCTACATGGCTAATGAAAAAAATTAAGATGTCTGCTTGCATTTTTCAATTATAAATGTACATCATAAATCATTCATTCACCCAATCTCCTGGTTAAAGTCTGAAAAAATTCGCTATAACAATCTGGCAAACACTTGTGACATTTGAAGGAATAGATAACTTGATAAGGAAAACCATAAACTTATTGCACAGTTTCATAAATTCATAAACAGATTAATGCTCTCGAACAACCAGAAATTCTCCAATAACAATACAAAAATGCCTGCTCTGAAAACTTGATGGCTGTATTCATGGGCAGTACATGTTATTTAGTTCAACAAAATCACGGAATAATGACACCCGCAATTCTTGAACCAGTATCCGTTAATTTTACAAAATCTGCCCATGGGCACAAACAAAAAGATATCAAGAAAGAAAACGCCAAATAAGTCAAGCGTCAAGCATCCATCAAGAATCAAATTGCACAAGACATATCGAATTCATTGCTCTCCTAAGGTAAAGCGGAAAAAAATGTGCCATCTAGTGCATATAAACTTTGAATCAATGACCTACTGCCACGCAGCAGCTCCTGCACCGAAGGCCTCAGGCATGAACCTTTCCACAAACAATCATCAGACACGCCCTTCACATCGCCAGTGTTCTCACCTGAAAAAGCAAACCTTACTACAGAGCCATGGTAAGGCTTAACCCCTCCCTGCTTCTATTAGACGCCGACGCTTCGTTCATGAACTGCCATGGGAACATGCGGTGGTCGATCACACACACCTGCTTAGCCTCTTTCCGTGCTCCTTAGATGCTGTGTGCAGGTGTGCAGTAGGAGGCAGAGGGCGCAAACCTCCCTTCCCACCTTCCTCACACCAGCGAACGTCGGCAAACCCCGAACGCCAGAGTTTAAAGGTAAAAGAGGGTTGAGGAGAGGCACGGGTTGTGCTCCGTGTGCAGTGACTGGCCGGCAAGGAAGGCCAGCTTGTGGGCGTACTGGCACGGGGCCGGCACGCGGACGGTGCCCGGCCAGTTGAAGTAGAGGTGGGTCAGCTTGTAGGCCAGGCGCTGCATGTGGTCTGGCTTGAGGCCCGTCGTGTCGTAGATGACGTTGTAGAGGGTCGGGGCCACGGTGCCCTGGCGCACGCTCTGGGACACCAGGAAGAAGTCGTACCGCTCGGGGCGCGTCACATCGCTGTCGACCACGGTGCCCGGCGGCGGGTTGGTCACGCGCTCACGGCTCGGCAGGAAGAAACGCGTGGAGATGCGCTTGGTGACCACCACGAAGGCCAGCTTGTGCTGCACGCCCGGGAAGAGCGCTTGCAGCGAGGCCACTATCTCATTGATCTCAAACTCCTTCACCTGCGCCGCGAACACACGAGACATGCTTCAGTCGCGCCCGCTGCCGCCACCAGCATCACCTGCCAGTGCACTTCTGCTGACAGCAGAGGCCATTGGAAGTTACCAAAAAGTCATTGGACGATTGGTGGCTCAAAAGCAGGAAGGTGACATAAGGTTAAATGTACAGGACTGAAAACGGAGAATTGCAAAACCAATTTATAACAGTTAAATAAAAAACTCCTATGAGATCACTGCGACCCCCGCACTGGAGGAATGCGAAAGCATTGACGCCTCCTTGCCCCTCTTTGCCTAAATAAAGTGCCATCATTGCCCATTTCGAGTTAAGTTGGCGCCACGCTTCGTTTTTAAATTTGGCGCCACGGTTCGCTGCGTATACACTTCCGGTTTTTCAGATTTGGCACCAAGCTTCAGCTCCACCCATTTCCTGTGTTTTAAATTTGTGCGCCATTTGTGTTTGGCCCCGCCCACTTTTGGGACATTTTTGGCTGTGATTAATTACTACCCAACTAGCACCTCATGATTCCTCCTGCGAGATTTTTTGATGCTGAATCTAATGCAAACATTGCTTTCCTTATAACTCAATTCGTTCGAACGTTATCGTGATGACAAGCTCCTAATGACACGAAACCGCATAAAATGCCATGCAATGCTTACGTATTAATAAAATAAAGCCGATCCGGGGCCAACTGTGCACGCGCTACCTAGGGCTCCAGGTAGTGGCGTATGGTAACCGGACTGCACCAGGAGCTTTCACCCAAGCCCCAGTGGCAGCAGTGTTGGTGTACATTGATGGAACGTGGTGGAAGCATGTGCGCAAGTCTAATCTGATTATCGCCACTTGCTCGGGTTTCCAACATTGAATTTACATGTTGCACATCATCATACAGCCCCTGTCTTCTCATGTGAAAACCACCAAAAAAACATTATGCTAAACCTTTCGATTACCGCACTGCATTGCCGCGAGCCTGGTCCCGAGCAAGGCGTGCATGCCTGTCACATACTTTCTAGCCATGATGACATCCTCATGGAAAATTGATCGCCCACGGAGGTGCCATCTGCAAAGTTTCCAATATCCGCACATTTTGTCATGCTATTCTGAACTCCCGCGAATCAAATCAGTGCGTACGTACATGGCAGATGCTCAGAGCTCCAGCCTCTTGATTCCTAATCCTATTCTACTAGTCCGAAATTCAGCCTGCCTTGCTACAAAAAGTTACCGTTCTTGGAAGAAAATATAAGTTTACTGTGGAATAAAATCTTTCTGTAATCACTACAACGCCTCGGCAAAAAGTTAAGCGTGGTCCACTACTGCAGTTTCCTGCCGGATCACACTTCCAACACGGAGGCCGCATCATCTCAAGCAGATACGAAATGTAAAAATACCCGCGTAGTCTGCAATGTAAATGCTAGTCAAAGAACAGCTTGTAAATAATAATTAGCCATTGGTGGTCTAAATTATCCCCGTGCCCTTTACTACACCATATCTCGCGCAGCTTTCATGCAGCTTTGATACGCTCAGTGCCAAAAGTTTTTAGGCAATTGAGTATATATGCCGTTCGGTCGAAAAGCCGTCGTCGCATTCAGCCCCTCGTGTCGGAAATAATGGGGGCTGCGTAAAACAAATCTTACCATGCCAAGTGTTTTCTGCAGAACGTTCCGGATTGTCTCTTATGATTCAGCGTTTCGCGCAGCATAATGTTAGCCTAGCTCGTGGCAGGAATTCCAACCGGCGTTTTATAATCTGGGCTGCGTAAAAAATCCTCTCATGCTAATTTGCGGTTCTAGTGATAGACGATTCATTGGTGTGGGTTAGGCGATGAAGAGTTAATGAATGGACTCCTTAGAATGGAAAGCCTAACTCCCTCCGCTATCGTGTTACACCGTTAAAGCGAAGCTTTAGTGTCCTCTCCAATTCATTTAATGTGATAGCATTAAGTGGACCATGAAGGCGAAAAACTCGCCAGCAGTGTCTACGTGAAGCATCCACCTTAAAGGGACTTCCCTCTCTCCACCCTCCACCTGTCAACTGTCCTCCTGCAGGGGAGAGGAGCAAGACGTGGGTCGATGGATGAGGATGAGGAGCAGACCCCCGCTCAGAATATATAGCCTCCCAAAGAACGATGCGTGCGAAATTGAAGCTTCCTGGATCCATTCCTTCTCGCACAGCTCTGGAAGAACAACATGGTTCTCAAAGGCCCACCGGTGGCTCTGTTCGAAACGGCCACCTTCCTGTGCAGAGGTATTCCTTACAAAAATTTCCTTTAGATAGTCAATAGACTGGCCATAGACTAATGTCTATAATGTCTATAGGCTGTTTATGGACAAATGCTATAGCCTGTTCATAGAGTTCTGTCTATAATGTCAGTAGACTCTTTGTGGACAAATGCTACAGAAACGTCTGTAGGCAATAATAATCCTATAGACAGTCTATACACATTATATATGTTTATGGCCATACAATTTTAGTTTACTTTTTTCTGTAGACAGTCTATAGACTATGAATAGACAAAAATATACATCTTTAGGAAACAGTAGTCTCTATAACAAGTTTATAGACTATCTATAGACCATTTTTGTAAGGGATATCGCATAACCACTCCCGCACTGCGCCGGTAGTGGTATGAGGACTTGCCGCAATCTCAGATTTTGCATAGAAAACAACTGGAGTAGACTGGGTAGTGGAAGACAATGGACTCGGAATTGGAATAGAAATATAATTACAATAAAATGAAAACTGAAATAGACTGGTGAGGCAAAGAAGAATGCCGTTATATTTCCTCTGCATCAATCCAACTGATCGCTCTAAAATGTTTTTTCTTCCCAGCTACGAAACACGCTACAGCAAACATTTATCAATAACGTGCAGTTTGACAGGGCCAAAATGACGAAGTCTGTCTCGCCAGGACGTTTTACCAACCCGCGAAATGCTTGCCGAGATGCAATGAATCCTCGCGCCCATGTATTTATTACCAGTGGTGACGAACGCCACAAAACAGGTCATCATGTTATTATCTAGAAAGATGGTTAGACAAATTCTTTCTGCGACCTTCAATGGCTGGCCCAGGCGGGAGAGAAGAGGATGGGATGCCTGCACCGTCCAAGCCACCTAGTTTTCGAGGCCATACGGTGCCATATGCCAGGCCATAGTCACGCCTTCGAAATTCGATTTTCTAAGAGCCGCAAAGAGAAGGTGGGTGTGCTTCTCGACCAGTAAATGTTGGAAACACTTAATAACTGACATACCCTGCCAAGAAATCCTGCTGACAGTAATAGACTCTCGATGTATTTTTCCTGAAAGTCGAGAGAAACTATTGAAATGTTTGGAGGGGATGGCATTAGCATCGGCCAGCTACGTATCTCTCATTGCGACTATCCGAATAACCACAATAGTTATGTAGCAAGCGATTAATATTTAGCTAAGCAGCTTCCCTGTAAACCTGATTCGCTTGTATTTGGATGTTTATGGTTCATGGATTATATGGGTTTAACGTAACAATGCGAGTTAGGCTATGAGGGACGCCGTACTGAAGGGCTCTGGAAATCTCAGATGTTTGCCACCACTACGGTCACAGCGCAAAATGCCTGCACTACGAACCTTCAATACACTCCACATGCGCCTACATAATTTGACTTTATTTACATGATACTGCAGATCTCAAATGGTCCAGGAAGGATGGGCAAAAATTGGAAAGAATCAGCATTTGTAAAGCCAATAAATAACAATAAGTTCAATGGTCACAGTACACATTTTGGAGAGAGTATTTAAGCTCCGCTTTAACGATATGATGCGGAAGCATAAAAGGTTGATTCCCATATATGCAGAAGGTCATTCTCTACATTCATAGAACCATGGGACTCCTCATACCTCTCCTGGCGCGGTGGTGCAGCGGTTAAGCAATGAGAAACATGCCTGTGCCCTTCTGCGCCCCAGGTTTCTCTTTTTGAGCGACCAATCGTTAACTGCCATCTGCGATGGTGGGGAGCTTGCTACCTATCCGCTAGGCAGGTTGCAACGCCGCCGCAAGGCCACGTGACCTAGATGGCCCACTTGCCTCCTGGGTTGCTCTGTGGGCACCACCTGCCATAGTCATGCTCGTGACTTTATTTACGTTTGTCAAGGACGCGTCCATATGCAATGAAGGTCAAATTACCACGTGACCTCGCTACATTACAGCAAAAGTGGTTGCACAGCGACTGAATAGGTAGATACCCATACTTTCCACTCGTTATATATGTGCTAGTATAGCGGCATCATTTGTATAAATTCTAGGGCACACCAGCTTGATGGAGAATGTTCAAAGTGGTGCCAAATGACGACGTGTTCTGGAGGATAAAACTGCTAATTGAGATGAAGCCCAAAACATGTGCGAGATTTGCACCGATGACCTTCCCATCCCAAACCGTACATTCCAAGGATGTTCAGGCGGCCATTGCAGCCGAACCGCCTGTCGGAGTGGTTCCGGTTGGTGTCACACGATTCGCCCTGTTGTGTTGCACACGTTTAAAACATTAATTATCTGACATAACAGAGAAATATACCGGATATAGCGAAGCTGGCTGTAAATTGCAAAAGTAGTGCAAAATCAATGAGGTAGATGGCGCTGCTTGTGTCTTAGAAGGGATGTTTCCGGAAAGGAAACATTCGCAAACATTCATATCTACTCTTGTTCACGTTTGCTGAGCACACCGATGTAATACGGAGCTCCCGTAGCTAACACTCTGAAGTCATACACTGGGGCAGCGTTGGCGGAGAAATTTTTCGCTCACAAGGCCAATGCCTGGTGTTCTGGGTAACAACGCCTCTGACGCTGTCGCGTTAAAACTGCAGGTAAACAGAGTACCATCAGAAATGCTCACCTGGGGGATCTGTCCGTCGGACACCCCGTCGCGGAAGAAGATGATGCGGTCGGGTGAAGCGCCGTCATTGCACTGCGAGTACTTGCGCAGCGCATCAAGCAGCAGCGAGGCAAGCGAGTGGCCCAGCCCCTCGTGGGTGTCGTGGAATGAGACGCGCGAGTACCACCGCGTCAGGCTCTTGTTTATGCTGGCCACGAAGGCGCCCGCCGAGCGATGGGGTAAGCTCGAGTCGCGGTAGGTGTCGTAGCCGATCACCATGGTGCTGACCAGAGGGATCTCCAGGCACCAGGCCTCACCGCCCAGCTTGCAGTTCAGCTGCACCGCTACCTTGGTGGCCACCGAGCGGATGTTCTTGCGGTTGCCGACGGTGCGCGCGAGGATCACCTGGAAAGTGTAGCAAAAACAATGAGGGCCATCGTCACCATTATGCACTGTACTGCATTAGCCATGGCTTTGCTTTCTTCAGTCTACTTGCCCCATCTGTACCAGTCTACTTGCCTCATCTTACCCTACAGCTCCTTGCTACGTTAACACTTACATACACATCGACCAACTTTCACACCTAGACAGCCCTCACATCGCTCTTGGCATAAGTGTTTACAGCGCAGAAAAAAGAGGAAACAGCTAATCTTGACAGTAATATAGATTACAGCACGACCAACTAGACAGTCATGCTCCTGGCCAGAGAATTGCTCGGTACTCAGCATGTCAAATGAAGGGATTATTCTCTTTGCGCACAGCGTTCTCGCCAGTTATGACTAATTGGAGCCTCCATTTATACAAATGAAACCAACCGAAGAACAATTGAAATTAGGTAATTCTAAACTATTTGAGTCCTGAAAAGCACACCACACCACAGCACAGCACACCATCTCCGTATTTTGCACACAAATGGCAAAGGGAACACTCATTTCAACTGATTCTAATTGTGTTTCAAAGAAGCTGGGCTCGGCGCTCTATAATAATGATAATATTAATGCTTGTTGGCATCAAATACAATATACAGGATGCCGGAGGTCGGCAGAAAAAGCTGTCATGAAGACCACTTGACGAAGCCGCAGGCCCGCTGTACAATGGTAATCTTACAGCATCACAAAAACAGACTCATGGTAAGTCTTGAAAACTCAATCCAGAGTTTTTACTGGATTTCGCTACCCGCTTTGGGCGACAAAGAACAATAGCGTCGGCCAACCTGCGTGTGGAGGCCGAGGTCGACGCAGGCCTCCTTCTTGATGATGTCATAGCGGTCCTTGCGGTTGTTGGGAAGCACTATCAAAGCCAGCTCAATATTGCCTCCTCTGGCAAGCTGGCGCAGGGCTTCCACGAAGCCGCTCGGCCGGTCGTCATCCAGCAGCACCAGACGCGGTTGCCCGATCTTGACGCCCATGGGCGGGCACACGGAGATCAGGGTGCGCGTGAACTCCGTCACATTGGCCTCCTCGCGTCGGTGGCAGAGGACGATCCACGACTCGACGGCGACGGCCACATGCAGCGGCCGGTCGCGCGTCTCGCGCGAGAAGTCTGCCGTGGTTGCGCTGTACCGGTACGTGTTGCTGCCCTGCATCACCTTCTCGGGTGGCAGCACGCGGGCATCGATTCTGACGAGCGAGTCGTCGAACCTTAGACCCCAGCTGTCCATATCGTTGCGGATAGCCTCGTTGTTGTTGATGCGATCCATGAACTCGAGTAGGTTCCGCACCCGTTTAGAAGGCTCCACGCGGGTGTGCTGAGCCAGGTCCCGCATCACGGACACATTGGCTCGCATCTGCGAGGGAATTAAGGGCCCGTTAGACGGCAACTGTGGTTTGTGGTCTATGGCCGTCCCAAAGCAACTCAGGTTATGGAGGGACGCCAAAGTGGAGGGTCTTCGGATAATTTTAACCACCTGGACTTCTTTAACCTGCACTGACAATGCACGGTACGCGGGCCTCCACAAATTCGCCTCCATCGAAATGCGACCGCTGCGGCAGGGATCGAGCCCGTGTCGTTCAGGTCAGCAGGCGTGCACCATAACCACTCAGCCACGGTGGTGGCGGACAGCGGCACTTATCTGGATAGCTCCAATGGTTCAGAGTCCGCAAAAAATTTTCAGTCGGGTCCCAGAAGGCCCGTATACCCATTATATGCTAAACTAGTTTTAAAAATAGCGCAAACTAGACTTTGTAGGAGCACATGTGCCCTTAGCGATCACGACACAGCGCGGGGTCCGCAATCTTCAAGTTCCGACAAAGTGCATACATTCATGTGGGCATGGCTTAAACTGGGCACGCTTTATGGTTCTACAAGGAATGGTAAAAGATGCTGACGCCTTCCCGTCCCCAAGCCCGTTGCTCCAAAAACGTTTGTAGCGCCTTCAAATCAATTCGAACAAAAACCTTATGAAGAAGATGCACAAACCCCCATTTCTGCTTTCCAACCTTTCAATTTTAAATTCAGGATTTTAGTACATACTAAGTCCTAAGCATTTTGCAGTACCAGTTTTGTAATGCAGTAAAACCTTGTTAAGCCAGCTCAGGGCATACTCGCATGAGCAATACTTGCGCTTAGGAAGTTGCAGCACGAAATCCCCCACCTCCGCTTCCATTCAGCCTCATATCTTGTTGCCTGCTTAAGGCGTAGCGGCTTATCGCGAACGTTTCGGTTACCGTGTACTAATCACGAAAAATGCTGAAGGAATATCTCGTAGCACACCCACGAGTATGCCGCGCATCCAATGGAAGCAAGCTTCACGGGTAATACATCGATACAAATACAACGTAGCACGCTTGAAGCAGCTGACACGTTCGGAGAGCGAGCACTTGTGTGACCTAACAAAGCACCTCTCCTTCGCCCGCGGGGTGGAAGGAAAGGGAGCGAAGCTCGGAATGCTTACCACCGCCGAAGATAACGCCTCCGAAGTGCTCGTAAATGTTCACATCGGAAAGGTACTCTAGAAACTGTCGCCTTTTGCATGCTTAGAGACAGACAGTCCATTTGAGGCGTCGTTCCAGCAACGGGGGCGGTGCCACGCGGCCTCTTACTGAAGCGGCGAGCTGGTGATCGCTCTGCGCGGCGCGTGCAATCGCAGTGGTTTGGAGCCAAAGATACGCGTCAAAAAAGCATACTGTGTTATTCTACGATCTGCAGACATTCCAAATAGCAAACATGTTGTTTCTGCGAACACGTAAAGAGTTCAAAAAGCAGTGATTAAGTTCATTCTGCTGGTTGGAAACGAGTTTCAGCCCAATGACCCATCTGTTAATCAGCGACATACTTTGTTGACGGCACGTCACTGTGTGATCAAAGCATTCCTATCCGGAGTTTTGTTCATGCTACCAGCGTAGCCTATTACAGCTGCATGAAAGCAGTGCAGAGCTTAAACACTTAGCTGATACGGAGTATATTTCATGCTACCAGCGTAGCCTATTACAGCTGCATGAAAGCAGTGCAGAGCTTAAACACTTAGCTGATATGGAGTATATTGGTTATATTCTAAGGCAGACGTTTGCAGCAAACAGATTTTTCATCAAGCTTCAGTCCATTCTGGTCTAGATTAAACACGGCTTTCTTGCCACGACGTGATTGCTAAAGAGTGATATGAGTGGCAAGAACTTCACAATTGTACCTTCATTCTTCAGATATAATGCGTAAAGTTGATGAATAATTGCAAACGCTTCTTGTCAACTGTCGTCTGCTCACTCGATCACAGCGTTTTCCCCCGCTTGTCAAAAACACATTTTGAGCTCTAATTTCGACTGTATTATAAAGCGCGAATGGCCCCTGGCTGCCGCTTCAAGCAACAGCTACATTGCCTCTTCTATTACCGCATATGTGACCAACGTACGCTGCAGATGGACTATAATCAGATACAATTAAATCTGCAGCAAAGCTCCACCCACATTCAGGACCACCGAAAAGAATTCCTCCATGAGAAAATGTCGACCACTGGTAAAAATTTCTGTTTACGCAAACAAGCAGTCAATCATGCGTCGAAATTGTAGGCTCAAGGATTTTGATGTTTCTGGCTTGTTTGATGCAGTCCAACATTAAAAAGTTGATTTTGATCACCGCTGTAATTGGTAAGTGTTGTACGCTGTGGACCATGGCCAGTGTTACTAACTGCTGATTTTTTTTTAGTTGCGCACTTATAAGCTCAGCACGCAATAAATACACATACCGCATTTACGCGAGTAAGGGCCGCACTCGTGTAGGCGTGAAATATAGCGTCAGACTGCCTGTGTCATTAAAGTAGTTTATTTGCGCTTTCGGGTGAGTGCCAAAAGAAGAAGAAAGTGAACGCGCAAAAAATTACACTTTAAAGTGTTCGTCGCACTTCACCATGCTGAGTTCGCAAGTTTCAACGCCGACGGGGTTTTGGCGCGTGGCACTTGCGAGCTAGCGAGATAAAAATTTAATTTCAGCCTGTTATGCAGCCAAACTCAACCTTAGGATCTTATTAATAACCAAGAATCATTTACTGCTGCTTACCTAGACTCTAAAAATCACATCAAAGGTGCTACAACGTCAAGAAGCCGCTTTGCTTCTATAGAAACGCAGGCTATGGCATCGGCGCCATCACCGCCTCGTCCGCTATGTCGCACTGCCGCCGCGCCACCTATAGGAGCTGGAATGACCGAATAGCGTTGTCCGATAAAGACACTGTTGCCTCTGTCAAAACGCCATCAAGGAAACTTAAGACGGGCTTCGCCTGTTCAACCAAAACGGCCGAGGCCTAGCAGAGAAATCAGGCAGCATCTAGTGGGGAAATTTATAGCCGATTGAAATGCCCTGGCAGCTGCGCTAGTATAGCCTCGAGGCATATAACAAAATAACGAATTTATGTGGTTATGCACGAATAAAAATGACAGAATTTTGGCCTAAATTCTATAAATGTGGGAAAGCAGAACTGCATAAATCCTAGCTACTCAAATGCAACCGCATGAAAAGACACGGCACGGCATGAGCTGTTGCTCACGTGACTCCGACCCTGATGGCTGTCGCGCGCTGTGAGCGGGGACGGCGGAGCGCACTGGCGACGCGTTGTGGGTGAGAGGATTGGCTAAGCGGTGGCGCTAGGTTTGTAAACGACGGCGGCACCGTCGGCAGTTATGGCACAAAGCCACAAACAGCGCAAGATCTTGTTCCAGGATAACCCATCATAATAGTGTTTTCGAACTAAAACAGTACAGTATGGTATTTGGGGTTTAACGTCCCACAGCAACACAAGCCATGAGGGAGGCCGGTGTAGAGGGCCCGAAGTAATTTACATCACCTGGGGTTCTAACAGTGCCCGCGTGTTCCGCCCTTGATGCAATTACCCTATTATTGATGCAGTACAAGGGTGCATCCGACTGCAGCCGTGGTGATAAGAATAAGCGAAATCTGATCTAGCGATCTATCACCTCCCACCTTCTCTGCCATTCCTCTCGTACTTGCCCTCCCCCTCTCCACTTATGCGAAAAGCTGCATTTCCCTCTTTCCACTCTGCAACCTGTCAACTGTGGCAAGCAGGTAACAAGTGAATTGAATTAAATTAAGCTCCTAAGGCTGACGCTGTTGTAGATCACGCGATAGAATGCAGGGCTTTATGACCAAACTACATCTGTATCATCTGCCACTTAAACAGCTGACGCTGACAAAAAAAAAAGAGAGACAAACAGCCGTATACGTGTCGAACAGCCGTATAGGCATTGTTGGTCTAGAGTTCCCAGCACTATGGCTGGCAGATTAGAAGTGCCATGAGGTTTGTCACACGACAAACTGACAAACGTTTCGGTATGCCGCGCATTAAAAGAGAACGCCGTTGCAACTGTTACGCTGTTCAACATAGCACACTTTCAACTTTCCGCACCGCGCCGTCACTGGACAGCCCTTTTGCGTCTTGCCGCTGCACCTCATACTCTCCCACCATACTGCGTTGTATTTGCAAGTATTCAGGTATTCACGCTCGCCGAGCGGCGCATCAATGGCCTGATCCCTCCCTGCCTCCTCCGTAACCCCCACACCCCCCCGCCGGTTGTGCGCACGTCTACGGCCAAGTCGCGAACACAGGAGTTAGACCCATTATAAACAGCGGCCGCTGTAGAAAAGGTCAAACAGCACTACATTCAAACCGACTGCCCACCTCGTCAGTGAGTCCCGTCAGGACACATAGCTCCGGCACCAGGTAGATGTTCTGCGTGCGACCGGCGCGCAGGTCCTTTTCCTTGGGACGGACCACCAGCAGCGGCTGGTGCATGTCGCGGATGCGCCTCTCATACTGGTCCTGCACATGGCATCGCCCAAAGGCGGACGGGGTCGGTTGTACCTGCAGCTATACTGCTAAGCATACGCACTCTCACATACACTGGGCTTTGCAACACATGGATAAATTTTTGAAGAAACAAAATGGGCTGTATGCCAGATAGCTAGTGGTTTGTCACAGAAAGACGGCATCAATGGAAGGAAAACGTGATTCAGTGAGAGGCGGCTGAGCCAGATAGAGAAACAAACTTGGAAAAATTCGGGTACCACTCCAGAATGGACCCTCCTGGCATAATATATTGGAAGAAGTTTCTGATGTGATGGTGACGACACCACCAGTTAATTCACCACTTTGCACAGAACCTATAACATGCCACTAGTAACAACACGTACCCGGTAGTAGTCGGCGTACGTCTTGGACCCCTCCTTGGTTTCAAAGGTGCAGGCCGGGTTTTTGTTCCAGTCAATGTCATCCACCCTGTAGGTCTTGTTGTTGTAGGGCGTCATGACAATGCAGCCGGCCACCCGTTTCACGCACTCGTCCTTGTAGTTCGGGACATGCTGGATCTGAGACATGAGGTCGAAGACGCTGTCGCGACGCAGCACCTTGTGCAGCGTGTCCGTCACCAACAGGACGCCCGCATCGTGCTGACCAATGGCTGTGACAAGCCCCTGCCACAGCTCGAGTGCGTGCTGCGGAATGCTCGCCACGGCTCGCTTGTCGAAGAAGTACCGGTTGATCTGCACAAAGTCCAGGCGCTCCAGGTTGCGGCGCATCTGCGTGTTGAAGAGGCGAAGCAGCTCCGGGTTGAACGGGGCCAGTTCCTGGACCCACTTGAAGCGGACGCAGATGATCATGCCGTCGGTGCGCCGCTGCGGGAACACCTCGGTGATGTCCTGGTTCAGCCGCTTCGGCGACTTCAAGTCAGACATGCCATCGAACACGAGGCACTTGTCGAACATGTCCATGTAGTCCACGAGCAGGGCACGCCGCATGCGACTAGACTCAACCGTCGGCGTGAACTCCACGTGGTACTGGTGTATGCAGCACTGGGGCATGGAGATGAGCCGGAAGTAGTTGGCCACAACCTTGATGGGGCTGCCCGAAGTGCCTTTCTTGTTGTTGATGTGCGCAGGCCGCGTCTCGATGACGGCGGACTTGTCGCGGCGACGCCGGGTCTCTAGGCGGTCGCCGTCGCCACTGACGCCAGGTGTGACGGCCGGTGCGAACTGTAACTGCTGCAAGCAGACATGAAGAGAGGGAGAGAGAGAGCTTTGCACACAACGCCACAGCTCACTCTACGCATATACTTAAAATTTCACGAAGGCACTAAGTCTGCTTAAGAGCGCAATTACGAAAGCCTTTTCTGTCCTATGTTTTTTCCCTCCATTTTTCACCCGCCGCGTTGGCTGAGTGGTTAGGACGCGCGATTATTGAGCCGATGTTCCCGGATTCGATCCGACCTGGGCGGTCGCGTTTCGTTGAAAGTGTAACGCAAAAGGCGTTCGTGTGCTGTGAGATGTCGGTGCTCGTTGAAGATCCCCACGTGGTAGAAAGTATTCCGGAGATCACCACATGGCACCTCTTACTTGGTTTCTTCTATCACTCCCTCTACCACACTTCTCACCACATGGCACCTCTTACTTGGTTTCTTCTATCACTCCCTCTACCACACTTCCCTTACGACGCCCATTCCTGTGTCCGCCGAGGTATGTGAGACAGTTACTTCATTTCCTTTACTCAAAAACAGCTTTCACTCTATTTTTCACTGTTTTGTTATTCGTTGTGACTTTTGTTAACTTTTACTATTTCATTTTTGTAATTTCTAATTTTATTTTTATTTTGCCGTTTTTGTTTTTGTTCTAATTTTATTTCATTGCATATACGTTATTTGCTTGTGAACTGTTGCTTAGCTTTTTTACATTTATTTACTACACAACTTATGATTGAGAGTGCGTGCTAAAAATTTCCGTCCACAACATGCGTCCACGGCACTCATGAGCGAGGATAGGCTTACGCCTTAACTCATACTCCTCTTGAGTTGATCAAAGAGATGATCTTGAATACTGCAACAACCCGTACAACCGTTACATCAGATACGCGCTGATGTAAAAACTCCTGCTCTTTTTGACTGTTGCAAATAGGTTTGAGCAATATGGCTGCCAACCACATTGCCATGACATTGACTGGAACAAAAAGTTCTATCCGTGTGGGCATCGCATATTAAAAAGCTCAGAACAACTTTCTGGCGCTGCTGCACTTGTGCAGCCACCCTTCATGAAGAAGAGCCGCATTCCTGCACCCTGTGGTGCTACCACTGCGGAGGGGACCACGCCCTTTCAGTACAAGGTGCTTTGTGCGACAGCGAAGAGACCGAGTTTGTATACAGACGGCCTATTTTCATCGAATTCATCTTCGTTGAACGCTGGACCGTATCCTTGCGACACCTATTCTGACGCGCAAAAACCCACAAACTCATCCTAACCCCCTCCATAGCACTCCGGTCGGACCACACCTCCAAATGATCGCCTGCCCCATCCGCCCCTGGACACAGATCGAAAGGAGCACCGACACTCGTCCGGCCTGATACGGCAACTTGGGCCAGACTAGAACGATTTCCAGTTCAAATTACCTCAACGCAACCCCCTTCCCGATCACACCGGACACCTGCGCCACGGAACAAGCGGACAGCAGCTGAGGTATCAGCATCCAATCCGACATTCATTGATTGGAAAGCTCACCTTGTTCTACTGCGGGCTGCCCAAGTCAAACCTGCTCAGCCAGGTATTATCCTCAGCCAGGCACCATCCTGGCCCTCTCCCTGGCCTTGTACCACACAAGCTAACTTCATGCAACCACCCTTCATCAAGTACTTGCCTCGAACAGCAATGTGCCGCCTTTAAGGAGTGTTTGGCATCATGCGAACAACAAATCGCCTGCATAACGGAAGGCATCACCAGCATGAAATCAATGGTCGCGGATATTCTCAAGGTCGTCAATCGTCAATTGTCTCGTCTCCCGCATTTTCAGCAGACGATCTATAATTTTAGAGGACACAGGCAAGACTAATATAGGGCGGCAATTGTTTATGTAATCAGGCCGGCCTCCTTTATGTATAACTATGACTTTAGCTATCTTCATGCTATCAGTGAATTAGATCTTCCTTACCCAGCAACAACTCACACGGCTCGCTTCTGCCTAAACAATTTACGCGAAGCTTCTCTCTACCTCCCCAGTCAACATCAGATTGCATGACACCGGTCTCTTCCTACCTCTTACCTGCCTTCCTGGCGTTCACCGGAACCGACAGATTGCATGATTATCCGGCGCCTTCCAAGAGACCCCTGGTTACTTCATCATTTCAGCCTTTCCCCAATCGATCTCCCTCTTCACGTTATCAATACCCCCGTCTCATCAAACCTAGTCTTTGGCCCCTCCCCCATAGCATGACACCAAGGCTAGATGAAGACAGGCGGCTTGTAGACGCGACACATCACACAACTCCGTGCCGCAACCGGACGGTGGCCTACAATGACGCGGTGGTCTCATATTCACACGGACTGGGCGCTGCAACGTACGTGATGTGTACAGCCCCACACGCTCTCGTCTCACACATACACCTCCAGCCCATACGGTCAATCTCCTAATGCTTCCACCCTGGAAACTATTCCAGCTGTGCACACCATCAGCTCCTTCACTCAGTTACCCCCGCATCAGTATACACAATATACACGGGAAACATGGATATGCTATCCGTTGCCTTCAAAAGCGCACAATCCCGGCGGACCTATACGGCTACCTCAATGACGCCCTGCGTACCCCCTGCACGGTCACAGGTAGGTAGATTTCTGGCCATGCTGGGACCGCAGGTAATGTGGTGATACTATGAACAGTATCGAAGTCTCCTCATTTTTCCCGCGAAAACTGACGGCAACGTCGACGCCTGCGCTCCACGGCACCATCTTAGCGTAGAAAAGCTCCGTTTTGCATTGAAGCAGCTTCTCGTCATTAGATTAATGCGCTAAGACGTTTAATGTATACGGGCGAACTTCGGCAAGTTGTCTTCTGTGTCACCACTGTGAAATGCCAGATTGAGGGCCACCTGAGGGGCTATCTTCATTTCATTATATAGAATTAAAGAATTTGAGAGCGCATGCATATGCGTATAATTACAGAGCAACGCTTTTAAGTTCTCGAGTAGCACTACGACGCTAATCCCAGGTAACGGGCCTTTAACAGGTGTTGTTATAAAATTGAAATGCCTCCGATTGCATATTCTTTCGCTCTCTCCATTCTTTGCACATTCCGCGTTCACCCTCCCCTGTCTACGGTAGCAACTCTTCGGACGGTTTCCGTGGCAGCCATTTTTCAGTTGCGAATTACTACTAATACGACCCAATACCCAAGGGTGCCGCCGCGGTGGCTCAGTGGTTTTGGAGCTCGGCTGCTGACCCGAAAGACGCGGGTTGGATCAAGTCCGGCGTTCTCGAATTTCCATGGAGGCGAAATTCTAGCGGCCCGTGTACTGTCCGATGTCAGTGCACGTTAAAGAACCCGAGGTGGCCAAACTTTCCAGAGCCCTTCACTGCGCTCATAGCCTCAGTTGGTCTGGGACGTTAAACCCCATAGACCTAGGCCTAAAACATAGCCAACAGCTGTTCAAGAGCTGTCGCTGTAAACAAGAGATAACTCACCTGAGGCACCACAGCTGAAGGGGCCATCGCCGCCATCTGGTGGAGGTGCGCCTCGCCGCCGATGGCCATGCTGTCGATGGAGAACGACAGGCCCGCCACGCTGTCGACGGCGGGCATCGACGGCAAGGACACCATCGCAGGCCTCAAAACACCAGGCGTCCTTGGAAAAGCCGCTGGTGGTGCCATGGCAGCAGGAAATTGAGGCACCGTAGGTGCCGCCTGTGCTCCGGGCAATACGACCACGGCCCGTGCCCTGCCGCGCGAACGGCCGCGAGCGCGACCGAGGGGCGGAGGTGCTTGACCGCCGCTGTTTTTGTCCATCTGGCTCTACAACGAGCCGCTGAGCTACAGCGATGCCCACTCGTTGCGGTGGTGTTGAAGACAAGACCCGTCAAGGGTGAGACGGCTTAGGTCTATGTGCTCGCCTCGTTGACTCGAATAGCGGCAATGGGGCGCAGCAGAAGCCCTGCGGCGACGAACAAAGACATGATCGTCACTCTTAAAATGCAAGCAGGACAAAAGGAGCGTATATGGGGAGGCAACTGCATGGCACCCGTACCCGAGCGCTGACGTTCAGAACACGCGTTTTTTTTTTCCTTCAAGGGATAACACAACCTGCACCTCAGCCGCTGAGGTGTCTCTGTGGTTATGGCACTCGGCTAATGACGCGAATGACGCGGGTTCGATCCCAGCCACGGTGGTCGAATTTTCATGGAGGCGAAACTCTAGAGGCCCGTGTACTGTGCGATGTCATTGCACGTTAAAGAACCCCAGGTGTCGAAATTTACGGAGCCCTCCACTACAGCGTTCCTAATAGCCGGAGACGCTTTGGGCCATTAAACCCCGTAAATCAAACCAAACCAAAGCAACTTGCACCTCAAAAGGCAAGATATTCCGTTCGATGCAATGAGACAGTACACAGTGCAGACAACAGCAACGAAGCTTACTCACGTGGCATCGTGCTTCAAATGGTGAGATTCACGACGCAAGAGCGCTACCTTGGTGTCCTTCGCTATAAGGCCCGACCGAAATATTGCTTTCCGTGTGCGCCTTAGCTGATTTTGAATTGAAAATAATATTTAGGCACTACCTGCAACGTTGCGTTCCGGATAGTTTGGGTAGAGGTACAACGCAACCAAGGCATTGGCTGGGGCGTTTAATTCCTTCCCTAACGTGTATACCTCAACTGCTAAGTCACACACTAAGATCCAAAACGGCTTGGTACTACTGGAATGCTACGCATCACGGATCTGACAGTCGGCCGTCGCTCTATATATACTAATGATTCTTGTTCCAGCAGCCATATCATATAGATATCCAGGCAATCACTGAAATGCACTGCGATGCTGATCGTTTCGGTGTTTATCCTTCCTGCCAATTAATTACGACGGGATGGAGCAGACTACGCATTTACGCGTGTCTAGTTCGACGGCTCCTCCTCATTTCCACCAAGAGATGTGGCTCTGAACAGCGCACCGATAGCTCAAGTACGCGACGGCGTTGCTGTGCAGATATTCCATTTCGCCTCACATGAAACACGGCCGGGATCCACGAGCGCTGCAGGTAGCTCGCAACTACGTACAGCGTCCAAGACGCGTTTCAAGCGCGTTGCAGCGTCTGTCGACAAAGCTGCACGAACAGCAAGGCTCGGGGTGCATGCAGTCGGTGACCACGTGACCGCGTAACGGAGTAGCGAGTAACTCGGCAGGAGAGCCGTCTTCGAGCGAAAGAACGCCAGCGACAGAGGACCGAACTCGTCTGTTTTAACGAGGTAGACAAATTAAGTTAACGTAGCATACATGATAAAAGCATTGGCCAAACAAATTTAACAAGGCGGCACAAATAAATTGGAGGACGTTTAAGCTTCGCCTTTAAGAGCGGAGACCGACAGTGTGTTGCAGAGCTGCCAGGGTGTCCACGGAACGCCTTCGCCCGTTCGGCGCAACGCCGTGCCCATGAAACAAATGGCCTGGAGTCCCCAGCAGGCCTCTGAAGAAAGCCCATCCGCCGCCGAAAGAGGTCGCCAAAATGTTGCGAAGCTGCTGCCTGAATTGGCCGTTGTGCGTCTCCGCTGCGATTTTAGAGGAAAGGAAAGACGCAGTAACTGCCTCACATATCAGTGGACACCTCAACCACGCCGTCAGGGAAAGGAGGAAGTTTGCAGTGAAAGACAAATGATGTAATGGAGGTCTGCGTCCTCTCTGGCGTCGCATTCGTTGAACACAAGAGTACACGGGCGCGATCTACATCACATGCGCTCGGGCAGTGCGAGCACCACGACATCGCAATGGTTGGCACCCGCACAAAACAGGACGCACGCAGGTCCGGCCACCGCTGCCTGCCCGTCTGCAAAGCCCGAAGAGGTCGCGATGTGTTGCACCCACGCTGCCGCGCGCAGGGGCGGAACCGTCATGTTATCACCGGGCTGAGCGTTCGGACCAGTGGACGTCGTGATTTCGTTTGCTGGTTCCCTAAATTGAAATCCACAACCCATATGCGATGTCAGTCCACGTTATTAACTCCAGATCGGCGAAATTACCGAAGCCCTCTACTACGGCGCCTCTCATTGCCTGAATCGCTTTGGAACGCCGAACTATATCAACCCAAACCGAACACGGTCCTTATACCACCTATCATGCCTCAGTGCAAGCTATTCGCATTTACTTCATCTCTATATCATATATAGCGCTGCGTTCAAACAGATCACGACAGTAAATTAAAATGCATTATAAAGCAGAACGCGATTTTTATGGGGTCACATTTCAAAATTTGCACACTCATAATTATTCATGAGCGCATCAGTACACAAAGACACTTCACCAAGTCAGAGACCACAACGCATTCACTAAGTCCACCTTCTATTCAGTTCGAACCAACGAGCCTTCTTGACGCGTTTGCGCTTACTCACATCGCAATCTGAGAGACCTTGTTTCCATTCCCAGTGTCTAAGCGATTTTTTATGGCGAAAGCCTTTACAGGCCCATGACTCGACCGCGGGGATGTTCGCAGAAACGTGTCACACTATAGCTGTCAATCGAACTAATGACGTCAGCGTACAAGAACCGAATAAAAAGTGAAAACCTTAAAAATTAATCACAAATAAAAACAATAAGAAATACAAGGAAATTGACAAACATAGGTAATGAGAAAGAAATAAAAACAACTTGAAATGACAAACAGAAAATAACAGAATTTTTTAAAAATATACAACGGCCACTGACGTCGTGGAAAAACACCCGCGTTCTGGAAAGTTGCATGCATTGGCGTTAACTGCGCGTAAGCAGATATAAGTGCCCTCAGAAATTTTTATTTGGAGATTATTGTGTTTCGGGTAACAACGCACTGGCCCACAACGCCGACTTATCTGCGAAACGAGCTCCTTAAAGCCATCGCGTTAAACTCCGAACAGAACAGCACAACCAGCCATGGGCATGCATCGTTCGAAGGGGATATAGAGCGCGCAGCACTCGAACGCAACAACACCAAACGGCATCTGGATCCAGGGGTTTAGGCAACGCACAACGAAGCTTTCGGCCATGAAACAACCAAGATCACACATAGCAAAAAAGTGACGAAAACCTTTTAAATTTCAGGAAACGCTAAACTGACTCGGAATTCCCTTCACTCGTGGCAGTCGGAGGAGCTCGTCGTCCGAAATGGGCACGAAATTAAGCAACGTATTCCAAAATGAAAATCGCAATTTTTGCCAAACGCCAGCAACCAGCGCGTTTTTATTCACAGCTGTTCACGGCTTTTCTTTTCTCAACGCCGGATAATGCCGGCGCGTCGCTCGAACGCTGGTCTGAAGACCGCGCAACTCTAAGCAGAATGCTCGCATAATTCAGCTTAAACTTGCACAGCTTAGGTTTCCGCACTACTATACTAATATTTTTTTATGAACTGACCGCACTGACCTTTTTTTATGACAAGCGTCCGTCCTTGTAACTTCTCTCAGCTGAGACCCAGAAAGCCATTATACGTAAGCGGCATGATGAACGTCTCGGTTACTGCATCGCGACAATAAGCATACAGTGAGGTTTAAGAATAACGCAATAACGCAGAGAAGAGATGCGAAGCTTAAGCAAACAAGCCCAAAGCAACCTTTGGCCTCCGTGCACTCTTCGAACGCCCAGTCTTAGCAGGTCTGAAAGCATTCTCCATCAAGATCAACAAAAATTCTGACTCTTGGGAAAGATTATGAAACTGCAAAATGCATTTCCGCAATAATTAGAGGCGAATACCGAGGCAATACATAGCGACTGAGAAAAAATCGAGATCCAAATCGCGAAGGAGCATGATACTTTGTACATCTCTCGAGAAACGCGCCGTTAGGCCTAACGACAGATCTCGAACTCAAATCATTAGGGGGAAAAAAACTGGTTGCCAAATTCCTCAACACACCACGAACTTAAAAATCTCGTTCAGAGAGATGTGAAATAAAAGCACGGGAAAATATTGAGAAGCAGCAAATAACAATACTCACTTAGCTTTTGTCCGACCTCAGCTGACGAACAGCCGGCTTCTACACCACTCAACTACAGTTGCGTCTTCTCGCTCTCTGCTCTCTTCGCGGACTGGCTTAACACGTGGTCGAGTGTCACGTGATCATGCTCGCGTGCTATTGGCGCGCCTAGAACAACAAAAAGTAAAAAAAAAACATGTCTGACATGCGTCGTCTTGGCACGAACGCACGCCGGGACGCTGCGGTTTGGCTTGATAGAATAATAATAATAATTGGTTTTTTGGGGAAAGGAAATGGCGCAGTATCTGTCTCATATATCGTTGGACCCCTGATCAGCGCCGTAAGGGAAGGGATAAAGGAGGGAGTGAAAGAATAAATGAAGAAAGAGGTGCCGTAGTGGAGGGCTCCGGAATAATTTCGACCACCTGGGGATCTTTAACGTGCACTGACATCGCACAGCACACGGGCGCCTTAGCGTTTTGCCTCCATAAAAACGCAGCCGCCGCGGTCGGGTTCGAGCCCGGGAACTCCGGATCAGTAGCCAAGCGCCCTTACCACTGAGCCACCGCGGCGGGCGTTTTGTCCAACTCGCGTTGTGGATAATCACCACTCGATGACTCGTTGATAATCAGCGCTTTATGTTCCGCCGCGGTGGCTACTAAGCCGGAGTACTCTGGTTGGAACCCGGCCGCGGCGGCCGCGTTTCGATGGAGGCGAAACGCAAAGGGCACCCGTGTGAGGTGCGATGCCAGTGCATGTCAAGATCCCCTGATGGTCGAAATTAACCCGGAGCCCTCCACTACGGCACCTCTTTCTTCCTTTCCTTCTTTCACTCCCTCCTTCCTCCCTTCCCTCACTGCGCGGTTCCGGTGTCCACCCACATGTGACACAAATGGTAACGGTAGCGGGTGTTTGAAAAAAAAATAGCAATGTTCCCTGGGAATACCTTGACCTTACTTGTTCTTGTCATTTCTTAAGAGCGTTAGCTCTTATCATGTTTCTCGACTTCTTGGCGTTGCTACCGACTGCTTTCGGCGTGAAATTTTCTGTGCGAGTAACTCAAGACGGCGGTTCCCATAGTAAACCGATTTAGCGACCCAATTAGTGATTGATTGCTGACGTCATTAGTGTATCAAATTGGTGATTGATTGGTGACGTCACTGATGTATCCATTTGGTGATTGATTGGTGACCTCACTTATAAATCGAAGATGTCGGCCAATAAGGGTAATTTATGGAAACGTAAAGTTTGTAATTCCATTGGTGTACCTCGCTTTAATCTCATTCATATAAATTCTAGTAAACCAAGCAGCTATAGCGCTGGTTAGTTCGTCTTCCACACGGTGGCTGAATCATTTTTTTTAAGCGAAAGCTTTGCCACTCCCCTCCGGAGCTCCTTCGCCGTGTGCGAGAGTTTGACCTTGAACCGAGGAGAAACCCTATGACGTCAATCAGCCACCGCCGAAACCGAGCGCTGCTTTCTCTTTCTATAGACCGTCGGCGTTCATTGTGCTCTTTGACGTTGGCGCTGACAGCGTTCTAGGTTACGATGAATTTGGGGGAAGGAAGGGTGCATAACTGGCTCCCTTGCACAGTGGACGCCACAATCGCGCTTTGAGGTAGGTGGCGGTGGTGAGTGTGATGTGGGCTGCATGCATTAGCGCCGAACACGTTATGGCAGACACGCGCACTGCAGCAATAGGCCGCGGCGTTCATTGGGGGACCAGCCTCTGACTGACTGATGTTGCTGAGAGGAAGGAAAAGGAAAGTGCACGGGTCTGCCTACTGGCTCAAGCCAAGCCCCGCTCGCTGTCGCGTGGTGCTCGCAATCAACCATTAATGCAACTGCCACCTGCCAGTGTGACAGGGTGGGCGTGCTGCCTATCCAGTGTGCGGAACGCACTCAACGTTACAGACACCCGAGACGCGTCTACTTGCCCGAGCACTACAGAAAATTGGAAATTAAAAATTTGTCCGCTGCACACCAACTACCTGCCAGCGATCTGCCCCTTGCGCTGGAGGACGTGCGTGCGGCCATCCACGACTATCTCCGAAAGCAGCACCCCGACCCACGCATCGCGGGAGGTGAGCGCATCGACAGTGTCACCGGCTGTCGCGCACTTACACGGTCACAACGTGCAATGATCCTCCGCGCGCGCATTGGCTGCGTGTGGCCCGGGGAACGACGGGTGCGTCACGGAATCGCGACGAGTGATGTGTGTGACGGATGCGGTGCAGTGGAAACACTAGAACACCTGCTCCTTCACTGTGCCGCGTTCGCCGATGCTCGTCGCGATATGCTTGCGGCCTATAGGGCGCAGGGCATACTACCAGACACCATCAAGACGCTATTGTGGCCGCAGGGCAGTGCGCGCACTCGTGAACGAACTTTGGTGAGCCTCTGTGCATTCCTCGAACACACGGGCTTGACGTCCCGTCTGTTCTCCGTCAGGTAGTTACACGCAGTGACCGAACCCTCCGCGAGTTATACTTAAGACGATTAACAACTGGGCGCTCCACTCTAGTTGTAACCAACACAGTGCTGTGCGCATGTGATTTAATTCCTCTAAAATGAACTAATCACGCGCACAACCTGGACATATTTCTTATTGTGTAAATAGTTTGTACATATTACTTCTCCCCCTATCCTCTCTTCCTGTCCCCTCACCTCTTTCATTTCATTTCTCCATTCTGCCTGCTATCCTTTATTTCCGCTGCCCCAGCTCAGGTGCTTCAGTATCGATGGCAGATGCCGGGGCTAGCAAAAATCTTTTCCTTCCTTTTTACTATTATTTTTAATAAAACCACTACCACCACCACCTGGTTGGTTGGTTTTTGTGGAAAGGAAATGGCGCAGTATCTGTCTCGCATATCGGCGAGCACATGAACCGCGCCGTAAGGGAGGGGATAAAGGAGGGAGTGAAAGAAGAAAGGAAGAAAGAGGTGCCGTAGTGGAGGGCTACGAAGTAATTTCGACCACCTGGGGATCTTTAACGTGCATTGACATCGCACAGCACACGGGCGCCTTAGCGTTTTGCCTCCCATAAAAACGCAGCCGCCGCGGTCGACAATTGGTTTTTGCGGAAAGGAAATGGCACAGTATCTGTCTCGCATATCGGCGGACACATGAACCGCGCCGTAAGGGAGGGGATAAAGGAGGGAGTGAAAGAAGGAAGGAAGAAAGCGGTGCCGTAGTGGAGGGCTACGAAGTAATTTCGACCACCTGGGGATCTTTAACGTGCACTGACATCGCACAGCACACGGGCGCCTTAGCGTTTTGCCTCCCATAAAAACGCAGCCGCCGCGGTCGACAATTGGTTTTTGCGGAAAGGAAATCGCACAGTATCTGTCTCGCATATCGGCGGACACATGAACCGCGCCGTAAGGGAGGGGATAAAGGAGGGAGTGAAAGAAGGAAGGAAGAGGTGCCGTAGTGGAGGGCTACGAAGTAATTTCGGCAGAAATGGGTGCCGCAGTGGAGGGCTCCAGAATAATTTCGACTACCTGGGGATCTTTAACATGCACTGACATCGCACAGCACACGGGCGCCTATGCGTTTCGCCTCCATCGAAACGCTGCCACCGCGGTCGGGTTCGTACCTGAGTACCCCGGATTAGTAGCCGAGCGCGCTAGCCACTGAGGTTCAGCATTAGTTAAACGGCAGGTAATTTTTGAGCGAAAAGCTTGACTACGCTAAGTAAAGCAGTCTTCGGGTAAGCAGCACAACGACCTTGAACGAGCTTCCGCCCAACCAGGGATAGCCGTCTATGACCATATATGGCACAGTTATGGTGTCGAATCCTTGAGCCCTGACCTTGACTCATGGCCTTTAGTTGACCTTTGGCATTGGGTGACCTTCGGGTTTGACCTTTGACAATTAGAACGTCCGATAGGGTGTTGTGAAGCCATGTGATGGCATCCGATGGCTGTGTCGTAAGACCAAGTGATATCACGTCATAGCCACGTGGTCGTGTGGGTATATATAGAACGGCTGTCGTGAGCGTGTAACGGAACTGCCATAGACGAGCCTGAAACGCTTAGTAAGTCGTTGCTTTTTGCTAAATTCCACGGTTGCGTAAGTTAAACCACTGCATATTTTTTTTTTAAGTGCGTTAGCTCTTACTCAACACCTTTCTCCATTTCTCCGGGTCTGCTACCACCTCCCTTCGGGTGAAATTTTCTAATTCCAAGATGGCGGCCCCCATACTAACTGGATATAAGAACCAAATTGGTGATTGATTAGTGACGTTATTAGTATATCGAATTGGTGATTGATTGGTGACGTCACTGATATATCCAATGCGTGACTGATTGGTGGCGTCATTTATAAATCCAAAGGTGTCAAGTTCGCATTTCCCATCGTGTACCTCACTTTAATCTCATTCATATCATTTGTAGCAAACCAAGCAGCTAACGCTCGTTACTCCGTCTTCCAGACGGTGGGGGCATCTTTTTCCGCTTTGTTCTGTACCTGGACGCGTCCACATACAAAACCATCTGTTTATTCTTTTGGAGCCTGCCCAACTCCGATGATCTCGTGGCCTTTCTTCCTTCGTGGTTTTTCGTGTCAACGTTTCTGGGCACCGGTTGAACCAAGAAATTGCTCCTCCTTTTGTTGTCAATGTCGGTTTTGTCTTCGCCATCGTCTTCTACTAGGTATCCCAGTTGGGCTCTATACCAGCGGACGATCTTCTACGTCTTTCCAGTTGAAACCTGAGCATGGTTTCGCTTTACGTGCTCCTCATAGGTGTCGTACGCACCCCCTCCCCCCTTCCCCCCCCATGTTTATCAGCTTCTCGGTCGAGGCGCTGTTCATGATTCCAAAGGATTTCTTGTACGCCTTTCTGATGAAATTGTTGGGGAAAGGCCATGTGATGTCAGTGCATGTTAAAGATGCCCAGGTGGTCGAAATTATTCCGGAGACCTCGGCTACAGCACCTCTTTCTTCATTTCTTCTCCCAGTCCCTCCTTTACCTCTTTCCTTAAGGCGCGGTTCAGGTGTCCCCCGGGATATGCGAGGCAGTTACTGCCCCATTTCCTTTCCCCAACAAGCAATTTTAAATTTTGAAAGGAAATGGCGCAGTATCTGTCTCACTTATCTCGGTAGACACCTGAACCGCGCCGTAAGGGAAGGGATAAATGATGGACTGAGAGAAGAAAGGAAGAGAGAGGTGCCGTAGTGGAGGGCTCCAGAATAATTTCGACCACCTGGGGATCTTAAACGTGCACTTACATCGCACAGCACACGGACACCTTTGCGTTTCGCGTCCATCGAAACGCGGCTGCCGCAGTCGGGTTCGAACCCGGGTACTCCGTATCAGTAGCCGAGCGACCTAAGCACTGAGGCACCGCGGCGGGTAATGCCCATTTCCATTTTGTTCTTTTCCCAATTGTTAGGTAGTAGATACGGGAGTGCGTACGTCATCCTCGGCATGGTGACCGTGAAAGTGATCCGCAACGCCTCTCGCTCTTGCACCCCTTTTGCATTGTTCGTAACCCGGCTTAGCATTCTGCACATCTGTTTTGTTGAGCGTTCCAAAAGCTGGATGGCATGACCCCCCTTGCTTTTCTCCTGCAGCCACATTCCTAAGGTTCAAAGTTTATTCGCACTTCTTAGGGGTTGTCCATTGATTTCCAATTCTATCGTTCCCCTGCCTGTTTCTTTTTGGGAAGAGTAATAAATTCTGATTTTTGTGGTGAGTACTGCATTCCGCTGGCCGATTTCATCGGCCGCTCATTGTAGCTTTTCTTGATTGTATTCGATCGGTCCTTTTGCCATTCACACCGTTATGTCGTCCTAATCAATTGATTGTTCTATATCTTTAATGTTTTTCTGAAACAAGGGAGAGACACCGCAAGCGTGGAAAGCTGCGCTTCATTCCGGAGCCAGGGAAGAAGGTCTGCTTTGAGCATCTTAGACCCATTTCCATCCCATCTAGAGTTGGAAAATTGATGGAGCACGTAATTCAAACAAAACTCAATAGATTCATGGAACATCAAAATCTTCATCCTGACACCATGCAAGGCTTCAAATCAAACCTATCGGCATGCAAAGTGATGTTACAGCTGAAGGAGCAGGTCATCGATAACAAGACTGTTGATACTAGTGTCATCGTTGGACTGGACGTCTTCAAAGCTTTTGATAGCGCCAAACACGTTGCCATACTTGAGAACCTTCGCGCGATAAATGTTGGAGTCAAGACATATATACTACCTAAGAGATCGACTTTCTCTCAAATTGGGCTGCCACCATCAGCCTGGGAGGACAATCACTCGAAAACATTAGATTGGGGAATAGAGGGACGCCGCAAGGGTCCGTTCTCTCTCTGACCCTGTTTAATGTAATTCCACTGTAATGCCACTTGTGGCGCTGTGGGTATTACAATAAACAATAAACAAATGTAGCGATGAATGGGCTTTCAGGGCAGCTGGACGGAATCAGAAATCTGCATCACTCTATATATGCCGACGATTGGACGCTGTGGGTGTGCAGGGGTAGCGATATACAGACTGAAAGCACACTTCAAAGAGCCATAGATATAATAGAGAAATATCTCGAGCCGATTAGCTTAAAATGCTCGGCAGAAAAATCACAGGCTCTATTTATGGCATCTAAAAAAAGGAAAATTGGATTGTAAAACATTTATTGCGTCGAGAGCAGGTTGCAGGAGACACATACTAGATGGCCACTAGCCCATGGCTGGCGGCGGCCTCATTGGCCCGCTCGATTGCCCGTACTTGAATGTTAGGGTCCGAGCTGACCAGCACGGCCTCCCATCGCTCAGGAGAAGGGAGCTGTATTAACTTCGCCGGAGGCGGACCATTTGCGCAGTTGCAGAGAATGTGGTCGTATGTGGCCCTTTCACCACATTTATGGCAGTTTCGGTCGCACTGGCCAGGGTACATGAGGGCAAGCACTGCCGGATTCAGAAGGGAGCGTGTTTGCAGTCGGCGCCTGGCAACTTCCCTCGCTTTTGTTAACGATTTGTGGGGAGGGGAATATGCACACTTCTTCAGCCTAAAGTGATGGGTGATGTCATGAAATGAGATCAACCCGTCCATCGTGAAATTCGGGTCGGAGGGCGCGGCGCGTTCACTGCCCGGTCGACGAAACCTCGGGCTTGCGCGTGAGCCGCCTCGATCGTTCCCTGGATTAGACGAGTGGGCAAGGACCCAAGATCAATTCAACTTCTCTAATCGGAAGGGGGGCGTTTCGAAGGATGCGGAGTGAGGTAGGTGTGATACAGCCCCTCGCGAAATTGCGAATGGATGTTTTGGAGTCGCTGAATATAATATCAGCACGCGTGTTCGTTACAGCTAAGCTATTGCCGCTTCCTCCGCCGTCTCGGAGGAGGTGGTTTCTATCGACGCGGCCGCCAACGGGGCGCCGTTCCCGTTCACCGCGACAAGTGCAAACGCTTTTCTCTGGGTTTGCCGGTATTCCGCTGCGTCCACGTACGCCACATTGTCGCTCCGGCCGTATTTGGTGTGTTGGGCGCGAGCCCTCGCTGTGCGTCGGCCTTCGTGGTGCATGTTCTTGGGTAGGGGTTTAATCAAAAGAGCTTTCCTGATGTGCGTGGACAACTGCGTTTTCGAGTCCCTCTCTGGGAGCTGTTCGCACATCCTTAGTCTGTATAGGATGGCCCTTCCCGCGCTCGTACGAGTGAGTCGTCTGAGCTGGGAAACGAGGTGCGCCTCGCACAGCTCCGAGAATGTGTTGTGAACCCCAAGGGCCAGCAACCTTTCCGTGGACGTACTGTGCGGGAGCCCAAGGGCCGCCTTGTAGGCCTGCCGGATTGCAGGGTCGACCTTGTTCCTTTCCGCAAGCTGCAGTTGCGGGTAAGGGAGGAAGTAGACGATCCTGCTCAGCACGAAACCCTGCACAAGTCTACATAGATCTTTTTCTTTAATGTCTCGTCCTTTGCTGGAGATCCGTCTGATTGACCGTGGCCGTGAGTCTGTTGATTGTTTCGGTGTTTTTGCGATTGCACTGTATGTACGTACATGCCCAGTATGCGTATGGGAAGGAATTTTAACGCGACAGCGTTAAGGATTGATTGATGGATGGATTGATCGATCGATTTTTCCTTCCCTTACGGCGGGATCCCGGTGTGCAGCAAGAAATGTGAGACAGGCGTCATTTCCTTTCCTTAAAAGCAATTGTTCATTTCATTTTCCTTCCCTTATGGACCCCCCCTCCCCCCCGGAGATATGCGAGCGAGACAGGCGTCCTTTCCTTAAATTGTCCAACGGCCAGCATCGCGCCGTACGGGCGATGACGTTCCGTGTACTCCTCAGCAACGCTGCGACACTCTCTTAAAGGGACTATGCAATAAATTAATTGAGATTACGTAAAGCAGAAGAGAGATAGGCATTTCATCCCTCGTCCCCCCAACGCAAGAATTTTTAAGCTAGCATCAATAACAACGAAGATACAGACGATTAAAAATTCCGCTCCTCTCGCCCCCTCAACTCGTACACGCAGGGCACCAGACAAAAATAAAGAAAACAGCTCTGGGACTGGGCCCCGCCCATGAATACGTCATCCGCTGACGTTCCCTTTCATCTTCCGGTTGTCCCTCCTAGCACCCCAGCAGCAGCGTCGGCGGCGTGATTGCAGCGCGCGTCGGGTTTCTTTGCTTGTCGTCTGTTGTAGTTAGCAGTAATGCTTGACGTTCATGCCTGACTGTCGAACGAGCGCTGGGTTATAGTAGTAAGCGTCAGGTGCGAAGTGTCGACCGCAAACGCCGAGACGTTGGCGGGCGTGCGATGCTGCCAGTCCGATGCGTTCCATCCAGGCAGCTCGCTCACGCACGTCTCTAGTACGCACGTCTCAAGTACGCTTCTCCACAACCAGATTGTTGCCCAAGAGATGGCCGACCATGTGTTTCAAGCTGGAGCAAAGCAACAAGCACTATATAGTTTTTGTTTCGATTCTTCGAAAATACATTTCATGTTTTCTATATGCGCCCATAGCACCTCTGCTGTAGTCTTCAGTTTTTTTTAGAGATGTTGGCCATCTTTTCTTAGGAAGCGTAGTTATGTGGGAAAAATGAGATTGAAAATTGGTTTTTGCAGAAAGGAAATGGTGCAGTATCTGTCTCACATCTTGGCGGGCACTTCAACCCCCGCCCGAGGGACTGAGAGAAGAACGGAAGAGGTGCTGTAGTGGAAAGCTCCGGAAAAATTTCAACCACCTGAGGATCTTTAACCTGGTGGCTTCCTGGCCTTACAGGGCTGGGATCAGGGGACTCTCGCACATGTATTGGAGGCTCCGTTGTCACTGGGGTATGTGTTGCCAAACTGTCGTCACAGCGATCGCACGTCCTTTCTTTCAATGTGTAAGGTAAAAAAGGAGCCTTTCCGATATTAGTGGGCAATGATATATTTGCTTCCGAAACAGAGATAATACGGGCTGGTTAGTATTTCTTTTCTGTCAACATGTATTGGCTCCCAACCATGGCACTGTTCATGAGGGCGTTATTAACAAAATGGCTCGCATACATACCTCGATGAATTATGGATCGAAGGAGTGTATATGCAGAGAAATGTGCAATGAAATATGTCTTGTTTTGATTGAATACGTGAGCTACGGTTTGGATTATAAGCGATTATGGATAATCCGTATCAAAGCAAGCCAGTTTATACCAGCAAGCACTGACTCACTCCCTCCTCATGTGAGGGTCAATTAGAGCCCTTGTGATTATAACCAAATTGCAAATGCAAAAACTAGGGATAACCACTATTTCGGCACGATTCCTTTATTAATGCGATAATATATTCTCCTCATAAGAGATTTCGTGTGCACACATGTAGTTAAAAGACGGGTAAAGAGGGCTCGTAGATAAAGGGCCTGGCGGCTTGAAGTTCCATCAGGAACTCTCAGAAGGCACTCCTTCATGAACCGACCACGCTTTCTTCGCCAAATAATGAAGTCGCGCTCGCTCTTAAAATCCGGCTTCCTATTAGCATGATGAGATTTCTATTTTCTGCATTGTTTGAACTGCAGTGATGTTCCTGAAGTGATCATGTCGTCAAGGAATCATGCACAGAGTGCGCCAAAATCTCCCAGGCCACAGGGTGTGGTATTCAGTAGTACATTCTGGCACCTGTGACACCTGCGAAAGTACTGAGCTCTGAATTTCTCTGAGAGTTCTGAGAATTTCGAAAGGCTCTGGTATGCATAGCATGTGTATGAGAAGAGACGATGCAGCGGTCCGTGTGCCAGTACTTTTGGGGTCCACGTGACCAGGGTTGCTGCTCTTCCTTAAAAGTGACGTCATAACACACCCCTGTGCTCAGAAACCGAAATCGCTCAGTATAAATAATGCAATAGTAAATTATTATCTGCACATATAAATCGCAGAGCACGTATCACGTGTACTGGGGCAATACAAAATGTTTGAAACAAAGAACACGCCAACAAAAAATTTGGAAGCAAATATTAGCAACTAATTAAGAAAGACTGCTCAGTGATTGTTTTCTGCCCATAGAATGTTTTTAAATGGCACAGAGTTCATCAATCGAACTGACCACCTGGCTTTCTTATGGCTCTCATGGCTGCAAAACACAGGTGGCTGTCTTGCTAGCAGTGTGCTGGCTCTTCAAAGGTGTCATTATTGGGTGCTATGCCTCCTGCTCCTTTGACGTGCTCAACCAAGGCTACAACTTTCTGCGGTGACCATTTCCGAGCAGTAATGGGGAAATTGGAAATTTTGTTTATGGGAGTTTAACGTCTCAAAGCGACTCAGGCTATAATAGAAAATTACGTAAAAAACCCAACAGGTAATGGAAATTAACTTCTGACTGTGAATTTGACACAACTAGAATTCCTTTGAACAACCTCGAAATGCACAAACTGTGTACTTTCTTTATCCTTAAGCTTGCTTCCTTTGAACTTCCAGTGAACAGAAAGTTCACCAGTGCCAAGTCAGTTCAATTTGAATGTACACTTTTGTTCTTTCAACATCCTCAAGAAGCTTGATGGTATAGAATAAAGGATGTGCATTTTGGAGGGTGGTCGAAGGAAGTGCATTCAGGTTGAATGTATGAGCAAGGGTCAATTGTTGGTCGAAAGGAAGTTCAAAGAAAAACATTGCTTCCTTTAGACTTTTGAATAGAAAATTCACCACTGCCAAATGTACTTCCTTTCTTTGTCCTTCATACATCCTCAAACTTGCTTCCTTTGAACTTCCCGTGAGTAGAAAACTGGGCACTGCCAACCACGTCCATCTGAATGCACTTCCCTTGGACATCCTGAATGCACGCATGAAACCAATAGACTTGCAAAATGGTGCCTGATCCTACTATAGGCGTCACTGTGATCTATGCTGTCAAGTACAAGCAGGAGCTTCATTTCACACAAGAAAATTCAAAAACCTCCAGCTGTCGAAACTGGGCATTTATTCAATTCTACGCTCACGTGCAAGCATTGCTGCAAGTGCTGCAGTGATGACTCGGGCAGGCACTCATACAGCGAGCATGTACAGGCTGAAAAATAAAAGAAAACATGAGAAAACAATGCCCAAACAAACAGTGTAGCATTTCGTAATTTTTGTAAACCTGCAGAGCACAAACAGTGCGAATGCCAGGCGCCACCGTGCTGTGCATTCAGGAAAGCATTACTGCCTTGACCATCGGCGAATAAGCAGTTGCCTCAACCAGATTTTGAAACACTCTTGCATCAAACGACTTGCAGGAGTTCCACATGGACTTAAGGATAATTAAATACAATTTTTCCCACTTCAACACCTTCTTAAAATGGTCATGTTTTCTTGCTTTGCATATACGCCTGTGCATTGAGCTTAGTGCCAGTTTTTCTGCCGAGAACAAGGCTTGTGTCACGTTAATTATTGCCGCCAACACGTAGCCTGATAACTTTGTGCCTGGTACATAATATTGTCACGTAGTGGTGACGGCAGTCGAAGCAGCGATGAAGACGGACGAAAGGGTCTTCTAAAAGAAAATGGTTTATTGGGCTGACTTGCACCCAAAATGGACTGAATCACTCGGCGGCGACGAAGAGACAAGCGTGCTCGGCGGTCGTCGAACAGAATGCCCGCCGCTGACGGCCATGCGCAATTTAAAGCTGATAGCGAACTTTCGAGATAAAGAGCGCAAAGTTACTAGAACATTCCGGAACAACGTAGAATCAGCCCTGCCTGGCTGCGATCAATCGAGATAAATCTAGTCGCGTCTTGCGTCGCAAACAAAGCGATAAAGTGGAGTGGCAGCAGATTTGAAAAACGAACAAACACTGCAAATATTTGCGGCATTACTCCCCTCTCAAAGAAGCATCGACCCGATGCATTAAAACAAATAATGCGACTAATCAGGGAAAAAAACGGATCTTGCGAAAATAGAGCATGGGCAACTTCTGGTCGTACGCGGTGTCGCTGGGATGCAGTCATTGCGTAAGGGATGACTTCATAATCCAGTTCACCCAGCCGACGAAGAACCTTGTACGGGCCGAAATAGCGACGCAAAAGTTTTTCACTCAATCCACAGCGGCGAATGGGCGTCCACACCCAGACTTGGTCTCCTGGCTTGTATTCCGCGTTGCGTCTTCGTAGGTTGTAGCGTCTTGCGCCGGACCGCTGCTGATCCTTGATCCATTATCGGGCAAGCCTTCGAGCTTCTTCTGCGCGTTGAAGGCAGGCGGCAACGTCGACGTTCTCTTCTTCTGTAGCGTTAGGCAGCATGGCGTCTAGCGTGGTCATGGCCTTCCTGCCATGGACGAGCCTAAAAGGCGTCATCTGGGTGGTCTCCTGCACTGCGGTGTTGTAGGCGAAGACGACGTAAGGCAGGATGACATCCCAGGTTTTGTGTTCAGCATCGACATACATAGCGAGCATATCGGCGATGGTTTTGTTCACGCGCTCAGCCAGTCCGTTGGTCTGCGGATGGTATGCAGTTGTCCTCCGGTGGCTGGTTTGGCTGTAGCGCAGGATAGCTTGCGTTAGTTCCGCCGTGAATGCTGTTCCTCTGTCCGTGATGAGCACATCGGGGGCACCGTGTCGAAGAAGAATGCACTCCACGAAAAATTTGGCGACTTCTGCTGCTGTTCCATTCGGTAGGGCTTTCGCCTCGGCGTAGCGGGTATGATCCACTTATTTCCAGATGTTGACGTTGGAAAAGGGCCAAGCAAGTCCATGCCAATCTGCTGAAAGGGCCTTGAGGGAGGTTCAATGGGGCTCAGAAATCCTGCTGGTCGTGTGGGAGGAGTCTTCCGTCGCTGACAATCTCGGCTGGTTTTCACATAGTGTGCGACATCGGCAGAGAGTCGGGGCCAGTAATACTTGTCTTGAATGCGGCGGAGGGTGCGAGTAAACCCGAGATGTCCACTTGTCGGCTCGTCGTGTGAAGCACGTAGAACTTCTTCGCGGAGACAAGTAGATACAACAAGGAGGTAGGCTGTTTTGTTCACTGTAAAGTTCTTCTTCACAAGAACCTCATTCTGCACACAGAAGGAAGACAGTCCTCGCTTGAATGAAGCGGGGGGTGAAGAAATCTTGCCTTCCAGGTACTCGATGAGGCCTTTTAGGTCGGGGTCCGAGCGTTGCTGCTGAGCAAAAGAGCTGGGGCTGATGGGTCCCAGGAAGGCGTCTTCATCGTCGTCTGGCGGCGGTGCATCTACAGGGGCTCGTGAGTGGCAATCGGCGTCAGAGCGCTTGCGTCCGGACTTGTAAACGACGGTGACGTCAAACTCCTGGAGATGCAGACTCCATCGAGCGAGTCGGCCAGAGGGGTCCTTCAAATTGGCAAGCCAGCAGAGCGCGTGGTGGTCGCTGACCACCTTGAACGGCCGTCCGTAGAGGTAGGGGCGGAATTTCGACGTAGCCCAGATGATGGCAATTCACTCCTTCTCAGCTGTCGAATAGTAAGCCCCGGCCTTGGAAAGGGAACGGCTAGCGATGCGGTGGAAACTGTTCAATAGCAGCTGTTTCCTTCCTTGCTAACGATGTGGCCTAGAAGCAGCAGCTCTTCGTAGGCAAAGTGGCATTTCTTTGCTTTCAAGGTTAGGCCAGACGACTTGATTGCGTCTAGTACTGTTCGAAGTCGTTTGAGGTGCTCTTCAAAGTTCGAGGTGAAAACAACGACGTCACCTAATATACCAGACAAATTTTCCACTTCAGGCCTGCCAGCACTGTATCCATTACTCGCTGAAACGTCGCTGGTGCGGAACAGAGACCAAATGGCATCACCTTGAACTCAAATAGCCCATCCGGATTTATGAATGCTGTCTTCTCGCAATCTCTTTCGTCGACCTTAATTTGCCAGTAGCCGCTCTTGAGGTCCATCGATGAGAAATATTTGGCGCTGCAGAGGCGGTCCAGTGTGTCGTCGATGCGGGGGAGGGGGTAGACGTCTTTCTTTGTTATGTTGTTCAAGTGGCGGTAATCCACGCAGAATCGAAGTGCGCCGTCTTTCTTTCTCACTAGAACAACCGGTGCCGCCCATGGGCCGTTTGAAGGCTGGATGACATCGTCGCGAAGCATTTCTTCGACTTGGTCCCGGATGGCTTGTCGTTCTCGCGGTGACACACGGTAGGGGCTTTGACGGAGAGGTCGGACGTGTTGATCCATTATAATGCAATGCTTGGCAATTGGCGTCTGTCGCACCTTCGGCGGTGTCGAAAAACACTCACTGTAGCTTTGAAGCAGATTGCGGATCTGGTCTTGTCTGTTCCGGTGCAGGGCTGGGTTGATGTCGAAAGTGGGCGAGTTCTCTTGGTCAGGCGAATCTTCTGCGGAGGGGTCGGAGAGGGCGAAGGAGTCTCGTACGTCAGATATTTCGTCGAAGAAAGCAATCGTCGTTCCTCTGTTAATGTGCCGGTATTCTTCGCTGAAGTTAGTCAGCAGTACTTCGGCCTGGCCACTGTGGAAATGTGCGATGCGTCTTGCGATGCTGATTCCTCGGTCTAGAAGCAACTGCATGTTCCCCTCGATGATGGCTTCAGCGTTAATGGCTTTCGTGGCGCCTACGGTCACGATAACGCTTGATCGGGGTGGGACGCTCACTTCTTCCTGCAGAACACTCAGGGCAACGTGATTTTCCCCAGGTTTCATCGAAGCGATAGCGTTGTCCGTCGAAAGCGTGATCTGCTTGGATCGGAGGTCGATGATCGCCTGATGCTCATTAAGGAAATCCACACCCAAGATCACTTCGTGGGAGCATTGCAGTAGCACAACAAAGGTGGCAAGATAGGTATGTCCTTTGACAGTCACTCGCGCTGTGCATCGTCCTGATGGCGTAATGAGGTGGCCCCCTGCGGTGCGAATTTGTGGGCCGTCCCAAGCCGTTGCGACTTTTCTCAGCTGCGCAGCGAATGTTCCATTCATCACCGAGTAATCGGCTCCTGTGTCGACTAGAGCGGTAACTTTCCGGCCGTCGATAGTCACTTCTAAGTCGGAGGTCCTGGCTCTTGCATTGCATGTTGCTCTCGGCGTCGGGTCACGGCTTCGTCGCGTATGCGAATCGCGGGTGGGGCGTGTGGTCGAAGCTCTTCTGGGTGGCGGCGTCGTTTTCAAGGCAGCCTGCGTCGTGGTCGGGGTTCTCATTGTGTGCGGCGTCAGTGCAGCGAGTGCCGGTTCTTCATGCGGCGTCGCGGGTGCAGCGTCTTTATGGGGCGTGGTCGGTGGAGGATCTTCGGCGTATCGCTCTTGAGCAACCTCACCTCCAGAGGTTGCTGCCTTTAGTTTCCCCTACGGGGGCTGGGAGACCTTCCTCGTACCGCGGCTGCGTAGCTGCGGTGTGGCGACGCTAAGCACGAGGTTGACGGCGATGGTGAGCGCGAAAAGCGGTTCGGCGTGTACTCTTCTCGACACAGGTACTCGTCGATTTCCTGCGGACGTTGTCCGAAGCGTGGTCTTGGGGCGTTAACGGCAAATCCTCGAAGACTGATACGTCGGTACGGGCAGTGACGAAGAATATGGTTGGCCTCACCGCAATGGAAGCACAACGGCCGGTTGTCGGAAGTCCTCCAGGCGTCGCATTTCCTGGGGCTTGAGGGTCGGTCATAGGCTGGGCGGGCGGGGGCTGGGAGGCGGCGTTGTGGAACAAGTGGCTCATCTCGGGAAGGACGTGGGGGTTGTCGTTGGGCTCAGCAGTCCTTACTGCAGCGGCGTAGGTCATGGCCTGGGGTTCTGTGGCCGTCGGGGTGCCAAGTGCATGTTGCACTTCTTCCCGTACCACGTCCATCAGAGTAACTGCTTGTGGCTGTGGGGAGGATGGCAGTAATCGGCGTAGCTCCTCTCGGACGATTTCGTGGATAACTTCCCGTAAGCTGTCGCTGGTGGTGGCCGGCGTGTCCGAACGGATTGCACAGGCAGAGGAAGGGCGGTTGTACTGCCGAGCTCGGACGTCGAGGGTCTTCTCAATCGTGCAGGCTTCTTGCATGAATTCCTCGACTGTTTTTGGCGGCTGGCGGACGAGGCTGCCAAAGAGCTGTTTTTTTACGCCGCGCATTAAAAACTGAACTTTCTTTTCCTCGGTCATCCCGGGGTCGGCGCGGCGAAAGAGGCGCTTCATCTCCTCGACGTAACCGCGGATGGGCTCATTCGGAAGCTGGATCCTGGACTCGAGGAGTCGTTCGGCTTTTTCTTTCCTCACGACACTGGTGAATACCTTCAATAGTTCTCTCTTGAATAGCTCCCATGTCGTAAGGGACGACTCGTAGTTTTCGTACCACGTGCGTGCGGAGCCATCCAATGAGAAGAACACGTCCAATTTTTGCCGCATCATCCCACTTGTTGAATGACGCCACGCGCTCAAATTGATCCAACCATTCTTCAGGGTCTTCGCCTAGGGATCCATTGAAAGTGCTGTAGTATGATCGGTGTCGACATCTTCGGCGAGACTGCGGTGCTCGTAGCAGCATCTTTTCGCTGTCTGGTGCGGTCCGGCAGTTTCCCGAACTCAGGCTCTTCTCGCTGGAGACGTCGGCTAGCTCGCTGAGCTGCTGGCTCGTCCTCGGGTGCGAAGCGCTGAGGGCTGGCTTCACGACTTGAAGGGGGCGTCCGGAACATGGAAGGCTACCCAGCACCTCCACCAGATGTCACGTAGTGGTGACGGCAGTCGAAGCAGCGATGAAGACGGACGAAAGGGTCTTCTAAAAGAAAACTGTTTACTGGGGCTGACTTGCACCCAAAATGGACTGAATCACTCGGCGGCGGCGAAGCGACAAGCGTGCTCGGCGGTCGTCGAACAGAATGCCGGCCGCTGTCGGCCGTGCTCAATTTAAAGCTGATAGCGAACTTTCGAGATAAACAGCGCAAAGTTACTAGAACATTCCGGAACAACGTAGAATCAGCTCTGCCTGGCTGCGATCAATCGAGATAAATCTAGTCGCGTCTTGCATCGCAAACAAAGCGATAAAGTGGTGTGGCGGCAGATTTGAAAAACGAACAAACACTGCAAATATTCGCAGCAATATGCAACCGGAGTGAGCTGCAACAATCTTAATCATGCATGGCCATTTATAAGAAATTCGACATCGTGGTCGCCAGTATAGGCCCCTCATCTCGAATATTTTCCCAACCCGAAAGTGAGCGTGACCAAGAGCGGTGGGCATTCTTAACCTGACATCTGCCAAGTGCACTTGCTGCTATCGCCACAGCCAAGTAATTTTCCGTTTGGGGGCAAAGTTTGTGACCAAAACCTTCACCTGACTATCAGCAGTCACCTCATTGCAATACGCAGACAACTGAGTAACAATGCTAGCGCCCTGGCTGGCCAAAAGTGGATGCAAGACTTCTACGTCCTTTTGGCTCCAGTAAATACTTGGAACTCCACACGAGATTTTACCTCTACCTCTCAGCGTGGATGAAATCCCACTGTTCCTGAAGCATGGACGTCTTTGGTGTCAGTGGTGGAAACAAGACTGGTGTTTTGCCCCGCAAACTGGAGGGCAAGGCATGAACCACCAAGCGAACTGTGCGCAGCCCACTCATGCACATCAGTCTATGCCAGGGATCAACGAATCACCTGCACAGGCAAACGAAAACATGTGGAGGTTCAAACAACATTCCCAAAAGGAAAGATAGCAAATACCGCACACAGAAAACTGGTACAGAGAATGCTACGGTACAGTACATGGGGTTTAACATCCCAATATTGCCCATAGGCTGTGAGAGATGTGCTGGAAGGCTCCATTTTGATGAAGACTCCAGTTTGATTTAAACCACCCGGAGTTTTTTAACATGCACTGACATCAAACAGCGCGCATATGTTTTTGCATTTTGTCTCCACTGGGATTCGGCTGCTGCGGTCGGGTTTGAACCAGCATTTTTAGTCTCAGCAGCCGAACACCAAAACTACTAGGCCATTGCATGAGGTCACATGGAAAACTGCATGCAAGCTTGATTGGCTTGGTTTATGGGGTTTAAAGTCCCAAAGAAACTCAAGCTATCAGGGACGCCGTAGTGGAGGCCTCCGGAAAACTTCGACCCCCTGGGCTTCTTTAACGTACACTGACATTGCATAGCACACGGGCCTCTGGCATTTCACCGTCAATGCAATGCGACTACTGTGCCCAGGATCAAACCCGCGTCTTTCGGGTCAGCAGCCAAGCACGATAACCACAGATCCCCTTTTGGAAAAATGAACTTTTCTATACTGATGACGAAGTGATGATACTGCAAGAAATATGGGAATCAAGTACTGCTGAGAATTAATCAAGTCCACAATCGCACACAATGGCAACAGCAAAGGGCATGCAAGGCACTGAAATTCTTACGCACAGATACAAAGCGCTGGATAAGGTGTGAAGCTGCATGCTGGGACACCCTGGCCACAAAAGCATGGCCTGCATCCTTCCTCCCTTACTAGAACTGGTACCATTGAACAGAGACTGAGGACAAAATGATGTTGCCCGGCTTGAATAGATTACTGCATTCCATTGGCAGGGATGCTATAGGAGGATACAAGTCAAGCGGCAGTTACCCCTCAAAGGAGGCCATCTAGCCAATGCCGTTGGCTGACTGTCTTGACATCGCGCTTTATAAGGAGAGCCCACCTTGCATTTTATGCCAAGCAAACGAGCAGTACTGTTTGCGCACAGCTATGTAAACAACCCCAGCGTGGGGCTGCAGTTGTCGTGACCGTCGCATTACCAGTCAACTTCGAACTACCTAATGAAAATCGTTAATTAGGGACGGGAGACAAGATACAAGGCAGCTAAGAAAAAGAGATTTGGAACCTGCAGAGACCGTGACTCCGCTCTCCTCCAACTTGTTTGTTTGTGGCTCCATTCAGAGCTGTTCTCTTCGAGCTCTTGGCTAATTTAATCCATTCACAGTACAGCTCTGAAGGCACATGCAAGCGGGCGAGAGAGCCCGATTCAGTGGGCCCCGCACCTCCGGAAACGCGCAAAACCCGCTGAAGCGTCGTGCGTCAGTTTTACTTTCAAGCCGCCAACTTTAAACACGAGCGCCCTTCAGCACCCATCCGTTTTTTGTGTAAAAAGATATAAATAATCTGGCCCTTGCAACCGTGAGAAAGCTCCTTGATGCCGCCTGCTGCACCGTGCAACCGCGCCGTTCAAGGAATCACAATCCATTGGCCCCAAAGCCTTGGCCACCCTCCGATGGGCGCGACGCGCCGACCTTGTCCTCGCCCCGCGCGACTCCCCGCATTTGGGTTATATTTAGTTTGCAACGGCTGCTCACTGAAAAAAGGGGGAAACGACCCACCGACGCCTAACTTAACCGTGCTCCCTCAAAACCATCGCACGCTCTGTGGGGCTAAGGTCGCTGAAATGCAGGCCGCAGTTTTTGCGAGAACTTCGTTGTCGGGTTCGGGAACGGGATCCATAGCAATGCTGGCAAGACGCCGGTGCAAACGTAAACGAAGTGACGGTAGCGACCCCCGATAGATGCCTTCAACGTGCAGCGGCGGTAGCTTTCATTTCGGCTGCTGCTAGACCGGACCGCTAGTTGCCAGAAATGACAGAGTCTGCGTTTACACCACGTTTCACGTCACTCCATCCTGTGATGTCATAAGAGGACACCGTGACGTCATAAGAGGGCGCCGAGTTCGAATCTGAGGACGGGAAAAACTTTTTAAAATTTGAATCCAAATTTCTTTGAAATAAATGCATATTTCGCTCCCTGACAAGCGGCAGCAAGGCCATGAAATGCCGAACTATCAGATTTTGCTAACAAAAAAAATTGATAGAGTTCTCCTCACTGTCCCTTTAACCTGGTAGACTAGAAGAGCGAAACCTTGGTTTTACACGGCTCCACATGGTTCGATGAAAGTTTGGCTTTACTGCAATCAGTGGCAAGGCTGGTGTCTTCTAAGGCTTGGCTGTATTGGATTCACTTCGATCTTGCCACGCTTCTCGCGGTAAATCTTGCTTCTCGTTGCTCGGCGGTTTCAGCAGCCATCTTAACACGGTAACGTTCCCGGGCTTTAGCAAGGCAGGCTTGACGCCAAACTATATCCACCGGATGGTTCGATTTGGCTTGACGTCTCCGACGCAGAGTACTTGCAGATGGCCCAGCTCTGTCACCGTCCATGGCTTCGGCAGCTGTGAAAGCAAGCGCAAAGCCGGCGGTATTTATAGCGAAGAATAGTGTGACGTCATTGCTACATCATCGCATGACGTCACATCAGGTGATACGAACCTCAGCTCGAAAGGCCAAGGTCAAGTGACCACTGGCCATCAGTCACGTGGTTGCTGGTCATTAGCTATGACCGTACCATACAGGCATATCATGGCTATGCGCAACAAGACAATAGTCATATATTGTTGGTCTTGGGGGTGTGTGCTTGGTTTGACCTTGGTCGGGCTTCAATGTCAGATGCACAAAGCCAGGCGGAACTCTGAATTTTACCTCGAGTAGTACAGCTTTCGCTCAAAAAAAAAGGTCAATTAAAAATCTGACGTCTCCTCCCTTTAGAGGAACACTGAGGTCAAACTGAAGCCGGCGTGTATCGATCAGCATAATCAAAGTAAGTCTACTGCAGCACAAAGGCTTCCCCCATATCTCTCCAGTTAACCCCATCCTGTTCCAAGTGTGGCCACCTTACCCCCGCATGCTTCCCAATATCATACGCCCACCCGACTTTCTGCCATCCCCTGCTAGGCTTGCCTTCACTTGGAATCCACTACCATACCCTTAGCAGCGACCAGTTATCGTGGCTTCACAATATGTATGCGCCCTGCCCAAGCACATTTCTTCCTCTTCATTTCAACTAGGACATCATTAACTCTCATTTGTTCTCCGACCCTCTCTGCTCTTTTCTTGTCTCTCAACGTTACACCCATCATTTCCCTTCCTGTAGTTTGCCGCGTTGTCCTCAATTTAAGTTGAATCCTTTTCATTATACTGTACGTTTCCGCTCCACGGGTGAGTACCGGTAAGATACAGCTGTTGTATACTTTTCTCTAGAGGGATATTGGTAAACTGCCGTTCATGATCTGAGAATACCTGTCAAATGCACTTCACTCCACATTAATTTGCCTAGTTATATCACTCTTGTGGTCCAGACCTGTCCTAAGTAGATGTATTTTCTAACCACTTTCAACGCTTTGCCACTTATCGTAAACTGCAGTTCTCTTCCGAGACTGTTGCACATTACTTTAGTTTTCTGCACATTAATTCTAAGACCCACTGTTCTGCTTTGCCTGTCTAGGTCCTCGATCATGCTCTGGAATTTGTCCATGTTCTAAAATGCAGCTTTTATAACAAGCGGCTCAATCATCAGGCAGTTTCACAAGGACATTGTGGTGCACTGGCAGTTTATTTAGGTGCAGATCCCGGAGCCTAGGCTACGCTTTCATTCACTTCAGAACAGTGACCACAAAGCATTTTTGTGTAGACATCACGCGCTTGAATAGAGCGGTGGGGAAATTTTTAAACGCAATGAGTGGTGCTCAATCTGAACGAGTCCCAAGGCATTCTTGGTACTCTAGAGACTTTCGGGTCGTTGGACGAAATGCGTGTGTATGGCGCTCTGCTTGAAATGCGGCATTGTCACGCTTGAGTTCGGCACTCCATGTGTTGATATGCGTGAATGAAGTCATAGAAAAGGGCAGCATGGCCTACGTTCATTATTATGCCCGTGTTTGACGTTCACTATTCAATTAAATGGCGCAAAGGTGACACAAGTGCGAACGTGTGCTCGCACATCTTTACGTGGGTCGTGGATGCAGGGATACACCTTCCGCTCAATGTCTCTGCAAGGTATCTTTGATGGACTGCTTTGTGGTTGCAGGCGGCGGCTCTGGCGGGACCTCAAGAGCTGAAGCGTCCAATGCTGAGGTCGTACGGTGAAGGCTTCGGCGAGACACCCGTGGCGGTGTTCGACGTATTCCTGGACGATGACCCCCGCAAGCGATGCAAGGACGCAGACATGGAGGCACCACTGCTACAGACCATCGCCGAGACAGGGCCGGGTCGATAACGGTGCTCCCTCTAGTCCAGCCCTCATCGGTAATGCTGACGTGCTGACTGGAACTGACAATACTGACTGGAAGTGACGTGTCCCAGTGGTCAGTGGACATAGTTTTTTAATCTGATACTGTGGGCCATGACAAAGGACGCAGCGTCTCTAAGTATTATCCGGGATATTTGAAAGCCTCAGATGCCAAGGGCTACAAGCTATGGAGGCCAACTCTATGGTAGTTTCTCGCTCTAAAATCAACGCTAGACGCCCACCTATATGCACCTACAAATCGAGAATATATATACGGCTAAACTGAGGATATACACACGCAAATGTAACTTGACACTTCACACACAAGGCCTAGTCGTTTGATGTCAACATCTAGCGAATTCGCAGCTATGGGCTTCGCTGGGAAACGAGGCATTCCTTAGCTAATTAAGCAGCAGTTCGTGCACTGGGACACGCATTACCAGTGCGTTTTGCCCCGATAAAACTCCGAGCACTTGGCCCCACAACCAGCAGCCTGTTACGGCAGTGAAGCACAGAGAGCCCAACGACGGTCGGCGTCGGCAACAGCTGAACAGGGTGATCATAGTCCCCTCGCAAAATGGTAGCACCTCACGCAGGAGCGCGGACATCGATGCACCCGATGCATACCGCCCGTTGACGGTAAATTTTTTGAAAACTTTTTCAAATTCCGGGAAAAAAAATTTGAGGCCATTAAAAGACCAACACCATGCGTATTTGCAGCAGAATTTTTTTGTGTCAACAGTATTGCCAGCCATGTTTCTTTTCATGGGAAACATTCTTTGACCCGAAGAACCGAAATAAAAGACGATATGTTCAGGTCGTGTGTATCCAGATTTGCGAAGAGGAGCCACCATGCCTGCTTTCGGCGCTGTAGGTGAGGAGCTTTCTTCTACTGACGTAAAAAAGACTTCTAAAGAATAGCACTCTATTGGAATCTTTTATAAATTTTGTAATTTTGCCATGATACGTGCCACTTGGCGGGGTTGAGTGTGAGGCCTGCTGCTCTGAGATTTCCCAGGACATCTCCGAGATGATCGAGGTGCTCCTCGAAGGTACGGGAGTAGATGACTATGTCGTCCAGGTAGGCGAGGGCGTGATGCCATTTAGCGTCGCCGAGCACACGGTCAATCAGCCGCGGAAAGGTGCTCGGGCTTCCGGACAAACCAAAGGGCATCCTAACGAACTCGTAGAGACCCCGTGGCATGTGAATGCCGTTTTGCACTCGTCGCCTGGTCGCATCTCTACTTGGAGATAGCCTTGCTAGCGTTCAGAGTAGAGAAATACCTCGCTCCGCCAAGGTTTGGGACGATGTCAACGCTTGGGAAGGGGTACGCATCCTTCTGTGTGACTGCGTTCAATCGCCTGTAGTCCACGCACAAGCGCGAGCTACCGTCCTTCTTGGGGACGAGTACGACTGGGAATCCCAATTGTTACGTTTCGCCTACGACGCGCGGTATAGCCGGCGCGGATGCAACGGACGCCGGAGCTTCGTTCAAAGTGGCGGTCATTTTGGGCCCGTTCAGTGCTGCCGTAACGCCTCCCGCCAAGCGCGTCCAGGCAGGTTTCAATGCCACGTGTCGTCGTGTGTGCGTGTGTGCATGTTGGTGCCCACGCTTGTCAAAGCGCGGCAGCCGGGGAGAGGAGCTCCCCAACTGGGAGGCGAGGAGGTCTGACCGGCGCCGGCCCGGCGGACGCGCACGTCACGTCTGAACATGTCCGAGCGTCGCCGTATCGGGCGCCTCATGCCGAGCCGTTCCTTCTTGCCCTCGACTCCGAGGGTATAAAAGGCAGCTGCCCCGGACGCCAAGGAGAGACTTCGATTTCTTCCTTCGAGTAACGTGGTCGCCCTGACCGGCTGCTCTTTTGCGATGCCAGAATAAACAAGTTGTTCTGTTGCCAGTCGACTCATCCTTTGCCGGGACCTTCGGATGTTTCCAGCTGTGCCCCAGGCCGCCAGGCCAACGCTACCCTTGGGGCTTGCAATCCATTTGCAACAACTGGTTGCCAGCGGTGAGATCGCGACAACGGAGGCCAGCAGCGAAGATATGCGGTCAACTGTATGCTGAGCAGCACAACGACCATCCGGGAGCAGTGCAACGAGCCCTGTGTGATGACTGGTTGCCTGCAGCGGAGCGACTGCGCTGAATTCTTGGCTGCGAGGTTTGGTGAGTGCGGGATTTTCTTCTTCTTAGTTTTGCCAGGCTTTTGTTAGTTTCAGAAACAGAGCTGGTAATTGTGGTTGTCGTTGCTGCCGGGTGAGTTTGCGGCTAGACAATAGTAGGCAGTAGAGAAAGCAGCATTCGGAGCAGCCATGGATTTGAAGTCGTTGCGCAAACCGAAATTGCTGGAGCTTGCAAGAGAGTTGGGTCTGGATGTCTCAGACAAACTCAGAAAACCAGAACTGCTAAGGGCTATTCTTGAGTTGGAGGCTGAGGATGACGAGCTGTCGGAATGCCTTGAGACCGTTGAGGAGAGGGAGCAAAAAGAGAAAGACGAGCGCGAACGTAAAGAACAAAAAGAAAAAGAGAAAGACGAGCACGAACGTAAAGAGCAAAAAGAGGAGCGCGAACGTAAAGAGCAAAAAGAGAAAGACGAGCGCGAACGTAACGAGCAAAAAGAGAAAGACGAGCGCGAACGTAAAGAGCAAAAAGAGAAAGACGAGCGCGAACGTAAAGAACAAAAAGATAAAGAGAAAGAAGAGCGCGACCGTCAACACGCTTTGGAAATGAAGCGTCTCGAGGTAGAGATGGAACGCGCTCGTAATGGAAGTCAGGCACACGGTGCAGGAGAACGAGTATCGTTCAAAATGACTGACCTGATGCGGCCGTTTAAGCTTGGAGAGGACATTGGTTTGTTCCTGGTTAACTTTGAGCGAACGTGCGAGAAGCAGGGGTTCTCTCGGGAAACGTGGCCACAGCGCTTGCTCACTTTGTTACCCGGCGAGGCGGCCGACGTAGTCGCTCGCTTGAAGAGAGAGGAGGCAGAGGATTTCGACCAAGTGAAATCGAGTCTGCTAAAAAAGTACAGGCTGTCAGCGGAGGCGTTCCGTCGGAAGTTTCGGGAAAATGAAAAAGGCAGAAGCGAGTCATATACAGAGTTTGCCTACAGGCTTATGTCAAACATGCAGGAGTGGCTCAAAGAAGAGAAAGCGTTTGGTGACCACGAGAAAATTCTGCAGTGTTTCGGGCTGGAACAGTTTTATAGTCGGTTACCTGAGAACGTGCGGTACTGGGTCTTGGATAGGCCAGACGTTAGTACAGTGGCTAAAGCCGCCGAGCTAGCCGAGGAGTTTGTGACGCGTCGGGCTCGCGGAGCTAAGGACGGTCAAAAGGGTGAATTTGGCTCCAAGTCTGAGAGGCCGAAGTTCACACCCATGAGAGCAAGGGGGACACACGTAGTGCGGATGCGAGTGAAAGCAGTCCGACCGAACGTAAGGATACGGCGGCAGCCGAAGCCGAACGCAGAAAGCGGTTCGAGACGAGGCAAGCGCGCGTGTGTTATACGTGCCAGAAGCCGGGTAACTTTTCGGCGCAGTGTCCAGAAACAAAAAGAAAAGTCGTGTGTTTGTCATTATGTAGCACTGACGAGAACATGAAGCTTCTCGAGCCTTACATGCGAGACTTCCTTGTGAACGGGAAAGAGTGCCGAGTGCTTCGTGATTCCGCAGCTACAATAGATGTAGTTCACCCCTCTTACGTAGAAACCGATATGTTCACGGGCGAGTGCGCATGGATCAAGCAAGCCGTGGAAGCTCATAGCGTTTGTCTGCCCGTAGCAAAAGTGCTTATTGAAGGACCTTTCGGAGCACTTGAGACGGAGGCCGTAGTGTCATCTATGCTGCCCCCCCAGTACCCGTACCTATTTTCGAACAGGTCCGATCACCTCCTGCGCGAGAAGGGGCTTTTGTTTGGTGAGGCTAGCGTTCAGGCCTTAACCAGATCGAGAGTTCGGGAGCTCGCTGCAAAGGCGGTAGTTGCGGGGCCGACGTTGTCGAACATGAGAAAGGGTCGGAGGCGCAGCAAGCTGATATTCAGAGCACGTCCGAACTGAATAAAATTGAGCCTGTAGCGTTGAAGGCACCAGGTACTGGAGAGGAAATGCCCGACACGGGAAAGTTAGAAGAGCTTCCGGTCGAGCTTCCGGGACTAAGCTCAGTGACGAACAGGGAAGACACCGATCTGGCCATTAGTGACTTACTCAGTAAAGCACCGCTGTCGCCTGAGCAGAAACCCGAACTACACCAACTCTTACAAGAGTTTCAAGGTCAGTTCTCTGAGAGGCCTGGTAGGACTTCTGTCCTTACTCATGATATAGAACTTACCTCCCCAGAGCCAGTACGATCCAAGGCGTACCGGGTGTCATCACCCCGCCAGCGCGATATTATGGAGGCTGAGGTAAAGAAAATGCTACAGCTCGGTGTTATTGAGGCGGGTGAGAGTGATTATATCTCCCCTTTGATTTTAGTTGAGGTACCGGGCAAGGAACCTCGTCCTTGCGTCGACTACCGCAGGCTTAATTCCATCACTAAGGATCAAATTTATCCGATCCCTAACATCGAGGAGCGCCTTGAGAAAGTTAGTAGCGCTCAGTTTATTTCCACCCTAGATCTTGTCAGGGGTTATTGGCAGGTTCCACTTACAGAAGAGGCTAGTAGGTACGCGCCGTTCATTTCACCAATGGGAACATTCCGTCCTAAAGTTTTGAGTTTTGGTTTGAAGAACGCGCCATACTGCTTTTCAAGCCTCATGGACAAAGTGTAGCGGAGACAGGAAGAATTCGCTTTACCGTATTTAGACGACGTAGCGATATTCTCCGCATCCTGGTCTGAGCATATGGCACACTTGCGGGCAGTGCTAACCCGCCTGCGCGAAGCGGGCTTGACAGTCAAGGCTCCCAAGTGCCAATTAGCACAGGCCGAGGTTGTCTACCTCGGTCACGTGATTGGACAGGGTCGTCGCCGCCCCTCTGAAATAAAGGTGGCCGCTGTGCGATACTTCCCGCAACCGCGCACGAAGACCGATATTCGGTCGTTCTTGGGTGTCGCCGGCTACTATCAGAGGTACATCCCCAGGTACTCCGATATCGCGGCTCCCCTGACGGATGCTCTAAGAAAAACAGAGCCCCAAACAGTCGTCTGGAGCGAGACAAAGGAGAGAGCTTTTAGCGCCCTAAAGAGCGCCCTAACAAGCCAGCCTGTGCTACGATCGCCAGACTACACAAAAGGGTTCGTTGTTCAGTGCGATGCTAGTGAGAGAGGCATGGGCGTTTTACTGTGCCAACGGGAAAATGGAGAAGTGGAACACCCCGTCCTGTATGCTAGTCGTAAGCTGACCTGTCGTGAGCAGGCGTACAGTGCCACCGAGAAAGAGTGTGCGTGTCTCGTGTGGGCCGTTCAGAAATTGTCATGCTACCTAGCCGGCTCGAGGTTTATCATTGAGACGGATCACTGCCCTCTCCAATGGCTGCAGACCATCTCTCCCAAAAATGGCCGCCTCCTGCGCTGGAGCCTCGCTTTGCAACAATATTCCTTTGAGGTGCGTTACAAAAAGGGGAGTCTCAACGGTAACGCCGATGGCTTAAGTCGAGGCCCCTAACGTAGGAATCCGCCTCAAAGTTGTTTGTTACTGATGTTTTCTTCCTGAGGCAGGATTTTTAACATATTGCTTTTGTTTAGTGTTTCAAAGTGATTATGTGCTTTCTAGTGCAATTTTCCAATTTGTGGACGCGTTCTGAGTGCTGCTTGACTACTGTAAGGAACTAGGCAGTAGTATAAAAGGGGAAAGAGCCTGGCAGAGCTTAGTGAGGGTTGTCTCGTGCTTGCTGACTGAGCGGTTGCGTTTCGGCGTAGTTCTAACGCTTGCTGGGAACGAGCACAAAAATGGCAACTCTCCCGAAGTCACTTTGCAGTGTCCTGTGTGATCCTGAACCTGAGAACGAGGCCTTCTCTGTGCGCTGCGCTCAAGCAACGTCGAGGGACGACCGGTTTCGATTACGAGCATCATCGAGTGACATCCCTCCGGACAGCGGATGCAGTCCCCTGACCATCGGGATCTCCTTCTCCCGGCGGGGCGGTCTGTTCCGTTTCGCCTACGACGCGCGGTATAGCCGGCGCGGATGCAACGGACGCCGGGGCTTCGTTCAAAGTGGCGGTCATTTTGGGCCCGTTCAGTGCTGCCGTAACGCCTCCCGCCAAGCGCGTCCAGGCAGGTTTCAATGCCACGTGTCGTCGTGTGTGCGTGTGTGCATGTTGGTGCCCACGCTTGTCAAAGCGCGGCAGCCGGGGAGAGGAGCTCCCCAACTGGGAGGCGAGGAGGTCTGACCGGCGCCGGCCCGGCGGACGCGCACGTCACGTCTGAACATGTCCGAGCGTCGCCGTATCGGGCGCCTCATGCCGAGCCCCTTCCTTCTTGCCCTCGACTCCGAGGGTATAAAAGGCAGCTGCCCCGGACGCCAAGGAGAGACTTCGATTTCTTCCTTCGAGTAACGTGGTCGCCCTGACCGGCTGCTCTTTTGCGATGCCAGAATAAATGAGTTGTTCTGTTGCCAGTCGACTCATCCTTTGCCGGGACCTTCGGATGTTTCCAGCTGTGCCCCAGGCCGCCAGGTCAACGCTACCCTTGGGGCTTGCAACCCATTTGCAACACAATGAACTCCTTGAGCGACAAACAATGCCCGCATCGAGCAGCTCTTGCAGCGCCGCGTCAATCGCCTGTCGTTTGGCGGGGCTAACCGGCCTGGGATTGAATTTCCAAGGCTGTGCGCCCCTGTTTCGACGCGGTGCTGCACCACTTTTGTGCAGCCGGGGCGGTCCGTAAATATATCATCGAAGTCGCTTAACAAGGAGAAGATGCGGCCGCGTTCACGCTCCGTCAAGTCACCCGCGGTTGCGAGGAGACCGTGTAATTTCGCGTCCTTGTCTGCACAAAAGGCGTGGGGACGGGGACAGAGCGTTCTCTCGGGAGCACTGTGTAACATTCCTCCTCTCCACTTCGGCTTTTGACATCCGAGCAGTCGCGGCGGGCGCGGTAGCTAACGTCTCGAGTGGCGTGAATGGGGCTTTCCCGGTAGCCGCGGTTGCCGACGTCAACTACGATTCCCGATTTTGCCAAGAAATCTCGTCCGAGAATGATGGGGACCGTGAGTGCAGGCAGGTGAATGAAGAGATGTCGTCGTCTACGCTGACTCCAGCGCACGGCAAGGCGCGCATCACCGCTGGAGCACGCCTCTCCGCGCGCGAGTTGGAGGGGAAAGTTACGCTTCCGCAGACGAACACCGTTGCGTCCCAGATGAGAGACGACTTCGTCTCCGGTGAGCGACGCGCTCGCGCCAGTGTCGAGCAGTGCTTTGAACGGAAATCCTGCGATTGCAAGTTCTATGAGCGGAGCATCCACACTGCTTGTCGTTCCGACCCTGAACAGCGAAGGGGCCACGATTGCGGCTGCATCGCCCGGTTCCGCCACGGCCGCCGACCTCGTTTCCCGGCCCGGCATGGCACGCACGTGCAATGCGATCCGCTTGGCCACAGTTGAAGCAGCGCACAGAGTTCCGTGCATGGGACAGGGAAGAGCGAGGCAGCTGTCACGCACGGCCACCCGTGAGCGCGATCCGAGCCGGCATTCCCACCCGTTGACGCTGTCCTTCTGGAGCCGCAACCCCTTCGCGATCGTTTGACCGAGCCTGGGAATATCTGTCGGGCGGTTGTTGAGAGGCTGACCAGTCTCCCGGCCGTGTGCCTTCGAAAAGCGCGCCTTCTCCAGAGAACCGAGCCGGTGCCCGAGCGGATTCGTTTCGTAGGCGCGTGCTGCCGTTCCAGGCGTAGCTGGGCTCCAGTGGCTCCCAAGGCGGTGGTGGGGTCCGGTATACGAGCGGGCTGCCGAGAGTTAGAAGGTGTCTCGGCTGTCAGGAGCCGTGACGAGCGGTGAACTCGTCACACGTGGCGTGGTCTCGGTTGTGCCGTTTGGCAGCTGTGAGACGAAGGGCGATGTGCCCGCCTATTCCCAGGCGGCACGCGCCGATGATGGATGAACCCCAGCGCTTGGCGTGCTGGTACCATGGTACCTGGCGGAGTTTTCTGGCGTCCACGATGCTGCGTACGTCGCGCCTGCGGCGGTGTGCCATCCCGTCCGTTGAGCTGAATCCGCTGGTGGAGGGCCTGGGGCAGGGCGTTCCCTAGACCCCTGGCCGAGCTCTGTGAACCCCACCGTAACAGGCAGTGTACACTGCAGATCTGCCACGTTCGCCGGGAGCGAGTTGCTCGAGTGCGTCTGCGCGTGAGAACCACATTGAGGCGCCAGTTGTGGGGGTTCTTACTCGGCCGCTGAGCCTCCTTTGAGGTCTCGGCCGTGAACTCCGAGCTCCCGGTATCGCACACCAGGCGCGGCCGTTCTCACGGCGGCGCAACGGAAATGCGAAATAAGAACACAACACTGAACAGGACGCTTTGCCCGGGGCCATATGTTTATTGGGGCTCTCCCAAATCGCTGGATACTTGATCTGCGACCCTTGCCGTCTGGCTTGGTCGTGTGGCTGGCGGGGCAAGATGGCGACAACAAAGAGGGAAGATGGAAGGTATTTACTCTACGTCCTCTCGCTGTCGCGGCTCGCTGTCGTCTCCCTCGGCCACGGCCACTACCCGCCGATCTCGGCGCACTTGCCCGTTGTCACTTTCGGCCAATTAGCGACCGCTCAGGCGGCGCCTGGCGGTCAGTGTGGCCGCATTGGCCAGTTGGTTTTTCCCAGTTGTCGGCTCAAAATTTCCTGTTTTTTCCCACAAACTTTCTTTAAAATATAGCAATTTTATGGTGAATATAAGAATGAGAAAAATAAAAAAAATACAAAGCCGATAAATAATGAACAACAGCGCTGGATTGCTCTTGATCGCATCATCGTCAATCGCCACTTCATTTTTATTAGTTTTTACGTTTGGAGGTTTGAATTAAAAGGCATACGCTTCCGCTTGCTGGAAAAACCTCTTGCGGGACGTTCTCATGACGGTCGTACTGCCTAGACCAAGCACAGGTACAACGAGGTTTCTCCTCAATGCGCCGCAGTCATGCGGCGCAGCATCTTGGCTTGTACGGGGCATCAGGCACCCGTCGGCACCCGCTCGTCTCCAGTCGTGGTACGCTGCACGAGCCGCGGGTACCGTGGCTAGAAGCCCGATCATAACAGGACACGTACCAAAATTGCTTACTGATGACCATAGCGGCAGTAGACGTGGGCATATGTGGCAGTACGATTAGGCGATCGAACGCAGCCATATATTTACAAGCAACCAAGGTGGAAATGATGAGGAACTATCGAAATAGATGCGATGGCAGTAGCACGAAAAAGGTGCCGGGGCTCGTTAGAGAAGTTAGTCACCTGGAGCTCAGAGCAGCCGTCGCGGAGATGGATGAGACCTCGCGCTGAGCAGATGCCGTGGGTGAGCAAAAGGGACAGGTTGCCCTCTGCGACCGCTGTCCCTTCACGTAGTCCGTCGCAGTGAACACTCACAAAAACGCTGGCGCGTGGCGGAATCCAAACGCTCTCGGCGGATATTCTAAGGGCGGCGCGGCGTGGACAGTCCTCGGAGTAAACATCAGCTTTCTCGGTAGAAAATGTGACAGTGCGCTTTCGGAGGTCAATAATAGCTCCATACTCTCGGAGAAAATCAACGCCAAGGATACAGTCACGGGAGCAGTTCGGTAGAACTAGGCAGCTGACAACAAATGTGGAGCTGCGAATTTGGACTCTTGCTGTGCATAGGCCAAGCGGAGTTACGACATGTCCGCCAGCCGTGCGAATCTGCGTGCCGGACCATGGTGTCATTACTTTTTTAAGAAGCGCCGCTAGCTTTCCGCTTAAAATCGAGAAATCAGCGCCAGTGTCCACTAAAGCACTAACCTTATAGCCATCGAGAAGCACGGGTATATCCAACGAGAATCGATCTCCGAGTTCAGGTACTGCAGTCGTTGCCTTTAAATCGCGGTCGGTCGCTGTTCGCGTTGTCGGGGGGTCTTGTTCGTATCGATTGCCAGCGGCCTCGCCCCCTGAGGTCGCTCTCTTTAGTTTTCCCGGCGGGGACTTGGCGACCGTCTCTGCGCCATCCAGGAGGAGCTTTGGGGCTGTGGCGAAGGTCGGCGTGGTGATGGAGACCGAGACTGCCGCTGGGGAATTGTCGCCATGCGCTGCTGGGCTACGTAGTCCTCGATCTCCCGGGGTCGTTGACCTTTTGGTGGACGGGGCATGTCGATAGGGAACCCCTGCAGCCCAAGCTGTCGATACGGGCACTGGCGATACAGATGACCGGGTTCCCCGCAGTGAAAGCAGAGACGCCGCCGATCCGGAGCACGCCACAGGTCCGTCTTCCGCTGGGGTGATCGTCGATTGTCGATGTAGTACGTGTCGGGGTGTGCGGAAAACAGCGAGCCTTGATTGGACGGAGGAAACTGCGCCGAAGAGGGCGCAGGACGTTGCAAGGCTTCAGCGTACGTTGGACGACGGCACTCCGTTGGTAAAGGCGGCGGGTCAACGGACGGGAACGAAGGTCTCAAGGCTTGAACCTCTTCGCGGACCAGGCTAGCGAGAGAGCCGGCCGTCGGCAGGGGAGCACCGAAAAGCGCCTGGAGCTCTTCGCGCACAACGGAGCGGATCAGGTCGCGGAGAAGACCAGGGTTAGCCCCGAAGGCAGGAAGCGGCTCAGTAAGTGTAGCGGCGAGTACCGGCCGGTCGTAGGTGGTAGACCGCCGCAAGAGCATCTTCTCCATCGTGACCGCCTCCGAGAGAAACTCAGCAACAGTCCCAGGTGGACTGCGCACGAGGCCAGCGAAAAGTTGCTCTTTAACGCCGCGCATGAGATGGCGCACCTTTTTATCTTCGGGCATGGCCGGGTCAGCTCGCCGGAAGAGCCGAGTCATATCCTCCACGTACATGCTTACAGTCTCATTCGGCATCTGAATGCGAGACTGCCAAGCCCGTTCAGCCCGTTCTCGACGATCCGTGCTGGTGTAGGTCTCCAGCAGGCGTCGGCGGAACTCGTGCCATGATGTTAGGGCGTCTTCTCGGTTTTCGTACCAGGTACGTGCACCATCCTCGAGACTAAAGAAGACGTTTCGAAGTTTAGCGGCGTCGTCCCACTGGTTGAATGAGGCCACGCGTTCAAACTCGAGAAGCCAGTCCTCTACGTCTTCGAGCTGACTGCCGTGGAATGGTTTGGGCAGTCGCGGATTCTGCAAGGTGTAGTAGGCAGCAGCTGGCATGACAGGTCGATGGGTGGGTGCTCTGGCAAACTCCAAAAGCCCGTGTTCGGGAGGTAGGCCTTGATTTCTCCGGCTAGCACGGTGCACGGGGGTGTCCACTAGCGAAGGACTGGAGCCCAGGGTATCCGGAGGAGTATGAGACATATACAGGGATCTTTACCCAGCGCCTACACCAAAATATGTAACGGAAAACAGGGAGACAGGTCGCTAACCAGCAGAATACAGCAAGCAGCCAGCCAGCCAGCGCGAGACACTTCAACGTCTTCGAAGACACTTCAGCGCCACCTGAGAACACCAGGTGGCAATATAAGGGCACATATATGCACCAAACGGACGACATTACAGAAAATAAGGTTTTAATAAAGGCGTGGGAGGCCATGCTCCGGGATGTGCGTTGCTCGTTGTTACTTTTAGAGGTGAAGGGAGTGGTGTATAATCGCAGCGCTGTGCTCGACCTCGAGGTAGGTCACTCCTTATGGGACGGGGACGAGCTCGGCTACTTCCATTTCCTTTCTTGCCTCTCCTGTATAGCCCGTAGAAATTTTCTGGAATTCCTTTACAACAACATGCGTACATAGGGGATTGCGTGACTAAAGAGCTGGGAGTGGTTGGAAGCAATTAATGGAAGGGTCACTGCCACTACAGCTGGAAGAAATCCAAGGACGCAGCACTCGAAGCCTGAATGAACCTGAATGGGCCAGGGCTCTGTATCCAAGGCTAGGCAGCAAATTAAAGGGAAACAACAAGCCAAATTTCTTCTCACGACTCTAGTTAGGCCGCCATGATAGCAGCATTTTCCCTTCATCTCTGCACATTTTCCCGACAAGGCACATTTAGAACACCGGTCTTTAGTGAAACGATAATTTCCCACGTTTTCAATGGGTTATTAAACAAAGTTCCCTTTTTCCGTCAGTGGCTTGATTTTCTCACGATATGGGAAATTTCCCACGATTCGGCAACACTGCTGGCGGTGCGCGCTTGCGACCGATTTGAGGAAGGAACTTCTGGCTACTCGCCCGTGGGGAAGGAGGAAAGCGTCCGCTTTCCTGCGTCTCCACGGCGGGCCTTGCCGGCTAGGAAAGGATACCGCAGTCCGGAAACTCACGCAAGCTGTCAATCAAATGACGTCAACCCGATAAGAAAAACATAATCCTTATGCACTGCGTGATTCGAACCACCATCCTGCCGTTCCGCAGTCGAGCATGCTAACGACTACGCTACTTACGGCTTTTTTTGTCTTTATTGCCTGTTTCGACAGACTACGCTACTTACTGCAAACGCATATGTGATTCTCCTTGCAAACAATTGCTATTATTTTTCAATCTTTTTAGGCTGCCCCAACCTAACGAATAGGGACACTTTATTTCTCGTACTTTTTATCGTCCCACAATAATTTTTGCAAACAATTGCCCTGCTTGCACCGTCTAGCGTAGGGAGGGTGCGGCCAGGGCAACTGTTTTTTCTTTGGCCCAATCTAACCTCTGTCTAGCGTAAGGTAGTGGCACGGGGACAACCACACTAATCTGCGGGCTATAGTCGCACAATAATTTTGTCTAGCGTACGGAATTATTTTTCTTTCTTTTTCTCTGCCCATATTATTATATGCCTAGCGTCAGGACGCTGGAGAGTGCTTGCGGAAAGGCGTCGAATCAGACGAATGCCTCCCAAACGCCCTCTATTGTGTGCAGCATTTATGATTCTCAAGCAATTGTGTACTTAGCATCTCAACCACACATCAGTGACACAGCAGCAACACCGCGCTAAAGGCTTTCGCCTCACCGCACTTTAGGTCAGCAAAGTGTCCCCCCCCCCCCCCCCCCACTTGAATTTTTCTCAGTGCACGGAAAAGCCTACGTTCTTTCTCAGCTTTTACGAGGTTTGTAATATACCAGGCCCGGGCTTCTGACTGGCCGCTTTTATTACGAAAGCACTACTCCAGACAAACCAGCCACGAGCGAGAATCTTGTCTTGGGAGGGCGAATCTTGCCTTGTCGGACTTGGCAGGGCGTAGCGCCACCTGTAGGTCACGTGAGTTTGTGGCGCCATCACAACCTGCCCACCGAATTCTGAGCAAAATGAGCACCGTGGCAGGTGGCAGTTAAATTAATGATTGGTCGCGAGGGTTGCTAGGGAAGACAACATGGGTCGCACAGTCCCCGCCGGTGGCAGCACCTTCCTTCGCAGGGGAGCGGAGCAAAGCTTACTTTCTGCACCACCTCTATGGGCACTGCTGCTCACCTGGACGTCCCGCGGACGTCCTCTGGACGTCTACGGGAGTTTTAATGTCTATTGGGACAGCGCCAGGAGTGGTATGAAGACTCCCGGGAATCTGTGAATGTTAAGAAGAGAATGACCAATTCTGCATATATGGGCATTAACTCACTAAAGCTATCGCCTCATACTTTGAGGCGGAGCTTAAAGGGGCTATGACATGGTCGTTCTTCATATTGCAGTTTTGTGCTTCAGTAACTAATACAAGAGCTTATGATTCAATTTCCGAAATTTGGCTCCCCTGGACGCGCTGTATATTCCAAAAACTGCGATCGAAATTGAGAACGGGAAACTCCTCCCACCGGCAGCGACCGCCATATTGAACGCTCTCGTGACGTCACCAGGGCATGCACGGAGAAACGCCGCCTGCTCTCGTTGCTGCAATATGCGCAGCAAGGTCTCATTCCGCCTCTACTTTTGCAGGCGATCGAAGTAGCATTCGTCCCCCATATATGAGGGACTGGTGCCGCAAAAGCGGTAATAACAGTAACGCAGTTTTTCTTCAGTATAGGTAAGGTCCGGTCACACTATAGGCCGATGCGACGGCGATCGACGGTCGGTGGGCTGGTCGGCACGCAAAGGCCGTCGGTGACGTACTGGTCTGTCACGCTAGACCGACGACGACGCCAGCACGATCAACGAGCGCGCATCGTATTAATGTTAAGAGTCAGCTTTGTGGGAACCAGAAGAGTGGGGCAGGGGACACGTTGATATGACATTCTATAAACATAGGAATTTTAAAACTTATTGGACCTCATGCTAGCCACGGCGACATACGCGATGTGCGTGCACCAGCGAAGATGTGCTTTCAATCAGTGCCTGCGCATAGAACCGATCGGCGAGGCAAGCGACACGGGAAGAAAATGCCACACGACGGTGCCGGTCGTCGCGCCGCCTGGGCTTGTGCGGCCGAGCGAAAGCTTCACGCCCGGTGAGGCGACGGCCGGAAAAACTGCGCTTGTGTACCTCATCCGTATCGAAAAAAGCAAAACGAGCGGCTACGTATCAATCTTCACACTTTATTACTAATCAGTGAGAAACTTTTGCCATATTCTTGAATTTCGGTCGACGGTGGACCGCCGGCCCCTTTCGTGACGAGGCCTAGCGAGTACGCAGGATTCGTGTGTGCGATTTCGGCAATTGCGGAGAGCGAATTCGCAAGTTTTAGCGCCTGCAAATAGCTGTCGTGCGTAGTTTTGGCTACAGTGCCCTCAAAGCGACGGCTGCCTACATCGCAGGACGCGAGTACAACAAGGGGGAAGTGCCGATATGTGACACGGTCTGCATGGCATGTGAAGAAAGCAGCCGGCAGCAGCCGGCGGCATCGACTGTAGACAACAAATCTGGTTGTTTTCATTAATTCAAGTAATGTCCGAACGTATTTTTAGTCAAAGCGATCTCAAATTAAATTTTGGTGACATAAGAGAAAGCAGATACAATTAGCGGGAAGCGCCGGTATCCTACGCGAAGCGTTTCCCAAGTAGGCGATATAGCATCCTCGGCGCTTATTGCAGCGTTATCATGGTGTGTAAATGAGTAAAAGTGCAATTTGTGAGCAAGAGTACGTAATATTTAAGATAAGGAGGAGCCACCTTGCGTTTTATGCCACGCAAAAGAGCAGTACTGTTTGCGCAGAGCCATGTAAACAACCTCTGCGCGGGGCGGCAGTTGTCGTAATCGTCGCACTCCTGGGGCACAATGCGCACGCACAACAAAATGCTAAATCCTGTACGATTATTTCGAAGCACTCATTTAGACGGCGGCGACTATTCATCGGTGAGGGCAGTGAAAGCATTCGAGTCGCTTAGGGTTTTGCAAGCGGCTTGGTTCCTGCAAAAGGGTTCTCGAAGGAAATGTATATATATCTTCGACTTACAAACGCGTACATGCTGCGGAAAAGTCGCACACGGCCCTTTTTTCTGCTCCTTTCGTGCCTCAAGGTTACTGTAGTACCACCTTTTGATAATTTGAGTTTAATTATCGAGCCGATGAATAGCGGACAAGAACTTGGTAGCTAGCTACAAAACGCCGCGGCTTTCACGGCGCACATCGGCGAAGGCATGCACGGCACGGGCCGCTTTCCACATACGGGAGCACTTGACTGCTCAAAAGAGGCCCCACGAATAACATACGAACAGCATGCTTCTAAGCGTGAATACTAAAGCAGGGGTCCATCGATGTCTGTTTCCTCAACGATCGGAAAACGGGCGCCACAAACAAGTCCGCTTTCCCAAGGATCACTCAGCTCGCGTACAAAGTCGAAGGCTTCCCAAAACAAAATACGGAAAATGCATTTTATTTCGCTAAACTAAAAGAAAAAACTTTTCGAGCGACCGCTGTCGAAGGTGTGCATGCAAGCACCTCAACAGCTCGCAGCAGACGACGCGGGGCGTGTATGCCCTCGTGACGTCAGCGATTAGAGGTTGCCACACCAGCAAGCAGTTCGCAGAAGAAACGAAAAAAATCGTTTTAGAAATATTTTCCGCACAGAATCAACTGAAAATTCAGGGAGTTACAATTTAACCTGTCGTGAATTAAACGCGATAAGCAAAATATGCGTAAAAATAGGCTGTCATGGCGCCTTTAAGTGTCCCGCTAATTGAAGAATGAACACATGCTTTCGCACCTCTACGAGATTTAACTCCGTTAAACTACTACCACTTATATATAACTGCGCTATAGACGGGAAAATAAGGAAGTGGCACAAACATGAGCACAGACTAGCAACTGAAAGAAATTTTACTGCAGTGACGGCAATATGTACCGAGGGCCACGCCCACAGCATAAAAACAAAAAGTTTGAAACCAAGCAGCAAGATTCACCGCGTTCTTAGAAATCATGAAAACTGATCTTTCTTCTTTTCAAAATGATAGATGGTGCGTTCACGCACTTCACTCCTCCTTTATCGATGACATGTGCTACAAATAATTCGCGCACAGGCTTGTATCTCCTCAGAACCTTGTTTTTGTCAAGATTCGCGGTGCAATTGCAGGTGGCCACCTGTTCAGGCAGATTCTTTCTCGCGCTGTCTTTGAGATCCCTGTTATGTTCTCTGAGCCTATAATTTAAAAAGCATCCAGTCTGTCGTATACGTATGATGACCCCCAGGACCCCCGTCGTAGACCACTTCTTTTTTGCATTCGGCGGAAGCCATCCCGTGTTTCTTTCCGCACTGTTTTGGCGGCTTTCTTGTAGACTGACCATTTCTCAAAGTTTTTCCAGTTTGTTAGGTTCAGAAAAACCGACCTTATTTATGTGTGTCACGAACCAACTAGCCCGGTTAATTCCGCTCCTGGCACAACCACTTTTTTATTGGAGGAGGGGCGAATACCATCGGTCCATGGTTGTCCGCCTGCCAGCTATAGATATGGTGTAGTTAATGGTATAGCCTACTGGGCTGTATCACTGTCCGCAGCCGGAGTAGTTATGGCCGGGACCCACGCTCTGGGCTTGCGGAGAGTAATCAACGTGCTGCCTGCGGCCATGCGATCGGGCAGCCGCCCACTGCCGGATGAGATGAGGGGTCTGGGCTGATCCAGGCATGGCACGTGCGAATCTGGCTTCAAATTGCGGCAAAAAAAAGTTTAAAGTGGATATGCAGTACGATCTGCCTCTCGGTCCGGAAGGCGTTCCACCTAGCCGCTGCTTGTAGTTCTCTGATTATGAAGAGCTCGGTGCCTGACTGGGAGTTGCAGCTGGGCAGACCGAAAGAATTTCCCATTTCTACGCGCTACTGGCTTCTCGTTAACATCTTGACTGCGTTTGAGTCTGTGTAGATTTTCCCGTAGAACTCATCTGCTATTTTAACTCTATTATACATAACGACACTGCTCTCTTGGTCTCTTAACTCATTCATCTGATTTTTGCCTGTGCCTAGCTTTCTCTTCAAAGCTTTTAGGATAACTCCTTCCTGTGAAGCATGCTCGATTGTTACCATAATAAACTTCCCAATATCGGTTACTTGCGCTGCTTGATTGGTTAGAGGCTTTCATATCTTGGCGTTTCTTAATCAGATCTTTCGCGTCCTTAGAGGGCTTGCTGGTATCCTCTCTGACCATCCTACCACCTACTTCTGCTGCGCTCTTCGTAATGATAGCTGTGAGATTAACTTTCATCGTTTGAACATTAAGGTCGTTTTCCTGAATTGAAGCCGAATATCTGTTCTGCTGCGAAATCCTGAATTCCTCTGCATTCCTTCTCACCTCTTAACACGTTGATTGACTTCCGCCTCACTAGTTTCTTCCGTTTCCTCTTCAACGTCTAGGCTAATTCGAGACCATTGACAGTTTGCCAGATTCCAATTACAGTTTTCTACACAAATTGTATGGCGGAGGTGACATTGCCGACATTGATGACGAGCTATTGCAAGATTTCTGCTCAAAAGGTTCCGACTTCGTACGCCAGGCTTCTCTTCCGCGCTAAGTATGGCTGCGGTGTCAATAGCTTGTCTTTCCCACCTTTCCTTGAACCCGGTAGTACTAGGCAGAAGCATCTGCGGCATACACTGCATAGCAAGCGTCGGATGTACAAGACATTCAAACCTATTCCTCTATTCCTTCAGTATGTGGCTCATGGGCGAAAGTCGTAACGATGGCCGCAAAAAGGTGGTAGCATTAAGCGCGATAAAATCAATGCCTTATCGTGACGGGGTTGTTGTCGCTTTATAACTCCCCGCTATTCAACACTCAAGTGTTGGCAGCCTGATAAACAGTATCGAAAGCGTAACTACTGCTGCAAAAGAAGTCATCGTACATGCAGTCCATGTTTTTTTTTTATTACACACCTAAAATGTCGCATCATATTCTGCGCAATGTAGACTGCAGTGAGACGCGTTCATTACATTCGGGCAGGCGTTTTCACCGCCCATAAAGAAGTGCAAAGACTGAAATGAAGGACAACTCCGGTCAGGTTGTATGAGTAACAGACCATATTCCCATATTTAAAAAAGTGTGACTATAACAAAGCGAAAAGGAAAAAAAGCATGCGTGCACTTGATTCCTTGTGACATTATCGGCATTTGTATACATGGATGTAGTAACTACATCTCCGCTAGGTGCTTCTATTCCCAGTGTATTAAATCTAGAAATGTCCTCTGCGTTAGGGTACGATTGACAAAGGCGTCAGGGATCAACAGTCGTCACTACGGCGCCTTCCTGGCACAGGCCTCGTTGCAGACGGCCATCGAAGAAAACTGGTTTCTGCCGGCCAGGCACCGGTGGCCGCCGACCACGGCTGCGGAGGTGCGCTGGCAGGTGGCGCAGCGAGAAGTGCGCGAAGTAGGGAAAGTGGAGGTGGCGCCGCTCACAGGGCACGGCGCGAGGCTTGCCGCAGGAAGAGTGCCGCTGTGCTCGATGGCCGGCGCACCGGCCGACGCACTCGGCGGCCGTGGCAAAGACGGCGCTGTCGTTCGACGGACACGTTCCCGAAGGGAAGCTCCACAAGTGGCAGCGGCCGCCGTCGTAGAACCACCAGCTATCTCTCATGTCTTCCCTGCAATAGGCAGACAGCATGGTAGGGTGCTTTCAGCCTGGATCGCTTTTCACTGTGGACGCCAACTAGAATTTAGCCAGGTTGCGAAAGTGGATCAAGCTACGCAAAAATACTTGCAGTACGGTTACGACTATGTAACGCGAGATTCAGTGGCAGCTGATTATAGCATTTAGTTTTGGGGATATTTTGAGGTAGAAAAGATAAAGGGACTACATATCGCACTGGTGTAGTGGTCAAGTGATGCATTCCTGCATTGGCAGACGGCTGTTCCAAGCAGAGCCACCCCTAGGCTTATGCGACCCAGGTTGACCGTTATATAAGGTGAGTGCGTTAATGACCGGTGGGTGCGTTAATGATAAGTCATTAACGCACCCACCGGTTACGCCGACGACGGCGACGCGCAAGCTAGGGACGGGCGCCTAACAGCTCTCGCTGTAAAAATAGAATGACGAAATGAACGCACGCTGAATAATGTACAGTCTTGGCCAAAGGTCTCAAGGTAAAATGCTTTTCGCTTCAACCACATAACAGAGCTATTGCGGCACTATTAAAGACCGAGTTAAATGCTAGCAAAATGTTTCTTCTTGCGGTACAGAAGTTTTCTGCTTGACTGGTGTTTTGAATAATCCGCTACACGGAGCAATCTATAGGAACATTCATTTCGCTGCAGCTGAAGGCTGTGGCCTTAAAACTTTTGACCAGTGCTTCACTATAGTTATGAACAGTTAGCAGACAGGAGAAAACAAAAGGCTTGGACACCGTAGGAGGCTCATTGCGAAGTAAACATTTTGACAGATTTGCCTTTCTGGTTGGGTTTGAAGACATAATGAACTGCACATCTCCAATCAAAAATTTTACTTTAAAGGGGCTCGGAAACGCCTTCCGGGGGGAGCACATTAACTCGCTTAATCACTGCACTGTGCTGCCATGAAAACCAGAGCCATATAATACCCTTCTACTTGCAGCAGACGACCCACAATTATGCGTCAAAGTTGGCGAGCCCTTCCCGGCGACTTTTTCATGCCCGCACCCTCTTCCGTCCCCCGCATCTGTGTAGACAAGGTGAGAGGTGGCCATTGGTTAGATTCTTCCAGACGTCAGGCAGCTACCGTGGCCGCGGCCAATAAGCCGCTTAGCTCCGGCGGATCGGGAAGCTCCTCTCCCAGAGGAGGGGTCGGCGAAGGAGCGCCTACCTTCCAGCGTGCAAAAAGTGACGAGAGGAGAGGGAAAGGCACGAATACATTGAAATTCAAATGTTAACTACCGATAACTCAGCTTCTACAAAGCGCATTTAAAAAAATTACTGCCGGGCACTATTCGTGAAGCGGCGTGCTTCAATATCCCAGGCATGCCGCAACTTTATTAGAGCCCCTTTCACAGCCCCTTTAACCTAACGTTTCGAAGCCGACTCGGCTCCTTCATCAGGGGTGACTGAGGGAAGTAGCTAGCGTCTTTTAAGTGAGGAGGGGAGGGGGGGTGTGAAAAGAACGACAGCTGTGTCGCGAAAGGCGCGGGGGAGGGGGTTTAGGCTGTTAGTCAAGCTGGCCCACTACAGGGAGGCGCTGAATGGCGACTTCTTTTCGTTGTGTTGAAGAGCGAAGTCCCTGGGCATATACTGCGGGCAGGTTTCCTTTTGTGCGGTTGATATTGTTCGGGGTGGTTTGGATATGCCAGGATTCCAGAAGGAGCCTTTTGTGGTAATTTGTTTCGGTTCCGAGGACGCGGGTTTCTTCGAAGTTGATTCTATGGTCGGAGTCCTCGGAATGCGTGGTGTCTGCTATTTATCCCATACAAAGAGGACCAGAAACTCACAAAACAGGGTCGAATGTACAGAGAACCGCATATGCTTGTCTGCAGACGTCGACACCGAGAAAACCTGGGGTCCGTTACAGGCCCATCCTAGCTAAGCATGTATCAGCCAAGGCTGGTTCTGTGGTGTAGAGTTGGCCAGCGGTTTCTACCACAATGCAGAGCTTGGGGTAGGCTGGTGTGTACTTTTTGGTATTTCCTGGTTTTGTCGGTTGAAGTGCTATTACTTATAATAAACTGCACATCTCCAACCAAAATTTTAACTTTAACCCAACGTTTCGAAGCCCACTCGGCTCCTTCACCAGGGGTGACTGAGGGCAGTATGGAGGGGAGGGGGGGGGGTGTCAAAGGAACGACAGCTGTGACGCGAAAGGCATGACCAGATTAAATTAATAAGCTGTACAGCAGGAGCCCGCTGGGCATGCCACCGTTTACTCAAGTACGGGGACAGAATCTACATGCAACCATGGTTTGATTGGAAACAGTTTATGGGTTTATGGGGGATTTAACGTCCCAAAGCGACTCAGGCTATGAGGGACGCCGTAGTGAAGGGCTCCGGAAATTTCGACCACCTGGGGTTCTTTTACGTGCACTGACATCGCACAGCACACGTGCCTCTAGAATTTCGCCTCCATCGAAATTCGAAATTCGACCGCCGCGGCCGGCGGTCGAACCCGCGTCTTTCGGGCCGGCAGCCGAGCGCCATAACCACTCAGCCACCGCGGCGGCTATTGATTGGAAACAGTGACACAGGCATTATAAACTGACTTTTTATGGGTAATTTCCCTGTAATAACCGAATATGGGTTAACTTGTTTGCAATCGACTGAGTAGCCTCTGGCTTCCAAGTTATTGGTCCTGTGTGGGTGTCCAACCATTCGTGCCCGCTTTCAGCTTCTAGGCTGAGCTGTCGATGTCCTGCGCGCCATCGTTTGATCACTCGACAAGACCTCCATGCATGCCTCGTTGCTCAAGGGTACACTGGTGCTCCTCACGCATCGTGGATACACACGCAGTCAAGAAAAATATCAACTTTCATTTTACAGCCATGATGATGATGATAATAATTGATTTTTGGGGAAGGAAATGAGGAGGTGTCTCATATATCGGTAGACACCTAAACCGCGAGCCGTAAGGCAAGGGATAAACGAGAGAGTGAAAGAAGAGGTGCCGTAGTGGAGGGCTCCGGTATAATTTCGACCACCTGGGGATCTTTAACGTGCACTGACGTCGCACAGCACACGGGCGCCTTATCGTTTTTTTCCCTGCATAAAAACGCAGTCGCCGCGGTCGGGTTCGAACCCGGGAGCTCCGGATCAGTAGCCGAGCGCTCAAACCACCCAGTCACCGCGGCGGGTACAATAAGTAAACTTTCAATTTTCAAAATGCAACTTTCAATTATCAGTTTTTTCTTCTTTCCCTCCCTCCTTTATCCCTTTCTTTACATCGCGGTTCGGGTGTCCACCGAGATATGTGAGACAGTTACTGTGACATTTCCTTTCCTCAAAAACCTAACCAAACTAGTGAGCCGACGGCGTTCATAGAGTTCATTGGCGTTGACAACTTTGCAAAGGCCGTTCATTTTCATGAAAGGAAAGGCGCACAACCAGCTCCGTAGGTCTGTGGAGACCTCAATCTCGCTTTCATGCCCGTGGCGTTGGTGTCCGACTGCAAAAGCCTTCTTTGATTGCGTTCCGCACACTGGATAAAGAGCGCGCCTTCCCTGCCAGCCTGGGAGGTGGCATGAATTAAGTTAATTGTTGATCGCGAGAGATTGATCACCAAATGAACGCTGCGGCCCAGCTATTGCTGCAGTGCCACTTGTCAGCCACAACGCTGCCAGCGCTAATGCATTCAGGCCACAACTCTCTCTACCACCGCCACATGTATCAAAGCACGCGTGAGGCGTCCGTATACCCAGGGTTCCAGCTAGATATGCGCCCTTCCTTTGCTCAAAGCCATCGCCGTCTAGAACATTGTCAACGCCAATGAACAGAGGGAACGCCGCCATCTTTCGCTTTGTATATCCTGGATTAGTTGAGCTTATCCGCATTAATTTTTTTTCTGGTTGCAGTGGAACAGACACTCCCCAAATGTTGCCGCTTCTGGTTTTCCCTACGGGGTCTAGGCCACCTTCTCCGCTTCAGACCGCCGTATATAAGAAAGGACGCGGAAAAGGCGACCGGGAATAGTTATATGCTAACAGAAGCGGCCGCTGTCCGCGCAGCGCTCGTGGCGCGTTGGGACTATACCCTAGCGGAGCCATTCGTCGGTAAAGGCAGTTGTGGTACTCGTGAACAGCCCCTCAGCAATGGCAGCACAGAGGCCGCGATGATCGGCAGTGTGCCAGACGTCGCTTTTGCGTGGGCCGACACGACACACGGCTGCGGCGTATGCCATTGAAAATTTAAAATTGGTTTTGAAGAATGGAAATGACGCAGCAACGATGTCATATCTTGGTGGACACCCAGACCGCGCCTTAAGGGAAAGGATGAAGGAGGAACTAAGAGAAGAAAGGTATAAAGAGGTGTCGTAGTGGAGGGCTCCGGAATAATTTCGACTACCTGGGGATCTTTAACGAGCACTGACATCGCCCAGCACACGGGCGCCTTTTGTGTTTCGCCTCCATCGAAACGCGGCCGCCGTGGGCGGGTTCGAACCAAATAAAAAGCACTAAAGCTTTTTTTGATGTCTTTAAAACAGCGCATTACAAATTCAAACATAGACACAAGAAACACAGACAAATGGGCGATCCGGAGCTTTTTTCCACTTTCTATAAACATCAATCCTTGACCCATAACTTCCTGTTGCGCTCAACAAATAATATTCATGAACACAGTGTCAAGCAGCTGCATTCCTATTTTGCTAATATATGATTTCTACTGCTATTTTTGTTCTGTTAGCGATATTCAATATTTAATTGCACATATTGATGTTATTACTCTTTTGTTGTTTTGCTTTGTGTGAGATCTCTTTGTGATATGCATCATGTATGCTAAATGCTGTGTGTATGCTATGGAAATAGTATAGATCAGTTTCATTTGTGAACATTTTGGGTGTATTTTTTGTAAACACACGCTACTGCCATGCACATGCACATGCACGCACGCACGCACGCGCACACGCAGAGAGAGCGTTGCAGCACACACTCGCACTGAGCATTGCACATCATACTATTCGTCAATACTATTGTCAACCTAATATTGCGGTAGTGACAGATGTGTGTGGCATGCATTGGCGTGGACAGTGTTGTAGCAGTAACACGGCACATAGAGCATGCGCGTTGGCGTCGACATTGCTGCATAAACGTGGCATTTTATAATGGCAAATTGGCACGATGGTGAAAAAGCTCAAGATGCACATAACTGGCTCCATAGACCTCGATCGTGCTTTCAGGTAAGTGACGGTGGGGCCTACCTGCAAAGACCCATGCTTTCCCACAATGTTTCGTACTTAGCAATACTAAACCACCAAACTACCAGTAATTTGTTGTCTAAATTTGCAGGATTGTTTAAATTCAGCTATCACGCACTTTTATTTCACAAAAATCCGGCTTCCACTGCTTCGTTTCCTGCCAGGCGGCACACCGTCGGAACCAAGCTGGCCGTAGGGTGCCTCAAGGCACCCAAACTGACGACTGGGGTATTCAGAATGATCGCACCGACAGTGCGGTGATGCGCCAAAATTCTTGAAAGCCAGTCGCAGTCGGTCTGCGACGACAGCGACGCGAATTGGTGTCGCAAAATGGCTCATATACACTGTACGGCATTGACAATCGCTCTATGTGAAGTTGGATTTAGGTATCAAAAATGAAAATTTGTTTTTGAGGAAAGGAAATGACGCAGTAACTGTCTCACCTATCACATGGGCACACGAACCCCACCATAAGGGAAGGGATAAAGGAGGAAGGGACAGAAGAAAGAGGTGCGGTAGGGAAGGTCTCCTGAATAATATCGACCACCTGGTGATCTTTAACGCATGGGAGTCTTTTGCGTTTCGCCTCCATCTAGAATGAGATATCTGACCTAGAATACCGACCCGGCATGAAAAATACGCAGGGCAGCTAACACAAGCGGTCATGCATCTTTATTGGTGTTCCAAATTTTGGTACGAACAAATGAAAACTACAAGTATCATGCAATACCGTAACACTACACAACACGAAGCGAAGAACCCAGCCAATTAATGTTTGCATAGACAGCAGCCAGGAAGCCAGAGTACTTGTCCCATGTCAATGCTGCTTCAATGAAGCCAAGTGTTCAAGCGGAAAACTTGGTATGAATTTTATTGAACACACTGCAAATTACATCCAAAAGAAACTTTGTCCAAATCACCAGAAGTAACCTCCAAAGCTACACGCTGCACCCGATATAACACACTCGGTAACTGCCAAGCTTGTTGAAACATCGGAAAGAATATGAAAAATTACGCTATACATCCTTCAATGAAATAATGCACACCTTGTATGAATCACATAACTACACTTTTGGCATATCCCAATTCCAGTTAACACCCTTCTTTTCAAATATTAGCATTTCTAAGTCCTTTATACTTTGACAATTTTAGTTCGCATACAATGCATACGAGCATGCGACTGAGATTCATTGCTTAGCTTCTAATTTTAATACTTTATGCTTAGAAAAGGCCCCTAAGCCAAGGATTTGAAGATCCCTACGTTGCATAGCAGAGCTTCCATTGCCATCTGCCTGCTCCTCCTGACATACTTAGCCCTTTTGAGGCATGAGCGTTGAAACCCATCTCGTAAACTAAGACGTTAAGCTAAGAGATCGGGGAAATGTCATTACATTCGACATGTAGAAACCTGGAAGCATTCGGGGCCTTTCCAGAGCATACCATGCTGAAATTGCACAACTATCCTAGCCAGACCAGTAGCACTGTTATTCATAAAAATGACTGCAGTCGCAATTCAAATCAAAATATCTAAAGACAACATACGTCTATGCCGGATAATAATTCCATGCCCAGATGCTACATAGAAAAAACTTCAATTTCAGATCCTTAGACTGCTTGGTGTAGCACCATTCTTCCGTTTTGAAGACCTAGCTTCCCCTGCCCTCTGCCTATTTACTCTCACACAAGAAGTTAACCCCTCTTGAGCGCATCAGTGTTCCAAATGGTCTCTTCAACTATGAGACCCAGCAAAGCAGCAAGCAGAGGAATGGGGTTTGTCATCAACTTCTCATGAAGGAACCTCGCAGGCTTCAGGGGGCTTTATTTACCAAATGGTAACGGCACAACTTTTCCGACCAAATTCTCAGTGAAGTTTTTGTGACAACATTTACAAAAAAAAAGTTCCAATACAAATTTAAAGCAAACCAAGATGTAAAGACAACTGACCAAAAAAATTGCTTCAACAACTTTTGAAAGCAAACCATATGACAACATTTACGCACAAAAAGTTTCAGTACAAATTCAAAGCAAACCAACATGTAAAAACAAACAAAAAAGTTCCTACGACAACTTTGGAAAGCAAACCAACTACTGACAAAAAAAGGCACACAATGAAGGAAAAAGAAAGGCAAGAAATTAGAAAGTAAAGCATTGGTAGAAACAAAAGTGTTCCCCAATTTTTTGTGGCATAAAAAATGTTTAACTAACTAAATGGAAAAAAATAAAGCAATTCTATTTTAGGAAGAGTGCCTTACTCATCATTTCCAGAGAAAAAAAAACAGAGGGCTTTCAGTCACCATAACACCTCACAGAGGTTCCAAGATGAATCTTGAAAAAAGTCGAATATTTTTAGAGAAAAGTACAGGAGTGAGATGCTGCACTGACTAACTGCCGCATCACAAGAACACATTTTTTGAAATTGTTACGAATAAATCAAGATGAAACATAATTGCGCACATCAATAAATGCATGAGACGCTTAAAAATCATTTTCAGGCAGAGAAAACAAAAATAAAAAATAATCATGAGTGCTTCTCAAGCCCCACGTATGTGAAAATCGTGTTAGCATCCACACAAATTGCGCAACACCAATTGTTTCTGTGAAGCAATTGGAAGAACACCAATTGGTTCAATATATTCTTGGCTGCAACAGGTTAGACAACACTGCTCTACCTGTATTACATCCAGGCATTCCTAACTTGTTTATATTGTTTACTGCAACAACACATATGTGTCATGCTAACTCATTACAATTCATTCAATATAATCATGCGAAGAAAATGAGCCACTGGCCACAAGTGGCTGAATCAAGATATATGCTTCACTGCCTAAATAAAGAAAACCAAGTCAACATACTTCACTGAAATACGATACAGAAAACATACCATGACTACACGTCTGATGACGACATGCCTACATGGCTAATGAAAAAAATAAGATGTCTGCTTGCATTTTTCAATTATAAATGTACATCATAAATCATTCATTCACCCACTCTCCTGGTTAAAGTCTGAAAAAATTCGCTATAACAATCTGGCAAACACTTGGGACATTTGAAAAAATAGATAACTTGATAAGGAATAGCATAAATTTATTGCACAGTTTCATAAATTCATAAACAGATTAATGCTCTCGAACAACCAGAAATTCTCCAATAACAATACAAAAATGCCTGCTCTGAAAACTTGATGGCTGTATTCATGGGCAGTACATGTTATTTAGTTCAACAAAATCACGGAATAATGACACCCGCAATTCTTGAACCAGTATCCGTTAATTTTACAAAATCTGCCCATGGGCACAAACAAAAAGATATCAAGAAAGAAAACGCCAAAAAAGTCAAGCGTCAAGCATCCATCAAGAATCAAATTGCACAAGACATATCGAATTCATTGCTCTCCTAAGGTAAAGCGGAAAAAAATGTGCCATCTAGTACAGATAAACTTTGAATCAATGACTTACTGCCACGCAGCAGCTCCTGCAGCGAAGGCCTCAGGCATGAACCTTTCCACAAACAATCAGACACGCCCTTCACATCGCCAGTGTTCTCACCTGAAAAAGCAACCCTTACTACAGAGCCATGGTAAGGCTTAACCCATCCCTGCTTCTATTAGACGCCGGCGCTTCGTTCATGAACTGCCATGGGAACATGCGGTGGTCGATCACACACACCTGCTTAGCCTCTTTCCGTGCTCCTTAGATGCTGTGTGCAGGTGTGCAGGAGGAGGCAGAGTGCGCAAACCTCCCTTCCCACCTTCCTCACACCAGCGAACGTCAGCAAACCCCGAACGCCAGAGTTTAAAGGTAAAAGAGGGTTGAGGAGAGGCACGGGTTGTGCTCCGTGTGCAGTGACTGGCCGGCAAGGAAGGCCAGCTTGTGGGCGTACTGGCACGGGGCCGGCACGCGGACGGTGCCCGGCCAGTTGAAGTAGAGGTGGGTCAGTTTATAGGCCAGGCGCTGCATGTGGTCCGGCTTGAGGCCCGTCGTGTCGTAGATGACGTTGTAAAGGGTCGGGGCCACGGTGCCCTGGCGCACGCTCTGCGACACCAGGAAGAAGTCGTACCGCTCGGGGCGCGTCACATCGCTGTCGACCACGGTGCCCGGCGGCGGGTTGGTCATGCGCTCACGGTTGGACAGGAAGAAGCGCGTGGAGATGTGCTTGGTGACCACCACGAAGGCCAGCTTGTGCTGCACGCCCGGGAAGAGCGCTTGCAGCGAGGCCACAATCTGATTGATCTCCCACTCCTTCACCTGCGCCGCGAACACACGAGACATGCTTCAGTCGCGCCCGCTGCCGCCACCTGCATCACCTGCCAGTGCACTTCTGCTGACAGCAGAGGCCATTGGAAGTTACCGAAAAGTCATTGGACGATTGGTGGCTCAAAAGCAGGGAGGAGACATAAGGTTAAATGTACAGGACTGAAAACGGAGAATTGCAAAACCAATTTATAACAGTTAAATAAAAAAATCCTATGAGATCACTGCGACCCCCGCACTGGAGGAATGCGAAAGCATTGACGCCTCCTTGCCCCTCTTTGCCTAAATAAAGTGCCATTATTGCCCATTTCGAGTTAAAAAAGTTGGCGCCACGCTTCGTTTTTAACAGAGGCCATTAGAAGTTACCAAAAAGTCATTGGACGATTGGTGGCTCAAAAGCAGGGAGGTGACATAAGGTTAAAAGTACAGGACTGAAAACGGAGAATTGTAAAATCAATTTATAACAGTTAAATAAAAAAAAACCTATGAGATCACTGCGACCCCCGCACTGGAGGAATGCGAAAGCATTGATGCCTCTTTGCCCCTCTTTGCCTAAATAAAGTGCCATTATTGCCCATTTTGAGTTAAAAAAGTTGGCGCCATGCTTCGTTTTTAAATTTGGCGCCACGGTTCGCTCCGTATACACTTCCGGTTTTTCAGATTTGGCACCAAGCTTCAGCTCCACCAATTTCCTGTGTTTTAAATTTGTGCGCCATTTGTGTTTGGCCCCGCCCACTTTTGGGACATTTTTGGCTCTGATTAATTACTACCCAACTAGCACCTCATGATTCCTCCTTCGAGATTTTTTGATGCTGAATCTAATGCAAACATTGTTTTCCTTATAACTCAATTCGTTCGAACGTTATCGTGATGACAAGCTCCTAATGACATGAAACCGCATAAAATGCCATGCAATGCTTACGTATTATTAAAATAAAGCCGATCCGGGGCCAGCTGTGCACGCGCTACCTAGGGCTCCAGGTAGTGGCGTATGGTAACGGGACTGCACCAGGAGCTTTCACCCAAGCCCCAGTGGCAGCCGTGTTGGTGTACATTGATGGAACGTAGTGGAAGCATGTGCGCAAGTCTAACCTGATTATCGCCACTTGCTCGGGCTTCGAACATCCAATTTACATGTTGCACATCATCATACAGCCCCCGTCATCTCATGTGAAAACCACCAAAAAAACATTATGCTAAACCTTTCGATTACCGCACTGCATTGCCGCGAGCCTGGTCCCGAGCAAGGCGTGCATGCCTGTCACATACTTTGTAGCCATGATGACATCCTCACGGAAAATCGACCGCCCACGCAGGTGCCATCTGCAAAGTTTCCAATATCCGCACATTTTGTCATGCTATTCTGAACTCCCGCGAATCAAATCAGTGCGTACGTACATGGCAGATGCTCAGAGCTCCAGCCTCTTGATTCCTAATCCTATTCTACTAGTCCGAAATTCAGCCTGCCTTGCTACAAAAAGTTACCGTTCTTGGAAGAAAATTTAAGTTTACTGTGGAATAAAAGCTTTCTGTAATCACTACAACGCCTCGGCAAAAAGTTAAGCGTGGTCCACTACTGCAGTTTCCTGCCGGATCACACTTCCAACACGGAGGCCGCATCATCTCAAGCAGATACGAAATGTAAAAATACCCGCGTAGTCTGCAATGTAAATGCAAGTCAAAGAACAGCTTGTAAATATTAATTAGCCACCGGTGGTCTAAATTATCCCCGTGCCCTTTACTACACCATATCTCGCGCAGCTTTCATGCAGGTTTGGTACGCTCAGTGCCAAAAGTTTTTAGGCAATTGAGTATATATGCCGTTCGGTCGAAAAGCCGTCGTCGCATTCAGCCCATCGTGTCGGAAATAATGGGGGCTGCGTAAAACAAATCTTACCATGCCAAGCGTTTTCCGCAGAACGTTCCGGATTGTCTCTTATGATTCAGCGTTTCGCGCAGCATAATGTTAGACTAGCTCGTGGCAGGAATTCCAACCGGCGTTTTATAATCTGGGCTGCGTAAAAAATCCTCTCATGCTAATTTGCGGTTCTAGTGATAGACGATTCATTGGTGTGGGTTAGGCGATGAAGAGTTAATGAATGGACTCCTTAGAATGGAAAGCCTAACTCCCTCCGCTATCGTGTTACACCGTTAAAGCGAAGCTTTAGTGTCCTCTCCAATTCATTTAATGTGATAGCATTAAGTGGACCATGAAGGCGAAAAACTCGCCAGCAGTGTCTACGTGAAGCATCCACCTGAAAGGGACTTCCCTCTCTCCACCCTCCACCTGTCAACTGTCCTCCTGCAGGGGAAAGGAGCAAGACGTGGGTCGATGGATGAGGAGCAGACCCCCGCTCAGAATATATAGCCTCCCAAAGAACGATGCGTGTGAAATTGAAGCTTCCTGGATCCATTACTTCTCGCACAGCTCGGGAAGAACAACATGGTTCTCAAAGGCCCACCGGTGGCTCTGTTCGAAACGGCCACCTTCCTGTGCAGAGGTATTCCTTACAAAAATTTCCTTTAGATAGTCAATAGACTGCCATAGACTAATGTCTATAATGTCTATAGGCTGTTTATGGACAAATGCTATAGCCTGTTTATAGACTTCTGTCTATAATGTCTGTAGACTCTTTGTGGACAAATGCTACAGAAACATCTGTAGGCAATAATAATCCTATAGGCAGTCTATACACATTATATATGTTTATGGCCATACAATTTTAGTTGACTTTTTTCCGTAGACAGTCTATAGACTATGAATTGACAAAAATATACATCTTTAGGAAACAGTAGTCTCTATAATAAGTTTATAGACTATCTATAGACCATTTTTGTAAGGGATATCGCATAACCACTCCCGCACTGCGCCGGTAGTGGTATGAGGACTTGCCGCAATCTCAGATTTTGCATAGAAAACAACTGGAGTAGACTGGGTAGTGGAAGACAATGGACTCAGAATTGGAATAGAAATATAATTACAATAAAATGAAAACTGAAATAGACTGGTGAGGCAAAGAAGAATGCTGTTATATTTCCTCTGCATCAATCCAACTGATTGCTCTAAAATGTTTTTTCTTCCCAGCTACGAAACACGCTACAGCAAACATTTATCAATAACGTGCAGTTTGACAGGGCCAAAATGACGAAGTCTGTCTCGCCAGGACATTTTAGCAACCCGCGAAATGCTTGCCGAGATGCAATGAATCCTCGCGCCCATGTATTTATTACCAGTGGTGACGAACGCCACCAGACAGGTCAATCATGTTATTTTCTAGAAAGATGGTTAGACAAATTCTTTCTGCGACCTTCAATGGCTGGCCCAGGCGGGAGAGAAGAAGATGGGATGCCTGCACCGTCCAAGCCGCCTAGTTTTCGAGGCCATACGGTGCCATATGCCAGGCCATAGTCACGCCTTCAAAATTCGATTTTCTAAGAGCCGCAAAGAGAAGGTGGGTGTGCTTCTCGACCAGTAAATGTTGGAAACACTTAATAACTGACATACCCTGCCAAGAACTCCTGCTGACAGTAATAGACTCTCGATGTATTTTTCCTGAAAGTCGAGAGAAACTATTGAAATGTTTTGAGGGGATGGCATTAGCATCGGCCAGCTACGTATCTCTCATTGAGACTATCCGAATAACCACAATAGTTATGTAGCAAGCGATTACAATTTAGCTAAGCAGCTTCCCTGTAAACCTGATTCGCTTGTATTTGGATGTTCATGGTTCATGGATTATATGGGTTTAACGTAACAAAGCGAGTTAGGCTATGAGGGACGCCGTACTGAAGGGCTCTGGAAATCTCGGATGTTTGCCACCACTACAGACACAGCGCAAAATGCCTGCACTACGAACCTTCATTACACTCCACATGCGCCTACATTATTTGACTTTATTTACATGATACTGCAGATCTCAAATGGTCCAGGAAGGATGGGCAAAAATTAGAAAGAATCAGCATTTGTAAAGCCAATAAATAACAATACAGTTCAATGGTCACAGTACACATTTTGGAGAGAGTATTTAAGCTCCGCTTTAACGATATGATGCGGCAGCATAAAAGGTTGATTCCCATATATGCAGAAGGTCGTTCTCTACATTCATAGAACCATGGGACTCCTCATACCTCTCCTGGCACGGTGGTGCAGCGGTTAAGCAATGAGAAACATGCCTGTGCCCTTCTGCGCCCCAGGTTTCTCTTTTTGAGCGACCAATCATTAACTGCCATCTGCGATGGTGGGCAGCTTGCTACCTATCCGCTAGGCAGGTTGCGACGCCGCCGCAAGGCCACGTGACCTAGATGGCCCACCTGCCTCCTGGGTTGCTTTGTGGGCACCACCTGCCATAGTCATGCTCGTGACTTTACTTACGTTTGTCAAGGACGCGTCCGTATGCAATGAAGGTCAAATTACCACGTGACTTCGCTACTTACAGCAAAAGTGGTTGCACAGCGCCTGAATAGGTAGATACCCATACTTTCGACTCGTTATATATGTGCTAGTATAGCGGCATCATTTGTATAAATTCTAGGGGACACCAGCTTGATGGAGAATGTTCAAAGTGGTGCCAAATGACGACGTGTTGTGGAGGATAAAACTGCTAATTGAGATGAAGCCCAAAACATGTGCGAGATTCGCACCGATGATCTTCCCATCCTAAACCGTACATTCCAAGGATGTTCAGGCGGCCATTGCGGCCGAACCGCCTGTCGGAGGGGATTCCGGTTGGTGTCACACGATTCGTCCTGTTGTGTTGCACACGTTTAAAACATTAATTATCTGACATAACGAAGAAATATACCGGATATAGCGAAGCTGGCTGTAAATATCAAAAGTAGTGCAAAATCCATGAGGTAGATGGCGCTGCTTGTGTCTTAGAAGGGATGTTTCCGGAAAGGAAACATTCGCAAACATTCATATTTACTCTTGTTCACGTTTGCTGAGCACACCGATGTAATACGGAGCTCCCGTAGCTAACACTCTGAAGTCGTACACTGGGGCAGCGTTGGCGGAGAAATTTTTCGCTCACAAGTCCAATGCCTGGTGTTCTGGGTAACAACGCCTCTGACGCTGTCGCGTTAAAACTGCAGGTAAACAGTACCATAAGAAATGCTCACCTGGGGGATCTGTCCGTCGGACACCCCGTCGCGGAAGAAGATGATGCGGTCGGGTGAAGCGCCGTCATTGCACTGCGAGTACTTGCGCAGCGCGTCAAGCAGCAGCGAGGCAAGCGAGTGGCCCAGCCCCTCGTGGGTGTCGTGGAAGGAGACGCGTGAGTACCACCGTGTCAGGCTCTTGTTTATGCTGGCCACGAAGGCGCCCGCCGAGCGATGGGGTGAGCTCGAGTCGCGGTAGGTGTCGTAGCCGATCACCATGGTGCTGACCAGAGGGATCTCCAGGCACCAGGCCTCACCGCCCAGCTTGCAGTTCAGCTGCACCGCCACCTTGGTGGCCACCGAGCGGATGTTCTTGCGGTTGCCGACGGTGCGCGCGAGGATCACCTGGAAAGTGTAGCAAAAACAATGAGGGCCATCGTCACCATTATGCACTGTACTGCATTAGCCATGGCTTTGCTTTCTTCAGTCTACTTGCCCCATCTGTACCAGTCTACTTGCCTCATCTTACCCTACAGCTCCTTGCAACGTTAACATTTACATACACATCGACCAACTTTCACACCTAGACAGCCCTCACATCGCTCTTGGCGTAAGTGTTTACAGCGTAGGGAAAAGAGGAAACAGCTAATCTTGACAGTAATATAGATTACAGCACGACCAACTAGACAGTCATGCTCCTGGCCAGAGAATTTCTCGGTGCTCAGCATGTCAAATGAAGGGATTATTCTCTTTGTGCACAGCGTTCTCGCCAGTTATGACTAATTGGAGCCTCCATTTATACAAATGAAACCAACCGAAGAACAATTGAAATTAGGTAATTCTAAACTATGTGTCCTGAAAAGCACACCACACCACAGCACAGCACACCATCTCCGTATTTTGCACACAAATGGCAAAGGGAACACTCATTTCAACTGATTCTAATTGTGTTTCAAAGAGGCTGGGCTCGGCGCTCTATAATAATGATAATAATAATGCTTGTTGGCATCAAATACAATATACAGGATGCCGGAGGTCGGCAGAAAAAGCTGTCATGAAGACCACTTGACAAAGCCGCAGGCCCCCTGTACAATGGTAATCTTACAGCATCACAAAATCAGACTCATGATAAGTCTTGAAAACTCAATCCAGAGTTTTTACTGGATTTCGCTACCCGCTTCGGGCGACAAAGAACAATAGCGTCGGCCAACCTGTGTGTGGAGGCCGAGGTCGACGCAGGCCTCCTTCTTGATGATGTCATAGCGGTCCTTGCGGTTGTTGGGAAGCACTATCAAAGCCAGCTCAATATTGCCTCCTCTGGCAAGCTGGCGCAGGGCTTCCACGAAGCCGCTCGGCCGGTCGTCATCCAGCAGCACCAGACGCGGTTGCCTGATCTTGACGCCCATGGGCGGGCACACGGACATCAGGGTGCGCGTGAACTCCGTCACATTGGCCTCCTCGCGTCGGTGGCAGAGGACGATCCACGACTCGACGGCGACGGCCACATGCAGCGGCCGGTCGCGCGTCTCGCGCGAGAAGTCTGCTGTGGTTGCGCTGTACCGGTACGTGTTGCACCCCTGCATCACCTTCTCGGGTGGCAGCACGCGGGCATCGATTCTGACGAGCGAGTCGTCGAACCTTAGACCCCAGCTGTCCATATCGTTGCGGATAGCCTCGTTGTTGTTGATGCGATCCATGAACTCGAGCAGGTTCCGCACCCGTTTAGAAGGCTCCACGCGGGTGTGCTGAGCCAGGTCCCGCATCACGGACACATTGGCTCGCATCTGCGAAGGAATTAAGGGCCTGTTAGACGGCAACTGTGGTTTGTGGTCTATGGCCGTCCCAAAGCAACTCAGGTTATGGAGGGACGCCATAGTGGAGGGTCTTCGGATAATTTCAACCACCTGGACTTCTTTAACCTGCACTGACAATGCACGGTACGCGGGCCTCCACAAATTCGCCTCCATCGAAATGCGACCGCTGCGGCAGGGATCGAGCCCGTGTCGTTCAGGTCAGCAGGCGTGCACCATAACCACTCAGCCACGGTGGTGGCGGACAGCGGCACTTATCTGGATAGCTCCAATGGTTCAGAGTCCGCCAAAAATTTTCAGTCGGGTCCCAGAAGGCCCGTATACCCATTATATGCTAAACCAGTTTTAAAATTAGCGCAAACTAGACTTTGTAGGAGCACATGTGCCCTTAGCGATCACGACACAGCGCGGGGTCCGCAATCTTCAAGTTCCGACAAAGTGCATACATTCATGTGGGCATGGCTTAAACTGGGCACGCTTTATGGTTCTACAAGGAATGGTAAAAGATGCTGACGCCTTCCCGTCCCCAAGCCCGTTGCTCCAGAAACGTTTGTAGCGCCTTCAAATCAATTCGAACAAAAACCTTATGAAGAAGATGCACAAACCCCCATTTCTGGTTTCCAACCTTTCAATTTTAAATTCAGGCTTTTAGTACATACTAAGTCCTAAGCATTTTGCAGTACCAGTTTTGTAATGCAGTAAAACCTTGTTAAGCCAGCTCAGAGCGTACTCGCATGAGCAATACTTGCGCTTAGGAAGTTGCAGCACGAAATCCCCCACCTCCGCTTCCATTCAGCCTCATATCTTGTTGCCTGCTTAAGGCGTAGCGGCTTATCGCGAACGTTTCGGTTACCGTGTACTAATCACGAAAAATGCTGAAGGAATATCTCGTAGCACACCCACGAGTAAGCCGCGCATCCAATGGAAGCAAGCTTCACGGGTAATACGTCGATACGGATACAACGTAGCACGCTTGAAGCAGCTGACAGGCTCGGAGAGCGAGCACTTGTGTGACCTAACAAAGCACCTCTCCTTCGCCCGCGGGGTGGGAGGAAAGGGAGCGAAGCTCGGAATGCTTACCACCGCCGAAGATAACGCCTCCGAAGTGCTCGTAAAAGTTCACACCGGAAAGGTACTCTAGAAACTGTCGCCTTTTGCATGCTTAGAGACAGACAGTCCATTTGAGGCGTCGTTCCAGCAACGGGGGCGGTGCCACGCGGCCTCTTACTGAAGCGGCGAGCTGGTGATCGCTCTGCGCGGCGCGTGCAATCGCAGTGGTTTGGAGCCAAAGATACGCGTCAAAAAAGCATACTGTGTTATTCTACGATCTGCAGACATTCCAAATAGCAAACATGTTGTTTCTGCGAACACGTAAAGAGTTCAAAAAGCAGTGATTAAGTTCATTCTGCAGGTTGGAAACGAGTTTCAGCCCAATGACCCATCTGTTAATCAGCGACATACTCTGTTGACGGCACGTTACCGTGTGATCAATGCATTCCTATCCGGAGTTTTGTTCATGCTACCAGCGTAGCCTATTACAGCTGCATGAAAGCAGTGCAGAGCTTAAACACTTAGCTGATACGGAGTATATTTCATGCTACCAGCGTAGCCTATTACAGCTGCATGAAAGCAGTGCAGAGCTTAAACACTTAGCTGATATGGAGTATATTGGTTATATTCTAAGGCAGACGTTTGCAGCAAACAGATTTTTCATCAAGCTTCAGTCCATTCTGGTCTAGATTAAACACGGCTTTCTTGCCACGACGTGATTGCTAAAGAGTGATATGAGTGGCAAGAACTTCACAATTGTACCTTCATTCTTCAGATATAATGCGTAAAGTGGATGAATAATTGCAAACGCTTCTTGTCAACTGTCGTCTGCTCACTCGATCACAGCGTTTTCCCCCGCTTGTCAAAAACACATTTTGAGCTCTAATTTCGACTGTATTATAAAGCGCGAATGGCCCCTGGCTGCCGCTTCAAGCAACAGCTACATTGCCTCTTCTATTACCGCATATGTGACCAACGTACGCTGCAGATGGACTATAATCGGATATAATTAAATCTGCACCAAAGCTCCGCCCACATTCAGGACCACCGAAAAGAATTCCTCCATGAGAAAATGTCGACCACTGGTAAAAATTTCTGTTTATGCAAACAAGCAGTCAATCATGCGTCGAAATTGTAGGCTCAAGGATTTTGACGTTTCTGGCTTGTTTGATGCAGTCCAACATTAAAAAGTTGATTTTGATCACAGCTGTAATTGGTAAGTGTTGTACGCTGTGGACCATGGCCAGTGTTACTAACTGCTGATTTTTTTTTTAGTTGTGCACTTATAAGCTCAGCACGCAATAAATACACATACCGCATTTACGCGAGTAAGGGCCGCACTCGTGTAGGCGTGAAATATAGCGTCAGACTGCCTGTGTCATTAAAGTAGTTTATTTGCGCTTTCGGGTGAGTGCCAAAAGAAGAAGAAAGTGAACGCACAAAAAATTACACTTTAAAGTGTTCGTCGCACTTCACCATGCTGAGTTCGCAAGTTTCAACGCCGACGGGGTTTTGGCGCGTGGCACTTGCGAACTAGCGAGATAAAAATTTAATTTCAGCCTGTTATGCAGCCAAACTCAACCTTAGGATCTTATTAATAACCAAGAATCATTTACTGCTGCTTACCTAGACTCTAAAAATCACATCAAAGGTGCTACAACGTCAAGAAGCCGCTTTGCTTCTATAGAAACGCAGGCTATGGCATCGGCGCCATCACCGCCTCGTCCGCTATGTCGCACTGCCGCCGCGCCACCTATAGGAGCTGGAATGACCGAATAGCGCTGTCCGATAAAGACACTGTTGCCTCTGTCAAAACGCCATCGAGGAAACTTAAGACGGGCTTCGCCTGTTCAACCAAAACGGCCGAGGCCTAGCAGAGAAATCAGGCAGCATCTAGTGGGGAAATTTATAGCCGATTGAAATGCCCTGGCAGCTGCGCTAGTACAGCCTCGAGCCATATAACAGAATAACGAATTTATGTGGTCATGCGCGAATAAAAATGACAGAATTTTGGCCTAAATTCTATAAATGTGGAAAAGCAGAACTGCATAAATCCTAGCTACTCAAATGCAACCGCATGAAAAGACACGGCACTGCATGAGCTGTTGCTCACGTGACTCCGACCCTGATGGCTGTCGCGCGCTGTGAGCGGGGACGGCGGAGCGCACTGGCGACGCGTTGTGGGTGAGAATATTGGCTAAGCGGTGGCGCTAGGTTTGTAAACGACGGCGGCACCGTCGGCAGTGATGGCACAAAGCCACAAACAGCGCAAGATCTTGTTCCAGGATAACCCATCATAATAGTGTTTTCGAACTAAAACAGTACAGTATGGTATTTGGGGTTTAACGTCCCACAGCAACACAAGCCATGAGGGAGGCCGGTCTAGAGGGCCAGAAGTAATTTACATCACCTGGGGTTCTAACAGTGCCCGCGTGTTCCGCCCTTGATGCAATTACCCTATTACTGATGCAGTACAAGGGCAATATGATAGTAATGTGACGAAACCGGAAAAACATGTCAGGTGTCACCACGCAGCCGTCACGCCCGCGTTTCGGGCTGGAATCGATCGGCGTGGACCGAAGTGATGAACCTGCCCATTCCGTGGACACCTTCGGAATACAGCCTCAAGTGTCCACACCACGAAGTAAAATATCAATTGTAAATTGAGGGAGTTTAAGCTCCGCATTAATGTCGACCACTTGGGATTCTTTAACGTCCGCTCACATCGCACAGTACCTGGGCACCTTCGGCGTTCCGCCCCCATCGAAGCGCGCAGCCATGAGCCCAGGTCTTAAGGCTCAGTAGCCGAGCGCTCTTACCATAGGGCCACCGCGGAGGGTGGTGTAGCATAGCATTCACAGCAGACGTACTCTACTCTAAACAGGACGACTAGTACTTCAGCACAGCAGACCGGCGCATTCGATAGACGACGGCGCGAATGACGCAGTGGCAGATGGTAATAATGCACTGCGACAGCCATGTTCCCGTTGTCGTGAGCGCTCTCCTGCCTCTTATCCTGTAAGAAACAGGTGGCGCTTATTCTATATAAGCTGACTAAGCAGAGCTGACAGCCTAACCACTTTATCAGCGAAAGCTGTCATTCCTTTCGTTTAGCTCTGCATTTGACTCTGGAATCTACTTTGTCAATCATAAGTGGTAGCCTATAGTCAAATATAAGACAAGAAAAAAGCGGTTTTCCCCGTCCCAGGACCCCCTTGCGACCACTGGCGTTGGCTGGTGGTTCTCACAACCTTGTTTGCGTGACAATGCAAGGAGTCGCAGATGAAAAAGGGATAGTCTCCTCACTGCACTGTGGCGCCGCTCACTCCATTGTCATGAGAATCGGCGACGCCGTTTGTTAGTAGGAAGCCCTTTGATGGGGAGAAGCCGCTTCGTTCTTGAGGTGCATCCGACTGCAGCCGTGGTGATAAGAATAAGCGAAACCTGATCTAGCGATCTATCACCTCCCACCTTCTCTGCCATTCCTCTCGTACTTGCCCTCCCCCTCTCCACTTATGCGAAAAGCTGGATTTCCCTCTTTCCACTCTGCAACCTGTCAACTGTGGCAAGCAGGTAACAAGTGAATTGAATTAAGCTCCTAAGGCTGACGCTGTTGTAGATCACGCGATAGAATGCAGGGCTTTATGACCAAACTACATCTGTATCATCTGCCACTTAAACAGCTGACGCTGACAAAAAAAAAAAGAGACAAACAGCCGTATACGTGTCGAATAGCCGTATAGGCATTGTTGGTCTAGAGTTCCTAGCACTATGGCTGGCAGATTAGAAGTGCCATGAGGTTTGTCACATGACGAACTGACAAACGTTTCGGTATGCCGCGCATTAAAAGAGAACGCCGTTGCAACTGTTACGCTGTTCAACATAGCACACTTTCAACTTTCCGCACCGCGCCGTCACTGGACAGCCCTTTTGCGTCGTGCCGCTGCACCTCATACTCTCCCACCACACTGCGTTGTATTTGCAAGTATTCAGGTATTCACGCTCGCCGAGCGGCGCATCAATGGCCTGATCCCTCCCCGCCTCCTCCGTAACCCCCACACCCCCCCGCCGGTTGTGCGCACGTCTACGGCCAAGTCGCGAACACAGGAGTTAGACCCATTATAAACAGCGGCCGCTGTAGAAAAGGTCAAACAGCACTACATTCAAACCGACTGCCCACCTCGTCAGTGAGTCCCGTCAGGACACATAGCTCCGGCACCAGGTAGATGTTCTGCGTGCGACCGGCGCGCAGGTCCTTTTCCTTGGGACGGACCACCAGCAGCGGCTGGTGCATGTCGCGGATGCGCCTCTCGTACTGGTCCTGCACATGGCATCGCCCAAAGGCGGACGGGGTCGGTCGTACCTGCAGCTATACTGCTAAGCATATGCACTGTCACCTACACTGGGCTTTGCAACACATGGATAAATTTTTGAAGAAACAAAATGGGCTGTATGCCAGATAGCTAGTGGTTTGTCACAGAAAGACGGCATCAATGGAAGGAAAACGTGATTCAGTGAGAGGCGGCTGAGCCAGATAGAGAAACAAACTTGGAAAAATTCGGGTACCACTTCAGAATGGACCCTCCTGGCATAATATATTGGAAGAAGTTTCTGATGTGATGGTGACGACACCACCAGTTAATTCACCACTTTGCACAGAACCAATAACATGTCACTAGTAACAACACGTACCCGGTAGTAGTCGGCGTACGTCTTGGACCCCTCCTTGGTTTCAAAGGTGCAGGCCGGGTTTTTGTTCCAGTCAATGTCATCCACCCTGTAGGTCTTGTTGTTGTAGGGCGTCATGACAATGCAGCCGGCCACCCGTTTCACGCACTCGTCCTTGTAGTTCGGGACATGCTGGATCTGAGACATGAGGTCGAAGACGCTGTCGCGACGCAGCACCTTGTGCAGCGTGTCCGTCACCAACAGGACGCCCGCATCGTGCTGACCAATGGCCGTGACAAGCCCCTGCCACAGCTCGAGTGCGTGCTGCGGAATGCTCGCCACGGCTCGCTTGTCGAAGAAGTACCGGTTGATCTGCACAAAGTCCAGGCGCTCCAGGTTGCGGCGCATCTGCGTGTTGAAGAGGCGCAGCAGCTCCGGGTTGAACGGGGCCAGTTCCTGGACCCACTTGAAGCGGACGCAGATGATCATGCCGTCGGTGCGCCGCTGCGGGAACACCTCGGTGATGTCCTGGTTCAGCCGCTTCGGCGACTTCAAGTCAGACATGCCATCGAACACGAGGCACTTGTCGAACATGTCCATGTAGTCCACGAGCAGGGCACGCCGCATGCGACTAGACTCAACCGTCGGCGTGAACTCCACGTGGTACTGGTGTATGCAGCACTGGGGCATGGAGATGAGCCGGAAGTAGTTGGCCACAACCTTGATGGGGCTGCCCGAAGTGCCTCTCTTGTTGTTGATGTGCGCAGGCCGCGTCTCGATGACGGCGAACTTGTCGCGGCGACGCCGGGTCTCTAGGCGGTCGCCGTCGCCACTGACGCCAGGTGTGACGGCCGGTGCGAACTGTAACTGCTGCAAGCAGACATGAAGAGAGGGAGAGAGAAAGCTTTGCACACAACGCCACAGCTCACTCTACGCATATACTTAAAATTTCACGAAGGCACTAAGTCTGCTTAAGAGCGCAATTACGAAAGCCTTTTCTGTCCTATGTTTTTTCCCTCCATTTTTCACCCGCCGCGTTGGCTGAGTGGTTAGGACGCGCGATTATTGAGCCGAAGTTCCCGGGTTCGATCCGACCTGGGCGGTCGCGTTTCGTTGAAAGTGTAACGCAAAAGGCGTTCGTGTGCTGTGAAATGTCGGTGCTCGTTGAAGATCCCCACGTGGTAGAAAGTATTCCGGAGATCACCACATGGCACCTCTTACTTGGTTTCTTCTATCACTCCCTCTACCACACTTCTCACCACATGGCACCTCTTAATTGGTTTCTTCTATCACTCCCTCTACCACACTTCCCTTACGATGCCCATTCCTGTGTCCGCTGAGGTATGTGAGACTGTTACTTCATTTCCTTTACTCAAAAACAGCTTTCCCTCTATTTTTCACTGTTTTGTTATTCGTCGTGATTTTTGTTAACTTTTACTATTTCATTTTTGTAATTTCTAATTTTTATTTTTATTTCAGTTTTTATTTTACCGTTTTTTGTTTTTGTTCTAATTTTATTTCATTGCATATACGTTATTTGCTTGTGAACTGTTGCTTAGCTTTTTTTACATTTCTTTACTACACAACTTATGATTGAGAGTGGGTGCTAAAAATTTCCGTCCACAACATGCGTCCACGGCACTCATGAGCGAGGATAGGCTTACGCCTTAACTCATACTCCTCTTGAGTTGATCAAAGAGATGATCTTGAATACTGCAACAACCCGTACAACCGTTACATCAGATACGCGCTGATGTAAAAACTCCTGCTCTTTTTGACTGTTGCAAATAGGTTTGAGCAATATGGCTGCCAACCACATCGAACTAAGGCTCTAAAACACGAAAAGTTCTATCCGTGTGGGCATCGCATATTAAAAAGCTCAGAACAACTTTCTGGCGCTGCTGCACTTGTGCAGCCACCCTTCATGAAGAAGAGCCGCATTCCTGCACCCTGTGGTGCTACCACTGCGGAGGGGACCACGCCCTTTCAGTACAAGGTGCTTTGTGCGACAGCGCTTGTGGTGTCCTTTCTTCGTTGTGTCCCGTTGTTTTATTGCGCTGTTCAAATATGAATCAATACCAACTCGCCCAGATCGCAGCTTTAATGTGCGACAGCGAAGAGACCGAGTTTGCATACAGACGGCCTATTTTCATCGAATTCATCTTCGTTGAACGCTGGACCGTATCCTTGCAAGTGACACCTATTCTGACGTGCAAAAACCCACAAACTCATCCTAACCCCCTCCATAGCACTCCGGTCGGACCACACCTCCAAATGATCGCCTACCCCATCCGCCCCTGGACACAGATCGAAAGGAGCACCGACACTCGTCCGGCCTCATACGGCAACTTGGGCCAGACTAGAATGATTTCCAGTGCAAATTACCTCAACGCAACCCCCTTCCCGATCACACCGGACACCTGCGCCACGGAACAAGCGGACAGCAGCTGAGGTATCAGCATCCAATCCGACATTCATTGATTGGAAAGCTCACCTTGTTCTACTGCGGGCTGCCCAAGTCAAACCTGCTCAGCCAGGTATTATCCTCAGCCAGGCACCATCCTGGCCCTCTCCCTGGCCTTGTACCACACAAGCTAACTTCATCCAACCACCCTTCATCAAGTACTTGGCTCGAACAGCAATGTGCCGCCTTTAAGGAGTGTTTGGCATCATGCGAACAACATATCGCCTGCATAACGGAAGGCATAACCTGCATGAAATCAATGGTCGCGGATATTCTCAAGGTCGTCAATCATCAATTGTCTCGTCTCCCGCATTTTCAGCAGACGATCTATAATTTTAGAGGACACAGGCAAGACTAATATAGGGCGGCAATTGTTTATGTAATCAGGCCGGCCTCCTTTATGTATAACTATGACTTTAGCTATCTTCATGCTATCAGTGAATTAGATCTTCCTTACCCAGCAACAACTCACACGGCTCGCTTCTGCCTAAACAATTTACACGAAGCTTCTCTCTACCTCCCCAGTCAACATCAGATTGCATGACACCGGTCTCTTCCTACCTCTTACCTGCCTTCCTGGCGTTCACCGGAACCGACAGATTGCATGATTATCCGGCGCCTTCCAAGAGACCCCTGGTTACTTCATCATTTCAGCCTTTCCCCAATCGATCTCCCTCTTCACGTTATCAATACCCCCGTCTCATCAAACCTAGTCTTTGGCCCCTCCCCCATAGCATGACACCAAGGCTAGATGAAGGCGGCTTGTAGACGCGACACATCACACAACTCCGTGCCGCAACCGGACGGTGGCCTACAATGACGCGGTGGTCTCATATTCACACGGACTGGGCGCTGCAACGTACGTGATGTGTACAGCCCCACACGCTCTCGTCTCACACATACACCTCCAGCCCATACGGTCAATCTCCTAATGCTTCCACCCTGGAAACTATTCCAGCTGTGCACACCATCAGCTCCTTCACTCAGTTACCCCCGCATCAGTATACACAGTATACACGGGAAACATGGATATGCTATCCGTTGCCTTCAAAAGCGCACAATCCCGGCGGACCTATACGGCTACCTCAGTGAGGCCCTGCGTACCCCCTGCACGGTCACAGGTAGGTAGATTTCTGGCCATGCTGGGACCGCAGGTAATGTGGTGATACTATGAACAGTATCGAAGTCTCCTCATTTTTCCCGCGAAAACTGACGGCAACGTCGAAGCCTGCGCTCCACGGCACCATCTTAGCGTAGAAAAGCTCCGTTTCGCGTTGAAGCAGCTTCTCGTCATTAGATTAATGCGCTAAGACGTTTAATGTATACGGGCGAACTTCGGCAAGTTGTCTTCGGTGTCACCACTGTGAAATGCCAGATTGAGGGCCACCTGAGGGGCTATCTTCATTTCATTATATAGAATTAAAGAATCTGAGAGCGCATGCATATGCATATAATTACAGAGCAACGCTTTTAAGTTCTCGAGTAGCACTACGACGCGAATCCCAGGTAACAGGCCTTTAACAGGTGTTGTTATAAAATTGAAATGCCTCCGATTGCATATTCTTCCGCTCTCTCCATTCTTTGCACATTCCGCGTTCACCCTCCCCTGTCTACGGTAGCAACTCTTCGGACGGTTTCCGTGGCAGCCATTTTTCAGTTGCGAATTACTACTAATACGACGCAAAACCCAAGGGTGCCGCCGCGGTTGCTCAGTGGTTTTGGAGCTCGGCTGCTGACCCGAAAGACGCGGGTTGGATCAAGTCCGGCGTTCTCGAATTTGCATGGAGGCGAAATTCTAGCGGCCCGTGTACTGTCCGATGTCAGTGCACGTTAAACAACCCAAGGTGGCCAAACTTTCCAGAGCCCTTCACTGCGCTCATAGCCTCAGTTGGTCTGGGACATTAAACCCCATAGACCTAGGCCTAAAACATAGCCAACAGCTGTTCAAGAGCTGTCGCTGTAAACAAGAGATAACTCACCTGAGGCACCACAGCTGAAGGGGCCATCGCCGCCATCTGGTGGAGGTGTGCCCCGTCGCCGATGGCCATGCTGTCGATGGAGAACGACAGGCCCGCCACGCTGTCAACGGCGGGCATCGACGGCAAGGACACCGTCGCAGGCCTCAAAACACCAGGCGTCCTTGGAAAAGCCGCTGGTGGTGCCATGGCAGCAGGAAATTGAGGCACCGTAGGTGCCGCCTGTGCTCCGGGCAATACGACCACGGCCCGTGCCCTGCCGCGCGAACGGCCGCGAGCGCGACCGAGGGGCGGAGGTGCTTGACCGCCGCTGTTTTTGTCCATCTGGCTCTACAACGAGCCGCTGAGCTACAGCGGTGCCCACTCGTCGCGGTGGTGTTGAAGACAAGACACGTCAAGGGTGAGACGGCTTAGGTCTATGTGCTCGCCTCGTTGACTCGAATAGCGGCAATGGGGCGCAGCAGAAGCCCTGCGGCGACGAACAAAGACATGATCGTCACTCTTAAAATGCAAGCAGGACAAAAGGAGCAAATATGGGGAGGCAACTGCATGGCACCCGTACCCGAGCGCTGACGTTCAGAACACGCGTTTTTTTTTTTTTCCTTCAAGGGATAACACAACCTGCACCTCAGCCGCTGAGGTGTCTCTGTGGTTATGGCACTCGGCTAATGACGCGAATGACGCCGGTTCGATCCCAGCCACGGTGGTCGAATTTTCATGGAGGCGAAACTCTAGAGGTCCGTGTACTGTGCGATGTCATTGCACGTTAAAGAACCCCAGGTGTCGAAATTTACGGAGCCCTCCACTACAGCGTTCCTAATAGCCGGAGTCGCTTTGGGCCATTAAAGCCCATAAATCAAACCAAACCAAAGCAACTTTCACCTCAAAAGGCAAGATATTCCGTTCGATGCAATGAGACAGTACACAGTGCAGACAACAGCAACGAAGCTTACTCACGTGGCATCGTGCTTCAAATGGTGAGATTCACGACTCAAGAGCGCTACCTGGGTGTCCTTCGCTATAAGGCCCGACCGAAATATTGCTTTCCGTGTGCGCCTTAGCTGATTTTGAATTGAAAATAATATTATTTAGGCACTACCTGCGACGTTGCGTTCCGGATAGTTTGGGTAGAGGTACAACGCAACCAAGGCATTGGCTGGGGCGTTTAATTCCTTCCCTAACGTGTATACCTCAACAGCTAAGTCACACACTAAGATCCAAAACGGCTTGGTACTACTGGAACGCTACGCATCAGGGATCTGACAGTCGGCCGTCGCTCTATATATACTAATGATTCTTGTTCCACCAGCCATAACATATAGGTATCCAGGCAATCACTGAAATGCACTGCGAGGCTGATCGTTTCGGTGGATATCCTTCCTGCCAATTAATTACGACGGGATGGAGCAGACTGCGCATTTACGCGTGTCTAGTTCGACGGCTCCTCCTCATTTCCACCAAGAGATGTGGCTCTGAACAGCGCACCGATAGCTCAAGTACGCGAGGGCGTTGCTGTGCAGATATTGCTTTTCGCCTCACATGAAACACGCCCGGGATCCACGAGCGCTGCAGGTAGCTCGCAACTACGTACAGCGTCCAAGACGCGTTTCAAGCGCGTTGCAGCGTCTGTCGACAAAGCTGCACGAACAGCAAGGCTCTGTGTGCATGCAGTCGGTGACCACGTGACCGCGTAACGGAGTAGCGAGTAACTCGGCAGGAGAGCCGTCTTCGAGCGAAAGAACGCCAGCGACAGAGGACCGACCTCGTCTGTTTTAACGAGGTAGAGAAATTAAGTTAACGCAGCATACAAGATAAAAGCATTGACCAAACAAATTTAACAAGGCGGCACAAATAAATTGGAGGACGCTTAAGCTTCGCCTTTACGAGCGGAGACAGACAGTGTGTCGCAGAGCTGCCAGGGTGTCCACGGAACGCCTTCGCCCGTTCGGCGCAACGCTGTGCCCATGAAACAAATGGCCTGGAGTCCCCAGCAGGCCTCTGAAGAAAGCCCATCCGCCGCCGAAAGAGGTCGCCAAAAAGTTGCGGAGAAGCTGCTGCCTGAATTGGCCGTTGTGCGTCTCCGTTGCGATTTTAGAGGAAATGAAAGACGCAGTAACTGCCTCACATATCAGTGGACACCTCAACCACGCCGTCAGGGAAAGGAGGAAGTTTGCAGTGAAAGACAAATGATGTAATGGAGGTCTGCCTCCTCTCTGGCGTCGCATTCGTTGAACACAAGAGCACACGGGCGCGATCTACATCACATGCGCTCGGGCAGTGCGAGCACCACGACATCGCAATGGTTGGCACCCGCACAAAACAGGACGCACGCAGGTCCGGCCACCGCTGCCTGTCCGTCTGCAAAGCCCGAAGAGGTCGCGATGTGTTGCACCCACGCTGCCGCGCGCAGGGGCGGAACCGTCATGTTATCACCGGGCTGAGCGTTCGGACCAGTGGACGTCCAGTGATTTCGTTTGCTGGTTCCCTAAATTGAAATCCACAACCCCTATGCGATGTCAGTCCACGTTATTAACTCCAGATCGGCGAAATTACCGAAGCCTTCTACTACGGCGCCTCTCATAGCCCGAATCGCTTTCGAACGCCCAACTATATCAATCCAAACCGAACACGGTCATTATACCACCTGTCGTGCCTTAGTGCAAGCTATTCGCATTTACTTCATCTCTATAACATAGATTGCGCTGCGTTCAAACAGATCACGACAGTAAATTAAAATGCATTATAAAGCAGAACGCGATTTTTATGGGGTCACATTTCAAAATTTGCACACTCATAATTATTCATGAGCGCATCAGTACACAAAGACACTTCACGAAGTCAGAGACCACAACGCATTCACTAAGTCCACCTTCTATTCAGTTCGAACCAACGAGCCTTCTTGACGCGTTTGCGCGTACTCACATCGCAATCTGAGAGACCTTGGTTCCATTCCCAGTGTCTAAGCGATTTTTTATGGCGAAAGCCTTTACAGGCCAATGACTCGACAGCGGGGATGTTCGCAGAAACGTGTCACACTATAGCTGTCAATCGAACTAATGACGTCAGCATACAAGAACCGAATAAAAAGTGAAAACCTTAAAAATTAATCACAATAAAAACAATAAGAAATACAAGGAAATTGACAAACATAGGTAATGAGAAAGAAATAAAAAACAAATTGAAATGACAAACAGAAAATAACAGAATTTTTTAAAAATATACAACGGCCACTGCCGTCGTGGAAAAACACCCGCGTTCTGGAAAGTTGCATGCATTAGCGTTATCTGCGCGCAAGCAGATATAAGTGCCCTCAGAAATTTTTATTTGGAGATTATCGTGTTTCGGGTAACAACGCATTGGCCCACAACGCCGACTTATCTGCGAAAGAGCTCCTTAAAGCCATCGCGTTAAACTCCGAACAGAACGGCACAACCAGCCATGGGCATGCAGCGTTCGAAGGGGATATAGCGCGCGCAGCACTCGAACGCAACAACACCAAACGGCATCTGGATCCAGGGGTTTAGGCAACGCACAACGAAGCTTTCGGCCATGAAACAACCAAGATCACACATAGCAAAAAAGTGACGAAAACCTTTTAAATTTCTGGAAACGCTAAACTGACTCGCAATTCCCTTCACTCGTGGCAGTCGGAGGAGCTCGTCGTCCGAAATGGGCACGAAATTAAGCAACGTATTCCAAAATGAAAATCGCAATTTTTGCCAAACGGCAGCAACCAGCGCGTTTTTATTCACAGCTGTTCACGGCTTTTCTTTTCTCAACGCCGGAGAATGCCGGCGCGTCACTCGAACGCTAGTCTGAAGACCACGTAACTCTAAGCACAATGCTCACATAATTCAGCTTAAACTTGCACAGCTTAGGTTTCCGCACCACTACTAATATTTTTTTATGAACTGCCCGCACTGACCTTTTTTTATGACAAGCGTCCGTCCTTGTAACTTCTCTCAGCTGAGACCCAGAAAGCCAATATACGTAAGCGGCATGATGAACGTCTCGGTTACTGCATCGCGACAATAAGCATACAGTGAGGTTTAAAAATAACTCAATAACGCAGAGAAGAGATGCGAAGCTTAAGCAAACAAGCCCAAAGCAGCCTTTGGCCTCCGTGCACTCTTCGAACGCTCAGTCTTAGCAGGTCTGAAAGCATTCTCCATCAAGATCAACAAAAATTCTGACTCTTGGGAAAGATTATGAAACTGCAAAATGCATTTCCGCAATAATTAGAGGCGAATACCGAGGCAATACATAGCGACTGAGAAAAAATCGAGATCCAAATCGCGAAGGAGCATGATACTTTGTACATCTCTCGAGAAACGCGCCGTTAGGCCTAACGACAGATCTCGAACTCAAATCATTAGGGGGAAAAAAAACTGGTTGCCAAATTCCTCAACACACCACGAACTTAAAAATCTCGTTCAGAGAGATGTGAAATAAAAGCACGGGAAAATATTGCGAAGCAGCAAATAACAATACTCACTTAGCTTTGTGTGTCCGACCTCAGCTGACGAACAGCCGGCTTCTACACCAGTCAACTACAGTTGCGTCTTCTCGCTCTCTGCTCTCTTCCCGGACTGGCTTAACACGTGGGCGAGTGTCACGTGATCATGCTCGCGTGCTATTGGCGCGCCTAAAACAACAAAAAGTAAAAAAAAACATGTCCGACATGCGTCCTGTCTTCGCACGAACGCACGCCGGGACGCTGCGGTTTGGCTTGATAGAATAATAATAATAATTGGTTTTTTGGGGAAAGGAAATGGCGCAGTATCTGTCTCATATGGACCCCTGATCAGCGCCGTAAGGGAAGGGATAAAGGAGGGAGTGAAAGAATAAATGAAGAAAGAGGTGCCGTAGTGGAGGGCTCCGAAATAATTTCGACCACCTGGGGATCTTTAACGTGCACTGACATCGCACAGCACACGGGCGCCTTAGCGTTTTGCCTCCATAAAAACGCAGCCGCCGCGGTCGGGTTCGAGCCCGAGAACTCCGGATCAGTAGCCAAGCGCCCTTACCACTGAGCCACCGCGGCGGGCGTTTTGTCCAACTCGCGTTGTGGATAATCACCACTCGATGACTCGTTGATAATCAGCGCTTTATGTTCCGCCGCGGTGACTACTAAGCCGGAGTACTCTGGTTGGAACCCGGCCGCGGCGGCCGCGTTTCGATGGAGGCGAAACGCAAAGGGCACCCGTGTGAGGTGCGATGCCAGTGCATGTCAAGATCCCTGATGGTCGAAATTAATCCGGAGCCCTCCACTACGGCACCTCTTTCTTCCTTTCCTTCTTTCACTCCCTCCTTCCTCCCTTCCCTCACTGCGCGGTTCCGGTGTCCACCCACATGTGACACAAATGGTAACGGTAGCGGGTGTTTGAAAAAAAAATAGCTATGTTCCCTGGGAATACCTTGACCTTACTTGTTCTTGTCATTTCTTAATAGCCCCAGGGACTTCCGCAAGGGCTCGGCACAAGTTTAACGAGCTGCTGGCGTCCGGTCTCCAAGCTCTTATGTTTCTCGACTTCTTGGCGTTGCTACCGCCTGCTTTCGGCGTGAAATTTTCTGTCCGAGTAACTCAAGACGGCGGTTCCCATAGTAAACCGATTTAGCGGCCCAATTGGTGATTGATTGCTGACGTCATTAGTGTATCAAATTGGTGATCGATTGGTGACGTCATTGATATATCCATTTGGTAATTGATTGGTGACCTCACTTATAAATCGAAGATGTCGGCCAATAAGGGTAATTTATGGAAACGTAAAGTTCGTAATTCCATTGGTGTACCTCGCTTTATTCTCATTCATATAAATTCTAGTAAACCAAGCAGCTATAGCGCTGGTTACTTCGTCTTCCACACGGTGGCTGAATCATTTTTTTTAAGCGAAAGCTTTGCCACTCCCCTCCGGAGCTCCTTCGCCGTGTGCGAGAGTTTGAACTTGAACCGAGGAGAAACCCTATGGCGACAATCAACCGCCGCCGAAACCGAGCGCTGGTCTGTTTCAATAGGCCGTCGGCGTTCATTGTGCTCATTGACGTTGGCGCTGACAGCGTTCTAGGTTCCGATGAATTTGGGGAAGGAAGGCACATAACTGGCTCCCTTGCTCAGTGGACACCACAATCGTGCTTTGAGGTAGGTGGCGGTGGTGAGTGTGATGTGGGTTGCATGCATTAGCGCCGAACACGTTACGGCAGACACGCGCATTGCAGCAATAGGCCGCAGCGTTCATTGGGGGACCAACCTCTGACTGACTGATGTTGCTGAGAGGAAGAAGGAAAAGGAAAGGGCACGGGCCTGCCTACTGGCTCAAGCCAAGCCCCGCTCGCTGTCGCGTGCTGCTCGCAATCAACCATTTATGCAAATGCCACCTGCGAGGGTGGCAGTGCTGCCTATCCAGTGTGCGGAACGCACTCAACGTTACAGACACCCGAGACGCGTCTACTTGCCCGAGCATTACAGAAAATTGGAAATTAAAAATTTGTTTTTGAGGAATGGAAATGGTGCAGTAATTGTCTCACATAAGTAGGTGGACACCCGAACCGCGCCATAAGGAAGAGATAAAGAAGTCAGAGAAAGAAGAAAAGCGAGAAACAGGTGCCGTAGTAAAGGTCTCCAGAAAATGAAAATGGTTGGTTGAAACATTGGCCGAGGCAGGAGCGTGGCCACCTGAGCTCCAAGCAGCGCGCAGGGCATTGAATCATATCGACCGGCTTCACCGCGCACCGGACGGCGGCTCGCTGCTGCAGCGTATGCGCGCGCACCCGCGCTCACGAATGGGCGCGGCGCTGCTCGAGTATGAGCAATTGACACAAGGCCCACCCCCTACGGCTCCTGCGCGCCCTGGCCTGCTGCCTCGGAGGTACAGCGAGAGATCGTCGGCATTGCGGGAAAGCGGAGCACACCCCTCTGTGCTGTGCAGCAGCTGGCCAGAGCCGTCATACACGAGGAGCTCCAGGACCATCTCCTCGTGTACACCGACGGCTCAGTGGCCCGCGACAGCTGCTCCTTTGCTGCGGCGGCCACCATCCCCGCCCTGCGACTGCACAGCCAGCAACACGCAGCCTTCCTGGGCTCCTCCACCACGGCGGAGTTGATGGGGATCCAGCTCGGGCTGGACCTGCTGCTCAACCTCGGCCCTCCGCCGCCCAGGAGTGCTCTGCTGTGCGACTCCCGCGCCGCCCTCAGCCGCCTGCAATCAAACGGCCGCGGTACCCCACTAGTGCGGGAAATTCGCTCGCGCATCGAGCGCCTCGCGCAGAGAGGTTGTGCCGTGCGTGCACAGTGGGTGCCCGGTCACTGCGGCATCGCCGGCAACGAAGAAGCTGACGACCTCGCGACCGCTGCACACCAACTACCTGCCAGCGATCTGCCCCTTGCGCTGGAGGGCGTGCGTGCGGCCATCCACGGCCATCTTCGAAAGCAGCACCCCGACCCACGCATCGCGGGAGGTGAGCGCATCGACAGTGTCACCGGCTGTCGCGCACTTACACGGTCACAACGTGCAATGATCCTCCGCGCGCGGATTGGCTGCGTGTGGCCCGGGGAACGACGGGTGCGTCACGGAATCGCGACGAGTGATGTGTGTGACGGATGCGGTGCAGTGGAAACACTAGAACATCTGCTCCTTCACTGTGCCGCGTTCGCCGATGCTCGTCGCGATATGCCTGCGGCCTATAGGGCGCAGGGCATACTACCAGACACCATCAAGACGGTATTGTGGCCGCAGGGCAGTGCGCGCACTCGTGAACGAACTTTGGTGAGCCTCTGTGCATTCCTCGAACACACGGGCTTGACGTCCCGTCTGTTCTCCGTCAGGTAGTTACACGCAGTGACCGAACCCTTTGCGAGTTATACTTAAGACGATTAACAACTGGACGCTCCACTCTAGTTGTAACCAACACAGTGCTGTGCGCATGTGATTTAATTCCTCTAAAATGAACTAATCACGCGCACAACCTGGACACATTTCTTATTGTGTAAATAGTTTGTACATATTACTTCTCCCCCTATCCTCTCTTCCTGTCCCCTCACCTCTTTCATTTCATTTCTCCATTCTGCCTGCTATCCTTTATTTCCGCTGCCCAAGCTCAGGTGCTTCAGTATCGATGGCAGATGCCGGGGCTAGCAAAAATCTTTTCCTTCCTTTTTACTATTATTTTTAATAAAACCACTACCACCACCACTTGGTTGGTTGGTTTTGGGGGAAAGGAAATGGCGCAGTATCTGTCTCGCATATCGGCGGACACATGAACCGCGCCGTAAGGGAGGGGATAAAGGGGGAGTGAAAGAAGAAAGGAAGAAAGAGGTGCCGTTGTGGAGGGCTCCGAAGTAATTTCGACCACCTGGGGATCTTTAACATGCACTGACATCGCACAGCACACGCGCGCCTATGCGTTTCGCCTCCATCGAAACGCGGCCGCAGCGGTTGGGTTCGAACCCGGGTACCCCGGATTAGTAGCCGAGCGCGCTAGCCATTGAGGTTCAGCATTAGTTAAACGGCAGGTAATTTTTGAGCGAAAAGCTTGACTACGCTAAGTAAAGCAGTCTTCGGGTAGGCAGCACAAGTACCTTGAACGAACTTCCGCCCAACCAAGGATAGCCGTCTATGACCATATGTGGCACAGTTATGGTGTCGAATCCTTGAGCCCAGACCTTGACTCATGGCCTTTAGTTGATTTTTGGCATTGCGTGACCTTCGGGCTGACCTTTGACATTTAGAACGTCCGATAGGGTGTTGTGAAGCCATGTGATGGCATCCGATGGCTGTGTCGTAAGACCAAGTGATATATCATGTCATAGCCACGTGGTCGTGTGGGTATATATAGAACGGCTGTCGCGAGCGTGTAACGGAGCTGCCATAGACGAGCCTCAAACGCTTAGTAAGTCGTTGCTTTTTGCTAAATTCCACGGTTGCGTAAGTTAAACCACTGCATATTTTTTTAAGTGTGTTAGCTCTTACTCAACACGTTTCTCCATTTCTCCGGGTCTGCTACCACCTCCCTACGGGTGGAATTTTCTAATTCCAAGATGGCGGCCCCCATACTAACTGGATATAAGAACCCAATTGGTGATTGATTAGTGACGTTATTAGTATATAGAATTGGTGATTGATTGGTGACGTCACTGATATATCCAATGAGTGACTGATTGGTGGCGTCATTTATAAATCCAAAGGTGTCAAAATCGCATTTCCCATCTTGTACCTCACTTTACTCTCATTCATATCAATTGTAGCAAACCAAGCAGCTAACGCACGTTACTTCGTCTTCCAGACGGTGGGGGCATCTTTTTCCGCTCTGTTCTGTACCTGGACGCGTACACATACAACACCATCTGTTTATTCTTTTGGAGCCTGCCCAACTCCGATGATCTCGCCGCCCTTCCTTTGTGGTTCTTTGTGTCCATGTTTCTGGGCACCGGTTGAACCAAGAAATTGCTCCTCCTTTTGTAATAATAAGAAAAAACGCTTGTACCGCCAAGCAGTCAAAACAGGTCTTCCATCATCATGGACAAAGTACAGGCATTGCGATCATGAATATCAGTCACTGCTTAATACAACTCGTCATCATTTCTTCAGTCACGACCTGTCCACCATGTTAACCAATAACTGTCATAGATTTTGGCGCGTCATCAATCCGAGTTCCCACCCCGAAATCGTACTAACTAATCCTGACGGTGATCCTGTAACTGAAACTGAGTGTGCACAGCTTCTTAACGACGCATTCGTCTCAGTGTTCACCCATGAAGATACCACTTCCTCGCCCATGTTACAGTCATCTTCCGTCACTTCCATGCCAGAAATTATCATTAACGAATCAGGAATTCTTGCCCTTTTGAATAACCTCAAAGTTACTACTAGCTCTGATCACCTTGGATTTAATAACAAAATACTAAAGAATGCCTCTTTAAACCTCTATCAAGTATTGACATCACTTTTTTCACAATCATTATCATCTGGTACAATTCCTGACGACTGGCGTACAGCGAAAGTAATACCCATTTTCAAATCCGGAGACCGCACCATTCCACTTAACTATCGCCCTATCTCATTAACCAGCAACATCTGTAAACTCCTGGAACACATAATTCATACTCAAGTAATTAATTATCTAGAGGAGCACGATATCATTTTCAAATACCAGCACGGTTTTCGCAGGGGTTATTCATGCGACACACAACTCACTGGATTTTCTAACGACATATTTTCCGCAGTAGACGCTGGCTTACAGGTTGACGCAGTATTTTTAGACTATTCTAAAGCTTTTGATCGCGTTCCCCATCACAGGCTCCTAACCAAATTGACAAACTTAAATCTCCATCCCAGCGTTATTTCATGGATAAAACAATTCCTCGATAACAGAAAACAATTCACCTCTGTCAACGGCTTTAACTCGTCTTCTGTCCCCGTAACATCTGGAGTCCCCCAGGGAAGTGTACTTGGCCCTCTGCTCTTTTTAATTTTTATTAACGATCTACCCAAGTGTGTATCGTCTCAAATTAGGTTATTCGCGGATGATTGTGTAATATATCGTAATATTACTAATGAAACCGACCGCCAATCACTTCAAACTGATCTTGACGCTGTAACGGCTTGGTGTTCTTCCTGGCTAATGTCTCTAAATGCATCTAAAACAAAGTTAATGTCGTTTACTAACCGTTCCACTCGAATTGCTACAACATACTTCCTCAATAACGATAAAGTTGAACTTACAACAACTTACAAGTACCTAGGAGTTCACTTTCAGTCTGACCTAACTTGGCATTACCATATTAACACAATCTTAGCATCAGCAAATCGCGCACTCGGCCTTCTTAGGCGTAATCTCAAACACGCGCCTTCACACTTAAAAAAACTTGCTTACATCACGCTAATCCGACCGAAAGTTGAGTATGCGTCTGCCATATGGGACCCTCATCAAGCTTACATCATAAACAACCTTGAATCCCTGCAAAACCGTGCTGTTCGCTTCATCTTTTCAGATTATTCACGTTTCACCAGTGTCACAGCATTAAAACAACGTGCCGAGTTGGAACCGCTATCATGTCGACGCCATTTCGCTCGCCTAACCTTGCTTCACAAACTGTATCACCATCCCACCCTCCACGACGACTTCTTTTTGCCACACCCTGCAGTCTTTCCTCGCCGCGACCACGTTAACAAAATAAAACGCGTCACATGCCGTTCATTGCTCTACTCGAAATCATTCATTCCTCGCACTATAATAGATTGGAATAACTTGCCATCACACATAGCTACTGAGGTTAACCCACAATCGTTTCAGCATTCGTTAAAACAAACCATGGACTAACAGATTTGGTATTTTTGTTGTATTATGTGCATTTACTGAGTATTTTCTTCTGCGTTGTTTGTTGTTGTTATTTGTGTACATTACTAGTTTTTAATTAATTATTACGTGTATTTTGTTTCTAATGCCTGTGCCATATTTTTATGCTTGTATCGCCCCCCCCCCCTATGTAATACCCTCGCACGAGGGCCCTTAGGGGTATTGTAAATAAATAAATAAATAAATGTCGGCCTTGTATTCGCCCTCGTCTTCTACTAGGTATCCCAGTTTACCAGTTGCGCTCTATACCAGCGGACGATCTTCTACGTCTAGGCTGAGGTAGCTAGGCTCAGTGGAGCCCTGTTGGAATAGGGGCCCAACCTTGCTTAAGAAGAGGCCTCAAGTCATCAGCGCAGTGAAGACGACGGAGGCCTCGAGACGCCAAGCCCTTGATAGCACCCAAATAGTTTTTTTTCTCTCTCTCTACGTCTTTCCAGTTGAAACCTGAGCATGGTTTCGCTTTACGTGCTCCTCATAGGTGCCGTACGCCCCCCATGTTCGTCAGCTCGGTAGAGGGGCTGTTCATGATGCCAAGGGATTTCTTGTACGCCTTTCTGATGAAACTGTTGGGGAAAGGCAATGTGATGTCAGTGCATGTTAAAGATGCCCAGGTGGTCGAAATTATTCCTGAGACCTCCGCTACGGCACCTCTTTTTTCATTTCTTCTCTCAGTTCCTTCTTTACCTCTTCCCTTACGGCGCGGTTCAGGTGTCCCCCGGGATATGTGAGGCAGTTACTACCCGGAGTTCCCGGGTTCGAACCCGACCGCGGCGGCTGCGTTTTTATGGAGGAAAAACGCTAAGGCGCCCGTGTGCTGTGCGATGTCAGTGCCCGTTAAAGATCCCCAGGTGGTCGAAATTATTCCGGAGCCCTCCACTACGGCACCTCCTTCTTCCTTTCTTCTTTCACTCCCTCCTTTATACCTTCCCTTACGGCGCGGTTCAGGTGTCCAACGATATATGAGACAGATACTGCGCCATTTTCCTTTCCACAAAAACCAATTATTATTATTATTTCCTTTCCCCAATAATAATAATAATAATAATTGGTTTTGGGGGAAAGGAAATGGCGCAGTATCTGTCTCATATATCGTTGGACACCTGAACCGCGCCGTAAGGGAAGGGATAAGGAGGGAGTGAAAGAAGAATGGAAGAATGAGGTGCCGTAGTGGAGGGCTCCGGAATAATTTCGACCACCTGGGGATCTTTAACGTGCACTGACATCGCACAGCACACGGGCGCCTTAGCGTTTTTCCTCCATAAAAGCGCAGCCGCCGCGGTCGGGTTCGAACCCGGGAACTCCGGATCAGTAGTCGAGCGCCCTAACCACTGAGCCACCGCGGCGGGGCATTTCCCCAATAAGCAATTTTCAATTTTGAAAGTAAATGGCGCAGTATCTGTCGCTTATCTCGGTAGACACCTGAACCACGCTGTAAGGGAAGAGATAAATGAGGGACAGAGAGAAGAAAGGAAGAAAGAGGTGCCCTAGTGGTGGGCTCCAGAATAATTTCGACCACCTGGGGATCTTAAACGTGCACTGACATCGCACAGCACACGGACACCTTTGCGTTTCGCGTCCATCGAAACGCGGCTGCCGCGGTCGGGTTCGAACCAGGGTACTCCGGATCAGTAGCCGAGCGACCTAAGCACTGAGCCACCACGGCGGGTAATGCCCATTTCCATTTTGTTCTTTTCCCAATTGTTAGGTAGTAGATACGGGAGTGCGTACGTCATCCTCGGTATGGTGACCTTGAAAGTGATCCGCAACGCCTCTCGCTCTTGCACCCCTTTTGCATTGTTCGTAACCCGGCTTAGCATTGTGCACATCTGTTTTGTTGAGCGTTCCAAAAGCTGGATGGCATGACCCCGCTTACTCTTCCACTGCAGCCACATTCAGAAGATGAAAAGTTTATTCGTACTTCTTAGGGGTTGCCCGTTGATTTCCAATTCTATCGTTCACCTGCCTGTTTCTTTTTGGGAAGAGTAATAAATTCCGATTTTTGTGGTGAGTACTGCATTCCGCTATATAAAGCGAACTGGCCGATTTCATCGGCCGCTCATTGTAGCTTTTCTTGATTGTATTCGATCGGTCCTTTTGCCATTCACACTGTTATGTCGTCCTAATCAATTGGTTGTTCTATATCTTTAATGTTTTTCTGAAACAAGGGAGAGATACCGCAAGCGTGGAAAGCTGCGAATCTGGTCTTCATTCCGAAGCCAGGGAAGAAGCTCAGCTTTGTGCGTCTTGGACCCATTTCCATCACATCTTGCGTTGGAAAATTGATGGAGCACGTAATTCAAACAAAACTCAATAGATTCATGGAACATCCAAAATTCATCCTGACACCATGCTAGGCTTCAGATCAAACCTATCGGCATGCGATGTCATGCTACAGCTGAAGGAGCAGGTCATCGATAACAAGGCTGTTGATACTAGTGTCATCGTTGGACTGGACGTCTTCAAAGCTTTTGATAGCATCAAACACGTTGCCATACTTGAGAACCTTCGCGCGATAAATGTTGTAGTCAAGACATATATACTACCTAAGAGATCGACTTTCTCTCAAATCGGGCTGCTACCATCAGCCTGGGAGGACAATCACTCGAAAACATTATATTGGGGAATAGAGGGACGCCGCAAGGGTCCGTTCTCTCTCCGACCCTGTTTAATGTAGCGATGATCGGGCTTTCAGGGCAGCTGGACGGAATCAGAAATCTGCATCACACTATATATGCCGATTTTGAAAGCACACTTCAGAGAGCCATAGATGTAATAGAGAAATATCTCTAGCCGGTTAGCTTAAAATGCTCGGCAGAAAAATCACAGGCTCTTTTTATGGCATCTCAAAAAAAGGAAAATTGGATTGTAAAATATTTATTGCGTCGAGAGCAGGTTGCAGGAGACACGCTAGGTGGCCGCTAGCCCATGGCTGGCGGCGACCTCACTGGCCAGCTCGATTGCCCGTACTTGAATGTTGGGGTCCGAGCTGACCAGCACGGCCTCCCATCGCTCGGGAGAAGGGATCTGTACCAACTCCGCCGAAGGCAGACCATTTGCGCAGTTCCAGCGAATGTGGTCGTATGTGGCCCTTTCACCACATTTATGACAGTTTGGGTCGTACTGGCCAGGGTACATGAGGGCAAGCACTGCCGGATTCAGAAGGGAGCGTGTTTGCAGTCGGCGCCTGGTAACTTCCCTCGCTTTTGTTAACGATTTGTGGGGAGGGGAATATGCACACTTCTTCAGCCTAAAGTGATGGGTGATGTCATGAAATGAGATCAACCCGTCCATCGTGAAATTCGGGTCGGAGGGCGCGTTCACTGCCCGGTCGACGAAACCTCGGGCTTGCGCGTGAGCCGCCTCGATCGTTCCCTGGATTAGACGAGTGGGCAAGGACCCAAGATCAATTCAACTTCTCTAATCGGAAGGGGGGCGTTTCGAAGGATGCGGAGTGAGGTAGGTGTGATACAGCCCCTGGCGAAATTGCGAATGGATGTTTTGGAGTCGCTGAATATATCAGCACGCGTGTTCGTTATAGCTAAGCTATTGCCGCTTCCTCCACCGTCACGGAGGAGGTGGTTTCTACCGACGCGGCCGCCAACGGGGCGCCGTTCCCGTTCACCGCGGCCAGTACAGACGCTTTTCTCTGGGTTTGCCGGTATTCCGCTGCGTCCACGTACACCACATTGTCGCTCCGGCCGTATTTGGTGTGTAGGGCGCGAGCCCTCGCTGTGCGTCGGCCTTCGTGGTGCGCGGGGTGCATGTTCTTGGGTGTAGGGGTTTAATCAAAAGAGGTTTCCTGATGTGCGTGGACAACTGCGTTTTCGAGTCCCTCTCTGGGAGCTGTTCGCACATTTTTAGTCTGTATAGGATGGCCCTTCCCGCGCCCGTACGAGTGAGTAGTCTGAGCTGGGAAACGAGGTGCGCCTCGCACAGCTCCGAGGATGTGTTGTGAACCCCAAGGGCCAGCAACCTTTCCGTGGACGTAATGTGCGGGAGCCCAAGGGCCGCCTTGTAGGCCTGCCGGATTGCAGGGTCGACCTTGTTCCTTTCCGCAAGCTGCAGTTGCGGGTAAGGGAGGAAGTAGACGATCCTGCTCAGCACGAAACCCTGCACAAGTCTACATAGATCTTTTTCTTTCATGTCTCGCCTTTTGCTGGAGATCCGTCTGATTGACCGTGGCCGTGAGTCTGTTGTTTCGGTGTTTTTGCGATTGCAGTGTATGTACATGCCCAGTATGCGTATGGGAAGGAATTTTAACGCGATAGCGTTAAGGATTGATTGATGGATGGATTGATCTATTTTTCCTTCCCTTACGGCGGGATCCCGGTGTGCAGCAAGAAATGTGAGACAGGCGTCATTTCCTTTCCTTAAAAGCAATTGTTCATTTCATTTTCCTTCCCTTATGGACCCCCCCCCCCCCCCCCCCCCCGGAGATATGCGAGCGAGACAGGCGTCCTTTCCTTAAATTGTCCAACGGCCAGCATCGCGCCGTACTGGCGATGGCGTTCCGTGTACTCCTCAGCAACGCTGCTACACTCTCTTAAAGGGACTATGCAATAAATAATTACGTAAAGCAGAAGAGAGATAGGCATTCCATCCCTCGTCCCCCCAACGCAAGAATTTTTAAGCTAGCATCAATAACAACGAAGATACAGACGATTAAAAATTCCGCTCCTCTCGCCCCCTCAACTCGTACACGCAGGGCACCAGACAAAAATAAAGAAAACAGCTCTGGTACTGGGCCCCGCCCATGAATACGTCATCCGCTGACGAACCCTAAAAAGATTGGACAAGTTTGCGACGCAAGTCACGGGAATTTTCAGAAGGATATCGCTTAGAGGTAGAGGCCTCAAAGAGAAGAGCCTAATGAAACTAGTACAGGCATATATACTAAGTAGGATCAGCTACGCGACCCCCTTCCTCAAGATAGGGGCAACAGAAAAAAGGCAGCTTGATGCCATAACCAAGAAAAGCTATAAGAAGGCGCTGGGCTTGCCAATAAGCACCTCAAACGAAAGGCTACTAAATATGGGGCTTCACAACAACTGGAGTGAGATAGCTGAAGCGGTAAGATCAGCGCAGCTAGATAGGCTCAGCAGGACGAGCACCGGCAGAGCTATACTAGAAGCGGTCGACAGGCAAACCGACAGGGGGATGCAAAAGAAACAAGACATTCCAAAATGTGCTAGGGAAAAGATCAGAGTAGACCCATTGCCCAAAAATATGCACCCAGAATTCAACAAGGAAAGAAGGGAAAAGAGGGCAGAAGCCATGGCCAGAGGACTGGACAGTCTAGATAAGAAAGCAGTGGCATACACAGATGCAGCAAGTGGGAAGCTAGGAGCAGCCGTGGCCTCAGTGGTCAACGGAAAGGGGGAACCTGAGATAGCAGAATCCATTCGAAGCCGCAACCCGGAAACGGTGGAAGAAGTCGCAATAGCGCTCGCATGCGTAGGAACGCAGGCCAAAATTATAGCTAGTGACAGCAAAACTGCAGTCTACAATTATGGCAGAGGGAGGGTTGCCTTAGAAGCAGCACAAATTCTAAAAAAGAAGGAAATTGGGAGGGACGTACGCATCGTGTGGGTACCAGCTCACGCATCCATCCCTGGAAACGAGGCGGCAAACACCCTGGCTCGAGACCTCTACTTCCGAGCCAGGGGAGAGCCGCCCGACTGCAAGGACCTGGATGAGAGACTGATCAGCTATGCAGAAATAATAGAGAGCTATAGAAGTCAAAGGAGGATCTTCCCTCCGCCGGACAAAACACTAGGGAATAAAGAAGCTACAACATGGCGTAGACTACAAGCTGGGAACTTCATAAACCCGGTGTGGGCATCACACGTATTTAGGGAAAAGGAAATAGAGGAAAAATGCAAAAAATGTGAGAATAGGAGGACCCTAGATCACATCATTTGGGAATGTACACACTCCCCAGGGATTAAAGAAGGAATAAATAGCAAGGAAGCCTGGGAAACCCTTCTGCAAAGCGCGGACACCGCCGTGCAGAAAAAAGTCATTCACCTGGCACTGGAGGCCGCAAGAGACCAAGAACTCTATGCCTGCCTTTAGATGCGAGGCTCCCGGCCCCCACCCCTAGGCCTGCGTGCCAGAGATGGGGAGTAGGGGAGCCTCTTCTCTGGTGGAAATAAAGGTTTTTGGAATGGAATGGAATCCCTTTCATCTTCCGGTTGTCCCTCCTAGCACCCCAGCAGCAGCGTCGGCGGCGTGATTGCAGCGCGCGTCGGGTTTCTTTGCTTGTCGTCTGTTGTAGTTAGCAGTAATGCTTGACGTTCATGCCTGACTGTCAAACGAGCGCTGGGTTATAGTACTAAGCGTCAGGTGCGAAGTGTCGACCGCAAACGCTGAGACGTTGGCGGGCGTGCGATGCTGGCAGTCCGATGCGTTCCATCCAGGCAGCTCGCTCACGCACGTCTCTAAGAATAACATGCCCGAGTTCACCTCGCCAGTCACTGGGTTAGCAGCCGACTGTACAGCAAGGCGTATTCATCTCGGGCGGACGAAAAAGACACTGCGAGTGGCTCCAGAACTCTCGACAGAAGGAGGCGGCAGAGGAAAATTGAAACCATATGCGCGAAGGCAATGCCTTGGCCTGCACTTGCCCGAGAGGGTCGCGCGGCGGCACGAGCAGACGATTTTCACGGCTACCGGAAGTGTGCCCGTGACGTCGTGGCTGCCGTGGCTCCAGCGAATGACAGCGTGTGGTGGCCTGGGGACGTCATGGGTACAGTGACGTCTTTTTTCACGACTTTAGTTCCAAAATCGGTCACTACGAGCACACCAATCGGCCCGCGAATTAAAAAAACACGTTTTTTAAAAATTTATAATAAATTGCTGGCTCCGTTCTGGACTTGGTGTGAATGCTCATTAGCATCATTTCTAAGCATTGAAAACATTTACAAACGACTTTGAATTCTTTGCATAGTCCCTTTAAAGGCGAAGCTTAAGCGTCCTTCAATTTTTTTTTGCTTGGTCATAACGAATCTTATTTTTCTTAACTTAGAAATGGCAGCTAATGGAACGATACACTTCAAGAGCGACCCCTTGAAGCTGGGAGGAGGTGGATGCAACCAAGCAGGCAAATTTCCTGATGTTTTACAAACAAATCTTATCTAGCCTTAACGAGCTCAATCTTCAATTTCATCTGTATTTCAAACAGAAATTCAAACAACTTCAAGGCGATGTCAACTATCAATGTAGGAAAACTATCCTTAATTCACTTCCCTTCTTTTAGGGGGGATATCCAAAATTCCTCAAGTATGCTTCTCCACAACCAGATTGTTGCCCAAGAGATGGCTGACCATGCGTTTCAAGCTGGAGCAAAGCAGCAAGCACTATATAGTTTTTGTTCGATTCTTCGACAATACATTTCATGTTTTCTATATGCACCCATAGCACCTCTGCTGTAGTCTTTAGTTTTTTTTAGAGATGTTGGCCATCTTTTCTTAGGAAGCGTAGTTATGTGGGAAAAATGAGATTGAAAATTGGTTTTTGCAGAACGGAAATGGTGCAGTATCTGTCTCACATCTTGGCGGACACTTCAACCACCGCCCGAGGGACTGAGAGAAGAACGGAAGAGGTACTGTAGTGGAAAGCTCCGGAAAAATTTCCACCACCTGAGGATCTTTAACCTGGTGGCTTCCTGGCCTTACAGGGCTGGGATCAGGGGACTCTCGCACATGTATTGGAGGCTCCTTTGTCACTGGGGTATGTGTTGCCAAACCATCGTCACAGCGATCGCACGTCCTTTCTTTCAATGTGTAAGGTAAAAAAGGAGCCTTTCCGATATTAGTGGTCAATGATATATTGGCTTCCGAAACAGAGATAATACGGGCTGGTTAGTATTTCTTTTCTGTCAACATGTATTGGCTCCCAACCATGGCACTGTTCATGAGGGCGTTATTAACAAAATGGCTCGCATACATACTTCGATGAATTATGGATCGAAGGAGTGTATATGCAGTGAAATGTGCAATGAAATATGTCTTGTTTTGATTGAATACGTGAGCTACGGTTTGCATTATAAGCGATTATGGATAATCCGTACCAAAGCATGCCAGTTTGTACCAGCAAGCACTGACTCACTCCCTCTTCATGTGAGGGTCAATTAGAGCCCTTGTGATTATAACCAAATTGCAAATGCAAAAACTAGGGATAACCACTATTTCGGCACAATTCCTTTATTAATGCGATAATATCTTCTCCTCATAAGAGATTTTGTGTGCACACATGTAGTTAAAAGACGGGTAAAGAGGGCTCGTAGATAAAGGGCCTGGCGGCTTGAAGTTCCATCAGGAACTCTCAGAAGGCACTCCTTCATGAACCGACCACGCTTTCTTCGCCAAATAATGAAGTCGCGTTCGCTCTTAAAATCCGGCTTGCTATTAGCATGATGAGATTTCTATTTTCTGCATTGTTTGCACTGCAGTGATGTTCCTGAAGTGATCATGTCGTCAAGGAATCATGCACAGAGTGCGCCAAAACCTCCCAGGCCACAGGGTGTGGTATTCAGTAGTACATTCTGGCACCTGTGACACCTGCGAAAGTACTGAGCTCTGAATTTCTCTGACAGTTCTGAGAATTTCGTAAGGCTCTGGTATGCATAGCATGTGTATGAGAACAGACGATGCAGCGGTCCGTGTGCCAGTACTTTTGGGGTCCACGTGACCAGGGCTGCTGCTCTTCCTTAAAAGTGACGTCATAACACACCCCTGTGCTCAGAAACCGAAATCGCTCAGTATAAATAATGCAATAGTAAATTATTTACTGCACATATAAATCGCAGAGCACGTATCACGTGTACTGAGGCAATACGCATTGTTTGAAACAAAGAACACGCCAACAAAAAATTTGGAAGCTAATATTAGCAACTAATTAAGAAAGACTGCTCAGCGATTGTTTTCTGCCCATAGAATGTTTTTAAATGGCACAGAGTTCATCAATCGAACTGACCACCTGGCTTTCTTATGGCTCTCATGGCTGCAAAACACAGGTGGCTGTCTTGCTAGCAGTGTGCTGGCTCTTCAAAGGTGCCATTATTGGGTGCTATGCCTCCTGCTCCTTTGACGTGCTCAACCAAGGCTACAACTTTTTGCGGTGACCATTTCCGAGCAGTAATGGGGAAATTGGAAATTTCATTTATGGGGGTTTAACGTCTCAAAGCGACTCAGGCTATAATAGAAAATTACGTAAAAAACCCAACAGGTAATGGAAATTAACTTCTGACTCTGAATTTGATACAACTAGAATTCCTTTGAACAACCTCGAAATGTACAAAGTGTGTACTTTCTTTATCCTTAAGCTTGCTTCCTTTGAACTTCCAGTGAACAGAACGTTCACCAGTGCCAAGTCAGTTCAATTTGAATGTACACTTTTGTTCTTTCAACATCCTCAAGAAGCTTGATGGTATAGAATAAAGGATGTGCATTTTGGAGGGTGGTCGAAGGAAGTGCATTCAGACTGAATTTATGAGCAGGGGTCAATTGTTGGTCCAAAGGAAGTTCAAAGAAAAACATTGCTTCCTTTAGACTTTTGAATAGAAAATTCACCACTGCCAAATGTACTTCCTTTCTTTGTCCTTCATACATCCTCAAACTTGCTTCCTTTGAACTTCTCGTGAGTAGGAAACTGGGCACTGCCAACCACGTCCATCTGAATGCACTTCCCTTGGACATCCTGAATGCACGCATGAAACCAATAGACTTGCAAAATGGTGCCTGATCCTACTATAGGCGTCACTGTGATCTATGCTGTCAAGTACCAGCAGGAGCTTCATTTCACACAAGAAAATTCAATAACCTCCAGCTGTCGAAACTGGGCATTTATTCAATTCTACGCTCACGTGCAAGCATTGCTGCAAGTGCTGCAGTGATGACTCGGGCAGGTGCTCTTACAGCGAGCATGTACAGGCTGAAAAATAAAAGAAAACATGAGAAAACAATGCCTAAACAAACATAGTGTAGCATTTCGTAATTTTTGTAAACCTGCAGAGCACAAACAGTGCGAATGCCAGGCGCCACAGTGCTGTGCATTCAGGAAAGCATTACTGCCTTGACCATCGGCGAATAAGCAGTTGCCTCAACCAGATTTTGAAACACTCTTGCATCAAACGGCTTGCAGGAGTTCCTCATGGACTTAAGGATAATTAAATACAATTTTGCCCACTTCAACACCTTCTTAAAATGGTCATGTTTTCTTGCTTTGCATATGCACCTGTGAAATGAGCTTAGTGCCAGCTTTTCTGCCGAGAACAAGGCTTGTGTCACGTTAATTATTGCCGCCAACACGTAGCCTGATAACTTTGTGCCTGGTACATAATATTGTCACGTAGTGGTGACGGCAGTCGTAGCAGCGATGAACACGGACGAAAGGGTCTTCTAAAAGAAAACTGTTTATTGGGCTGACTTGCACCCAAAATGGACTGAATCACTCGGCGGCGGCGAAGCGACAAGCGTGCTCGGCGGTCGTCGAACAGAATGCCCGCCGCTGACGGCCGTGCTCAATATAAAGCTGATGGCGAACTTTCGAGATAAAGAGCGCAAAGTTACTAGAACATTCCGGAACAACGTAGAATCAGCTCTGCCTGGCTGCGATCAATCGAGATAAATCTAGTCTCGTCTTGCGTCGCAAACAAAGCGATAAAGTGGAGTGGCAGCAGATTTGAAAAACGAACAAACACTGCAAATATTTGCGGCATTACTCCCCTCTCAAAGAAGCATCGACCCGATGCATTAAAACAAATAATGCGACTAATCAGGGAAAAAAACGGATCTTGCGAAAATAGAGCATGGGCAACTTCTGGTCGTACGCGGCGTCGCTTGGATGCAGTCATTGCGTAAGAGATGACTTCATAATCCAGTTCACCCAGCCGACGAAGAACCTTGTACGGGCCGAAATAGCGACGCAAATGTTTTTCACTCAATCCACAGCGGCGAATGGGCGTCCACACCCAGACTTGGTCTCCTGGCTTGTATTCCGCGTTGCGTCTTCGTAGGTTGTAGCGTCTTGCGTCGGACCGCTGCTGATCCTTGATCCATAATCGGGCAAGCCTTCGAGCTTCTTCTGCGCGTTGAAGGTAGGCGGCAACGTCGACGTTCTCTTCTTCTGTAGCGTTAGGCAGCATGGCGTCTAGCGTGGTCGTGGCCTTCCTGCCATGGACGAGCCTAAAAGGCGTCATCTGGGTGGTCTCCTGCACTGCGGTGTTGTAGGCGAAGACGACGTAAGGCAGGATGACATCCCAGGTTTTGTGTTCAGCATCGACATACATAGCGAGCATATCGGCGATGGTTTTGTTCAGGCGCTCGGCCAGTCCGTTGGTCTGCGGATGGTATGCAGTTGTCCTCCGGTGGCTGGTTTGGCTGTAGCGCAGGATAGCTTGCGTTAGTTCCGCTGTGAATGCTGTTCCTCTGTCCGTGATGAGCACATCGGGGGCGCCGTGTCGAAGAAGAATGCACTCCACGAAAAATTTGGCGACTTCTGCTGCTGTTCCATTCGGTAGGGCTTTCGCCTCGGCGTAGCGGGTCAGGTAGTCGGTCGCTATGATGATCCACTTATTTCCAGATGTTGACGTTGGAAAAGGGCCAAGCAAGTCCATGCCAATCTGCTGAAAGGGCCTTGAGGGAGGTTCAATGGGGCTCAGAAATCCTGCTGGTCGTGTGGGAGGAGTCTTTCGCCGCTGACAATCTCGGCTGGTTTTCACATCGTGTGCGACATCGGCAGAGAGTCGGGGCCAGTAATACTTGTCTTGAATGCGGCGCAGGGTGCGAGTAAACCCGAGATGTCCAGCTGTCGGCTCGTCGTGTGAAGCCCGTAGAACTTCTTCGCGGAGACAAGTAGATACAACAAGGAGGTAGGCTGTTTTGTTCGCTGTAAAGTTCTTCTTCACAAGGACCTCATTCTGCACACAGAAGGAAGACAGTCCTCGCTTGAATGAAGCGTGGGGTGAAGAAATCTTGCCTTCCAGGTACTCGATGAGGCCTTTTAGGTCGGGGTCCGAGCGTTGCTGCTGAGCAAAAGAGCTGGGGCTGATGGGTCCCAGGAAGGCGTCTTCATCGTCGTCTGGCGGCGGTGCATCTACAGGGGCTCGTGAGAGGCAATCGGCGTCAGAGTGCTTGCGTCCGGACTTGTAAACGACGGTGACGTCAAACTCCTGGAGATGCAGACTCCATCGAGCGAGTCGGCCAGAGGGGTCCTTCAAATTGGCAAGCCAGCAGAGCGCGTCGTGGTCGCTGACCACCTTGAACGGCCGTCCGTAGAGGTAGGGGCGGAATTTCGACGTAGCCCAGATGATGGCAAGGCACTCCTTCTCAGCTGTCGAATAGTAAGCCTCGGCCTTGGAAAGGGAACGGCTAGCGTATGCGATGACTTTCTCCAGCCTGTCGCTTTTTTGAACGAGGACGGCGCCTAGTCCCACGCTGCTTGCGTCGGTATGAACTTCAGTATCGGCGTTTTCATCAAAATGCGCAAGGATCGGCGGGGACTGTAAACGACGCTGAAGTTCCTTGAAGGCTTCTGCTTGCGGCGCTTCCCATTTAAACGGCACGTCTGCCTTCGTCAGTTGGGTCAGGGGCTCGGCGATGCGCGAAAAGTTTTTCACAAATCGTCGGTAATATGCGCAGAGTCCGAGAAATCTGCGCACTGCTTTCTTATTGGCCGGCAGTGGAAACTGTTCAATAGCAGCTGTTTCCTTCCTTGCTAACGATGTGGCCTAGAAGCCGCAGCTCTTCGTAGGCAAAGTGGCATTTCTTTGCTTTCAAGGTTAGGCCAGACGACTTGATTACGTCTAGTACTGTTCGAAGTCGTTTGAGGTGCTCTTCAAAGTTCGAGGTGAAGACAACGACGTCATCTAAATATACCAGACAAATTTGCCACTTCAGGCCTGCCAGCACTGTATCCATTACTCGCTGAAACGTCGCTGGTGCGGAACAGAGACCAAATGGCATCACCTTGAATTCAAATAGCCCATCCGGAGTTATGAATGCTGTCTTCTCGCAATCTCTTTCGTCGACCTTAATTTGCCAGTAGCCGCTCTTGAGGTCCATCGATGAGAAATATTTGGCGTTGCAGAGGCGGTCCAGTGTGTCGTCGATGCGGGGGAGGGGGTAGACGTCCTTCTTTCTTATGTTGTTCAAGCGGCGGTAATCCACGCAGAATCGAAGTGCGCCGTCTTTCTTTCTCACTAGAACAACTGGTGCCGCCCATGGGCCGTTTGAAGGCTGGATGACATCGTCGCGAAGCATTTCTTCGACTTGGTCCCGGATGGCTTGCCGTTCTCGCGGTAACACACGGTAGGGGCTTTGACGGAGAGGTCGGACGTGTTGATCCATTATAATGCAATGCTTGGCAATTGGCGTCTGTCGCACCTTCGGCGATGTCGAAAAACACTCACTGTAGCTTTGAAGCAGATTGCGGATCTGGTCTTGTCTGTTCCGGTGCAGGGCTGGGTTGATGTCGAAAGTGGGCGAGTTCTCTTGGTCAGGCGAATCTTCTGCGGAGCGGTCGGAGAGGGCGAAGGAGTCTCGTACGTCAGATATTTCGTCGAAGAAAGCAATCGTCGTTCCTCTGTTAATGTGCCGGTATTCTTCGCTGAAGTTAGTCAGCAGTACTTCGGCCTGGCCACTATGGAAATGTGCGATGCGTCTTGCGATGCTGATTCCTCGGTCTAGAAGCAACTGCATGTTCCCCTCGATGATGGCTTCAGCGTTAATGGCTTTCGTGGCGCGTACGGTCACGATAACGCTTGATCGAGGTGGGACGCTCACTTCTTCCTGCAGAACACTCAGGGCAATGTGATTTTCCCCAGTTTTCATCGAAGCGATAGCGTTGTCCGTCGAAAGCGTGATCTGCTTGGATCGGAGGTCGATGATCGCCTGATGCTCATTAAGGATATCCACACCCAAGATCACTTCGTGGGAGCATTGCGGTAGCACAACAAAGGTGGCAGGATAGGTATGTCCTTTGACAGTCACTCGCGCTGTGCATCGTCCTGATGGCGTAATGAGGTGGCCCCCAGCGGTGCGAATTTGTGGGCCGTCCCAAGCCGTTGGGACTTTTCTCAGCTGCGCAGCGAATGTTCCATTCATCACCGAGTAATCGGCTCCTGTGTCGACTAGAGCGGTAACTTTCCGGCCGTCGATAGTCACTTCTAAGTCGGAGGTCCTGGCTCTTGCATTGCATGTTGCTCTCAGCGTCGGGTCACAGCTTCGTCGCGTATGCGAGTCGCGGGTGGGGCGTGTGGTCGAAGTTCTTCTGGGTGGCGGCGTCGTTTTCAAGGCAGCCTGCGTCGTGGTCGGGGTTCTCATTGTGTGCGGCGTCAGTGCAGCGAGTGCCGGTTCTTCATGCGGCGTCGCGGGTGCAGCGTCTTCATGGGGCGTGGTCGGTGGAGGATCTTCGGCGTTTCGCTCTTGAGCAACCTCACCTCCAGAGGTTGCTGCCTTTAGTTTCCCCTACGGGGGCTGGGAGACCTTCCTCGTACCGCGGCTGCGTAGCTGCGGTGTGGCGACGCTAAGCACGAGGTTGACGGCGATGGTGAGCGCGAAAAGCGGTTCGGCGTGTACTCTTCTCGACACAGGTACTCGTCGATTTCCTGCGGACGTTGTCCGAAGCGTGGTCGTCGGGCGTTAACGGCAAATCCTCGAAGACTGATACGTCGGTACGGGCAGTGACGAAGAATATGGCTGGCCTCACCGCAATGGAAGCACAACGGCCGGTTGTCGGAAGTCCTCCAGGCTGTGAAAGCAAGCGCAAAGCCGGCGGTATTTATAGCGAAGAATAGTGTGACGTCATTGCTACGTCATCGCATGACGTCACATAAGGTGATACGAACCTCAGCTCGAAAGGCCAAGGTCAAGTGACCACTGGCCATCAGTCACGTGGTTGCTGGTCATTAGCTATGACCGTACCATACAGTCATATCATGGCTATGCGCAACAACACAATAGTCATATATTGTTGGTCTTGGGGGTGTGTGCTTGGTTTGACCTTGGTCGGGCTTCAATGTCAGATGCACAAAGCCAGGCGGAACTCTGAATTTTACCTCGAGTAGTACAGCTTTCGCTCAAAAAAAAGGACAACGAAAAATCTGACGTCTCCTGCCTTTAGAGGAACACTGAGGTCAAACTGAAGCCGGCTTGTATCGATCAGCATAATCAAAGTAAGTCTACTGCAGCACAAAGGCTTCCCCCATATCTCTCCAGTTAACCCCATCCTGTTCCAAGTGTGGCCACCTTACCTCCGCATGCTTCCCAATATCATACGCCCACCCGACTTTCTGCCATCCCCTGCTAGGCTTGCCTTCACTTGGAATCCACTACCATACCCTTAGCAGCGACCAGTTATCGTGGCTTCACAATATGTATGCGCCCTGCCCAAGCACATTTCTTCCTCTTCATTTCAACTAGGACATCATTAACTCTCATTTGTTCTCCGACCCTCTCTGCTCTCTTGTCTCTCAACGTTACACCCATCATTTCCCTTCCTGTAGTTTGCCGCGTTGTCCTTAATTTAAGTTGAATCCTTTTCATTATACTGTACGTTTCCGCTCCACGGGTGAGTACCGGTAAGATACAGCTGTTGTATACTTTTCTCTAGAGGGATATTGGTAAACTGCCGTTCATGATCTGAGAATGCCTGTCAAATGCACTTCACTCCACATTAATTTGCCTAGTTATATCACTCTTGTGGTCCAGACCTGTCCTAAGTAGATGTATTTTCTAACCACTTTCAACGCTTTGCCACTTATCGTAAACTGCAGTTCTCTTCCGAGACTGTTACACATTACTTTAGTTTTCTGCACATTAATTCTAAGACCCACTGTTCTGCTTTGCCTGTCTAGGTCCTCGATCATGCTTTGGAATTTGTCCATGTTATAAAATGCAGCTTTTATAACAAGCGGCAGTTTATAACAGGCAGTTTCGCAAGGACATTGTGGTGCACTGGCAGTTTATTTAGGTGCAGATCCCGGAGCCTAGGCTACGCTTTCATTCACTTCAGAACAGTGACCACAAAGCATTTTTATGTAGACATCACAGGCTTGAATAGAGCGGTGGGGGAATTTTTAAACGCAATGAGTGTGCTCAATCTGAACTAGTCCCAAGGCATTCTTGGTACTCTAGAGACTTTCGGGTCGTTGGACGAAATGCGTGTGTATGGCGCTCTGCTTGAAATGCGGCATTGTCACGCTTCAGTTCGGCACTCCATGTGTTGATATGCGTGAATGAAGTCATAGAAAAGGGCAGCATGGCCTACGTGCATTATTATGCCCGTGTTTGACGTTCACTATTCAATTAAATGGCGCAAAGGTGACACAAGTGCGAACGTGTGCTCGCACATCTTTACGTGGGTCGTGGATGCAGGGATACACCTTCCGCTCAATGTCTCTGCAAGGTATCTTTGATGGACTGCTTTGTGGTTGCAGGCGGCGGCTCTGGCGGGACCTCAAGAGCTGAAGCGTCCAATGCTGAGGTCGTACGGTGAAGGCTTCGGCGAGGCACCCGTGGCGGTGTTCGACGTATTCCTGGACGATGACCCCCGCAAGCGATGCAAGGACACAGACATGGAGGCGCCATTGCTCGAGACCATAGCCGAGACAGGGCCGGATCGATAACGGTGCTCCCTCTAGTCCAGCCCTCATCGGTAATGCTGACGTGCTGACTGGAACTGATAATACTGACTGGAAGTGACGTCTCCCAGTGGTCAGTGGACATAGTTTTTTAATCTGATACTGTGGGCCATGACAAAGGACGCAGCGTCTCTAAGTATTATCCGGGATATTTGAAAGCCTCAGATGCCAAGGGCTACAAGCTATGGAGGCCAACTCTATGGTAGTTTCTCGCTCTAAAATCAACGCTAGACGCCCACCTATATGCACCTACAAATCGAGAATATATATACGGCTAAACTGAGGATATACACACGCAAATGTAACTTGACGCATAGATCTATGGAATACACTTCACACACAAGGCCTAGTCGTTTGATGTCAACATCTAGTGAATTCGCAGCTATGGGCTTCGCTGGGGAACGAGGCATCCCTTAGCTAATTAAGCAGCAGTTCGTGCACTGGGACACGCATTACCAGTGCGTTTTGCCCCGATAAAACTCCGAACACTTGGCCCCACAACCAGCAGCCGGTTACGGCAGTGAAGCACAGAGAGCCCAACGACGGTCGGCGTCGGCAACAGCTGAACAGGGTGATCTGAGTCCCCTCGCAAAATGGTAGCACCTCACGCAGGAGCGCGGACATCGATGCACCCGATGCATACCGCCCGTTGACGGTAAATTTTTTGATAACTTTTTCAAATTCCGGGAAAAAAAAATTGAGGCCATTAAAAGACCAACACCATGCGTATTCGCAGCAGAATTTTTTTTGTGTCAACAGTATTGACAGCCATGTTTCTTTTCATGAAAAACATTCTTTGATCCGAAGAACCGAAATAAAAGACGATATGTTCAGGTCGTGTGCATCCAGATTTGCGAAGAGGAGCCACCATGCCTGCTTTCGGCGCTGTAGGTGAGGAGCTTTCTTCTACTGACGTAAAAAAGACTTCTAAAGAATAGCACTGTATTGGAATCTTTTATAAATTTTGTAATTTTGCCATGATACGTACCGCTTGGCGGGGTTGAGTGTGAGGCCTGCTGCTCTGAGATTTCCCAGGACATCCCCGAGATGATCGAGGTGCTCCTCGAAGGTACGGGAGTAGATGACTATGTCGTCCAGGTAGGCGAGGGCGTGATGCCATTTAGCGTCGCCGAGCACACGGTCAATCAGCCGCGGAAAGGTGCTCGGGCTTCCGGACAAACCAAAGGGCATCCTAACGAACTCGTAGATACCCCCGTGGCATGTGAATGCCGTTTTGCACTCGTCGCCTGGTCGCATCTCTACTTGGAGATAGCCTTGCTAGCGTTCAGAGTAGAGAAATACCTCGCTCCGCCAAGGTTTGGGACGATGTCAACGCTTGGGAAGGGGTACGCATCCTTCTGTGTGACTGCATTCAATCGCCTGTAGTCCACGCACAAGCGCGAACTACCGTCCTTCTTGGGGACGAGTACGACTGGGAATCCCCAGGGACTCGTTAAGCGGCGAACAATGCCCGCATCGAGCAGTTCTTGCAGCGCCGCGTCAATCGCCTGCCGTTTGGCGGGGCTAACCGGTCTCGGATTGAATTTCCAAGGCTGTGCGCCCCTGTTTCGACACGGTGCTGCGCCACTTTTGTGCAGCCGGGGCGGTCCATAAATATATCATCGAAGTCGCTTAACAAGGAGAAGATGCGGCCGCGCTCGCGCTCCGTCAGTGACCCGTGGTTGCGAGGAGACCATGTAATTTCGCGTCCTTGTCCGCGCAAAAGGCGTGGGGACGGGGATAGAGCGTTCTCTCGGGAGCACGGTGTAAGAATTGCTCGGGAGGCATTCCTCTCCCCCACTTCGGCTTTTGACATCCGAGGAGTCGCGGCGGGCGCGGTAGCTAACGTCTCGAGTGGCGTGAATGGGGCTTTCCCGGTAGCCGCGGTTGCCGACGTCAACTACGATTCCCGATTTTGCCAAGAAATCTCGTCCGAGAATGATGGGGACCGTGAGTACAGGCAGGTGAGTGAAGCGCGCGACTTGGAGGGGCAGGTTGCGCTTTCGCAGCCGAATGCCGTTGCGTCCCAGATGAGAGACGACTTCGTCTCCGATGAGCGACGTGCTCGTGCCAGTGTCGAGTAGTGCTTTGAACGCAAATCCTGCGATTGCAAGTTCTATGAACGGAGCATTCACACTGCTTGTCGTTCCGACCCTGAACAGCCAAGGGGCCACGATTGCGGCTGCAGCGCCCGGTTCCGCCACGGCCGCCGGCGCCACAACCGGCGGCCTGCCTCGTTTCCCGGCCCGGTATGGCACGCACGTGCAATGTGACCCGCTTGGCCACAGTTGAAGCAGCGCACAGAGTTCCGTGCATGGGACAGGGAAGAGCGAGGCAGCTTTCCCGCACGGCCATCCGTGAGCGCGTTCCGAACCAGCATTTCCACCCGTTGACGCTGTCCTTCTGGAGACGCAACCCCTTCGCGATCGTTTGACCGAGCTTGGGAATATCTGTCGGGCGGTTGCTGAGAGGCTGACCAGACTCCCGGCCGTGTGCCTTCGAAAAGCGCGCCTTCTCCCGAGAACCGAGCCGGTGGCCGAGCGGATTCGTTTCGTAGGCGCGTGCTGCCGTTCCAGGCGTAGCTGGGCTCCAGTGGCTCCCATGGCGGTGGTGGGGTCCGGTATACGAGCGGGCTGCCGAGAGTTAGAAGGTGTCTCGGCTGTCAGGAGCCTTGATGAGCGGTGAACTCGTCACATGTGGCGCGGTCTCGGTTGTGCCGTTTGGCAGGCGTGAGACGAAGGGCGATGTGCCCGCCTGTTCCTAGGGGTCCCGCGCCGATGGTGGATGAACGCCAGCGCTTGGCGTGCTGGTACCGTGGTATCTGGCAGCGTCCACGATGTTGCGTACGTCACGCCTGCGGCGGTGTGTCGTCCCGTCCGTTGAGCTGATTCCGCTGGTGGAGTGCCTGGGCAGGGCGTACCCTAGACCCCTGGCCGGGCTCTGTGAACCCCACCGTAACAGGCAGTGTACACTTCGGATCTGCCACGTTCGCCGGGGGCGAGTTGCTCGAGCGCGTCCGCGCGTGAGAACCACATTGAGGCGCCAGTTGTGGGGGTTCTTACTAGGCCGCTGTGCCTCCTTTGAGGTCTCGGCCGTGAACTCCGAGCTCCCGGTATCGCACACCAGGCGCGGCCGTTCTCACGGCGGCGCAACAGAAATGCGAAATAAGAACACAACACTGAACAGGACGCTTTGCCCGGGGCCATATGTTTATTGGGGCTCTCCCAAATCGCTGGATACTTGATCTGCGACCCTTGCCGTCTGGCTTGGTCGTGTGGCTGGCGGGGCAAGATGGCGACAACAAAGAGGGAAGATGGAAGGTATTTACTCTACGTCCTCTCGCTGTCGCGGCTCGCTGTCGTCTCCCTCGGCCACGGCCACTACCCGCCGATCTCGGCGCACTTGCCCGTTGTCACTTTCGGCCAATCAGCGACCGCTCAGGCGGCGCCTGGCGGTCAGTGTTGCCACATTGGCCAGTTGGTTTTTCCCAGTTGTCGGCTCAAAATTTCCTGTTTTTTCCCACAAACTTTCTTTAAAATATAGCAATTTTATGGTGAATATAAGAATGAGAAAAATAAAATAAATACAAAGCCCATAAATAATGAACAACAGCGCTGGATTGCTCTTGATCGCATCATCGTCAATCGCCACTTCATTTTTATTAGTTTTTACGTTTGGAGGTTTGAATTAAAAGGCATACGCTTCTGCTTGCTGGAAAAACCTCTCGCGGGACGTTCTCATGACGGTCGTACTGCCTAGACCAAGCACAGGTACAACGAGGTTTCTCCTCAATGGGCCGCAGTCATGCGGCGCAGCATCTTGGCTTGTACGAGGCATCAGGCACCCGTCGGCACCCGCTCGTCTCCAGTCGTGGTACGCTGCACGAGCCGCGGGAACCGTGGCTAGAAGCCCGATCATGACAGGACACGTACCAAAATTGCTTACTGATGACCATAGCGGCAGTAGACGTGGGCATATGTGGCAGTACGATTAGGCCATCGAACGCAGCCATATATTTACAAGCAACCAAGGTGGAAATGATGAACTATCGAAATAGAATATAAGGGCACATATATGCACCAAACGGACGACATTACAGAAAATAAGTTTTTAATAAAGGCGTGGGAGGCCATGCTCCGGGATGTGCGTTGCTCGTTGTTACTTTTAGAGGTGAAGGGAGTGGTGTATAATCGCAGCGCTGTGCTCGACCTCGAGGTAGGTCACTCCTTATGGGACGGGGACCAGCTCGGCTACTTCCATTTCCTTTCTTGCCTCTCCTGTATAGCCCGTAGAAATTTTCTGGAATTCCTTTACAACAACATGCGTACATAGGGGATTGCGTGACTAAAGAGCTGGGAGTGGTTGGAAGCAATTAATGGAAGGGTCACTGCCACTACAGCTGGAAGAAATCCAAGGACGCAGCACTCGAAGCCTGAATGAACCTGAATGGGCCAGGGCTCTGTATCCAAGGCTAGGCAGCAAATTAAAGGGAAACATCAAGCCAAATTTCTTCTCACGACTCTAGTTAGGCCGCCATGATAGCAGCATTTTCCCTTCATCTCTACACATTTTCCCGACAAGGCACATTTAGAACACCGGTCTTTAGTGAAACGATAATTTCCCACGTTTTCAATGGGTTATTAAACAAAGTTCCCTTTTTCCGTCAGTGGCTTGATTTTCTCACGATATGGGAAATTTCCCACGATTCGGCAACACTGCTGGCGGTGCGCGCTTGCGACCGATTTGAGGAAGGAACTTCTGGCTACTCGCCCGTGGGGAAGGAGGAAAGCGTCCGCTTTCCTGCGTCTCCACGGCGGGCCTTGCCGGCTAGGAAAGGATACGGCAGTCCGGAAACTCACGCAAGCTGTCAATCAAATGACGTCAACCCGATAAGAAAAAATAATCCTTATGCACTGCGTGATTCGAACCACCATCCTGCCGTTCCGCAGTCGAGCATGCTAACGACTACGCTACTTACGGCTTTTTTGTTTTTATTGCCTGTTTCGACAGACTACGCTACTTACTGCAAACGCATATGTGATTCTCCTTGCAAACAATTGCTATTATTTTTCAATCTTTCGGCTGCCCCAACCTAACGAATAGGGACACTTTATTTCTCGTACTTTTTACGTCCCACAATAATTTTTGCAAACAATTGCCCTGCCTGCACAGTCTAGCGTAGGGAGGGTTGCGGCGAGGGCAATTGTTTTTTTTTTTGGCCCAATATAACCTCTGTCTAGCGTAAGGTAGTGGCACGGGAACTACCACAATAATTTGCGGGCAATATTCGCCCAATAATTTGTCTAGCGTAAGGAATTATTTTTCTTTCTTTTTCTCTGCCCATACTATTATATGTCTAGCGTAAGGACGCGGGAGAGTGTTTGCGGAAAGGCGTCGAATCAGACGCATGCCTCCCAAACGCCCTCTATTGTGTGCAGCATTTAAGATTCACAACTAATTGTGTACTTAGCATCTCAACCACACATCAGTGACACAGCAGCAACACCGCACTAAAGGCTTTCGTCTCACCGCACTTTAGGTCAACAAAGCCCCCCCCCCCCCCCCCTGAATTCTTCTCCTTCTCAATGCACGGAAAAGCCTACCTTCTTTCTCAGCTTTTACGAGGTTTGTAATATACCAGGCCCGGGCTTCTGACTGGCCGCTTTTATTACGAAAGCACTACTCCAGACAAACCAGCCACGAGCAAGTATCTTGTCTTGGGAGGGCGAATCTTGCCTTGTCGGACTTGGCGGGGCGTAGCGCCACCTGTAGGTCACGTGAGTTTGTGGCGCCATCACAACCTGCCCACCGAATTCTGAGCAAAATTAGCACTGTGGCAGGTGGCAGGTGATTGGTCGCGAGGGTTGCTAGGGAAGACAACATGGGTCGCACAGTCCCCGCTGGTGGCAGCACCTTCCTTCGCAGGGGAGCGGAGCAAAGCTTACTCGCTGCACCACCCCTATGGGCACTGCTGCTCACCTGGACGTCCCGCGGACGTCCTCTGGACGTCTACGGGAGTTTTAATGTCTATTGGGACGGCGCCAGGAGTGGTATGAAGACTCCCGGGAATCTGTGAATGTTAAGAAGAGAATGACCAATTCTGCATATATGGGCATTAACTCACTAAAGCTATCGCCTCATACTTTGAGGCGGAGCTTAAAGGGGCCATGACATGGTCGTTCTTCATATTGCAGTTTTGTGCTTCAGTAACTAATACAAGAGCTTATGATTCAATTTCCGAAATTTGGCTCCCCTGGACGCGCTGTATATTCCAAAAACTGCGATCGAAATTGAGAACGGGAAACTCCTCCCACCGGCAGCGACCGCCATATTGAACGCTCTCGTGACGTCACCAGGGCATGCACGGAGAAACGCCGCCTGCTCTCGTTGCTGCAATATGCGCAGCAAGGTCTCATTCCGCCTCTACTTTTGCAGGCGATCGAAGTAGCATTCGTCCCCCATATATGAGGGACTGGTGCCGCAAAAGCGGTAATAACAGTAACGCAGTTTTTCTTCAGTGTAGGTAAGGTCCGGTCACACTATAGGCCGATGCGACGGCGATCGACGGTCGGTGGGCTGGTCGGTACGCAAATGCCGTCGGTGACGTACTGGTCTGTCACGCTAGACCGACGACGACGCCAGCACGATCAACGAGCGCGCATCGTATTAATGTTAAGAGTCAGCTTTGTGGGAACCAGAAGAGTGGGGTAGGGGACACGTTGATATGACATTCTATAAACTTAAGAATTTTAAAACTTATTGGACCTCATGCTAGCCACGGCGACATACGCGATGTGCGTGCACCAGCGAAGATGTGCTTTCAATCAGTGCCTGCGCATAGAACCGATCGGCGAGGCAAGCGACACGGGAAGGAAATGCCACACGACGGTGCCGGTCGTCGCGCCGCCTGGGCTTGTGCGGCCGAGCGAAAGCTTCACGCCCGGTGAGGCGACGGCCGGAAAAACTGCGCTTGTGTACCTCATCCGTATCGAAAAAAGCAAAACGAGCGGCTACGTATCAATCTTCACACTTTATTACTAATCAGTGAGAAACTTTTGCCATATTCTTGAATTTCGGTCGACGGTGGACCGCCGGCCCCTTTCGTGACGAGGCCTAGCGAGTACGCAGGATTCGTGTGTGCGATTTCGGCAATTGCGGAGAGCGAATTCGCAAGTTTTAGCGCCTGCAAATAGCTGTCGTGCGTAGTTTTGGCTACAGTGCCCTCAAAGCGACGACTGCCTACATCGCAGGACGCGAGTACAACAAGGGGGAAGTGCCGATATGTGACACGGTCTGCATGGCATGTGAAGAAAGCAGCCGGCAGCAGCCGGCGGCATCGACTGTAGACAACAAATCTGGTTGTTTTCATTAATTCAAGTAATGTCCGAACGTATTTTTAGCCAAAGCGATCTCAAATTAAATTTTGGTGACATAAGAGAAAGCAGATACAATTAGCGGGAAGCGCCGGTATCCTACGCGAAGCGATTCCCAAGTAGGCGATATAGCATCCTCGGCGCTTATTGCAGCGTTATCATAATGTGTAAATGAGTAAAAGTGCAATTTGTGAGCAAGAGTACGTAATATTTAAGATAAGGAGGAGCCACATTGCGTTTTATGCCACGCAAAAGAGCAGTACTGTTTGCGCAAAGCCATGTAAACAACCTCTGCGCGGGGCGGCAGTTGTAATCGTCGCACTCCTGGGGCACAATGCGCACGCACAACAAAATGCTAAATCCTGTACGATTATTTCGAAGCACTCATTTAGACGGCGGCGACTATTCATCGGTGAGGGCAGTGAAAGCATTCGAGTCGCTTAGGGTTTTGCAAGCGGCTTGGCTCCTGCAAAAGGGTTTTCGAAGGAAATGTATATATCTTCGACTTACAAACGCGTACATGCTGCGGAAAAGTCGTCGCACACGGCACTTTTTTCTGCTCCTTTCGTGCCTCAAGGTTACTGTAGTACCACCTTTTGATAATTTGAGTTTAATTATCGAGCCGATGAATAGCGGACAAGAACTTGGTAGCTAGCTACAAAACGCCGCGGCTTTCACGGCGCACATCGGCGAAGGCATGCACGGCACGTGCCGCTTTTCACATACGGGAGCACTTGACTGCTCAAAAGAGGCCCCACGCATAACATACGAACAGCATGCTTCTAAGCGTGAATACTAAAGCAGGGGTCCATCGATGTCTGTTTCCTCAACGATCGGAAAACGGGCGCCACAAACAAGTCCGCTTTCCCAAGGATCACTCAGCTCGCGTACAAAGTCGAAGGCTTCCCAAAACAAAATACGGAAAATGCATTTTATTTCGCTAAACTAAAAGAAAAAACTTTTCGAGCGACCGCTGTCGAAGGTGTGCATGCAAGCACCTCAACAGCTCGCAGCAGACGACGCGGGGCGTGTATGCCCTCGTGACGTCAGCGATTAGAGGTTGCCACACCAGCAAGCAGTTCGCAGAAGAAACGAAAAAAATCGTTTTAGAAATATTTGCCGCACAGAATCAACTGAAAATTCAGGGAGTTACAATTTAACCTGTCGTGAATTAAACGCGATAAGCAGAATATGCGTAAAAATAGGCTGTCATGGCGCCTTTAAGTGTCCCGCTAATTGAAGAATGAACACATGCTTTCGCACCTCTACGAGATTTAACTCCGTTAAACTACAACCACTTATATATAACTGCGCTATAGACGGGAAAATAAGGAAGTGGCACAAACATGAGCACAGACTAGCAACTGAAAGAAATTTTACTGCAGTGACGGCAATATGTACCCAGGGCCACGCCCACAGCATAAAAACAAAAAGTTTGAAAACAAGCAGCAAGATTCACCGCGTTCTTAGAAATCATGAAAACTGATCTCTCTACTTTTCAAAATGATAGATGGTGCGCTCACGCACTTCACTCCTCTTTATCGATGACATGTGCTACAAATAATTCGCGCACAGGCTTGTATCTCCTCAGAACCTTGTTTTTGTCAAGATTCGCGGTGCAATTGCAGGTGGCCACCTGTTCAGGCAGATTCTTTCTCGCGCTGTCTTTGAGATCCCTGTTATGTTCTCTGAGCCTATCATTTAAAAAGCATCCAGTCTGTCGTATACGTATGATGACCCCCAGGACCCCCGTCGTAGACACATTCTTTTTTGCATTCGGCGGAAGCCATCCCGTGTTTCTTTCCGCACTGTTTTGGCGGCTTTCTTGTAGACTGACCATTTCTCAAAGTTTTTCCAGTTTGTTAGGTTCAGAAAAACCGACCTTATATGTGTGTCACGAACCAACTAGCCCGGTTAATACCGCTCCTGGCACAACCACTTTTTTATTGGAGGAGGGGCGAATACCATCGGTCCATGGTTGTCCGCCTGCCAGCTATAGGTATGGTGTAGTTAATGGTATAGCCTACTGGGCTGTATCACTGTCCGCAGCCGGCGTAGTTATGGCCGGGACCCACGCTCTGGGCTTGCGGAGAGTAATCAACGTGCTGCCTGCGGCCATGCGAGCGGGCAGCCGCCCACTGCCAGATGCGATGAGGGGTCTGGGCTGATCCAGGCATGGCACGTGTGAATCTGGCTTCAAATTGCGGCAAAAAGAAGTTTAAAGTGGATATGCAGTACGATCTGCCTCTCGGTCCGGAAGGCGTTCCACCTAGCCGCTGCTTGTAGTTCTCTGATTCTGAAGAGCTCGGTGCCTGACTGGGAGTTGCAGCTGGGCAGACCGAAAGAGTTTCCCATTTCTACGCGCTACTGGCTTCTCGTTAACATCTTGACTGCGTTTGAGTCTGTGTAGATTTTCCCGTAGAACTCATCTGCTATTTTAACTCTATTATACATAACGACACTGCTCTCTTGGTCTCTTAACTCATTCATCTGATTTTTGCCTGTGCCTAGCTTTCTCTTCAAAGCTTTTAGGATAACTCCTTCCTGTGAAGCATGCTCGATTGTTACCATAATAAACTTCCCAATATCGGTTACTTGCGCTGCTTGATTGGTTAGAGGCTTTCATATCTGGGCGTTTCTTAATCAGATCTTTCGCGTCCTTAGAGGGCTTGCTGATATCCTCTCTGACCATCCTACCACCTACTTCTACTGCGCTCTTCGTAATGATAGCTGTGAGATTAACTTTCATCGTTTGAACATTAAGGTCGTTTTCCTGAATTGAAGCCGAATATCTGTTCTGCTGCGAAATCCTGAATTCCTCTGCATTCCTTCTCACCTCTTGACACGTTGATTGGCTTCCGCCTCACTAGTTTCTTCCGTTTCCTCTTCAACGTCTAGGCTAATTCGAGACCATTGACAGTTTGCCAGATCCCAATGACAGTTTTCTACACAAATTGTATGGCGGAGGTGACATCGCCCACATTGCTGACGAGCTATTGCAAGATTTATGTTCAATAAGTTTCGACTTTGTACGCCAGGTTCCCCTTCCTCGCTATGTATGGCTGCGGTGTCAATAGCTTGTCTTTACCACCTTTCCTTGAACCGTGTAGCACTAGGCAGAATTAAGCTACGGCGGCATACACTGCATAGCAAGCGTCGGATGTACAAGAGCTTCAGACCTATTCCTTCAGTATGTGGCTCATGGGCGGAAAGTCGTAACGATGGCCGCAAAAAGGTGGTAGCATTAAAGCGCAATAAAATCAATGCCTTATCGTGACGGGGTTGTTGTCGCTTTGTAACTCACCGTTATTCAACACTCAAGTGTTGGAAACCTGATAAACAGTATCGAGAGCGTAACTACTGCTGCAAAAGAAGTCATCGTACATGCAGTCCATGTTTTTTTTTATTACACACCTAAAATGCCGCATCATATTCTGCGCAATGTAGACTGCAGTGAGACGCGTTCATTACATTGGGGCAGGCGTTGTCACCGCCCATAAAGAGGTGCAAAGACTGAAATGAAGGACAACTCCGGTCAGGTTGTATGAGTAACAGGCCATATTCCCACATTTCAAAAAGTGTGACTATAGCAAAGCGAAAAGGAAAAAAAAAGCCTGCGTGCACTTGGTTCCTTGTGACATTATCGGCATTTGTATACATCGATTTCCCGGGTTCGAACCCGACCGCGGCGGCTGCGTTTTTATGGAGGAAAAACGCTAAGGCGCCCGTGTGCTGTGCGATGTCAGTGCACGTTAAAGATCCCCAGGTGGTCGAAATTATTCCGGAGCCCTCCACTACGGCACCTCTTCTTCCTTTTTTCTTTCACTCCCCCCTTTATCCCTTCCCTTACGGCGCGGTTCAGGTGTCCGCCGATATATGAGACAGATACTGCTTCATTTCCTTTCCCCGAAAACCAATTATTATTATTATACATGGATGTAGTAGCTACATCTCCGCTGGGTGCTTCTATTTCCAGTGTATTAAATCTAGAAATGTGCTCCGCGTTAGGGTACGATTGACAAAGGTGTCAGGGATCAAGAGTCGTCACTACGGCGCCTTCCAGGCACAGGCCTGGTTGTAGTCGGCCATCGAAGAGAGCTGGTTTCTGCCGGCCAGGCACCGGTGGCCGCCGACCACGGCTGCCGAGGTGCGCTGGCAGATGGCGCAGCGAGAAGTGCGCGAAGTAGGGAAAGCGGAGGTGGCGCCGCTCGCAGGCCACGGCGCGGGGCTTGCCGCAGGAAGGGTGCCGCTGTGCTCAATGGCCGGCGCACTGGCCGACGCACTCGGCGGCCGTGGCAAAGACGGCGCTGTCGTTCGACGGACACGTTCCCAAAGAGAAGCTCCACAAGTGGCAGCGGCCACCCTCGTAGAACCACCAGCTATCTCTCATGTCTTCCCTGCAATAGGCAGACAGCATGGTAGGGTGCTTTCAACCTGGATCGCTTTTCACTGTGGACGCCAACTAGAATTTAGCCAGGTTGCGAAAGTCAAGCTACGCAAAAATACTTGCAGGACGGTTACGACTATGTCACGCGAGATTCAGTGACAGCTGATTATAGCATTTAGTTTTGGGGATATTTTGAGGTAGAAGAGATACAGGGACCACATATCGCACTGGTGCAGTGGTCAAGTGATGCATCCCTGCATTGGCAGGAGGCTGTTCCAAACAGAGCCACCCCTAGGCTTATGCGACCCAGGTTGACCGTTATATAAGGTGAGTGCGTTAATGACCGGTGGGTGCGTTAATGACAAGTCATTAACGCACCCACCGGTTACGCCGACGACGGCGACGCGCAAGCTAGGGACGGGCGCCTAACAGCTCTCGCTGTAAAAATAGAATGACGAAATGAACGCACGCTGAATAATGTACAGTCTTGGCCAAAGGTCTCAAGGTAAAATGCTTTTCGCTTCAACCACATAACAGAGCTATTGCGGCACTATTAAAGACCGAGTTAAATGCTAGCAAAATGTTTCTTCTTGCGGTACAGAAGTTTTCTGCTTGACTGGTGTTCTGAATAATCCGCTGCACGGAGCAATCTATAGGAACATTCATTTCGCTGCAGCTGAAGGCTGTGGCCTTAAAACTTTTGACCAGTGCTTCACTATAGTTATGAACAGTTAGCAGACAGGAGAAAACAAAAGGCTTGAACACCGTAGGAGGCTCATTGCGAAGTAAACATTTTGACAGATTTGCCTTTCTGGTTGGGTTTGAAGACTTATAATGAACTGCACATCTCCAATCAAAAATTTTAATTTAAAGGGGCTCGGAAACGCCTTCCGGGGGGAGCACATTAACTCGCTTAATCACTGCACTGTGCTGCCATGAAAACCAGAGCCATATAATACCCTTCTACTTGCAGCAGACGACCCACAATGATGCGTCAAAGTTGGCGAGCCCTTCCCGGCGACTTTTTCATGCTCGCACCCTCTTCCGTCCCCCGCATCTGTGTAGACAAGGTGAGAGGTGGCCATTGGTTGGATTCTTTCAGACGTCAGGCAGCTACCGTGGCCGCGGCCAATAAGCCGCTTAGCTCCGGCGGATCGGGAAGCTCCTCTCCCAGAGGAGGGGTCGGCGAAGGAGCGCCTACCTTCCAGCGTGCAAAAAGTGACGAGAGGAGAGGGAAAGGCACGAATACATTGAAATTCAAATGTTAACTACAGATAACTCAGCTTCTACAAAGCGCATTTAAAAAAATTATTGCCGGGCACTATTCGTGAAGCGGCGTGCTTCAATATCCCAGGCATGCCGCAACTTTATTAGAGCCCCTTTCACAGCCCCTTTAACCCAACGTTTCGAAGCCGACTCGGCTCCTTCATCAGGGGTGACTGAGGGAAGTAGCTAGCGTCTTTTAAGTGAGGAGGGGAGGGGGGGTGTGAAAAGAACGACAGCTGTGTCGCGAAAGGCGCGGGGGAGGGGGGTTTAGGCTGTTAGTCAAGCTGGCGCACTACAGGGAGGTGCTGAATGGCGACTTCTTTTCGTTGTGTTGAAGAGCGAAGTCCCTGGGCATATACTGCGGGCAGGTTTCCTTTTGTGCGGTTGATATTGTTCGGGGTGGTTTGGATATGCCAGGATTCCAGAAGGAGCCTTTTGTGGTGATTTGTTTCGGTTCCGAGGACGCGGGTTTCTTCGAAGTTGATTCTATGGTCGGAGTCCTCGGAATGCGTGGTGTCTGTTATTTATCCCATAGAAAGAGGACCAGAAACTCACAAAACAGGGTCGAATGTACAGAGAACCGCATATGCTTGTCTGCAGACGTCGACACCGAGAAAACCTGGGGTCCGTTCCAGGCCCATCCTAGCTAAGCATGTATCAGCCAAGGCTGGTTCTGTGGTGTAGAGTTGGCCAGCGGTTTCTACCACAATGCAGAGCTTGGGGTAGGTTGGTGTGTACTTTTTGGTATTTCCTGGTTTTGTCGGTTGAAGTGCTATTACTTATAATAAACTGCACATCTCCAACCAAAATTTTAACTTTAACCCAACGTTTCGAAGCCCACTCGGCTCCTTCACCAGGGGTGACTGAGGGCAGTAGCTAGCGTCTTTTAAGTATGGAGGGGAGGGGGGGGGGGGTGTCAAAGGAACGACAGCTGTGACGCGAAAGGCATGACCAGATTAAATTAATAAGCTGTACAGCAGGAGCCCTCTGGGCATGCCACCGTTTACTCAAGTACGGGGACAGAATCTACATGCAACCATGGTTTGATTGGAAACTGTTTATGGGTTTATGGGGGATTTAACGTCCCAAAGCGACTCAGGGTATGAGGGACGCCGTAGTGAAGGGCTCCGGAAATTTCGACCACCTGGGGTTCTTTTACGTGCACTGACATCGCACAGCACACGTGCCTCTAGAATTTCGCCTCCATCGAAATTCGACCGCCGCGGCCGGCGGTCGAACCCGCGTCTTTCGGGCCGGCAGCCGAGCGCCATAACCACTCAGCCACCGCGGCTTTTGATTGGAAACAGTGACACAGGCATTCTAAACTGACTTTTTATGGGTAATTTCCCTGTAATAACCGAACATGGGTTAACTTGTTTGCAATCGACTGAGTGGCCTCTGGCTTCCAAGTTATTGGTCTGGTGTGGGTGTCCAACCATTCGTGCCCGCTTTCAGCTTTTAGGCTGAGCTGTCGATGTCCTGCGCGCCATCGTTTGATCACTCGACAAGACCTCCATGGATGCCTCGTTGCTCAAGGGTACACTGGTGCTCCTCACGCATCGTGGATACACACGCAGTCAAGAAAAATATCAACTTCCATTTTACAGCGATGATGATAATAATAATAATAGTAATAATAATAATAATTGGTTTTTGGGGAAAGGAAATAGCGAGGTATCTGTGTCATATATCGTTGGACACCTGAACCGCGCGCCGTAAGGGAAGGGACAAAGGAGGGAGTGAAAGAAGAAAGGAAGAGAGATGTACCGTAGTGGATCGAGGGCTCCGGAATAATTTCGACCACCTGGGGATCTTTAACGTGCACTTACATCGCGCAGCACACGGGCGCCTTATCGTTTTTCCTTCATAAAAGCGCAGCCGCCGCGGTCGGGTTCGAACACGGGAACTCCGGATCAGTAGTCGAGCACCCTAACCACTGAGCCACCGCGGCGGATTGCACACTAAAAATAAATCTTTCAATTTTCAAAATACAACTTTCAAGTTTCAGTTTGCACAATAAATCCAACTTTCAATTTTCAAAATACAATTAACTTTCAAGTTTCAGTTTTCTCTTTCTTCTTTCCCTCCCTCCTTTATCCCTTTGTTTACATCGCGGCTCGGGTGTCCACTGCGATATGTGAGCTGCAGTTACTGTGACATTTCCTTTCCTCAAAAGCCAAACCAAACAAGTGAGCCGACGGCGTTCATAGAGTTCATTGGCGTTGACAACTTTGCAAAGGCCGTTCATTTTCATGAAAGGAAAGGCGCACAACCGGTTCCGTAGGTCTGTGGAGACCTCAATCTCGCTTTCATGCACGTGGCGTTGGTGTCCAACTGCAAAAGCCTGCTTTGATTGCGTTCCGCACACTGGATAGGCAGCGCGCCTTCCCTGCCACCCTGGGATGTGGCATGCAGTTAATGGTTGATCGCGAGAGATTGATCACCAAATGAACGCTGCGGCCCAGCTATCGCTGCAGTGCCGCATGTCAGCCACAACGCTGTCAGCGCTTATGCATTCAGGACACATCTCTCTCTCTCTCTCTCACCACCGCCACATGTATCAAAGCACGCATGAGGCGTCCGTATATCCAGGGTGCCAGTTATGCGCCCTTCCTTTGCTCAAAGCCATCGGCGTCTAGAACATTGTCAACGCCAATGAACAGAGGGAATGCCGCCATCTTTCGCTTTGTATATCCTGGATTAGTTGAGCTTATCCGCATTAATTTTTTTTTCTGGTTGCAGTGGAACAGACACTCCCCAAATGTTGCCGCTTCTGGTTTTCCCTACGGGGTCTAGGTCACCTTCTCCGCTTCAGACCGCCGTATATAAGGACGCGGAAAAGGCGACCGGGAATAGTTATATGCTAACAGAAGCGGCCGCTGTCCGCGTAGCGCTCGTGGCGCGTTGGGACTATACCCTAGCGGAGCCATTCGTCGGTAAAGGCAGTTGTGGTACTCGTGAACAGCCCCTCAGCAATGGCAGCACAGAGGGCGATGATCGGCAGTGTGCCAGACGTCGCTTTTGCGTGGGCCGACACGACAAACGGCTGCGGCGTATGCCATTGAAAATTTAAAATTGCTTTTGAAGAATGGAAATGACGCAGCAACGATGTCATATTTTGGTGGACACCCAAACCGCGCCTTAAGAGAAAGTATAAAGGAGGAACTAAGAGAAGAAACCTCTAGAAAGGAATAAATAGGTGCCGTAGTGGAGGGCTCCGTAATAATTTCGACTACCTGGGATCTTTAAGGGCACAGGGTAAGCCCTACACTTCCCATGCATTTTAGGCCATGTTGAGGTACATGTTTCTCACTAATAACAGCAGCCTAATAATACATATATCAATGTTTGCCAAATTTTGTGCTTTTTACTGAACTAGAATATTTGAAATGTGTTGAAAATTCGATTTTTAATAAAATTTTTTCCGGTAGTACACAAATCTGGTCTTTCTTTGCGCATTTCAAAATTCATAACAGAATAACTGCTCAGTGAAATTGCTTAATTCTAGTTCAGTAGTTGGCAACACTTATGTAGATGATTGCAAAAAAAAATCAGCCGTCTGTCTAGAAAGGCATTGGAAATAATGGTACCTTTGTAAGAAAAAACACTGTTTTGAGATAATAGAGCGTAAAGAGAAAAAAGACGTGAAAAACCATTTTTTATTCGCAGAAACGCCTCCATAGTAATTGGTTTAATAGCCCCCTGCTTCGTAGTCACTGTCGCCGTCATTTTTTCGCTTTTCGGCTTGTCGTTTTGACTGTCGGGCCTCTTTTGTAAGCTGTCGTGTTGCTCGGTCCGCAAAGTACATGCGCTTATAGTCAGCTTCCCTCAGCCACTTGATGGTGTTGCTCCCTGGGTTCAATCCACACGCCTTCAAAACGTTGGTCCGTGCGATGCTACCATCATTAAATAAAAGAACAGCATCCAGTGTTGCCATCCGTAGGGTCCGAAGCCTAACAAACACATTCTTTGGCGCGCGTTCCCAAACAACATGGTTGAACGACTCATTTGCATTTTGAGTTCGCCCATGCAGGCACTTCTCTAGGAGCTCAGTCTTCGATAGCTCCATATAAATGGGTTTGATAGCCTCCAAGACAGATGCAGGCAAACTCTCCTTGTGGAAAAATGGCTTGCCCTCTGACTGACTTCTGTTGAAGGCACACCACGTATCAGGTCCCTTTGGGCAAAGTCCATGGCATGGGTCATCGTCTGTGGCCGATAAGTGGAAGAAGGTTGCCCAAACGGCCTTTCGCATTTCATCCAGGTTTCCTACATTTCTTCTGATGGCCAAACCATAGTACGTCTGGAGCTTGTCTATTACTGCATCAGTCAGTCGGCCTCGGCCCCCGAGAGGCTCTTTCCATCAGAGTTTTTCTGCTTTTCCTTTTTTTTTAGCCTTGGTAACCTTGTGCCCATCCTTTTTTGCACGTGCCCTATGCACTCAACCTTGGATATTTCAACGGAATCACCATATGGCATTTGTGCCTTCACAGCCATAAAAGCCTTGCTGTCACCATCCCCAAGGTATTTGACGTATCGAACGCCGTGAAGCTCCTCACTCCTGCCGAAAATTTTCAGTGCTCCTGCGACTTCCATTCCACCGCTGGTGCCTTGGTAGTTGCTTTGGCACACCTCTCTATGAAGGGGGTCACTGTTTGTACCCTTGATGCTGCACTTTGGACAACGTTTAGACAAAACCTCCACATCCAGCACTTTCCCAGAGTCTACACTGGTCGCCGAGACTATGCCGTTATTGGAAGTATGGCCTCGCTTCTGCCAGCTTCCATCAAGAGCAACTGCGATGTCTTTATCCCCCTCATTCAGCTGCACAGCTTCGTCAGCTGCCCTTTTCATCGACTCCTGAGCAGCAGCTTCGATGTGACCTAGAAGCTCTTGATTGTATTTCGCAAACTTTGTCGGCGGCTTAGGAAGGTTTAGCATAGCACAGAGTATATTTCCTGCAGCCATTCCCTTACCAATGGACCTCAAGGCATACACTAACCTGAGGTTGGCTTCATAGAGGCCAGAAGTAGTTTTCTTCGACGTCTCAAATCGTTGTGCGGCACTACACACTTCACAGTTCAAACTGTAAACGCTTGCAACACCTACCCGTTTTGTCACAATTTCGATGAGCTAAACACTTCCACCGCACTCTCTGCACACACAAATCTGTGTAATTGCGGCACAAATGCCGTCCATGTCCATTAAGGCATATTGGCTGCTGCTCTGTAGCACATCCTCTTCCTGGAAGCACAGAGAAAATCTTGAAAGCTTCGATGTCGAGGAGCTGGCGCGTTCGGCGTTCGGGATCTCATTCGGTCGTGGACATCCTTTTGCTTTTTCACGATGAGCGTAGCGGTTGCCGTGAAATTCACGCCTGACGAAGGCCATCTTTGCCCTGGGCATCTCAACTTATCAGCAGCAACCAACACCGGCACAATTTACAATACTGATCGAAAGGGATAGCACTCGGACGCAGCTGCATGAAGGTTGCAGAAACGTGGAAAAAAACGTGCAAAGCGTCTCAGGATTGTCTTGGCTAAAAAAGAGGAGCTGTACAATAGTTGCCAGGCAATTTTTTATATGTTGCTGATTTTAGACAAGTTTTGAAATCAGGTGGTGGACTTTTTGGTTGAAAAAATTGACGTTAATCCTGAAAGGGGGCGTGGCCGCTCACTACTTGGCTTCGGAAAAAGCGTTTTTCAGCCGTAAATATGGCTTTCTGAGGAAAGTGCGATCATGGAACATGTGTAGAAAGAATTGAACTTTTAAAATTCCAAAAGAAAAAAAAACGATTTTTTTCTAATTTTACCTTACCCTGTGCCCTTAACGAGCACTGACATCGCACAGCACAAGGTCGCCTTTTGCGTTTCGCCTCCATCGAAACGCGGCCGCCGCGGGCGGGTTCGAACCAAATAAAAAGCACTATAGCTTTGTTGACGTCTTTAAAACAGCGCATTACAAATTCAAACATAGCCACAAGAAACACAGACAAATGGGCGATCCGGCGCTTTTTTCCACTTTCTATAAACATCAATCCTTGACCCATAACTTCCTGTTGCGCTCAACAAATACTATTCTATTCACGAACACAGTGTGAAGCAGCTGCATTCCTGTTTTGCTAATATATGATTTCTACTGCTATTTTTGTTCTGTTAGCGATATTCAATATTTAATTGCACATATTGATGTTATTACTCTTTTGTTGTTTTGCTTTGTGTGAGATCTTTTTGTGATATGCATCATGTATGCTAAATGCTGTGTGTATGCTATGGAAATAGTATAGATCAGTTTCATTTGTGAACAGTTTGGGTGCATTTTTTGTAAACACACGCTACTGCCATGCACATGCACACGCTCGCACGCGCGCGCGCACACACGCACGCGCACACGCAGAGAGAGCGTTGCAGCACACACTCGCGCTGAGCATTGCACATCATATTATTCGTCAATACTATTGTCAACCTAATATTGCGGTAGTGACAGATGTGTGCGGCATGCATTGGCGTGGACAGTGTTGTAGCATTAACACGGCACATAGAGCATGCGCGTTGGCGTCGACATTGCTGCATAAACGCGGCATTTTATAAATGGCAAATTGGCACGATGGTGAAAAAGCTCAAGATGCGCATAACTGGTTCCATAGATCTGTGGACACCTCGATTGTGCTTTCAGGTAAGTGACGGTGGGGCCTACCTGCAAAGACCCATGCTTTTCCACAATGTTTCGTACTTAGCAATACTAAACCACCAAACTACCAGCAATTTGTTGTCTAAATTTGCAGGATTGTTTAAATTCAGCTATCGCGCACTTTTATTTCACAAAAATCCGTCTTCCACTGCTTCGTTTCCTGCCAGGCGGCACACCGTCGGAACCAAGCTGGCCGTAGGGTGCCTCAAGGCACCCAAACTGACGACTGGGGTATTCAGAATGATCGCACCTACTTTGCGGCAATGCGCCAAAATTCTTGAAAGCCAGTCGCAGTAGGTCTGCGACGACAGCGACGCGAAACCAATTCGCAAAACGGCTCATATACACTGTGAGGCATTGACAATCGCTCTATGTGAAGTTGGATTAGGTATGGAAAATGAAAATTTGTTTTTGAGGAAAGGAAATGACGCAGTAACTGTCTCGCCTATCATATGGGCACCCGAACCCCACCGTAAGGGAAGGGATAAAGGAGGAAGGGACAGAAGATAGAGGTGCCATAGCGAAGGTCTCCTGAATAATATCGACCACCTGGTGATCTTTAACGCATGGGAGTCTTTTGCGTTTCGCCTCCATCTAGAAAGAGATTTGACCTAGAATACCGACCCGGCATGAAAAATACGCAGGGCAGCTAACACAAGCGGTCATGCATCTTTCTTGGTGTTCCACATTTTGGTACGAACAAATGAAAACTTCAGTGTGGTTAAGTTTCATGCAGCTTCTGAGCACTTCACTTTCCTATCTCATTAAGCACCAGAGCTACAAGTATCATGCAATACCGTAACACTACACAACACGAAGCCAAGAACCCAGCCAATTAATGTTTGCATAGACAGCAGCCAGGAAGCCAGAGTACTTGTCCCATATCAATGCTACGTCAATGAAGCGTAAGTGTTCAAGCGGAAAACTTTGTATGAATTTTATTGAACACACTGCAAATTACATCCAAAAGAAACTGTTTGTCCAAATCACCAGAAGTGCACAAAAGTAAATTCAAGCTAAGCAACTGCTACATATGTATGATATCCCAAATAAGAAAATGGCACCATGCAAGAAGAACTTCACTGATATGAAGCCCAACTTCTTTTGATACCATTTAAACACCCTTCAATGCTTGACACATGAAAAAGTGGAAGCTACACACCTGACCTCCAAAGCTACACGCTGCACCCGATATAACACAAACTCGCTAACTGCCAAGCTTGTTGAAACATCGGAAAGAATATGAAAAATTACGCTATACATGCTTCAATGAAATAATGCACACCTTGTATAAATCACATAACTGCACTTTTGGCATATTTTAATTCCAGTTAACACCCTTCTTTCCAAATCAATTAGCATTTCTAAGTCCTTTATACTTTGACAATTTTGGTTCGCATACAATGCATACGAGCATGCGACTGAGGTTCATTGCTTAGCTTCTAATTTTAATACTTTATGCTCAGAAAAGGCCCCTAAGCCAAGAATTTTAAGATCCCTATGTTGCATAGCAGAGCTTCCATTGCCATCTGCCTGCTCCTCCTGACATACTTAGCCCTTTTGAAGCATGAGCGTTGAAACCCATCTCGTAAACTAAGACGTTAAGCTGAGAGATCGGGGAAATGTCATTACATTCGACATGTAGAAACCTGGAAGCATTCGGGGGCTTTCTTGAGCATACCATGCTGAAATTACGCGACTATCCTAGCCAGACCAGTACTACTGTTTTTCATAAAGTGTTTGCAGTCGCAATTCAAATCAAAATATCTAAAGACAACATAAATCTATGCCGGATAATAAGCATTCGGGGGCTTTCTTGAGCATACCATGCTGAAATTACGCGACTATCCTAGCCAGACCAGTACTACTGTTTTTCATAAAGTGTTTGCAGTCGCAATTCAAATCAAAATATCTAAAGACAACATAAATCTATGCCGGATAATAATCCCATGCCCAGATGCTACATGGAAAAAACTTCAATTTCAGATCCTTACACTGCTTGGTGTAGCACCATTCTTCCGTTTTGAAGACCTAGCTTCCCCTGCCCTCTGCCTATTTACTCTCACACAAGAAGTTAACCCCTCTTGAGCGCATGAGTGTTCCAAATAGTCCCTTCAACTATGAGACCCAGCAAAGCAGCAAGCAGAGGAATGGGGTTTGTCATCAACTTCTCATGTAGGAAGCTCGGAGGCTTAGGGGGCTTTATTTACCAAATGGTAACGGCACAACTTTTCCAACCAAATTCTCAGTGAAGTTTATGTGACAACATTTACAAAAAAATGTTCCAATACAAATTTAAAGCAAACCAACATGCAAAGACAACTGACCAAAAAAATTGCTTCCACAACTTTTGAAAGCAAACCAACTGACAGCATTTACAGACAAAAAGTTTCAACACGAATTCAAAGCAAACCAACATGTAAAAACAAACAAAAAAGTTGCTACGACAACTTTGGAAAGCAAACCAACTACTGACAAAAAAAGGCACACAATGAAGGAAAAAGAAAGGCAAGAAATTATAAAGTAAGGCATTGGTAGAAACAAAAGTGTTCCCAAATTTTTATTGGCATAAAAAATGTTTAACTAACTAAATGGAAAAAATGAAGCAATTATAATTTAGGAACAGTGCCTTACTCATTTCCAGAGAAAAAAAAAACAGAGGGCTTTCAGTCACCATAACACCTCACAGAGGTTCCAAGATGAATCTTGAAAAAAGTCGAATATTTTTAGAGAAAAGTACAGGAGTGAGATGCTGCACTGACTAACTGCCGCATCACAAGAACACATTTTTTAAAATTGTTACGAATAAATCAAGATGAAACATAATTGCACATCAATAAACACATGAGACGCTTAAAAATCATTTTCTGGCAGAGAAAACAAAAATAAAAAATCATCATGAGTGCTTCTCTAGCCCCACATATGAGAAAATCGTGTTAGCATCCACACAAAATGCGCAACACCAATTGTTTCAGTGAACCAATTGGAAGAACACCAATTGGTTCAATATATTCTTGGCTGCAACAGGTTAGACAACACTGCTCTACCTGTATTACATCCAGGCATTCCTAACTTGTTTATATTGTTTACTGCAACAACACGTATGTGTCATGCTAACTCATTACAATTCATTCAATATAATCATGCGAAGAAAATGAGTCACTGGCCACAAGGGGCCGAATCAAGATATATGCTTCACTGCCTAAATAAAGAAAACCAAGTCAACATACTTCACTGAAATACGATACAGAAAACATACCACGACTACACGTCTGATGACGACATGCCTACATGGCTAATGAAAAAAATTAAGATGTCTGCTTGCATTTTTCAATTATAATGAAAAATATGTACATCATAAATCAAATCATTCATTCACCCACTCTCCTGGTTAAAGTCTGAAAAAATTCGCTATAACAATCTGGCAAACACTTGTGACATTTGAAAAAATAGATAACTTTATAAGGAATACCATAAACTTATTGCACAGTTTCATAAATTCATAAACAGATTAATGCTCTCGAACAACCAGAAATTCTCCAATAACAATACAAAAATGCCTGCTCTGAAAACTTGATGGCTGTATTCATGGGCAGTACATGTTAGTTAGTTCAACAAAATCACGGAATAATGACACCCGCAATTCTTGAACCAGTATCCGTTAATTTTACAAAATCTGCCCATGGGCACAAACAAAAAGATATCAAGAAAGAAAACGCCAAAAAAGTCAAGCGTCAAGCATCCATCAAGAATCAAATTGCACAAGACATATCGAATTCATTGCTCTCCTAAGGTAAAGCGGAAAAAAATGTGCCATCTAGTACAGATAAAGTTTGAATCAATGACTTACTGCCACGCAGCAGCTCCTGCAGCGAAGGCCTCAGGCATGAACCTTTCCACAAACAATCATCAGACACGCCCTTCACATCGCCAGTGTTCTCACCTGAAAAAGCAAACCTTACTACAGAGCCATGGTAAGGCTTAACCCATCCCTGCTTCTATTAGACGCCGGCGCTTCGTTCATGAACTGCCATGGGAACATGCGGTGGTCGATCACACACACCTGCTTAGCCTCTTTCCGTGCTCCTTAGATGCTGTGTGCAGGTGTGCAGGAGGAGGCAGAGGGCGCAAACCTCCCTTCCCACCTTCCTCACACCAGCGAACGTCGGCAAACCCCGAACGCCAGAGTTTAAAGGTAAAAGAGGGTTGAGGAGAGGCACGGGTTGTGCTCCGTGTGCAGTGACTGGCCGGCAAGGAAGGCCAGCTTGTGGGCGTACTGGCACGGGGCCGGCACGCGGACGGTGCCCGGCCAGTTGAAGTAGAGGTGGGTCAGTTTGTAGGCCAGGCGCTGCATGTGGTCTGGCTTCAGGCCCGTCGTGTCGTAGATGACGTTGTAGAGGGTCGGGGCCACGGTGCCCTGGCGCACGCTCTGCGACACCAGGAAGAAGTCGTACCGCTCGGGGCGCGTCACATCGCTGTCCACCACGGTGCCCGGCGGCGGGTTGGTCATGTGCTCACGGTTCGACAGGAAGAAGCGCGTGGAGATGTGCTTGGTGACCACCACGAAGGCCAGCTTGTGCTGCACGCCCGGGAAGAGCGCTTGCAGCGAGGCCACTATCTGATTGATCTCCCACTCCTTAACCTGCGCCGCGAACACACGAGACATGCTTCAGTCGCGCCCGCTGCCGCCACCAGCATCACCTGCCAGTGCACTTCTGCTGACAGCAGAGGCCATTGGAAGTTACCGAAAAGTCATTGGATGATTGGTGGCTCAAAAGCAGGGAGGTGACATAAGGTTAAAAGTACAGGACTGAAAATGGAGAATTGTAAAACCAATTTATAACAGTTAAATAAAAAAAACCTATGAGATCACTGCGACCCTCGCACTGGAGGAATGCGAAAGCATTGACGCCTCCTTGCCCCTCTTTGCCTAAATAAAGTGCCATTATTGCCCATTTTGAGTTAAAAAAGTTGGCGCCACGCTTCGTTTTTAAATTTGGCGCCACTGTTCGCTCCGTATGCACTTCCGGCTTTTCACATTTGGCACCAAGCTTCAGCTCCACCCATTTCCTGTGTTTTAAATTTGTGCGCCATTTGTGTTTGGCCCCGCCCACTTTTGGGACATTTTTGGCTCTGATTAATTACTACCCAACTAGCACCTCATGATTCCTCCTGCGAGATTTTTTGATGCTGAATCTAATGCAAACATTGTTTTCCTTATAACTCAATTCGTTCGAACGTTATCATGATGACAAGCTCCTAATGACACGAAACCGCATAAAATGCCATGCAATGCTTACGTATTAATAAAATAAAGCCGATCCGGGGCCAACTGTGCACGCGCTACCTAGGGCTCCAGGTAGTGGCGTATGGTAACGGGACTGCACCAGGAGCTTTCACCCAAGCCCCAGTGGCAGCCGTGTTGGTGTACATTGATGGAACGTGGTGGAAGCATGTGCGCAAGTCTAACCTGATTATCGCCACTTGCTCGGGCTTCCAACATCCAATTTACATGTTGCACATCATCATACAGCCCCCGTCATCTCATGTGAAAACCACCAAAAAAACATTATGCCAAACCTTTCGATTACCGCACTGCATTGCCACGAGCCTGGTCCCGAGCAAGGCGTGCATGCCTGTCACATACTTTCTAGCCATGATGACATCCTCATGGAAAATCGACCGCCCACGCAGGTGCCATCTGCAAAGTTTCCAATATCCGCACATTTTGTCATGTTATTCTGAACTCCCGTGAATCAAATCAGTGCGTACGTACATGGCAGATGCTCAGAGCTCCAGCCTCTTGATTCCTAATCCTATTCTACTAGTCCGAAATTCAGCCTGCCTGGCTACAAAAAGTTACCGTTCTTGGAAGAAAATTTAAGTTTACTGTGGAATAAAAGCTTTCTGTAATCACTACAACGCCTCGGCAAAAAGTTAAGCGTGGTCCACTACTGCAGTTTCCTGCCGGATCACACTTCCAACTCGGAGGCCGCATCATCTCAAGCAGATACGAAATGTAAAAATACCCGCGTAGTCTGCAATGTAAATGCAAGTCAAAGAACAGCTTGTAAATATTAATTAGCCACCGGTGGTCTAAATTATCCCCATGCCATTTACTACACTATATCTCGCGCAGCTTTCATGCAGCTTTGATATGCTCAGTGCCAAAAGTTTTTAGGCAATTGAGTATATATGCCGTTCGGTCGAAAAGCCGTCGTCGCATTCAGCCCATCGTGTCGGAAATAATGGGGGCTGCGTAAAACAAATCTTACCATGCCAAGCGTTTTCCGCAGAACGTTCCGGATTGTCTCTTATGATTCAGCGTTTCACGCAGCATAATGTTAGCCTAGCTCGTGGCAGGAATTCCAACCGGCGTTTTATAATCCGGGCTGCGTAAAAAATCCTCTCATGCTAATTTGCGGTTCTAGTGATAGACGATTCATTGGTGTGGGTTAGGCGATGAAGAGTTAATGAATTGACTCCTTAGAATGGAAAGCCTAACTCCCTCCGCTATCGTGTTACACCGTTAAAGCGAAGCTTTAGTGTCCTCTCCAATTCATTTAATGTGATAGCATTAAGTGGACCATGAAGGCGAAAAACTCGCCAGCAGTGTCTACGTGAAGCATCCACCTTAAAGGGACTTCCCTCTCTCCACCCTCCACCTGTCAACTGTCCTCCTGCAGGGGAGAGGAGCAAGACGTGGGTCGATGGATGAGGAGCAGACCCCCGCTCAGAATATATAGCCTCCCAAAGAACGATGCGTGCGAAATTGAAGCTTCCTGGATCCATTCCTTCTCGCACAGCTCAGGAAGAACAACATGGTTCTCAAAGGCCCACCGGTGGCTCTGTTCGAAACGACCACCTTCCTGTGCAGAGGTATTCCTTACAAAAATTTCCTTTAGATAGTCAATAGACTGCCATAGACTAATGTCTATAATGTCTATAGGCTGTTTATGGACAAATGCTATAGCCTGTTCATAGACTTCTGTCTATAATGTCTGTAGACTCTTTGTGGACAAATGCTACAGAAACGTCTGTAGGCAATAATAATCCTATAGACAGTCTATACACATTATATATGTTTATGGCCATACAATTTTAGTTGACTTTTTTCTGTAGACTGTCTATAGACTATGAATAGACAAAAATATACATCTTTAGGAAACAGTAGTCTCTATAACAAGTTTATAGACTATCTATAGACCATTTTTGTAAGGGATATCGCATAACCACTCCCGCACTGCGCCGGTAGTGGTATGAGGACTTGCCGCAATCTCAGATTTTGCATAGAAAACAACTGGAGTAGACTGGGTAGTGGAAGACAATGGACTCAGAATTGGAATAGAAATATAATTACAATAAAATGAAAACTGAAATAGACTGGTGAGGCAAAGAAGAATGCCGTTATATTTCCTCTGCATCAATCCAACTGATCGCTCTAAAATGTTTTTTCTTCCCAGCTACGAAACACGCTACAGCAAACATTTATCAATAACGTGCAGTTTGACAGGGCCAAAATGACGAAGTCTGTCTCGCCAGGACGTTTTACCAACCCGCGAAATGCTTGCCGAGATGCAATGAATCCTCGCGCCCATGTATTTATTACCAGTGGTGACGAACGCCACAAAACAGGTCAATCATGTTATTATCTAGAAAGATTGTTAGACAAATTCTTTCTGCGACCTTCAATGGCTGGCCCAGGCGGGAGAGAAGATGAAGGGATGCCTGCGCCGTCCAAGCCACCTAGTTTTCGAGGCCATACGGTGCCATATGCCAGGCCATAGTCACGCCTTCGAAATTTTATTTTCTAAGAGCCGCAAAGAGAAGGTGGGTGTGCTTCTCGACCAGTAAATGTTGGAAACACTTAATAACTGACATACCCTGCCAAGAACTCCTGCTGACAGTAATAGACTCTCGATGTATTTTTCCTGAAAGTCGAGAGAAACTATTGAAATGTTTTGAGGGGATGGCATTAGCATCGGCCAGCTATGTATCTCTCATTGAGAATATCCGAATAACCACAATAGTTATGTAGCAAGCGATTACAATTTAGCTAAGCAGCTTCCCTGTAAACCTGATTCGCTTGTATTTGAATGTTTATGGTTCATGGATTATATGGGTTTAACGTAACAAAGCGAGTTAGGCTATGAGGGACGCCGTACTGAAGGGCTCTGGAAATCTCAGATGTTTGCCACCACTACAGTCACAGCGCAAAATGCCTGCACTACGAACCTCCATTACACTCCACATGCGCCTACATTATTTGACTTTATTTACAAGATACTGCAGATCTCAAATGGTCCAGGAAGGATGGGCAAAATTAAGAAAGAATCAGCATTTGTAAAGCCAATAAATAACAATACAGTTCAATGGTCACAGTACACATTTTGGAGAGAGTATTTAAGGTCCGCTTTAACGATATGATGCGGCAGCATAAAAGGTTGATTCCCATATATGCAGAAATTCGTTCTCTACATTCATAGATCCATGGGACTCCTCATACCTCTCCTGGCGCGGTGGTGCAGCGGTTAAGCAATGAGAAACATGCCTGTGCCCTTCTGCGCCCCAGGTTTCTCTTTTTGAGCGACCAATCATTAACTGCCATCTGCGATGGTGGGCAGCTTGCTACCTATCCGCTAGGCAGGTTGCGACGCCGCCGCAAGGCCACGTGACCTAGATGGCCCACCTGCCTCCTGGGTTGCTCTGTGGGCACCACCTGCCATAGTCATGCTCGTGACTTTACTTACGTTTGTCAAGGACGCGTCCGTATGCAATGAAGGTCAAATTACCACGTGACTTCGCTACTTACAGCAAAAGTGGTTGCACAGCGCCTGAATAGGTAGATACCCATACTTTTGACTCGTTATATATGTGCTAGTATAGCGGCATCATTTGTATAAATTCTAGGGGACACCAGCTTGATGGAGAATGTTCAAAGTGGTGCAAAATGACGCCTTGTTCTGAAGGATAAAACTGCTAATTGAGATGAAGCCCAAAACATGTGCGAGATTCGCACCGATGACCTTCCCATCCTAAACCGTACATTCCAAGGATGTTCAGGCGGCCACTGCGGCCGAACCGCCTGTCGGAGGGGGTTCCGGTTGGGGTCACACGATTCGTCCTGTTGTGTTGCACACGTTTAACACATTAATTATCTGACATAACGAAGAAATATACCGGATATAGCGAAGCTGGCTGTAAATTGCAAAAGTAGTGCAAAATCCATGAGGTAGATGGCGCTGCTTGTGTCTTAGAAGGGATGTTTCCGGAAAGGAAAGGAAACATCCGCAAACATTCATATTTACTCTTGTTCACGTTTGCTGAGCACACCGATGTAATACGGAGCTCCCGTAGCTAACACTCTGAAGTCGTACACTGGGGCAGCGTTGGCGGAGAAATTTTTCGCTCACAAGGCCAATGCCTGGTGTTCTGGGTAACAACGCCTCTGACGCTGTCGCGTTAAAACTGCAGGTAAACAGAGTACCATCAGAAATGCTCACCTGGGGGATCTGTCCGTCGGACACCCCGTCGCGGAAGAAGATGATGCGGTCGGGTGAAGCGCCGTCATTGCACTGCGAGTACTTGCGCAGCGCGTCAAGCAGCAGCGAGGCAAGCGAGTGGCCCAGCCCCTCGTGGGTGTCGTGGAAGGAGACGCGCGAGTACCACCGTGTCAGGCTCTTGTTTATGCTGGCCACGAAGGCGCCCGCCGAGCGATGGGGTGAGCTCGAGTCGCGGTAGGTGTCGTATCCGATCACCATGGTGCTGACCAGAGGGATCTCCAGGCACCAGGCCTCACCGCCCAGCTTGCAGTTCAGCTGCACCGCCACCTTGGTGGCCACCGAGCGGATGTTCTTGCGGTTGCCGACGGTGCGCGCGAGGATCACCTGGAAAGTGTAGCAAAAACAATGAGGGCCTTCGTCACCATTATGCACTGTACTGCATTAGCCATGGCTTTGCTTTCTTCAGTCTACTTGCCCCATCTGTACCAGTCTACTTGCCTCATCTTACCCTACAGCTCCTTGCTACGTTAACACTTACATACACATCGACCGACTTTCACACCTAGACAGCCCTCACATCGCTCTTGGCGTAAGTGTTTACAGTGCAGGGAAAAGAGGAAACAGCTAATCTTGACAGTAATATAGATTACAGCACGACCAACTAGACAGTCATGCTCCTGGCCAGAGAATTGCTCGGTGCTCAGCATGTCAAATGAAGGGATTAATCTCTTTGCGCACAGCGTTCTCGCCAGTTATGACTAATTGGAGCCTCCATTTATACAAATGAAACCAACCGAAGAACAATTGAAATTAGGTAATTCTAAACTATTTGAGTACTGAAAAGCACACCACACCACAGCACAGCACACTATCTCCGTATTTTGCACACAAATGGCAAACGGAGCACTCATTTCAACTGATTCTAATTGTGTTTCAAAGAAGCTGGGCTCGGCGCTCCATAATAATGATAATAATAATGCTTGTTGGCATCAAATACAATGTACAGGATGCCGGAGGTCGGCAGAAAAAGCTGTCATGAAGACCACTTGACGAAGCCGCAGGCCCCCTGTACAATGGTAATCTTACAGCATCACAAAAACAGACTCATGATAAGTCTTGAAAACTCAATCCAGAGTTTTTACTGGATTTCGCTACCCGCTTCGGGCGACAAAGAACAATAGCGTCGGCCAACCTGCGTGTGGAGGCCGAGGTCGACGCAGGCCTCCTTCTTGATGATGTCATAGCGGTCCTTGCGGTTGTTGGGAAGCACTATCAAAGCCAGCTCAATATTGCCTCCTCTGGCAAGCTGGCGCAGGGCTTCCACGAAGCCGCTCGGCCGGTCGTCATCCAGCAGCACCAGACGCGGTTGCCCGATCTTGACGCCCATGGGCGGGCACACGGACATCAGGGTGCGCGTGAACTCCGTCACATTGGCCTCCTCGCGTCGGTGGCAGAGGACGATCCACGACTCGACGGCGACGGCCACATGCAGCGGCCGGTCGCGCGTCTCGCGCGAGAAGTCTGCCGTGGTTGCGCTGTACCGGTACGTGTTGCTGCCCTGCATCACCTTCTCGGGTGGCAGCACGCGGGCATCGATTCTGACGAGCGAGTCGTCGAACCTTAGACCCCAGCTGTCCATATCGTTGCGGATAGCCTCGTTGTTGTTGATGCGATCCATGAACTCGAGCAGGTTCCGCACCCGTTTAGAAGGCTCCACGCGGGTGTGCTGAGCCAGGTCCCGCATCACGGACACATTGGCTCGCATCTGCGAGGGAATTAAGGGCCCGTTAGACGGCAACTGTGGTTTGTGGTCTATGGCCGTCCCAAAGCAACTCAGGTTATGGAGGGACGCCATAGTGGAGGGTCTTCGGATAATTTCAACCACCTGGACTTCTTTAACCTGCACTGACAATGCACGGTACGCGGGCCTCCACAAATTCGCCTCCATCGAAATGCGACCGCTGCGGCAGGGATCGAGCCCATGTCGTTCAGGTCAGCAGGCGTGCACCATAACCACTCAGCCACGGTGGTGGCGGACAGCGGCACTTATCTGGATAGCTCCAATGGTTCAGAGTCCGCCAAAAATTTTCAGTCGGGTCCTAGAAGGCCCGTATACCCATTATATGCTAAACTAGTTTTAAAAATAGCACAAACTAGACATTGTAGGAGCACATGTGCCCTTAGCGATCACGACACAGCGCGGAGTCCGCAATCTTCAAGTTCCGACAAAGTGCATACATTCATGTGGGCATGGCTTAAACTGGGCACGCTTTATGGTTCTACAAGGAATGGTAAAAGATGCTGACGCCTTCCCGTCCCCAAGCCCGTTGCTCCAATAACGTTTGTAGCGCCTTCAAATCAATTCGAACAAAAACCTTATGAAGAAGATGCACAAACCCCCATTTCTGCTTTCCAACCTTTCAATTTTAAATTCAGGTTTTTAGTACATACTAAGTCCTAAGCATTTTGCAGTACCAGTTTTGTAATGCAGTTAAAACCTTGTTAATCCAGCTAAGGGCGTACTCGCATGAGCAATACTTGCGCTTAGGAAGTTGCAGCACGAAATCCCCCACCTCCGCTTCCATTCAGCCTCATATCTTGTTGCCTGCTTAAGGCGTAGCGGCTTATCGCGAACGTTTCGGTTACCGTGTACTAATCACGAAAAATGCTGAAGGAATATCTCGTAGCACACCCACGAGTATGCCGCGCATCCAATGGAAGCAAACTTCACGGGTAATACGTCGATACGGATACAACGTAGCACGCTTGAAGCAGCTGACACGCTCGGAGAGCGAGCACTTGTGTGACCTAACAAAGCACCTCTCCTTCGCCCGCGGGGTGGGAGGAAAGGGAGCGAAGCTCGGAATGCTTACCACCGCCGAAGATAACGCCTCCGAAGTGCTCGTAAAAGTTCACACCGGAAATGTACTCTAGAAACTGTCGCCTTTTGCATGCTTAGAGACAGACAGTCCATTTGAGGCGGCGTTCCAGCAACGGGGGCGGTGCCACGCGGCCTCTTACTGAAGCGGCGAGCTGGTGATCGCTCTGCGCAGCGCGTGCAATCGCAGTGGTTTGGAGCCAAAGATACGCGTCAAAAAAGCATACTGTGTTATTCTACGATCTGCAGACATTCCAAATAGCAAACATGTTGTTTCTGCGAACACGTAAAGAGTTCAAAAAGCAGTGATTAAGTTCATTCTCCAGGTTGGAAACGAGTTTCAGCCCAATGACCCATCTGTTAATCAGCGACATACTCTGTTGACGGCACGTCACCGTGTGATCAATGCATTCCTATCCGGAGTTTTGTTCATGCTACCAGCGTAGCCTATTAAAGCTGCATGAAAGCAGTGCAGAGCTTAAACACTTAGCTGATATGGAGTATATTGGTTATATTCTAAGGCAGACGTTTGCAGCAAACAGATATTTCATCAAGCTTCAGTCCATTCTGGTCTAGAATAAACACGGCTTTCTTGCCACGACGTGATTGCTAAAGAGTGATATGAGTGGCCAGAACTTCACAATTGTACCTTCATTCTTCAAATATAATGCGTAAAGTGGATGAATAATTGCAAACGCTTCTTGTCAACTGTCGTCTGCTCACTCGATCACAGCGTTTTCCCCCGCTTGTCAAAAACACATTTTGAGCTCTAATTTCGACTGTATTATAAAGCGCGAATGGCCCCTGGCTGCCGCTTCAAGCAACAGCTACATTGCCTCTTCTATTACCGCATATGTGACCAACGTACGCTGCAGATGGACTATAATCGGATACAATTAAATCTGCAGCAAAGCTCCGCCCACATTCAGGACCACCGAAAAGAATTCCTCCATGAGAAAATGTCGACCACTGGTAAAAATTTTGTTTACGCAAACAAGCAGTCAATCATGCGTCGAAATTGTAGGCTCAAGGATTTTGACGTTTCTGGCTTGTTTGATGCAGTCCAACATTAAAAAGTTGATTTTGATCACCGCTGTAATTGGTAAGTGTTGTACGCTGTGGACCATGGCCAGTGTTACTAACTGCTGATTTTTTTTTTAGTTGTGCACTTATAAGCTCAGCACGCAATAAATACACATACCGCATTTACGCGAGTAAGGGCCGCACTCGTGTAGGCGTGAAATATAGCGTCAGACTGCCTGTGTCATTAAAGTAGTTCATTTGCGCTTTTGGGTGAGTGCCAAAAGAAGAAGAAAGTGAACGCGCAAAAAATTACACTTTAAAGTGTTCGTCGCACTTCACCATGCTGAGTTCGCACGTTTCAACGCCGACGGGGTTTTTGCGCGTGGCACTGGCTAGCGAGATAAAAATTTATTTTCAGCCTGTTATGCAGCCAAACTCAAGCTTAGGATCTTATTAATAACCAAGAATCATTTACTGCTGCTTACCTAGACTCTAAAAATCACATCAAAGGTGCTACAACGTCAAGAAGCCGCTTAGCTTCTATAGAGACGCAGGCTATGGCATCGGCGCCATCACCGCCTCGTCCGCTATGTCGCACTGCCGCCGCGCCACCTATAGGAGCTGGAATGACCGAATAGCGTTGTCCGATAAAGACACTGTTGCCTCTGTCAAAACGCCATCGAGGAAACTTAAGACGGGCTTCGCCTGATCAACCAAAACGGCCGAGGCCTAGCAGAGAAATCATGCAGCATCTAGTGGGGAAATTTATAGCCGATTGAAATGCCCTGGCAGCTGCGCTAGTATAGCCTCGAGGCATATAATAGAATAACGAAGTTATGTGGTCATGTGCGAATAAAAATGACAGAATTTTGGCCTAAATTCTATAAATGTGGGAAAGCAGAACTGCATAAATCCTAGCTACTCAAATGCAAGCGCATGAAAAGACACGGCACGGCATGAGCTGTTGCTCACGTGACTCCGACCCTGATGGCTGTCGCGCGCTGTGAGCGGGGACGGCGGAGCGCACTGGCGACGCGTTGTAGGTGAGGGTATTAGCTAAGCGGTGGCGCTAGGTTTGTAAACGACGGCGGCACCGTCGGCAGTGATGGCACAAAGCCACAAACAGCGCATGATCTTGTCCCAGGATAACCCATCATAATAGTGTTTTCGAACTAAAACAGTAAAGTATGGTACTTGGGGTTTAACGTCCCACAGCAACACAAGCCATGAGGGAGGCCGGTATAGAGGGCCCGAAGTAATTTACATCACCTGGGGTTCTAACAGTGCCCGCGTGTTCCGCCCTTGATGCAATTACCCTATTATTGATGCAGTACAAGGGCAATATGATAGTAATGTGACGTAACCTTAAAAACACGTCAGGTGTCACCACGCAGCCGTCACGCCCGCGTTTCGGGCTGGAATCGATCGGCGTGGACCGAAGTGATGAACCTGCCCATTCCGTGGACACCTTCGGAATACAGCCTCAAGTGTCCACACCACGAAGTAAAATATCAATTGTAAATTGAGGGAGTTTAAGCTCCGCATTAATGTCGACCACTTGGGATTCTTTAACGCCCGCTCACATCGCACAGTACCTGGGCACCTTCGGCGTTCCGCCCCCATCGAAGCGCGCAGCCATGAGCCCAGGTCTTAAGGCTCAGTAGCCGAGCGCTCTTACCATAGGGCCACCGCGGAGGGTGGTGTAGCATAGCATTCACAGCAGACGTACTCTACTCTAAACAGGACGACTAGTACTTCAGCACAGCAGACCGGCGCATTCGATAGACGACGTCGCGAATGACGCAGTGGCAGATGGTAATAATGCACTGCGACAGCCATGTTCCCGTTGTCGTGAGCGCTCTCCTGCCTCTTATCCTGTAAGAAACAGGTGGCGCTTATTCTATATAAGCTGACTAAGCAGAGCTGGCAGCTTAACCACTTAATCAGCGAAAGCTGTCATTCCTTTCGTTTAGCTCTGCATTTGACTCTGGAATCTACTTTGTCAATCATAAACGGTAGCCTATAGTCAAATATAAGACAAGAAAAAAGCGGTTTTCCCCGTCCCAGGACCCCCTTGTGACCACTGGCGTTGGCTGGTGGTTCTCACGACCTTGTTTGCGTGACAATGCAAGGAGTCGCAGATGAAAAAGGGATAGTCTCCTCACTGCACTGTGGCGCTGCTCACTCCATTGTCGTGAGAATCGGCCGACGCCGTTGCCTGGTAGGAAGCCCTTTGACGGGGAGAAGCCGCTTCGTTCTTGAGGTGCATCCGACTGCAGCCGTGGTGATAAGAATAAGCGAAATCTGATCTAGCGATCTATCACCTCCCACCTTCTCTGCCATTCCTCTCGAACTTGCCCTCCCCCTCTGCACTTATGCGAAAAGCTGGATTTCCCTCTTTCCACTCTGCAACCTGTCAACTGTGGCAAGCAGGTAACAAGTGAATTGAATTAAATTAAGCTCCTAAGGCTGACGCTGTTGTAGATCACGCGATAGAATGCAGGGCTTTATGACCAAACTACATCTGTATCATCTGCCACTTAAACAGCTGACGCTGACAAAAAAAAAAGAGAGACAAACAGCCGTATACGTGTCGAACAGCCGTATAGACATTGTTGGTCTAGAGTTCCTAGCACTATGGCTGGCAGATTAGAAGTGCCATGAGGTTTGTCACATGACAAACTGACAAACGTTTCGGTATGCCGCGCATTAAAAGAGAACGCCGTTGCAACTGTTACGCTGTTCAACATAGCACACTTTCCGCTTTCCGCACCGCACCGTCACTGGACAGCCCTTTTGCGTCGTGCCGCTGCACCTCATACTCTCCCACCACACTGCGTTCTATTTGCAAGTATTCAGGTATTCACGCTCGCCGAGCGGCGCATCAATGGCCTCATCCCTCCCCGCCTCCTCCGTAACCCCCCCACCCCCCCGCCGGTTGTGCGCACGTCTACGGCCAAGTCGCGAACACAGGAGTTAGACCCATTATAAACAGCGGCCGCTGTAGAAAAGGTCAAACAGCACTACATTCAAACCGACTGCCCACCTCGTCAGTGAGTCCCGTCAGGACACATAGCTCCGGCACCAGGTAGATGTTCTGCGTGCGACCGGCGCGCAGGTCCTTTTCCTTGGGACGGACCACCAGCAGCGGCTGGTGCATGTCGCGGATGCGCCTCTCGTACTGGTCCTGCACATGGCATCGCCCAAAGGCGGACGGGGTCGGTCGTACCTGCAGCTATACTGCTAAGCATACGCACTCTCACATACACTGGGCTTTGCAACACATGGATAAATTTTTGAAGAAACAAAATGGGCTGTATGCCAGATAGCTAGTGGTTTGTCACAGAAAGACGGCATCGATGGAAGGAAAACGTGATTCAGTGAGACGCGGCTGAGCCAGATAGAGAAACAAACTTGGAAAAATTCGGGTACCACTTCAGAATGGACCCTCCTGGCATAATATATTGGAAGAAGTTTCTGATGTGATGGTGACGACACCACCAGTTAATTCACCACTTTGCACAGAACCTATAACATGCCACTAGTAACAACACGTACCCGGTAGTAGTCGGCGTACGTCTTGGACCCCTCCTTGGTTTCAAAGGTGCAGGCCGGGTTTTTGTTCCAGTCAATGTCATCCACCCTGTAGGTCTTGTTGTTGTAGGGCGTCATGACAATGCAGCCGGCCACCCGTTTCACGCACTCGTCTTTGTAGTTCGGGACATGCTGGATCTGACACATGAGGTCGAAGACGCTGTCGCGACGCAGCACCTTGTGCAGCGTGTCCGTCACCAACAGGACGCCCGCATCGTGCTGACCAATGGCCGTGACAAGCCCCTGCCACAGCTCGAGTGCGTGCTGCGGAATGCTCGCCACGGCTCGCTTGTCGAAGAAGTACCGGTTGATCTGCACAAAGTCCAGGCGCTCCAGGTTGCGGCGCATCTGCGTGTTGAAGAGGCGCAGCAGCTCCGGGTTGAACGGGGCCAGTTCCTGGACCCACTTGAAGCGGACGCAGATGATCATGCCGTCGGTGCGCCGCTGCGGGAACACCTCGGTGATGTCCTGGTTCAGCCGCTTGGGCGACTTCAAGTCAGACATGCCATCGAACACGAGGCACTTGTCGAACATGTCCATGTAGTCCACGAGCAGGGCACGCCGCATGCGACTAGACTCAACCGTCGGCGTGAACACCACGTGGTACTGGTGTATGCAGCACTGGGGCATGGAGATGAGCCGGAAGTAGTTGGCCACAACCTTGATGGGGCTGCCCGAAATGCCTTTCTTGTTGTTGATGTGCGCAGGCCGCGTCTCGATGACAGCGGACTTGTCGCGGCGACGCCGGGTCTCTAGGCGGTCGCCGTCGCCACTGACGCCAGGTGTGACGGCCGGTGCGAACTGTAACTGCTGCAAGCAGACATGAAGAGAGGGAAAGAGAGAGCTTTGCACACAACGCCGCAGCTCACTCTACGCATATACTTAAAATTTCACGAAGGCACTAAGTCTGCTTAAGAGCGCAATTACGAAAGCCTTTTCTGTCCTATGTTGTTTCCCTCCATTTTTCACCCGCCGCGTTGGCTGAGTGGTTAGGACGCGCGATTATTAAGGCAAAGTTCCCGGGTTCGATCCGACCTGGGCGGTCGCGTTTCGTTGAAAGTGTAACGCAAAAGGCGTTCGTGTGCTGTGAGATGTCGGTGCTCGTTGAAGATCCCCACGTGGTAGAAAGTATTCCGGAGATCACCACATGGCACCTCTTACTTGGTTTCTTCTATCACTCCCTCTACCACACTTCTCACCACATGGCACCTCTTACTTGGTTTCTTCTATCACTCTCTCTACCACACTTCCCTTACGACACCCATTCCTGTGTCCGCCGAGGTATGTGAGACAGTTACTTCATTTCCTTTACTCAAAAACAGCTTTCCCTCTATTTTTCACTGTTTTGTTATTCGTCGTGATTTTTGTTAACTTTTACTATTTCATTTTTGTAATTTCTAATTTTATTTTTATTTGTTTTTATTTTACCGTTTTTTGTTTTTGTTCTAATTTTATTTCATTGCATATACGTTATTTGCTTGTGAACTGTTGCTTAGCTTTTTTACATTTATTTACTACACAACTTATGATTGAGAGTGCGTGCTAAAAATTTCCGTCCACAACATGCGTCCACGGCACTCCTCTTGAGTTGATCAAAGAGATGATCTTGAATACTGCAACAACCCGTACAACCGTTACATCAGATACGCGCTGATGTAAAAACTCCTGCTCTTTTTGACTGTTGCAAATAGGTTTTGAGCAATATGGCTGCCAACCACATCGAACTAAGGCTCTAAAACACGAAAAGTTCTATCCGTGTGGGCATCGCATATTAAAAAGCTCAGAACCACTTTCTGGCGCTGCTGCACTTGGGCAGCCACCCTTCATGAAGAAGAGCCGCATTCCTGCACCCTGTGGTGCTACCACTGCGGAGGGGACCACGCCCTTTCAGTACAAGGTGCTTTGTGCGACAGCGAAGAGACCGAGTTTGTATACAGACGGCCTATTTTCATCGAATTCATCTTCGTTGAACGCTGGACCGTATCCTTGCAAGTGACACCTATTCTGACGTGCAAAAACCCACAAACTCATCCTAACCGCCTCCATAGCACTCCGGTCGGACCACACCTCCAAATGATCGCCTGCCCCATCCGCCCCTGGACACAGATCGAAAGGAGCACCGACACTCGTCCTGCCTCATACGGCAACTTGGGCCAGACTAGAACGATTTCCAGTGCAAATTACCTCAACGCAACCCCCTTCCCGATCACACCGGACACCTGCGCCACGGAACAAGCGGACAGCAGCTGAGGTATCAGCATCCAATCCGACATTCATTGATTGGAAAGCTCACCTTGTTCTACTGCGGGCTGCCCAAGTCAAACCTGCTCAGCCAGGTATTATCCTCAGCCAGGCACCATCCTGGCCCTCTCCCTGGCCTTGTACCACACAAGCTAACTTCATCCAACCACCCTTCATCAAGTACTTGCCTCGAACAGCAATGTGCCACCTTTAAGGAGTGTTTGGCATCATGCGAACAACAAATCGCCTGCATAACGGAAGGCATAACCAGCATGAAATCAATGTTCGCGGATATTCTCAAGGTCGTCAATCGTCAATTGTCTCGTCTCCCACATTTTCAGCAGACGATCTATAATTTTAGAGGAAACAGGCAAGACTAATATAGGGCGGCAATTGTTTATGTAATCAGGCCGGCCTCCTTTATGTATAACTATGACTTTAGCTATCTTCATGCTATCAGTGAATTAGATCTTCCTTACCCAGCAACAACTCACACGGCTCGCTTCTGCCTAAACAATTTACACGAAGCTTCTCTCTACCTCCCCAGTCAACATCAGATTGCATGACACCGGTCTCTTCCTACCTCTTACCTGCCTTCCTGGCGTTCACCGGAACCGACAGATTGCATGATTATCCGGCGCCTTCCTAGAGACCCCTGGTTACTTAATCATTTCAGCCTTTCCCCAATCGATCTCCCTCTTCACGTTATCAATACCCCCGTCTCATCAAACCTAGTCTTTGGCCCCTCCCCCATAGCATGACACCAAGGCTAGATGAAGACAGGCGGCTTGTAGACGCGACACATCACACAACTCCGTGCCGCAACCGGACGGTGGCCTACAATGATGCGGTGGTCTCATATTCACACGGACTGGGCGCTGCAACGTGCGTGATGTGTACAGCCCCACACGCTCTCGTCTCACACATACACCTCCAGCCCATAGGTCAATCTCCTAATGCTTCCACCCTGGAAACTATCCCAGCTGTGCACACCATCAGCTCCTTCACTCGGTTACCCCCGCATCAGTAAAACACAATATACACGGGAAACATGGATATGCTATCCGTTGCCTTCAAAAGCGCACAATCCCGGCGGACCTATACGGCTACCTCAGTGAGGCCCTGCGTACCCCCTGCACGGTCACAGGTAGGTAGATTTCTGGCCATGCTGGGACCGCAGGTAATGTGGTGATACTATGAACAGTATCGAAGTCTCCTCATTTTGCCCGCGAAAACTGACGGCAACGTCGACGCCTGCGCTCCACGGCACAATCTTAGCGTAGAAAAGCTCCGTTTCGCGTCGAAGCAGCTTCTCGTCATTAGATTAATGCGCTAAGACGTTTAATGTATACGGGCGAACTTCGGCAAGTTGTCTTCTGTGTCACCACTGTGAAATGCCAGATTGAGGGCCACCTGAGGGGTTATCTTCATTTCATTGTATCGAATTAAAGAATTTGACAGCGCATGCATATGCGTTTAGTTACAGAGCAACGCTTTTAAGTTCTCGAGTAGCACTACGACGCGAATCCCAGGTAACGGGCCTTTAACAGGTGTTGTTATAAAATTGAAATGCCTCCGATTGCATATTCTTCCGCTCTCTCCATTCTTTGCACATTCCGCGTTCACCCTCCCCTGTCTACGGTAGCAACTCTTCGGACGGTTTCCGTGGCAGCCATTTTTCAGTTGCGAATTACTACTAATACGACCCAAAACCCAAGGGTGCCGCCGCGGTGGCTCAGTGGTTTTGGAGCTCGGCTGCTGACCCGAAAGACGCGGGTTGGATCAAGTCCAGCGTTCTCGAATTTCCATGGAGGCGTAATTCTAGCGACCCGTGTACTGTCCGATGTCAGTGCACGTTAAAGAACCCGAGGTGGCCAAACTTTCCAGAGCCCTTCACTGCGCTCATAGCCTCAGTTGGTCTGGGACGTTAAACCCCATAGACCTAGGCCTAAAACATAGCCAACCGCTGTTCAAGAGCTGTCGCTGTAAACAAGAGATAACTCACCTGAGGCACCACAGCTGAAGGGGCCATCGCCGCCACCTGGTGGAGGTGTGCCCCGTCGCCGATGGCCATGCTGTCGATGGAGAACGACAGGCCCGCCACGCTGTCGACGGCGGGCATCGACGGCAAGGACACCGTCGCAGGCCTCAAAACACCAGGCGTCCTTGGCAAAGCCGCTGGTGGTGCCATGGCAGCAGGAAATTGAGGCACCGTAGGTGCCGCCTGTGCTCCGGGCAATACGACCACGGCCCGTGCCCTGCCGCGCGAACGGCCGCGAGCGCGACCGAGGGGCGGAGGTGCTTTACCGCCGCTGTTTTTGTCCATCTGGCTCTACAACGAGCCGCTGATCTACAGCGATGCCCACTCGTTGCGGTGGTGTTGAAGACAAGGCCCGTCAAGGGCGAGACGGCTTAGGTCTATGTGCTCGCCTCGTTGACTCGAATAGCGGCAATGGGGCGCAGCAGAAGCCCTGCGGCGACGAACAAAGACATGATCGTCACTCTTAAAATGCAAGCAGGACAAAAGGAGCGTATATGGGGAGGCAACTGCATGGCACCCGTACCCGAGCGCTGACGTTCAGAACACGCGTTTTTTTTTCCTTCAAGGAATATAACACAACCTGCACCTCAGCCGCTGAGGTGTCTCTGTGGTTATGACACTCGGCTAATGACGCGAATGACGCGGGTTCGATCCCAGCCACGGTGGTCGAATTTTCATGCAGGCGAAACTCTAGAGGCCCGTGTACTGTGCGATGTCATTGCACGTTAAAGAACCCCAGGTGTCGAAATTTACGGAGCCCTCCACTACAGCGTTCCTAATAGCCGGAGACGCTTTGGGCCATTAAACCCCATAAATCAAACCAAACCAAAGCAACTTGCACCTCAAAAGGCAAGATACTCCGTTCGATGCAATGAGACAGTAGACAGTGCAGACAACAGCAACGAAGCTTACTCACGTGGCATCGTGCTTCAAATGGTGAGATTCACGACTCAAGAGCGCTACCTGGGTGTCCTTCGCTATAAGGCCCGACCGAAATATTGCTTTCCGTGTGTGCCTTAGCTGATTTTGAATTGAAAATAATATTATTTAGGCACTACCTGCGACGTTGCGTTCCGGATAGTTTGGGTAGAGGTACAACGCAACCAAGGCATTGGCTGGGGCGTTTAATTCCTTCCCTAACGTGTATACCTCAACTGCTAAGTCACACACTAAGATCCAAAACGGCTTGGTACTACTGGAACGCTACGCATCAGGGATATGACAGTCGGCCGTCGCTCTATATATACTAATGATTCTTGTTCCACCAGCCATAACATATAGATATCCAGGCAATCACTGAAATGCACTGCGAGGCTGATCGTCTCGGTGGATATCCTTCCTGCCAATTAATTACGACGGGATGGAGCAGACTGCGCATTTACGCGTGTCTAGTTCGACGGCTCCTCCTCATTTCCACCAAGAGATGTGGCTCTGAACAGCGCACCGATAGCTCAAGTACGCGAGGGCGTTGCTGTGCAGATATTGCTTTTCGCCTCACATGAAACACGTCCGGGATCCACGAGCGCTGCAGGTAGCTCGCAACTACGTACAGCGTCCAAGACGCGTTTCAAGCGCGTTGCAGCGTCTGTCGACAAAGCTGCACGAACAGCAAGGCTCGGGGTGCATGCAGTCGGTGACCACGTTACCGCGTAACGGAGTAGCGGGTAACTCGGCAGGAGAGCCGTCTTCGAGCGAAAGAACGCCAGCGACAGAGGACCGACCTCGTCTGTTTTAACGAGGTAGACAAATTAAGTTAATGTAGCATACAAGATAAAAGCATTGGCAAAACAAATTTAACAAGGCACAAATAAATTGGAGGACGCTTAAGCTTCGCCTTTAAGAGCGGAGACCGACAGTGTGTTGCAGAGCTGCTAGGGTGTCCACGGAACGCCTTCGCCCGTTCGGCGCAACGCCGTGCCCATGAAACAAATGGCCTGGAGTCCCCAGCAGGCCTCTGAAGAAAGCCCATCCGCCGCCGAAAGAGGTCGCCAAAAAGTTGCGGAGAAGCTGCTGCCTGAATTGGCCGTTGTGCGTCTCCGTTGCGATTTTAGAGGAAATGAAAGACGCAGTAACTGCCTCACATATCAGTGGACACCTCAACCACGCCGTCAGGGAAAGGAGGAAGTTTGCATTGAAAGACAACTGATGTAATGGAGGTCTGCCTCCTCTCTGGCGTCGCATTCGTTGAACACAAGAGCACACGGGCGCGATCTACATCACATGCGCTCGGGCAGTGCGAGCACCACGACATCGCAATGGTTAGCACCCGCACAAAACAGGACGCACGCAGGTCCGGCCACCGCTGCCTGCCCGTCTGCAAAGCCCGAAGAGGTCGCGATGTGTTGCACCCACGCTGCCGCGCGCAGGGGCGGAACCGTCATGTTATCACCGGGCTGAGCGTTCGGACCAGTGGATGTCCAGTGATTTCGTTTGCTGGTTCCATAATTTGAAATCCACAACCCCTATGCGATGTCAGTCCACGTTATTAACTCCAGATCGGCGAAATTATCGAAGCCCTCTACTACGGCGCCTCTCATAGCCCGAATCGCTTTGGAACGCCGAACTATATCAACCCAAACCGAACACGGTCATTATACCACCTGTCATGCCTCAGTGCAAGCTATTCGCATTTACTTCATCTCTATAACATAGATTGCGCTGCGTTCAAACAGATCACGACAGTAAATTAAAATGCATTATAAAGCAGAACGCGATTTTTATGGGGTCACATTTCAAAATTTGCACACTCATAATTATTCATGAGCGCATCAGTACGCGAAGACACTTCACGAAGTCAGAGACCACAACGCATTCACTAAGTCCACCTTCTATTCAGTTCGAACCAACGAGCCTTCTTGACGCGTTTGCGAGTACTCACATCGCAATCTGAGAGACCTTGTTTCCATTCCTGTGTCTAAGCGATTTTTTATGGCGAAAGCCTTTACAGGCCCATGACTCGACAGCGGGGATGTTCGCAGAAACGTGTCACACTATAGCTGTCAATCGAACTAATGACGTCAGCATACAAGAACCGAATAAAAAGTGAAAACCTTAAAAATTAATCACAAATAAAAACAATAAGAAATACAAGAAAATTGACAAACATAGGTAGTGAGAAAGAAATAAAAAACAAATTGAAATGACAAACAGAAAATAACAGAATTTTTTAAAAATATACAACGGCCACTGCCGTCGTGGAAAAACACCCGCGTTCTGGAAAGTTGCATGCATTGGCGTTATCTGCGCGCAAGCAGATATAAGTGCCCTCAGAAATTTTTATTTGGAGATTATCGTGTTTCGGGTAACAAAGCATTGGCCCACAACGCCGACTTATCTGCGAAACGAGCTCCTTAAAGCCATCGCGTTAAACTCCGAACAGAACGGCACAACCAGCCATGGGCATGCAGCGTTCGAAGGGGATATAGCGCGCGCAGCACTCGAACGCAACAACACCAAACGGCATCTGGATCCAGGGGTTTAGGCAACGCACAACGAAGCTTTCGGCCATGAAACAACCAAGATCACACATAGCAAAAGAGTGACGAAAACCTTTTTAAATTTCTGGAAATGCTAAACTGACTCGCAATTCCCTTCACTCGTGGCAGTCGGAGGAACTCGCCGTCCGAAATGGGCACGAAATTAAGCAACGTATTCCAAAATGAAAATCGAAATTTTTGCCAAACGCCAGCTACCAGCGCGTTTTTATTCACAGCTGTTCACGGCTTTTCTTTTCTCAACGCCGGAGAAAGCCGGCGCGTCGCTCGAACGCTAGTCTGAAGACCACGTAACTCTAATCCAATGCTCACATAATTCAGCTTAAACTTGCACAGCTTAGGTTTCCGCACTACTACTAATATTTTTTTATGAACTGGCCGCACTGACCTTTTTTTATGACAAGCGTCCGTCCTTGTAACTTCTCTCAGCTGAGACCCAGAAAGCCATTATACGTAAGCGGCATGATGAACGTCTCGGTTACTGCATCGCGACAATAAGCATACAGTGAGGTTTAAAAATAACTCAATAACGCAGAGAAGAGATGCGAAGCTTAAGCAAGCAAGCCCAAAGCAACCTTTGGCCTCCGTGCACTCTTCGAACGCTCAGTCTTAGCAGGTCTGAAAGCATTCTCCATCAAGATCAACAAAAATTCTGACTCTTGGGAAAGATTATGAAACTGCAAAATGCATTTCCGCAATAATTAGAGGCGAATACCGAGGCAATACATAGCGACGGAGAAAAAATCGAGATCCAAATCGCGAAGGAGCATGATACTTTGTACATCTCTCGAGAAACGCGCCGTTAGGCCTAACGACAGATCTCGAACTCAAATCATTAGGGGAAAAAAAAAAACTGGTTGCCAAATTCCTCAACACACCACGAACTTAAAAATCTCGTTCAGAGAGATGTGAAATAAAAGCACGGGAAAATATTGCGAAGCAGCAAATAACAATACTCACTTAGCTTTGTGTGTCCGACCTCAGCTGACGAACAGCCGGCTTCTACACCAGTCAACTTCAGTTGCGTCTTCTCGCTCTCTGCTCTCTTCGTGGACTGGCTTAACACGTGGGCGAGTGTCACGTGATCATGCTCGCGTGCTATTGGCGCTCCTAAAACAACAAAAAGTAAAAAAACATGTCTGACATGCGTCCTGTCTTCGCACGAACGCACGCCGGGACGCTGCCGTTTGGCTTGATAGAAAAATTGACTTTTTAGACGGAAATTACTGAATATTTCACGGCCGGCGGGTGCCTCGCTCGTCTGTAGTTTTGGAGGATATCTCTGTATGACCGCAGGCAGTCGCGCCCCGCGTACGACAGCCGTCAACCAGCCCACCCGCTGTCTCTGGGCAAAATAATGATAATTAGTCACTTGCCAAGACACATGGGACTTGGCCATCAGGCGTGGTGGGGGTCGTCTCGGGCGTTTTAATAATAATAATAATTGGTTTTCGGGAAAGGACATGGCGCAGTATCTGTCCCGTATATCGTTGGACCCCTGAACCGCGCCTAAGGGAAGGGATAAAGGAGGGAGTAAAAGAAAGGAAAAAGGTGCCATAGTGGAGGGCTCCGGAATAATTTCAACCACCTAGGGATCTTTAACGTGCACTGACATCGCACAGAACAAGGGCGCCTTAGCGTTTTGCCTCCATAAAAGCGCAACCGCCGCGGTCGGGTTCGAGCCCGGGAACTCCGGATCAGTAGCCAAGCGCGCTAACCACCGAGCCACCGCGGCGGGCATATTGTCCAACTCGCGTTGTGGACAATCACCACTCGATGACTCGTTGATAATCAGCGCTTTATGTTCCGCCGCTGTGGCTACTAAGCCGAAGTACCCTGGTTGGAACCCGGCCGCGGCGGCCGCGTTTCGATGGAGGCGAAACGCAAAGGGCACCCGTGTGAGGTGCGATGCCAGTGTATGTCAAGATCCCCAGATGGTCGAAATTAATCCGGAGCCCTCCACTACGGCACCTCTTTCTTCCTTTCCTTCTTTCACTCCCTCCTTCCTCCCTTCCCTCACTGCGCGGTTCCGGTGTCCACCCACATGTGACACAAATGGTAACGGTAGCGGGTGTTTGAAAAAAAAAAAGCAATGTTCCCTGGGAATACCTTGACCTTACTTGTTCTTGTCATTTCTTAAGAGCGTTAGCTCTTATCATGTTTCTCGACTTCTTGGCGTTGATACCGCCTGCTTTCGGCGTGAAATTTTCTGTGCGAGTAACTCAAGACGGCGGTTCCCATAGTAAACCGATTTAGCGACCCAATTGGTGATTGATTGCTGACGTCATTAGTGTATCAAATTGGTGATCGATTGGTGACGTCACTGATATATCCATTTGGTGATTGATTGGTGACCTCACTTATAAATCGAAGATGTCGGCCAATAAGGGTAATTTATGGAAACGTAAAGTTCGTAATTCCATTGGTGTACCTTGCTTTAATCTCATTCATATAAATTCTAGTAAACCAAGCAGCTAGCGCTCGGTACTTCGTATTCCACACGGTGGCGGAATCATTTTTTTTAAAGCGAAAGCTTTGCTGCTCCCCTCCGTATATATAGCTGCTTCGCCTTGTGCGAGAGTTTGACCTTGAACCGAGGAGAAACCCTATGCCGACAATCAGCCGCCGCCGAAACCGAGCGCTGGTCTGTTTCAATAGGCCGCCGGCGTTCATTGTGCTCATTGACGTTGGCGTGGACAGCGTTCTAGGTTCCGATGAATTTGGGGGAAGGAAGGGTGCATAACTGGCTCCCTTGTTCAGTGGACACCACAATCGTGCTTTGAGGTAGGTGGCGTGGTGAGTGTGATGTGGGCTGCATGCATTAGCGCCGAACACATGTTGTGGCAGACACGCGCACTGCAGCAATAGGCCGCAGCGTTCATTGGGGGACCAACCTCTGACTAACTGATGTTGCTGAGAGGAAGAAGGAAAAGGAAAGGGCACGGGCCTGCCTACTGGCTCAAGCCAAGCCCCGCTCGCTGTCGCGTGCTGCTCGCAATCAACCATTTATGCAAATGCCACCTGCGATGGTGGCAGTGCTGCCTATCCAGTGTGCGGAACGCACTCAACGTTACAGACGCCCGAGACGCGTCTACTTGCCCGAGCACTACAGAAAATTGGAAATTAAAAATTTGTTTTTGAGGAATGGAAATGGTGCAGTAATTGTCTCACATAAGTAGGTGGACACCCGAACCGCGCCATAAGGAAGAGATGAAGTCAGAGAAAGAAGAAAAGCGAGAAACAGGTGCCGTAGTAAAGGTCTCCAGAAAATGAAAATGGTTGGTTGGAACATTGGCCGAGGCAGGAGCGTGGCCACCAGAGCTCCAAGCAGCGCGCAGGGCATTGAATCATATCGACCGGCGTCACCGCGCACCGGACGGCGGCTCGCTGCTGCAGCGTATGCGCTCGCACCCGCGCTCACGAATGGGCGCGGCGCTGCTCGAGTATGAGCAATTGACACAAGGCCCACCCCTCTACGGCTCCTGCGCGCCCTGGCTGGCTGCCTCGGATGTACCGCGAGAGATCGTCGACATTGCGGGAAAGCGGAGCACACCCCTCTGTGCTGTGCAGCAGCTGGCCAGAGCCGTCATACACGATCGAGGAGCTCCAGGACCATTTTCTCGTGTACACCGACGGCTCAGTGGCCCGCGACAGCTGCTCCCTTGCTGCGGCGGCCACCATTCCCGCCCTGCGACTGCACAGCCAGCAACACGCAGCCTTCCTGGGCTCCTCCACCACGGCGGAGTTGATGGGGATCCGGCTCGGGCTGGACCTGCTGCTCACCCTCGGCCCTCCGCCGCCCAGGAGTGCTCTGCTGTGCGACTCCCGCGCCGCCCTAAGCCGCCTGCAATCTAACGGCCGCGGTACCCCACTAGTGCGGGAAATTCGCTCGCGCATCGAGCGCCTCGCGCAGAGAGGTTGTGCCGTGCGTGCACAGTGGGTGCCCGGTCACTGCGGCATCGCCGGCAACGAAGAAGCTGACGACCTCGCGAACGCTGCACACCAACTACCTGCCAGCGATCTGCCCCTTGCGCTGGAGGACGTGCGTGCGGCCGTCCACGACCATCTCCGAAAGCAGCACCCCAACCCACGCATCGCGGGAGGTGAGCGCATCGACAGTGTCACCGGCTGTCGCGCACTTACATGGTCGCAACGTGCAATGATCCTCCGCGCGCGCATTGGCTGCGTGTGGCCCGGGGAACGACGGGTGCGTCACGGAATTGCGACGAGTGATGTGTGTGACGGATGCGGTGCAGTGGAAACACTAGAACACCTGCTCCTTCACTGTGCCGCGTTCGCCGATGCTCGTCGCGATATTCTTGCGGCCTATAGGGCGCAGGGCATACTACCAGACACCATCAAGACGCTATTGTGGCCGCAGGGCAGTGCGCGCACTCGTGAACGAACTTTGGTGAGCCTCTGTGCATTCCTCGAACACACGGGCTTGACGTCCCGTCTATTCTCCGTCAGGTAGTTACACGCAGTGACCGAACCCTCCGCGAGTTATACTTAAGACGATTAACAACTGGACGCTCCACTCTAGTTGTAACCAACACAGTGCTGTGCGCATGTGATTTAATTCCTCTAAAATGAACTAATCACGCGCACAACTTGGACACATTTCTTATTGTGTAAATAGTTTATACATATTACTTCTCCCCCTATCCTCTCTTCCTGTCCCCTCACCTCTTTCATTTCATTTCTCCATTCTGCCTGCTATCCTTTATTGCCGCTGCCCCAGCTCAGGTGCTTCAGTATCGATGGCAGATGCCGGGGCTAGCAAAAATCTTTTCCTTCCTTTTTACTATTATTTTTAATAAAACCACTACCACCACCACCTGGTTGGTTGGTTTTTGTGGAAAGGAAATGGCGCAGTATCTGTCTCGCATATCGGCGAACACATGAACCGCGCAGTAAGGCAGGGGATAAAGGAGGGAGTGAAAGAAGGAAGGAAGAAAGAGGTGCCGTAGTGGAGGGCTACGAAGTAATTTCGACCACCTGGGGATCTTTAACGTGCACTGACATCGCACAGCACACGGGCGCCTTAGCGTTTTGCCTCCCATAAAAACGCAGCCGCCGCGGTCGACAATTGGTTTTTGTGGAAATTAAATGGCACAGTATCTGTCTCGCATATCGGCGGACACAGAACCGCGCCGTGAGGGGATAAAGGAGGGAGTGAAAGAAGGAAGGAAGAAAGAGGTGCCGTAGTGGAGGGCTACGAAGTAATTTCGGCAGAAATGGGTGCCGCAGTGGAGGGCTCCAGAATAATTTCGACTACCTGGAGATCTTTAACATGCACTGACATCGCACAGCACACGGCCGCCTATGCGTTTCGCCTCCATCGAAACGCTGCCACCGCGGTCGGGTTCGTACCTGAGTACCCCGGATTAGTAGCCGAGCGCGCTAGCCACTGAGGTTCAGCATTAGTTAAACGGCAGGTAATTTTTGAGCGAAAAGCTTGACTACGCTAAGTAAAGCAGTCTTCGGGTAAGCAGCACAACGACCTTGAACGAACTTCCGCCCAACCAAGGATAGCCGTCTATGACCATATGTGGCACAGTTATGGTGTCGAATCCTTGAGCCCTGACCTTGACTCATGGCCTTTAGTTGACCTTTGGCATTGGGTGACCTTCGGGTTGACCTTTGACATTTAGAACGTCCGATAGGGTGTTGTGAAGCCATGTGATGGCATCCGATGGCTGTGTCGTAAGACCAAGTGATATCACGTCATAGCCACGTGGTCGTGTGGGTATATATAGAACGGCTGTCGTGAGCGTGTAACGGAGCTGCCATAGACGAGCCTCAAACGCTTAGTAAGTCGTTGCTTTTTGCTAAATTCCACGGTTGCGTAAGTTAAACCACTGCATATTTTTTTAAGTGCGTTAGCTCTTACTCAACACCTTTCTCCATTTCTCCGGGTTTGCTACCACCTCCCTACGGGTGGAATTTTCTAATTCCAAGATGGCGGCCCCCATACTAACTGGATATAAGAACCCAATTGGTGATTGATTAGTGACGTTATTAGTATATAGAATTGGTGATTGATTGGTGACGTCACTGATATATCCAATGAGTGACTGATTGGTGGCGTCATTTATAAATCCAAAGGTGTCAAGTTCGCATTTCCCATCGTGTACCTCACTTTAATCTCATTCATATCATTTGTAGCAAACCAAGCAGCTAACGCTCGTTACTCCGTCTTCCAGACGGTGGGGGCATCTTTTTCCGCTTTGTTCTGTACCTGGACGCGTCCACATACAAAACCATCTGTTTATTCTTTTGGAGCCTGCCCAACTCCGATGATCTCGCCGCCTTTCCTTTGTGGTTCTTTGTGTCCATGTTTCTGGGCACCGGTTGAACCAAGAAATTGCTCCTCCTTTTGTAGTCAATGTCGGCCTTGTATTCGCCCTTGTCTTCTACTAGGTATCCCAGTTGCGCTCTATACCAGCGGACGATCTTCTACGTCTAGCCTGAGGTAGCTAAGCTCAGTGGAGCCCTGGAATAGGGGCCCAACCTTGCTTAAGAAGAGGCCCCAAGTCATCAGCGCAGTGAAGACGACGGAGACCTCGAGACGCCAAGCCCTTGATAGCACCCAAATAGTTTTTTTCTCTCTCTCTACGTCTTTCCAGTTGAAACCTGAGCATGGTTTCGCTTTACGTGCTCCTCATAGGTGCCGTACGCCCCCCATGTTTATCAGCTTCTCGGTCGAGGCGCTGTTCATGACGGCAAAGGATTTTTTGTACGTCTTTCTGATGAAACTGTTGGGGAAAGGCAATGTGATGTCAGTGCATGTTAAAGATGCCCAGGTGGTCGAAATTATTCCTGAGACCTCCGCTACGGCACCTCTTTCTTCATTTCTTCTCTCAGTTCCTTCTTTACCTCTTCCCTTACGGCGCGGTTCAGGTGTCCCCCGGGATATGTGAGGCAGTTACTACCCCATTTCCTTTCCCCAATAATAATAATAATAATAATAATAATAATAATAATAATAATAATAATAATAATAATAATAATATAATAATAATAATAATTGGTTTTGGGGGAAAGGAAATGGCGCAGTATCTGTCTCACATATCGTTGGACACCTTAACCGCGCCGTAAGGGAAGGGATAAGGAGGGAGTGAAAGAAGAATGGAAGAATGAGGTGCCGTAGTGGAGGGCTCCGGAATAATTTCGACCACCTGGGGATCTTTAACGTGCACTGACATCACACAGCACACGGGCGCCTTAGCGTTTTTCCTCCATAAAAACGCAGCCGCCGCGGTCGGGTTCGAGCCCGGGAACTCCGGATCAGTAGTCGAGCGCCCTAACCACTGAGCCACCGCGGCGGGGCATTTCCCCAATAAGCAATTTTCAATTTTGAAAGGAAATGGCGCAGTATCTGTCGCTTATCTCGGTAGACACCTGAACCACGCTGTAAGGGAAGAGATAAATGAGGGACAGAGAGAAGAAAGGAAGAGGTGCCCTAGTGGTGGGCTCCAGAATAATTTCGACCACCTGGGGATCTTAAACGTGCACTGACATCGCACAGCACACGGACACCTTTGCGTTTCGCGTCCATCGAAACGCGGCTGCCGCGGTCGGGTTCGAACCCGGGTACTCCGGATCAGTAGCCGAGCGACCTAAGCACTGAGCCACCACGGCGGGTAATGCCCATTTCCATTTTGTTCTTTTCCCAATTGTTAGGTAGTAGATACGGGAGTGCGTACGTCATCCTCGGTATGGTGACCTTGAAAGTGATCCGCAACGCCTCTCGCTCTTGCACCCCTTTTGCATTGTTCGTAACCCGGCTTAGCATTGTGCACATCTGTTTTGTTGAGCGTTCCAAAAGCTGGATGGCATGACCCCGCTTAATCTTCCCCTGCAGCCACATTCAGAAGATGAAAAGTTTATTCGTACTTCTTAGGGGTTGCCCGTTGATTTCCAATTCTATCGTTCCCCTGCCAGTTTCTTGTTGGGAAGAGTAATAAATTCTGATTTTTGTGGTGAGTACTGCATTCCGCTAAATAAAGCGAACTGGCCGATTTCATCGGCCGCTCATTGTAGCTTTTCTTTATTGTATTCGATCGATCCTTTTGCCATTCACGTCGTTATGTCGTCCTCCTCAATTCATTGTTTTATATCTGTAATGTTTTTCTGAAACAAGAGAGAGATACCACAAGCATGGAAAGCTGCGAATCTGGTCTTCATTCTCCGAAGCCAGGGAAGAAGCTCTGCTTTGAGCATCTTAGACCCATTTCCATCCCATCTTGAGTTGGAAAATTGATGGAGCACGTAATTCAAACAAAACTCAATAAATTCATGGAACATCAAAATCTTCATCCTGACACCATGCTAGGATTCAGATCAAACCTATCGGCATGCAATGTCATGTTACAGCTGAAGGAGCAGGTCATCGATAACAAGACTGTTGATACTAGTGTCATCGTTGGACTGGACGTCTTCAAAGCTTTTGATAGCGCCAAACACGTTGCCATACTTGAGAACCTTCGCGCGATAAATGTTGGAGTCAAGACATATATACTACCTAAGAGATCGACTTTCTCTCAAATTGGGCTGCAACCATCAGCCTGGGAGGACAGTCACTCGAAAACATTAGATTGGGGAATAGAGGGACGCCGCAAGGGTCCGTTCTCTCTCTGACCCTGTTTAATGTAATGCCACTTGTGGCGCTGTGGGTATTACAATAAACAATAAACAAATGTAGCGATGAATGGGCTTTCAGGGCAGCTGGACGGAATCAGAAATCTGCATCACACTATATATGCCGACGATTTGACACTGTGGGTGAGCAGGGGTAGCGATATACAGATTGAAATCACACTTAAGAGAGCCATAGATGTAATAGAGAAATGTCTCGAGTCTATTAGCTTAAAATGCTCGGCAGAAAAATCACAGGCTCTATTTATGGCATCTCAAAAAAGGAAAATTGGATTGTAAAACATTTATTGCGTCGAGAGCAGGTTGCAGGAGACACATACTAGATGGCCGCTAGCCCATGGCTGGCGGAGACCTCATTGGCCCGCTCGATTGCCCGTACTTGAATCTTTGGGTCCGAGCTGACCAGCACGGCCTCCCACCGCTCGGGAGAAGGGAGCTGTACCAACACCACCTAGACTAGGTGGCGTTGGCTGTAGGTAGGTAAACTCTTTTATTGCGCCCAAAAACAGGGGACCAGTCAAAGGACCGGTTGCGCTGACTTAGAGGAGGTCGGCGGGGATCCTTTGGGATGCCGCGGCCTCCACCGCGCGCTGGATAAGCCAGCGTTGGTCTGCTGGCTTGGAAGTACACAGGAGAGGCTCCCACGTCTCTGGGGTGTTTGCGTTGTCTCTGTTGTAATGTGGACAAGTCCACACCATGTGTATGAGTGTGGCCGGAGTTGAGCAGTGTTTACACAAGGGGGCTATCTGTTCCGGAAAGATCCTGCTGTATAAGAGGGGGTGTGGGAAGCTGCCAGTTTGTAGTTTGCGCCATTGGACGGCCTCGCGCCTTGTTAGATCGCGGTGTGCGGGAGGATATGTGCACCTTTGGAGTCTGTAGTGCTGGAGTATGTCCGTGTAAGTGGTGAGTAGAGATAGTGAAGCGCGTGGGATATTAGTGTCAGCGGAAGCAGGGTGGCTGATCATACTCTCGGCTCGGCAGCTGAGATCTCGAGCGAAAGTGTGTGCCTGGGCGTTTCCGCTGAGCGACTCGTGGGCTGGAGCCCAAAGAAGTAAGCGAGATGTGGAAGAGGGTGCTGTAGAACGTAGAATGTGTAACGCCTGGCAAGAGATACGGCCAGCATCGTAATTGCGAATAGCCTGTTGAGAGTCACTGATGACTTTGGTATTAGGGTCGGCTAGCGCGAGCGCAATGGCAACCTCCTCAGCTGCGGTGACTGTTTCTGCATTGCGAATGCTGCAGGCTGTGTACCAGCTGCGGTGAGGGGCGAGAGCTACCGCCACCATCGCTGGCCTCGATGGATGGTAAGAGGCGTCCGTATACGTGACGTCCGGACGTCCGCTGAAGCGTTTCTCGAACTGACGAGCCCGGTCGGCCCGTCTCTCGGCGTGGTGTTCCGGGTGCATCCGTTTGGGAATGGGAGGAATGCGGAGATTTAGGCGATATTCCGATGTAAGTTCAGCGTAACTTGGGGCCGATCTCGGCGGGGAGATCCCAACTTGCTGCAGTACCGCTCGGCCAGCGTGTGTGAGTGAGAGCCGCTCATACTGGGCGGTGAGGGTTGCTTCGATCAGTTCGCTCACGGTATTGGAGATTCCGAGAGCCATGAGCTTATGGGTAGCTGTGGACATGGGAAGACCTAGGGCCGTCTTGTATGCTTTTCGAAGTGACGCGTCTAGCCGTTCGCTTTCGGCACGAGTGAGACGTAAGTAGGGTCCAGAGTAGGTGATGCGGGAGCAGACGAAAGCTTGAACGAAGCGCAGGAGGTTGGACTCTCGCATGCCATGATGCTTGTTGGAGATTCGCTTAAGGAGGCGTCCGATCTGCACAACGGACTGGTCGATGCGTTGGATCGTGATGTTGTTGCTGCCGTTGGCCTGTAGATGCAAGCCCAGGATCCTGATGTTGTCTGTTCGAGGAATCGGGTTTCCTTGCACCTGGAGGTTGATGTCCGGAAGTATCTTTGAAGGGCGTCGTCCCGGGGAAGGAATGATGATATACTCGGACTTTGTCGCCGAGCACGTGAGGCCAACTGTACTTAGATAATCTCCGATCCGTTCGATCGCGGTCTGTAAAGTCTCTTCAATCTGGCCGTCACTGCCGCGCGTGATCCAAGGTGTGAGGTCGTCAGCATAAATGCTGTGATGCAGGTGGGGGATGTCGGCCAGTAGCTTCGGCAGGCCTATCAGTGCGACGTTAAAAAGCATCGGCGAAAGTACGGCGCCTTGCGGCGTGCCACGGTTTCCCGGAGAGATGATGGAAGGATCTCCCGTGCCGGCTTTAAGTTGCACTGTGCGGTCGGTGAGAAAGTTTCGGATGTACGCATACATGCGATGTCCGACACCGAGAGCTTGAAGTTGTTGAAGAATCGCTTCATGGAGGACGTTGTCGAATGCCTTGGCAACATCGAGGCCGACGATGACTTTTGTGTCTAGTGTACGTCTCATGACTACCTGATGATGGAGAAGAAGCATAATGTCCGGGGCTGCTAAATGAGGGCGGAAGCCGAACATAGTGTCTGGTAGAAGATGGTTGTCTTCAAGGTATCGTGAGAGTCTGGTCTGGATAACGTGTTCCATCAGCTTCCCAACGCAGGACGTGAGAGAGATGGGACGGAGGTTGGCCAAGGTTGGTGGTTTGCCTGGCTTGGGGATGAGGACTAGATTGGCGCATTTCCACTCTTGAGGGATGGTACCGCTGGCCCAACATTCTTGAAAATAGTCGGTAAGAGCATGAATGGATGCGTCGTCTAGATTCCTAAGCATTTTATTTGAAATGCGGTCAGGACCGGCCGCCGAAGTCGTCTTGAGGCGATTGAGTTCTGCGCGGACCTCCGCTAAAGTGATCGGAGCGTCTAGACAGAGATTTTCCGCGCCCTGATAGAAAGGGAGGTTGGTTGTTGGTTCAGGGCGGATGTAAGTATTTATAAGCTCTTGTTTAAGCTCGTCAGACGTGCCAGGATACTGGTGGAAGATTCGCTCGAGCTGTTGGCGTGTTTGGAGCTTGCCTCCTTCTGGGTCGAGTAAATGTCGAAGGAGGTTCCACGTCTTACGAGCGTTTGGAGTGTTGTTCATCTGGTCACATATGTTGTGCCAGCTCTGTCGAGTGAGTTCTATTGCATATTTCTCTATATTCGTATGTGCGCGCGCCAGTCTACGTCGGATATTGCGGTCCCATTTCCGAGTGGCAAGTAGAGCTTCGAGCGACTTCTTGCGCTCCCACAGATGGGCGTAGTAGCGGTCGCAGTGTGGGATACTGTCCTCTAACTCGACGGTTTGAGTGGCGTCGGCCACTTGTTTGACAATTTCGGTTGTCCACGCCTTGATATCAGTTATAGCGGGAGGTATGTCCTGCTGGTTCCTGTGCTTCCGGAAGGAGTCCCAGTCAATCACCTGAGCTGGCCGCGTACATTGCCTGGTGGGCTCGTGTATTACGATTTCGAGTATGAAGTGATCACTCCCAAAGTTTTCGTGAGTGTGACACCAAGTCGCTTTAACTCCGGAGGTCGTAAAGGCCAGATCCGGCGTTGTATCACGATGTAGGCCTGTACCGTGTCTAGTGGGGTAGGACACGTCCGTGATAAGAGTCAGCTGGTTCATATGCCAGTCATTCCAAAGGCGTCGACCTTTAGCGGAGTCATAGTGGTAGCCCCAAGCGCGGTGATGCGCATTAAAGTCACCGAGAATGAGGAGGGGTTGCCCCTGCGCCAGCTGCTGGGCTTTGAGGAAAAGCGGACCGAAAATATCCTTATGAGCTCGGGGAGGGCTGTAGACATTAATTATAAACAGACTAGTGCAACGTTTACGCGAGGGTCGGGGTAATATTTCTAAGAAAACGTATTCGGGGGGCGCTGCGAGCGCGAGCGACAACGGACGAACTCCACGTGAGCTCCGCTGATTTCGTGTTTTTTACCCTAGACAGTGAGACCCTACAATACTTCCGTTGATATCACCGGTTTCCTGAAGACGAGCGGAATCCAGGGACACCAACCAGAAGTACGTACAACAAGTTTTGACCATTTTAGGTCAACTTTTCCCCGTGACCAAGCCAGATGCCTCGCTAGGCCTACTGCGCCGCGCCGAAGAATACGGAGCTCTGCGTCGCAGTGGCGTTCGCTACCTGCGTCGCAGCAGCGTTCGCCAGCTGGGCTGCGCCGTGGACCGTGCCCGCGCGCCGTAGGTCGCCATGAGGGTCACCGTAGAAGGCATCCCACTTTCTCGAGAAGAATTAGCAGCCAGTGATTGGTTGACTAAAGTTAACAAGCTCCGGGAAGCGCGAACAACATCAGGGCCTGCCGTGCCAGCTTTCCCTGGAGACAAAGCGGGACCGAACCAAGCGTCCCAAATCGACAATGGGCTACGTGCGAAGACGGAAGCTGAACTCACGCCTCGGCAACGAGGACGCTTACTAGCCAAAAAATCTGTAGCATCGAACCAGCCTCGCTTACCCAGCAACGCTCTCAAGCTAATTGTGCGCCCACGGGGCGGACTGCTACTCTCCAAGATTACAACCTACCAACTACTGGAAGCAATTTGCACTGCTGCTCGCTTCCCCAGGGACGCTGTTCGTCACGAAGACCTAATACAAGCTAACCTGATCCAGAATACTTTCGCGTACTGCACCCCAGTCGTCGAAAGAGCTGAACGGATGATGCAACTCAAAGAGGTCACCGTTGACAACAAGGCGTATGAGATATCCGTCTACTGCGCTCCAGATGATAGCTCGAGCCGTGGTGTGATTCGCGGCGTCGACCTCCGACTGGATCGAAATACAATCCAAGCAGAGTTACAAGACAACCGTAACCCACCCATTCTGGACTTTCGGCGGCTCGGGAACACCACCGCAGTACTCATCACATTCGCTCAGCGCCAAGTGCCTACCTGGGTCTACTTTTGCAATAGTCGCCACAGATGCAACTTATTCAAGAAGAAGTACGAGGTGTGCTATCGCTGTGGCGAGCTCGGTCATCGAGCCTATGTTTGTGCAAGCCCAACTACTAAGTGTAGAGGTTGCGGACTATCCAATCCTACCACCGACCACACGTGCAAACCAGTCTGCCGCCTGTGCGGTAAAGAACATTTCACGGGCGATAGTCGCTGCAGGGAAATCTTCAGGATTCCTTACGAAGTCAAGCGCAGGAAGTGGGGGAAAATTCGAAATGCTGAGGCAGAGAAACTCAAGACCCAAGAGACCGCCAAGCGAATCACACTCCAGCGCACCAGCCGATGGGACCGGCACCGCTCCGATAGCCAGCAGCGGCAGCTCCGAGACCGCTCGAGCTCTTTTCCACCGCTCAAGTCTCCCGCTCCACGGATGGGTTCTCAGGGGACCTCCCGGACCAATCCCGGGCCACCTGCAGTCGTCCAGCAGACAGGGGACTCTCCTCATCCTTTGCAGCAGCCACCTGGGCCACTACCATCTCTACCCGATCTACGAGAACGTCAAGAACCGGTGAGTACGCAGGAAGGGACTCCCACTACTCTAGACACACACAAAGCGATTATGGAACTGACAGCAGTCATCCAACAACTTATACTCAGAGTAGAGGCTCTCGAAAAGCCAATGGCCACACTCCCTTCGTCTCCCCCGCATCCGCAGGGATCATATGAATCAGTACCTATGGATATCGCTCCTCCCAACCGATCCGCACAAAACCGCAAAGCAACGTCCGACACCGACTCACCCGCGGAGGGTTGGCAGGCGCGTTTTGCCAAAGTTGAGGAAAGCTGCAACCTCAGTCAAACTCGCATCAAAGCTTTAGAAGCACACATCGAACGCTCACTCCACACAATCGGCTCACAAGTCACGCAACAATTTGACATGCTGAACAAAGCTATAGAAGCACAGGGCAAACTCCTCGCTGCCGTGGTACCCGCGGCCCCTGCGCCGACACCCGTTCAAACCCCACAACTATCCCCGCCTAATCATGGCGAGCAGCTCGGGTAACACCACCATCTGGCAGTGGAACTGTCGTGGGTTCGCGCGTAAGCGTCCGGTCCTCCAGCAGTTCCTCGCCGCGAGTGATCGCCCCGAACTAATAGCTCTCCAGGAATGCGACAAGAACACGAAACTTGCCGGTTACAGTACATACCTATCGGAACGAGTAAAACCTCGAATAGCTACTCTCGTCAAACGTAACCTCACTGTCCTCCAACACAATTTAGATCCAACTTTCCCCGAAGGCGTTGGCTGTACCAACTCCGCCGAAGGCAGACCATTTGCGCAGTTCCAGCGAATGTGGTCGTATGTGGCCCTTTCACCACATTTATGACAGTTTGGGTCGTACTGGCCAGGGTACATGGGGGCAAGCACTGCCGGATTCAGAAGGGAGCGTGTTTGCAGTCGGCGCCAGGTAACTTCCTGCGCTTTTGTTAACGATTTGTGGGGAGGGCAATATGCACACTTCTTCAGCCTAAAGTGATGGGTGATGTCATGAAATGAGATCAACCCGTCCATCGTGAAATTCGGGTCGGAGGGCGCGGCGCGTTCACTGCCCGGTCGACGAAACCTCGGGCTTGCGCGTGAGCCGCCTCGATCGTTCCCTGGATTAGACGAGTGGGCAAGGACCCAAGATCAATTCAACTTCTCTAATCGGAAGGGGGGCGTTTCGAAGGATGCGGAGTGAGGTAGGTGTGATACAGCCCCTCGCGAAATTGCGAATGGATGTTTTGGAGTCGCTGAATATATCAGTACGCGTGTTCGCTATAGCTAACGCTATTGCCGCTTCCTCCACCATCTCGGAGGAGGGGGTTTCTATCGACGCGGCCGCCAACGGGGCGCCGTTCCCGTTCACCTCGACAAGTGCAAACGCTTTTCTCTGGGTTTGCCGGTATTCCGCTGCGTCCACGTAAGCCACATTGTCTCTCCGGCCGTGTTTGGTGTGTAGGGCGCGAGCCCTCGCTGTGCGTCGGCCTTCGTGGTGCGCGGGGTGCATGTTCTTGGGTAGGGGTTTAATCAAAAGAGCTTTCCTGATGTGCGTGGACAACTGCGTTTTCGAGTCCCTCTCTGGGAGCTGTTCGCACATCTTTAGTCTGTATAGGATGGCCCTTCCCGCGCTCGTACGAGTGAGTAGTCTGAGCTGGGAAACGAGGTGCGCCTCGCACAGCTCCGAGAGCGTGCTGTGAACCCCAAGGGCCGGCAACCTTTATGTTGACGTACTGTGCGGGAGCCCAAGGGCCGCCTTGTAGGCCTGCCGGATTGCAGGGTCGACCTTGTTCCTGTCCGCAAGCTGCAGTTGCGGGTAAGGGAGGGAGTAGACGATCCTGCTCAGCACGAAACCCTGCACAAGTCTACATAGATCTTTTTCTTTCATGTCTCGTCTTTTGCTGGAGATCCGTCTGATTGACCGTGGCCGTGAGTCTGTTGATTGTTTCGGTGTTTTTGCGATTGCACTGTATGTACATGCCCAGTATGCGTATGGGAAGGAATTTTAACGCGACAGCGTTAAGGATTGATGGATGGATTGATCGATCGATTTTTCCTTCCCTTACGGCGGGATCCCGGTGTGCAGCAAGAAATGTGAGACAGGCGTCATTTCCTTTCCTTAAAAGCAATTGTTCATTTCATTTTCCTTCCCTCATGGACCCCCCCCCCCCCATCGCGCCGTACGGGCGATGGCGTTCCGTGTACTCCTCAGCAACGCTGCGACACTCTCTTAAAGGGATTATGCAATAAATTAATTACGTAAAGCAGAAGAGAGAGGCATTTCATCCCTCGTCCCCCCAACGCAAGAATTTTTAAGCTAGCATCAATAACAACGAAGATACAGACGATTATAAATTCCGCTCCTCTCGCCCCCTCAACTCGTACACGCAGGGCACCAGAGAAAAATAAAGAAAACAGCTCTGGGACTGGGCCCCGCCCATGAATACGTCATCCGCTGACGTTCCCTTTCATCTTCCGGTGGTCCCTCCTAGCACCCCAGCAGCAGCGTCGGCGGCGTGATTGCAGCGCGCGTCGGGTTTCTTTGCTTGTCGTCTGTTGTAGTTAGCAGTAATGCTTGACGTTCATGCCTGACTGTCGAACGAGCGCTGGGTTATAGTAGTAAGCGTCAGGTGCGAAGTGTCGACCGCAAACGCTGAGATGTTGGCGGGCGTGCGATGCTGGCAGTCCGATGCGTTCCATCCAGGCAGCTCGCTCACGCACGTCTCTAAGAATAACATGCCCGAGTTCACCTCGCCAGTCACTGGGTTAGCAGCCGACTGTACAGCAAGGCGTATTCATCTCGGGCGGACGAAAAAGACACTGCGAGTGGCTCCAGAACTCTCGACAGAAGGAGGCGGCAGAGGAAAATTGAAACCATATGCGCGTAGGCAATGCCCTGGCCCGCACTTGCCCGAGAGGGTCGCGCGGCGGCACGAGCAGACGATTTTCACGGCTACCGGAAGTGTGCCCGTGACGTCGTGGCTGCCGTGGCTCCAGCGAATGACAGCGTGTGGTTGCCTGGGGACGTCATGGGTACAGTGACGTCTTTTTTCACGACTTTAGTTCCAAAATCGGTCACTACGAGCACACCAATCGGCCCGCGAATTAAAAAAAAACACGTTTTTTAAAAATTTATAATAAATTGCTGGCTCCGTTCTGGACTTTGTGTGAATGCTCATTAGCATCATTTCTAAGCATTGAAAACATTTACAAGCGACTTTGAATTCTTTGCATAGTCCCTTTAAAGACGAAGCTTAAGCGTCCTTCAATTTTTTTTTGCTTGGTCATAACGAATCTTATTTTTCTTAACTTAGAAATGCCAGCTAATAGAACGATACACTTCAAGAGCGACCCCTTGAAGCTGGGAGGAGGTGGATGCAACCAAGCAGGCAAATTTCCTGATGTTTTACAAACAAATCTTATCTAGCCTTAACGAGCTCAATCTTCAAATTCATCTGTATTTAGAACAGAAATTCTAACAACTTCAAGGCGATGTCAACTATCAATGTAGGAAAACTATCCTTAATTCACTTCCCTTCTTTTAGGGGGTATATCCAAAATTCCTCAAGTACGCTTCTCCACAACCAGATTGTTGCCCAAGAGATGGCCGACCATGTGTTTCAAGCTGGAGCAAAGCAACAAGCACTATATAGTTTTTGTTCGATTCTTCGAAAATACATTTCATGTTTTCTATATGCACCCATAGCACCTCTGCTGTAGTCTTCAGTTTTTTTTAGAGATGTTGGCCATCTTTTCTTAGGAAGCGTAGTTATGTGGGAAAAATGAGATTGAAAATTGGTTTTTGCAGAAAGGAAATGGTGCAGTATCTGTCTCACATCTTGGCGGACACTTCAACCCCCGCCCGAGGGACTGAGAGAAGATCGGAAGAGGTGCTGTAGTGGAAAGCTCCGGAAAAATTTCAACCACCTGAGGATCTTTAACCTGGTGGCTTCCTGGCCTTACAGGGCTGGGATCAGGGGACTCTCGCACATGTATTGGAGGCTCCTTTGTCACTGGGGTATGTGTTGCCAAACCATCGTCACAGCGATCGCACGTCCTTTCTTTCAATGTGTAAGGTAAAAAAGGAGCCTTTCCGATATTAGTGGTCAATGATATATTGGCTTCCGAAACAGAGATAATAAGGGCTGGTTAGTATTTTTTTTCTGTCAACATGTATTGGCTCCCAACCATGGCACTGTTCATGAGGGCGTTATTAACAAAATGGCTCGCATACATACTTCGATGAATTATGGATCGAAGGAGTGTATATGCAGTGAAATGTGCAATGAAATTTGTCTTGTTTTGATTGAATACGTTAGCTACGGTTTGGATTATAAGCGATTATGGATAATCCGTATCAAAGCAAGCCAGTTTGTACCAGCAAGCACTGACTCACTCCCTCTTCATGTGAGGGTCAATTAGAGCCCTTGTGATTATAACCAAATTGCAAATGCAAAGACTAGGGATAACCACTATTTCGGCACGATTCCTTTATTAATGCGATAATATCTTCTCCTCATAAGAGATTTCATGTGCACACATGTAGTTAAAAGACGGGTAAAGAGGGCGCGTAGATAAAGGGCCCGGCGGCTTGAAGTTCCATCAGGAACTCTCAGAAGGCACTCCTTCATGAACCGACCACGCTTTCTTCGCCAAATAATGAAGTCGCGTTCGCTCTTAAAATCCGGCTTGCTATTAGCATGACGAGATTTCTATTTTCTGCATTGTTTGCACTGCAGTGATGTTCCTGAAGTGATCATGTCGTCAAGGAATCATGCACAGAGTGCGCCAAAATCTCCCAGGCCACAGGGTGTGGTATTCAGTAGTACATTCTGGCACCTGTGACACCTGCGAAAGTACTGAGCTCTGAATTTCTCTGAGAGCTCTGAGAATTTCGAAAGGCTCTGGTATGCATAGCATGTGTACGAGACGACGCAGCGGTCCGTGTGTCAGTACTTTTGGGGCCCACGTGACCAGGGTTGCTGCTCTTCCTTAAAAGTGACGTCATAACACACCCCTGTGCTCAGAAACCGAAATCGCTCAGTATAAATAATGCGATAGTAAATTATTTACCTCACATATAAATCGCAGAGCACGTATCACGTGTCCTGGGACAATATGTAATGTTTGAAACAAAGAACACGACAACAAAAAATTTGGAAGCAAAGATTAGCAACTAATTAAGAAAGACTGCTTAGCGATTGTTTTCTGCCCATAGAATGTTTTTAAATGGCACAGAGTTCATCAATCAAACTGACCACCTGGCTTTCTTATGGCTCTCATGGCTGCAAAACACAGGTGGCCGTCTTGCTAGCAGTGTGCTGGCTCTTCAAAGGTGTCATTATTGTTTGAAGCACAGAATTGGCACCAGCATCAAAGTAACAGATGCTATGGCTCCTGCTCCTTTGACGTGCTCAACCAAGGCCACAACTTTTTGCGGTGACCATTTCCGAGCAGTAATGGGGAAATTGGAAGTTTGGTTTATGGGGGTTTAACGTCCCAAAGCAACTCAGGCTAAAATTGCAAATTACGTAAAAAACCCAACAGGTAATGGAATTAACTTCTAACTGTGAATTTGACACAACTAGAATTTCTTTGAACAACCTCGAAATGCACAAACTGTGTACTTTCTTTATCCTTAAGCTTGCTTCCTTTGAACTTCCAGTGAATAGAAAGTTCACCAGTGCGAAGTCAGTTCAATTTGAATGTACACTTTTGTTCTTTCAACATCCTCAAGAAGCTTTATGGTATAGAATAAAGGATGTGCATTTTGGAGGGTGGTCGAAGGAAGTGCATTCAGATTGAATTTATGAGCAGGGGTCAATTGTTGGTCCAAAAGAAGTTCAAAGAAAAACATTGCTTCCTTTAGACTTTTGAATAGAAAATTCACTACTGCCAAATGTACTTCCTTTCTTTGTCCTTCATACATCCTCAAACTTGATTCCTTTGAACTTCCCGTGAGTAGAAAACTGGGCACTGCCAACCACGTCCATCTGAATGCATTTTGAAGAAACCATGTTGCGCATAAAAAGACAACCACAGGAAAGGCCAAAGGAACAGAACATGCCCGATCCATTCGGAATAAGGAAGGAGCTAACTTGCCTGCTCATTGCTTTGATTGCAGTCGATGCGAGCCTTTGCTTAAGCAGATTAAAATACTAGGCAAAAGTAATAACAAAACAGCGCGTGAGCTTTTGGAGGCCTATCACATAAAAGATAAAGGTGATAAATGTATTAGCGACACTTCCGTCAAACTTTACAATAAGGAAAAGTATTTTCTGCGCACCTGTTGTTGATCAGGAGTTGCTTGGATATACCCCCTCTCTCAACCTCCTTGTTCTTTTGATGTGATTTTGCATATATAAGGCACTTTCGCACAAATAAACCCAGTTGATAGTTTCCGCTCTTTCTGTTCCTTTGGCCTTTCCTGTGGTTGTCTTTTTATGCGCAACATGGTTTCTTCAAAAGCAATGTACCAACTTGCCCAACAAGAAGTTCTTCTAAACTATCTGAATGCACTTCCCTCGGACATCCTGAATGCACGCATGGAACCAATAGACTTGCAAAATGGTGCCTGATCCTACTATAGACGTCACTGTGATCTATGCTGTCAAGTACCAGCAGGAGCTTCATTTCACACAAGAAAATTCAATAACCTCCAGCTGTTGAAACTGGGCATTTATTCAATTCTACGCTCACGTGCAAGCATTGCTGCAAGTGCTGCAGTGATGACTCGGGCAGGCACTCATACAGCGAGCATGTACAGGCTGAAAACAAAAGAAAACATGAGAAAACAAAGCCTAAACAAACTTAGTGTAGCATTTCGTAATTTTTGTAAATCTGCAGAGCACAAACAGTGCGAATGCCAGGCGCCACAGGGCTGTGCATTCAGGAAAGCATTATTGCCTTGACCATCGACGAATAAGCAGTTGCCTCAACCATATTTTGAAACACTCTTGCATCACACGGCTTGCAGGAGTTCCTCATGGACTTAAAGATAATTAAATACAATTTTGCCCACTTCAGCACCTTCTTAAAATGATCATGTTTTCTTGCTTTGCATATGCGCCCGTGCATTGAGCTTAGTGCCAGCTTTTCTGCCGAGAACAAGGCTTGTGTCACGTTGGTTATTGCCGCCAACACGTAGCCTGATAGCTTTGTGACTGGTACATAATATGCAACCGGAGTGAGGTGCAACAATCTTAATCACGCATGGCCATTTCCAAGAAATTCGATATTGTGGTCGCCAGTTTAGGCCCCTCATCTCGAATATTCTTTCCCAACCCGAAAGTGAGCGTGACCAAGAGCGGCGGGCATTCTTAACCTGACATCTGCCAAGTGCACTTGCTGCTATCGCCACAGCCAAGTAATTTTCCGTTTTTGGGCAAAGTTTGTGACCAAAACCTTCACCTGCCTATCACCAGTCACCTCATTACAATACACGGACAACTGAGTAACAATGCTAGCGCCCTGGCTGGCCAAAAGTCGATGCAAGACTTCACCGTCCTTTTGCCTTTTGGCTCCAGTAAATACTTGGAACTCTACACGAGTTTTTACCTCTACCTCTCAGCGTGGATGAAATCCCACTGTTCCTGCAGCATGGACGTCTTTGGTGTCAGTGGTGGAAACAAGACTGGTGTTTTGCCCTGCAAACTGGAGGGCAAGGCATGAACCACCACGCGAACTGTGCGCAGCCCACTCATGCACATCAGTCTATGCCAGGGATCAACGAATCACCTGCACAGGCAAAAGAAAACATGTGGAGGTTCAACAACATGCCCAAAAGTAAAGATAGCAAATACCGCACACAGAAAACTGTGGTACGGAGAATGCTACGGTACAGTACATGGGGTTTAACATCCCAATATTGAACATAGGCTGTGAGAGACGTGCTGGAAGGCTCCATTTTGATGAAGACCCCAGTTTGATTTAGACCACCTGGAGTTTTTTAACATGCACTGACATCAAACAGCGCGCATGTGTTTTTGCATTTTGTCTCCACTGGGATTCGGCTGCTGCGATCGGGATTTGAACCAGCATCTTCAGGCTCAGCAGCCGAACACCAAAACTACTAAGCCATTGCATGAGGTCACATGGAAAACTGCATGCAAGCTTGATTGGCTTGATTTATGGGGTTTAAAGTCCCAAAGAAACTCAAGCTATCAGGGACGCCGTAGTGGAGGCCTCCGGAAAACTTCGACCCCCTGGGGTTCTTTACCGTACACTGACATCGCACAGCACACGGGCCTCTGGCCTTTCACCGTCAATGCAATGCGACTTCTGTGCCCAGGATCAAACCTGCGTCTTTCGGGTCAGCAGCCAAGCACGATAACCATAGATCCCCTTTTGGAAAAATGAACTTTTCTATACTGATGACGAAGTGATGATACTGCAAGAAATATGGGAATCAAGTACTGCTGAGAATTAATCGAGTCCACAATCGCACACAATGGCAGTAGCAAAGGGCATGCAAGACACTGAAATTCTTACGCACAGATACAAAGCGCTGGATAAGGTGTGAAGCTGCATGCTGGGACACCCTGGCCACAAAAGCATGGCCTGCATCCTTCCTCCCTTACTAGAACTGGTACCATTGAACAGAGACTGAGGACAAAATGATGTTGCCCGGCTTGAATAGATTACTGCATTCCATTGACAGGGATGCTATAGGAGGATACAAGTCAAGCGGCAGTCACACCTCAAAGGAGGTCCCCTAGCCAATGCCGTTGACTGACTGTCTTGACATCGCGCTTTATAAGGACAGCCCACCTTGCATTTTATGCCAAGCAAACGAGCAGTACTGTTTGCGCACAGCTATGTAAACAACCCCAGCGTAGGGCTGCAGTTTTCGTGACCGTCGCATTACCAGTCAACTTCGAACTACTTAACGAAAATTGTTAATTAGGGACGGGAGACAAGATACAAGGCAGCTAAGAAAAAGAGATTTGGAACCTGCAGAGACCGTGACTCCGCTCTCCTCCAACTTGTTTGTTTGTGGCTCCATTCAGAGCTGCTCTCTTCGAGCTCTTCGCTAATTTAATCCAGTCACAGTACAGCTCTGAAGGCACATGCAAGCGGGCGAGAGAGCCCGATTCAGTGGGCCCCGTGCCTCCGGAAACGCGCAAAACCCGCTGAAGCGTCGTGCGTCGTTTTTACTTTCAAGCCGCCAACTTTAAACACGAGCGCCCTTGAGCACCCATCCGTTTTTTGTGTAAAAAGATATAAATAATCTGGCCCTTGCAACCGTGAGAAAGCTCCTTGATGCCGCCTGCTGCACCGTGCAACCGCGCCGTTCAAGGAATCACAATCCATTGGCCCCAAAGCCTTGGCCAGCCTCCGATGGGCGCGACGCGCCGACCTTGTCCTCGCCCCGCGCGACTCCCCGCATTTGGGTTATATTTAGTTTGCAACGGCTGCTCACTGAGGAAAGGGGGAAACGACCCACCGGCGCCTAACTTAACCGTGCTCCCTCCAAACAATCGCACGCTCTGTGGGGCTAAGGTCGCTGAAATGCAGGCCGCAGTTTTTGCGAGAACTTCGTTGTCGGGTTCGGGAACGGGATCCATAGCAACGCTGGCAAGACGCCGGTGCAAACGTAAACGAAGTGACGGTAGCGACCCCCGATAGATGCCTTCAACGTGCAGCGGCGGTAGCTTTCATTTCGGCTGCTGCTAGACCGCACCGCTAGTTGCCAGAAATCACAGAGTCTGCGTTTACATCACGTTTCACGTCACTCCATCCTGTGATGTCATAAGAGGACACCGTGACGTCATAAGAGGGCGCCGAGTTCGAATCTGAGGACGGGAAAAACTTTTTAAAATTTGAATCCAAATTTCTTTGAAATTGCATATTTCGCTCCCGGACAAGCGGCAGCAAGGCCATGAAATGCCGAACTATCAGATTTTGCTAACAAAAAAAAAATTGATAGAGTTCTCCTCACTGTCCCTTTAACCTGGTAGACTAGAAAAGCGAAACCTTGGTTTTACACGGCTCCACATGGTTCGATGAAAGTTTGGCTTTACTGCAATCAGTGGCAAGGCTGGTGTCTTCTAAGGCTTGGCTGTATTGGATTCACTTCGATCTTGCCACGCTTCTCGCGGTAAATCTTGCTTCTCGTTGCTCGGCGGTTTCAGCAGCCATCTTAACACGGTAACGTTCCCGGGCTTTAGCAAGGCAGGCTTGACGCCAAACTATATCCACCGGATGGTTCGATTTGGCTTGACGCCTCCGACGCAGAGTACTTGCAGATGGCCCAGCTCTGTCACCGTCCATGGCTTCGGCAGCTGTGAAAGCAAGCGCAAAGCCGACGGTATTTATAGCGAAGAATAGTGTGACGTCATTGCTACATCATCGCATGACGTCACATCAGGTGATACGAACCTCAGCTCGAAAGGCCAAGGTCAAGTCACCACTGGCCATCAGTCACGTGGTTGCTGGTCATTAGCTATGACCGTACCATACAGGCATGTCATGGCTATGCGCAACAAGACAATAGTCATATATTGTTGGTCTTGGGGGTGGGTGCTTGGTTTGACCTTGGTCTGGCTTCAATGTCAGATGCACAAAGCCAGGCCAAACTCTGAATTTTACCTCGAGTAGTACTGCTTTCGCTCAAAAAAAAGGACAATGAAAAACCTGACGTCTCCTCCCTTTAAAGGAACACTGAGGTCAAACTGAAGCCGGCTTGTATCGATCAGCATAATCAAAGTAAGTCTACTGCAGCACAAAGGCTTCCCCCATATCTCTCCAGTTAACCCCATCCTGTTCCAAGTGTGGCCACCTTACCTCCGCATGCTTCCCAATATCATACGCCCACCCGACTTTCTGCCATCCCCTGCTAGGCTTGCCTTCACTTGGAATCCACTACCATACCCTTAGCAGCGACTAGTTATCGTGGCTTCACAATATGTATGCGCCCTGCCCAAGCACATTTCTTCCTCTTCATTTCGACTAGGACATCATTAACTTTCATTTGTTCTCCGACCCTCTCTGCTCTCTTCTTGTCTCTCAATGTTACACCCATAATTTTCTTTCCTGTAGTTGGCCGCGTTGTCCTCAATTTAAGTTGAATCCTTTTCTTTATACTGTACGTTTCCGCTCCACGGGTGAGTACCGGTAAGATACAGCTGTTGTATACTTTTCTCTAGAGGGATATTGGTAAACTGCCGTTCATGATCTGAGAATGCCTGTCAAATGCACTTCACTCCACATTAATTTGCCTAGTTATATCACTCTTGTGGTCCAGACCTGTCCTAAGTAGATGTATTTTCTAACCACTTTCAACGCTTTGCCACTTATCGTAAACTGCAGTTCTCTTCCGAGACTGTTGCACATTACTTTAGTTTTCTGCACATTAATTATAAGACCCACTGTTCTGCTTTGCCTGTCTAGGTCCTCGATCATGCTCTGGAATTTGTCCATGTTCTAAAATGCAGCTTTTATAACAAGCGGCTCAATCATCAGGCAGTTTCACAAGGACATTGTGGTGCACTGGCAGTTTATTTAGGTGCAGATCCCGGAGCCTAGGCTACGCTTTCATTCACTTCAGAACAGTGACCACAAAGCATTTTTATGTAGACATCACAGGCTTGAATAGAGCGGTGGGGAAATTTTTAAACGCAATGAGTGGTGCTCAATCTGAACGAGTCCCAAGGCATTCTTGGTACTCTAGAGACTTTCGGGTCGTTGGACGAAATGCGCGTGTATAGCGCTCTGCTTGAAATGCGGCATTGTCACGCTTGAGTTCGGCACTCCATGTGTTGATATGCGTGAATGAAGTCATAGAAAAGGGCAGCATGGCCTACGTGCATTATTATGCCCGTGTTTGACGTTCACTCTTCAATTAAATGGCGCAAAGGTGACACAAGTGCGAACGTGTGCTCGCACATCTTTACGTGGGTCGTGGATGGAGGGATACACCTTCCGCTCAATGTCTCTGCAAGGTATCTTTGATGGACTGCTTTGTGGTTGCAGGCGGCGGCTCTGGCGGGACCTCAAGAGCTGAAGCGTCGCATGCTGAGGTCGTACGGTGAAGGCTTCGGCGAGGCACCCGTGGCGGTGTTCGACGTATTCCTGGACGATGACCCCCGCAAGCGATGCAAGGACACAGACATGGAGGCGCCATTGCTCCAGACCCTAGCCGAGACAGGGCCGGATCGATAACGGTGCTCCCTCTAGTCCAGCCCTCATCGGTAATGCTGACGTGCTGACTGGAACTGATAATGCTTACTGGAAGTGACGTGTCCCAGTGGTCTGTGGGCGTAGTTTTTTAATCTGATACTGTGGGCCATGACAAAGGACGCAGCGTCTCTAAGTATTATCCGGAATATTTGGAAGCCTCAGATGCCAGGGGCTACAAGCTATGGAGGCCAACTCTATAGTAGTTTCTCGCTCTAAAATCAACGCTAGACGCCCACCTATATGCACCTACAAATCAAGAATACATATACGGCTTAACTGAGGACATACACACGCAAATGTAACTTGACGCATACACCTATGGAATACACTTCGCACGCAAGGCCTAGCCGTTTTCAGCCGCTTCCATCGTTTGATGTCAACAGCTAGTGAATTCGTAGCTATGCGCTTCGCTGGGAAACGAGGCATCCCTTAGCAAATTAAGGAGCAGTTCGTGCGCCGGGACACGCATTACCAGTGAATTTTGCCCCGATACAACTCCGAGCACGTGGATCCACAACCAGCAGTGAAGCACAGAGAGCCCAACGACGGTCGGCGTCGGCAACAGCTGAACAGGGTGATCTGGGTCCCCTCACACGCAGGAGCGCGGCCATCGATGCACCCAGTGCATACCACCTGTTGAAGGTAAATTTTTCGAAAGCTTTTTCAAATTCTGGGAAAAAAAATTGAGGCCATTAAAGGACCAACACCATGAGTATTTGCAGCAGAATTTTTTTGTGCCAACAGAATTGACAGCCATGTTTCTTTTCATGAAAAACATTCTTTGATCCGAAGAACCGAAATAAAAGACGATATGTTCAGGTCGTGCGTATCCAGATTTGCGTAGAGGAGCCCCCATGCCTACTTTCGGCGCTGCAGGTGAGGAGCTTTCTTCTACGGACGTAAAAAAGACTTCAAAACAATACTACTGTATTGGAATCTTGTATAAATTTTGTAATTTTGCCATGATACGTGCCGCTTGCCGGGTTGAGTGTGAGGCATGCTGCTCTGAGCTTTCTCAGGACATCTCCGAGATGATCGAGGTGTTCCTCGAAGGTACGGGAGTAGATGACGATGTCGTCCAGGTAGGCGAGGGCGTGATGCCATTTAGCGTCGCCGAGCACACGGTCAATCAGCCGCGGAAAGGTGCTCGGGCTTCCGGACAAACCAAAGGGCATCCTAACGAACTCGTAGATACCCCCGTGGCATGTGATTGCCGTTTTGCACTCGTCGCCTGGTCGCATCTCTACTTGGAGATAGCCTTGCTAGCGTTCAGAGTAGAGAAATACCTCGCTCCGCCAAGGTTTGGGACGATGTCAACGCTTGGGAAGGGGTACGTATCCTTCCGTGTGACTGCATTCAATCGCCTGTAGTCCACGCACAAGCGCGATCTACCGTCCTTCTTGGGGACGAGTACGACTGGGAATCCCCAGGGACTCGTTGAGCGGCGAACAATGCCCGCATTGAGCAGTTCTTGCAGCGCCGCGTCAATCGCCTGCCGTTTGGCGGGGCCAACCGGTCTCGGATTGAATTTCCAAGGCTGTGCGTCCCCTATTTCGATGCGGTGCTGCACCACTTTTGTGCAGCCGGGGCGGTCCGTAAATATATCATCGAAGTCGCTTAACAAGGAGAAGATGCGCTCCGTCAGTGACCCGTGGTTGCGAGGAGACCATGTAATTTCGCGTCCTTGTCCGCGCAAAAGGCGTGGGGACGGGGACAGAGCGTTCTCGCGGGAGCACGGTGTAAGAATTGCTCGGGAGGCATTCCTCTCCCCCACTTCGGCTTTTGACATCCGAGGAGTCGCGGCGGACACGGTAGCGAACGTCTCGAGTGGCGTAAATGGGGCTTTCCCGGTAGCCGCGGTTGCCGACGTCAACTACGATTCCCGATTTTGCCAAGAAATCTCGACCGTGAATGATGGGGACCGTGAGTCCAGGCAGGTGAGTGAAGCGCGCGACTTGGAGGGGCAGGTTGCGCTTTCGCAGCCGAATGCCGTTGCGTCCCAGATGAGAGACGACTTCGTCTCCGATGAGCGACGTGCTCGCGCCAGTGTCGAGTAGTGCTTTGAACGCAAATCCTGCGATTGCAAGTTCTATGAACGGAGCATTCACACTGCTTGTCGTTCCGACCCTGAACAGCGAAGGGGCCACGACTGCGGCTGCAGCGGCCGGTTCCGCCACGGCCGCCGGCGCCACAACCGGCGGCCTGCCTCGTTTCCCGGCCCGGTATGGCACGCACGTGCAATGTGACCCGCTTGGCCACAGTTGAAGCAGCGCACAGAGTTCCGTGCATGGGACAGGGAAGGGCGAGGCAGCTTTCCCGCACGGCCATCCGTGAGCGCGTTCCGAACCAGCATTTCCACCCGTTGACGCTGTCCTTCTGGAGACGCAACCCCTTCGCGATCGTTTGACCGAGCTTGGGAATATCTGTCGGGCGGTTGTTGAGAGGCTGACCAGACTCCCGGCCATGTACCTTCGAAAAGCGCGCCTTATCCCGAGAACCGAGCCGGTGCCCGAGCGGATTCGTTTCGTAGGCGCGTGCTGCCGTTCCAGGCGTAGCTGGGCTCCAGTGACTCCCATGGCGGTGGTGGGGTCCGGTATACGAGCGGGCTGCCGAGAGTTAGAAGGTGTCTCGGCTGTCAGGAGCCTTGATGAGCGGTGGACTCGTCACATGTGGCGCGGTCTCGGTTGTGCCGTTTGGCAGGCGTGAGACGAAGGGCGATGTGCCCGCCTGTTCCTAGGGGTCCCGCGCCGATGGTGGATGAACGCCAGCGCTTGGCGTGCTGGTACCGTGGTATCTGGCAGCGTCCACGATGTTGCGTACGTCACGCCTGCGGCGGTGTGTCGTCCCGTCCGTTGAGCTGATTCCGCTGGTGGAGTGCCTGGGCAGGGCGTTCCCTAGACCCCTGGCCGGGCTCTGTGAACCCCACCGTAACAGGCAGTGTACACTTCGGATCTGCTACGTTCGCCGGGGGCGAGTTGCTCGAGCGCGTCCGCGCGTGAGAACCACATTGAGGCGCCAGTTGTGGGGGTTCTTACTAGGCCGCTGTGCCTCCTTTGAGGTCTCGGCCGTGAACTCCGAGCTCCCGGTATCGCACACCAGGCGCGGCCGTTCTCACGGCGGCGCAGCGGAAATGCGAAATAAGAACACAACACTGAAACAGGACGCTTTGTCCGGGGCCAAACGCCATTTGCCAGTTAGTTTTTCCCAGTTGTCGGCTCAAAATTTCCTGTTTTTCCCACAAACTTCTTTTTTCAAAATATAGTAATTTCAGGGTGAATATAAGAATGGGTAAAATAAAAAAATACAAAGCCCATAAATAATGAACAACAGCGCTGGATTGTTCTTGATCGCATCATCGTCAATCACCACTTCATTTTTATTAGTTTTTACGTTTGGAGGTTTGAATTAAAAGGCATACGCTTCCGCATGCTGGAAAAATCTCTCGCGGGACGTTCTCATGACGGTCGTACTGCCTGGACCAAGCACTCGTGCATATAGGCATCTCCTCAATGCGCTGCAGTCTTGCGGCGCAGCATCTTGACTTGTACGGGGCATCAGGCGTCCGTCGGCACCCGCTTGTCTCCAGTCGTCGTACGCTGCACTGCACGAGCCGCGGGAACCGTGGCTAGAAGCCCGATCATGACAGGACACGTACCAAAATTGCTTACTGATGACCATAGGGGCAGTAGGCGTGGGCATATGTGGCAGTACGATTAGGCGATCGAACGCAGTCATATTGACACCGCCCATTCATCGTCGTCGTTCTACTAGAACCACGAGATCGCGGAATGCGCGCGCGAGCTGGCTTTAGAAAAAGAAGCCGAAGTGTCTGGCTGCGAATGCTCCGCTTTTGGGACTGCTACTGACGTCCGCTGCAGTCACCTACTTTGACGTATCCAACCGAGCTGTACCACCCGTGACATCTGGTGGAGGTGCTGGGTAGCGCATTCCATGCCCCGGACTCCCCCAGCAAGCAGGGATTCAAGTCCTCGAGGGTCATCTGCCATCGAGGTGACGCCTGTACACCACGGCAGCCGCCGGCTCCAAGGCCTTCAACCCGAGTTTGGGCTTCTGGAGTCTCGCTTAACCCAAGCGGTTCGTTCAGCGCCATCGTCGACGACCGTCCAGCCCGAAATAGGCATGCAGACGACGATTAGTTCACCTTCTGTTGTGCTGCAGCAGCCTCGGGAGCCACCGATCTTCCAAGGTTCTCGAGGCGAAGACCCGGAAGACTGGCTGGAGAAATTTGAACGCGTGGCCCGGTACAACAGATGGGCGGAAGACTCCAAGCTTCAACACGTGTTCTTTTCGCTGGAGGGCGCAGCTCGTACGTGGTTCGAGAACCGGGAGTCGTCCATAACGACGTGGAACGTATTTAAAGACCAGTTCCTGAAGGATTTCACCACGGTGATTCGAAGAGAACGGGCCGATCTGCTCCTTCAGTCCCGAACCCAGCTACCAAATGAAAGCATACTGGTATACTTCGAAGAGATGGCAAAGTTATTTCGTCGAGCTGACCCGGACATGACAGAGCAGAAGAAACTCCGGTACCTTATGCGAGGTGTCAAGGAGCAAATCTTTGCCGGACTGGTTCGCAATCCACCGAGCACGGTCGCAGAGTTTCTGTCGGAGGCAACCACTATGGAAAAGACACTCGATATGCGGTTGCGGCAATACGAGCGTCAACCTTTGGCCATGACTGCGGCAACCACGGACATCAGTAACACCCACATGCTTCGCGAAACCGTACGAGCTATCGTTCGCGAGGAGCTCCAGAAGCTGTTCCCGGCTACGCCGCCTGCGCCAACGGTTACTGCTCTATCCGAGGTTATTCGGGAAGAGGTGCAACAGGCGCTTACAACACCAGCTCCCTTTCAGCCGTCCACAGCCCCACCGCAAATGACATACGCCGCTGTTGCTCGTCGCGCACAACCGCCGCCGACTCGTCTTCAGGAAACCCCGGCCTCTTTTCGGCCGCCACCACCTGCTCGTCCTGCTCCATCGTATCCCCGTAACAGTGACATCTGGCGCACTCCCAACTACCGTCCTCTCTGCTATCACTGCGGTGAGCCGGGCCACCTGTACCGCAACTGCAGGTATCGTCAGATGGGCCTGCCGGGGTTCCCTGCAGATGCACCACGTCCGCAGCCTGGGCAGCGACCCAGAGAAATCAACGATTATCTGGCCGAATCTGCCGGTGGGACCCGCAGGTCGCCATCCCCACGTCGTCGGTCTTACGGTGACTTTCCTCGGGGAAGGTCGCCAAGCCCCCGCCAGGAAAACTAAAAGCAGCAACCTTTGAGGGGGAGGTTGCTCACCGACGAAATGTAACAGACCCTCCTACGCCGCAACTAGGTGGCCACCCGATGCCACGACCGAATGCCGTCCAACACCGTGAAACGCCGACTCGACGGGAATGCCACCTGACGTATCGAAATGAACCCGCGCCGCACCGCAGCCGTGACCGAACACCGCGCCGTACCGCTCACACGCCGTCTACGACAGCAAACCTGAGCATTTCCCTCGACGGAACAGACGTCACTGCACTCGTCGACACAGGGGCGGATTACTCTATCCTCAGTGGAAATTTCGCCGCCACTCTGAAAAAGGTCACCACTCCGTGGATGGGCCCACAGATTCGTACAGCCGGGGGTCACTTAGTTACACCGACCGGGACTTGCACATCAAGAGTAGCAGTTCAAGGCGCAACCTACCTGGCAACGTTCGTTATACTCGAACATTGTTCACGTGACGTCATTCTCGGGATGGATTTCTTGACCGAGAATGGAGCGGTCATCGACCTTCAGTCAAAGGCCGTGTGTTTCTCCACAGAGAACGCAATACACAGAGATCCAGACCATCAGACCGCACTTTGCATCCTGGATGACCACGTCACCCTCCCACCTCGTTCGAGTATTATGGTTTCTGTCGGCGCCAAGACTGTGCGGAATTTCGAAGGCGTCGCGGAAGGCAACCAGATCTTGCTTTTTGTCAGGAGCCTTGCTGTCGCCAGAGGAGTCGTTAATCTCGTCGACGGAGAAACAGAAGTGCTGATAACCAATTTCGGTGGTGCACACCAACATCTGAACGTGGGAACCGTTGTGGCTCACGTTGATGCCATCGCCCATGTCAGCAGCACACCCAGTATTTCCACAATGTCGTTGTCGCAAGAGCAGAGCCCAGTTACTGGTTCGACGTCAATCCAGCACTCTCCCCGACGCTGCAACAACAAGTTAAAGATCTTCTTCTGCGCTACGGCGACATCTTCTCGGTATCATCGTGTGTTGGACGAACTCACCTAGCGAAGCATCGCATTATTACGGACGATAACGTGCACCCTCTCCGACAGTCCCCCTACCGAGTGTCTCCCGCTGAACGCGACGCTATTGGCCGCCAAGTCAAGGAAATGCTCCGCGACGACGTAATTCGTCCTTCCCGGAGTCCCTGGGCAGCGCCAGTCGTCCTTGTGAAGAAGAAAGACGGAACATTGCGGTTCTGTGTAGACTACCGTCGCTTAAACAAAATCACCAAAAAGGATGTCTATCCTCTCCCCCGGATCGACGACGCTCTGGATCGCTTTGTAGCGCTAAATACTTTTCTTCGATGGACCTCAAGTCAGGTTACTGGCAAATTGAGGTCGATGAGCGGGACCGGGAAAAAACAGCTTTTATTACTCCAGATGGCCTGTATGAATTTACGGCCATGCCCTTTGGACTGTGCTCTGCACCGGCAACTTTCCAACGCCTCATGGATACCGTCCTTGCCGATTTAAAATGGCAGACGTGTCTCGTCTATCTTGACGATGTTGTCGTCTTCGCCCCGACTTTCCAGGAGCATCTTCACCGCCTCGAATTGGTCCTACAAGCAATAAGGTCTTCTGGACTCACGCTCAAAAATGAGAAATGCCACTTTGCGTATACAGAGCTGAAGTTCTTAGGGCACGTTGTGAATCAAGCCGGTGTTCAGCCTGATCCTGAAAAAACAACAGCTATTGCCCATTTTCCGCCGCCGCAAGACCTGAACGCTGTCCGCCGTTTTCTTGGATTGTGCGCGTATTACCGTCGCTTCGTGAAAGATTTTGCTCGCATTGCCGAGCCGCTGACGCGCCTAACAAGGTCGGACACACCTTTCACATGGGAAGCAGCGCAAGAAAATGCATTCCGCAGCCTTCAAAGCCTCCTGCAGGCGCCTCCCGTTCTGGCTCACTTCGACGTAAACGCCGACACGGAGCTCCATACTGATGCCAGCAACATCGGCTTAGGTGCTGTCCTGGTCCAGATTCAAGCAGGTCAAGAACGGGTCATCGCTTACGCAAGTCGATGTTTGTCACCAGCCGAATCAAACTATTCCGCTACCGAGAAAGAATGCCTTGCCATTGTATGGGCCACTTCGAAATTCCGACCGTACCTTTACGGCAAAAATTTTAAGGTGGTGACCGATCATCATGCCTTATGCTGGTTCGCAAGCCTTAAAGACCCGTGCGCTCGCCTCGTCCGATGGAGTCTGCGGCTCCAGGAATACAACATGACTGTCGTGTACAAATCCGGGCGCAAGCACTCTGACGCCGATTGTCTGTCCCGCGCCCCAGTAGATCCTTCTACCGACGCCTGTAATGATGACGACATCTTACTGACTGCTCTCAGCGCCTCCTGCCTCGCTGACCAACAATGCGCCGACCTCGAACTTCGAGACGTAATGGATTTTCTCAACGGCAGCAACACGACCGCCCCACGCGCTTTCAGGCGCGTGTTGCCATCTTTATGCATCCGCAATGGTCTTCTGGTCAAGAAAAATTTCGCTCCAAACAATACGCAATACCTAATCGTCGTACCGCCTAGCCTGCGCAATGAAATCCTCCAAGCCTCCCATGACGAACCCACTTCTGGACATTTGGGCATAGCCCGTACGCTAGCCCGAATCCAAGAGAATTACTACTGGCCTCGTCTCCGTGCTGATGTCACTCACTACGTCAGAATGTGCCGAGCCTGTCAGCGTCGCAAGGTACTGTCAACCAAACAAGCTGGGTTCTTGATGCCCATTAGACCGCCCGCAAGGCCCTTCCAACGAATAGGAATGGACATGCTGGGTCCGTTCCCACGTTCGAACTCTGGCAACAAATGGATAATTGTCGCGACGGACTACCTTACCCGCTATGCAGAAACGTCAGCTCTACCCAGCGGCACCGCTTTAGAAGTCGCTAAGTTCTTCGTGCATCAGATCGTACTCCGCCATGGGGCACCTGAAGTGCTGATCACTGACAGAGGCCCTGCGTTCATGGCTGAGCTGCTGCAGGAGATCTGGTTTACAGTCATACCGACCACCGCCGAACAACGTCATACCACCCTCAAACGAACGGGTTGACTGAAAGACTGAACCGAACCCTTTCTGACATGATTTCCATGTACGTCGATATTGAACACAAAACGTGGGACGAAGTGCTTCCTTATGTCACCTTCGCCTACAATACGGCCATGCAAGAAACAACGCAGATGTCCCCATTCCAACTCGTCTACGGCCGTGCAGTGACGACGATGCTCGACGCAATGTTACCACATCTGGACGACTCTAGCCTTCACACTGATACCTACACGTTCCTGGAACGCGCCGAAGCTGCTCGCCAACTGGCCAAAGTTCGAATTCAGGACCAACAACTTCGAGATGCAGATCGCTACAATCGGTGGAGTCACGACGTCCATTATGCGCCTGGCGACCGTGTGTGGGTGTGGTTCCCCATTCGGCGACGAGGACTGGGCGAAAAACTCCTCCATCGCTACTTCGGACCATACCGCGTGGTCAGGTCATTGGGCGACCTCAACTACGAAGTCCTTCCCGATGGATTTCAGTAGTCCCGACGGTCCCCGTGCCCTGAAGTGGTTCACGTGGTCCGCCTGAAGCCTTATCACGATCGGTAGCCTCGCCCACTAACCCCGTTCAGTCCTTCCGACCTCTCCACTCACTCCCAGCTTCGGGACGATGCTTCTTTTTCTTCTTCTTCTTCTTCTTCTCCTCAAGTAATATGGCACATACCCACGTGGGGGGATTGGCCAAGGTATAGGGTAGAATGCCAATGAAGCATTTGCGCGGGGAAGGAAACGTCAGAAGACTGAATCAAGATAAAAAAAAATTGGGAAAAATAAAATGAATTCAAGGGGTATGAGTCATCCGGAATAGAATCAATCTAGCCTTTTTTGGACATGCGAAAGAATTTTGTGTATAGCTAACAGGATAATCGATTAGTTGCACTTATGTAATCGTGAAGGTAGCCGCATACACTGCTTAACGGGAATCCCTTGGCACTCGCACCGAACGATAGAAGAACTGTAAGAGACAGAGGCAGTCCTAGTCTCGAAAGAGGAACCTCCAGATATTGCTTTCTCTGAACCGCGAACCGCCGGCAAGAGAGGAGAAAATGATCGATTGATTCAACTTGCCCACATGATACACAAAGGTTTGTCGCAGCGAACCCGCACCTGCATAAGTACAAGTTTAAGTGAGGGATTCTACATCGCAGGAGCGTCATGGACACTTCACAAAGCCTTGACTTACACCACCGGATATTCCATGGGTACTTTAGGTGTTGAAAGTCCACGGTATTCAGCAACGGATCACTCAAAGTGGCTGAAATATGTTGGAACCGCTGGAAACGTGAAGCTGCTAACAGAATGAGGTGAGGGACGGGATATATTACAGGTGCGCTGAGAGCTGACCTTGCCAATAAATCAGCCACCTCGTTAAAATAGACGCCTGAATGCCCAGGTACCCAGACCAAACGGATCTCGCGCACTGTGCTCGGAACAAAAGACCTAAGTGAACGAGTCAAGAAAGATTTTTCCGAATTTTGGAGAGAGACAATAACTGAAAGGCAGTCTGTGAGAATAAGAACCCGTGCGACATGTCTGGGAATTTTGAGAAGAGCCAAACCAATGGCCAAAAACTCTGCGAAGAATATAGGAGTATAATCAGGGATACGAACGGAGTAGCTCCAATCTAGATCCTGCGAATATATGCCAATCGCCGCCTTCTCACAGCTGCCGGAGGCATCAGTGGAGAGAACAGTATGATGTGGAAAATTCTGTAGGTGTTCAGAAAGAAGACCATTTAAGGTATGTGCGGGCATATGCTTCGCATGGGACGGGAAAATAAAGTCGTAATAGAAGACGGGATCAGCCTGCGTGTCAGCAACTCGTTGCAAGGAGATCAGATCAACCTGAAGCGGAGCTAACAGATTCTGCGTGAACCTAACTTGCGGAAGCTGATAACGTGGCCAGTGATTAGTCAAAAAAAGGTGTGGTTGGGATACAAAAATTGGAATACTAACGCCTGGGGCCGGGTCAAAAGACTTAAGGAAAGTACGCACTGTTAGAAGTTGGAAGCGGGAATAGAGGTTGGGGATACGCGCTTCCAGATAAAGGACAGCGTTGGAAGCTGATTTTGGGAGCCCGAGGCATAGCCGTAGGGCACGTCTTTCCAGTAAGGCTAATGGCTGCAGCTTGTAGTTCGCGCTACCAGAGAACAAGGGGCAACCAAATTCCAGAATCGGTCTCATATAAGCCTTATAGAGCAACAGTAGCGTGTCACGACGCATGCCAAACTTTTTATTGCCAACTCGGGTCAAACGGCCCAGTGCACGTTCCCCTTTAATAACATTATTCTTAATATGGTGTCGCCAGTCCAAATTTTGGTCATAAGTAACACCTAGGTATTTAACCGACTCCACCTGCGGAATTGGAGTGGAGCGGTAGGCTAGCGAGATGTACATAGGAGCGTCGGGTGGAAATACCAGCACGCCGCATTTGCTGACATTAAGTGATAAATTGATTTGGTCCAACCAGACTTCAAGAGCATTCAGATATGCCTGCAAATACCCGTAGAGCACATGAATATCATTTGCTGATGCGAAAAAAGCTATATCATCTGCGTATACATAAACTGTAACGTTAGGATGAATGGGGATGTCCCGAACTAATATGTTGAAAAGCAGCGGAGAAAGAACAGAGCCTTGCGGCACACCTCTTGATTGACCATAGGTATTAGAACAAAAAGATCCGTCTGTACAGAAGAAAAATCTATCTTTTAGAAATTCACAAATCCAGGCGTAGAGGTAATGCGGTGGTTGTAGTTGAGCAAGCTTGTTAATGAGGACTGTGTGCTCCACACTGTCATAGGCCTTCGCAACGTCAAGCGTCACCAAGGCCGAAACTTCTCTCTGGCGCATTGAGAGTCGTATTCGGCTCTCGAGATCCACATGCGCGGACCATATGGAACAACCGCGACGAAAGCCAATCTGTGCGGGGCTGAGGCCGTTAATATGATGAACATGCTTTGTGAGGCGACTGTGTATTACTCTTTCTATTAGCTTTACTAAATTTGAGGTTAAAGCAATCGGCCGAATATTGTCTAATTGAAATCTATTGTCTGCATTTTTTAAAAGTAAAATTATTTTCGCAATTTTCCAACTGTGAGGAATCCAAGAGGTTTCCAATGACGCATTTACAATATCTAGAAGGTGAGTTGGAAAGTCGTGCGCTAAAATCTTTAACATGCCCACAGTAATCTCGTCAGATCCCGGAGCAGCAGAGTGCATCGAGGAAACAATTTGCAGGAGCTCCGACACGTCGACCTCAGGATAGTCCGAGCTGGGGGTGAGAGTGTGCAAAGGTTCTGCTTTCTGTACCTGGAAACGTAAGGCCAGCCCCTGCGCGATGCGTTCAAGGTTTTGCTTAGCCTCCTGCGGAGACATTACCATTGACCTTATGCGATTGGAGGCCGGAGAGCTGTTATTCTGCGCCATGAATCTATAGAGAGCCTTCTTATTCTGGGGTTTTGAGAGATACGTGTTTAAATTTTGATTATAATCCTCCTTTGCCTTTTTAACAGTTCGTTTGAAACATGCAGAGAAGAACTTATAATTTATCCAATTAGCTGGGCTCTGATTATAGGAAAGGCTTTTCAAGGCTGCTTTTCTACGACGATAAGCTTTCTCACACTCCTCCGTCCACCAAGGAGACGGCTGTCTGGCAGGAGCAGTAGTGCACACCGAGAATACAGAACTCTCAGCAGCATCTTGCAGAAAGGTAATTGTCCGCTGAGCTCTTTGTGCTCGACCTGAGCTAACTATGGAGGGGAGTGAGGCAGATATCAATTTTTTGTACATAATGTGGTTTAGAAATTTCATGGTTGCACCACCTTTTCTGATAGGCGAGGATATAATAGAAAAGGTTATTGGAAAGTGGTCACTAGATGTACCTGATTCTTCAGTTGACCATGCAGATACGCCAACCCCACGAGATGCTAATGTTAAATCTATGATTGAACGGGATCCTCCACGCATAAAGGTTACTGCTCCGGAATTACAGCAGCGCACTGCATTCATTGACATCCAGGACCACAGAAGCTGGCCGCAGGAGTCAGAGCGACTATCCCAGGCACTGTGGTGCGAATTAAAATCTCCTGCGATGACTGTGCTGTTTGCGCCGCTCAGTAAGGTGTCCAAACAGTCTGTCCTGTGAACACCGATTGGGAAATAGACGTTAGCAATAGTGACTTTGGCGCACTGTGGAAGGGAGATTTCAACCGCCAACAACTCACAGTCAGGGCGCATAACTGTCTGCGAGATTGATGCCCGGTGACATATTTTCGTAGAGATCATAGTTATTAACCCACCACCCCTGCCATGAACGCGATCTACCCTGAAAACACGAAATTTTTTAAATGTGAATGATTTAAGTGGTGAGAGCCACGTTTCTTGTAAAATCACAATATCTGGATTATGTTTATGAAGAAGTAATTCAAGATCCGGTAAAGAAGAAAGTACGGAGCGACAATTCCACTGCATAACTTTTAGACCCGCCATGATTATCGACTGGTTAAAGAGGCATCAACAGCCTCCTTCAGCACATCAGTCTGGGGAATTAATTTGGGGGGTCCTTTCTTTGCTTTGACTTGCGGAACAGCTGACTTCGAGGGTGAGGAAGAAGCTCGACGCTTCTGGGAAGTGGTGAGCATTTCAACGTCCATACTACACTACAAGGATCTACGTGAGCGACACTGTCAGGAGCGCTGTTGGCAGGCGGTACTTGGGGCACGGTAGGAGGCGACATGGAATGACTCTTACTAGCAGCACTCGGGAGTGATGCCGGCGTAGCCGCCGAAACATGTGATTCAGTAGGCAGAGATTGGCCAGCAACAAGTTGAGATAGAGCCTCGGTGAAACTGCCCAGCATTCGCTCGACCACCACAGAAAGAGCCTGTTCCACGGAGGACACTATTGAAGTAGTCAAACTTGACGGTATATCAGCAACAGAGCTTCGCGCACGGCTGGCATATGTATTACCCCTCCGATCCAGAAGTGCATAAGCATCTGCTCTCGAACATCGTTTCGCTTGAATGATATCGAGCAGGCTTTGTTCGTCGGCTCGTTTCGAGCAGTTGACATCATCAGCTGAGTGGTTGCCCTTGCATAGGCAACACTGGGGCTGATCAGAGGCGCAGCTGTCATCTGAATGCCCTTCTCCACAAACCCGGCAGCGGGTCGCCGACTTACACGCTTTACCACTGTGACCGAAACGCCAACAGTTGTTGCACTGAAGAGGACGGGGCTGCAGAGGGTCCACACGATACACTATCGGCCAAACCTTGAGTTCAGAAGGACAGGAGGAACCAGCAAACGTAGTGATAACTGACTCTGTCGCAACACGCACACCATTGAATTCTCTACTGCACCGGTAGACAGAAAGAACCCCCACACCTGCATCCTGAAACTCCTTCAGTATATCCTGCGGGGAAGATGCTGGGTCCACGCCACGAACAATACCTTTGGAACATGCGAGCTGTTCCGGGATGAAGGCTTTAACCGCTAAGGACTGAAATATTTTGCACTGGAGCAGGTCTGTGACACAATCAATGTCAGCGGACCTGCAAACAATGCCTCTCCGGCCGAACGGTCGCACCTCAGAGATCTGGAGGTAGTGGGTAGTGAGAGATCTTAGCTCCTGCTGAAGGACCTTGGGGCTTTTCATCTTGATCGTTCCCTCACCGATCGGCACGAAAGCCACAGGGATGATGTCAATTCCATTTTTACGAAAATTTTCTAGCGGCAAGCTTTGGGAGGGCAAGCTGGCAAACCAGGTTGCCGTCCCTCCACCCGGGGAGGTCAGCGACATACCTAAGCCAAACGCACCCTCAAATGCACATTAACCTGGCCTACAGACCTAACCTGAGACCTGGCCAAATCCCCCACACAGAACGGCCTCACCAGAGATGACCACGTAGGCACCACCAGGGAACCACAGTTGAGCTCGAAGCCAAGCACCAGCAAGAACACGTCAGCACTCGTCAGCACGTCTCTTCTTCTCGACGCTTCTTCGTCATGCTTCTTTTTGCCAGGGAGTAATGACACCGCCCATTCATCGTCGTCGTTCTACTAGAACCACGAGAGCGCGGAATGCGCGCGCGAGCTGGCCTTAGAAAAAGAAGCCGAAGTTGCCGAAGTGTCTGGCTGCGAATGCTCCGCTTTTGGGACTGCTACTGACGTCCGCTGCAGTCACCTACTTTGACGTATCCAACCGAGCTGTACCACCCGTGACAATATATTTACAAGCAACCAAGGTGGAAAGGATGAGGAACTATCGAAATATAAATATGAGGGCACATATATACACAAGACGCACGACATTACAGAAAATAAGGTTTTAATAAAGGCGTGGGAGGCCATGCTCCGGGATGTGCGTTGCTCGTTGTTACTTTTAGAGGTGAAGGGAGTGGTGTATAATTGCAGCGCTGTGCTCGACCTCGAGGTAGGTCACTCCTTGTGGGACGGGGACCAGCTCGGCTACTTCCATTTCCTTTTTAGCCTCTCCTGTAAAGACCGTAGAAATTTTCTGAAATTCCTTGACAACATGCGTACATGGGGGATTGCGTGACTAAAGAGCTGCGAGTGGTTGGAAGCAATTAATGGAAGGGTCACTGCCACTACAGCTGGAAGAAATCCAAGGACGCAGCACTCGAAGCCTGAATGAACCTGAATGGGCCAGGTCTTTGTATCCAAGGCTAGGCAGCAAATTAAAGGGAAACATCAAGCCAAATTTCTTCTCGCGACTCTAGTCAGGCCGCCATGATAACAGCATTTTCCCTTCATCTCTACACATTTTCCCGACAAAGCACGTTTAGAACACCGGTCTTTAGCGAAACCATAATTTCCCACGTTTTCAATGGGTTATTAAACGAAATTCCCTTTTTCCCTCAGTGGCTTGATTTTCTCATGAAATGGGAAATTTCCCACGATTTGGCAACACTGCTGGCGGTGAGCGCTTGCGACCGGTTTGAGGAAGGAGGCGGCGCAGAGCTCTCGAGCTTACCTTCTGGCTACTCGCCCGTGGGGAAGGAGGAAAGCGTCCGCTTACCTGCGTCTCCATGGTGCGCTTCGCCGGCCAGGGAAGGGTACGGCACTCCGGAAACTCACACAAGCTGTCAATCAAATGACGTCAACTCAATAAGAAAAACAAAACTCCTTATGCACTGCGCGATTCGAACCACCATCCTTCCGTTCCGCAGTCGAGCATGCTAACGACTACGCTACTTACTGCTTTTCTTGTCTTTATTGCCTGTTTCGACAGACTACGATACTTACTGCAAACGCATATGTAATTCTCCTTGCAAACAATTGCCATTATTTTTCAGACTTTTTAGGCTGCCCCAACCTAACGAATAGGGACACTTTATTTCTCGTACTTTTTATCGTCCCACAATAATTTTTGCAAACAATTGCCCTGCCTGCACAGTCTAGCGTAGGGAGGGTTGCGGCCAGGGCAATTGTTTTTTTTTGCCCAATCTAACCTCTGTCTAGCGTAAGGTAGTGGCACGGGAACTTCCACAATAATTTGCGGGCAATAGTCGCACAATAATTTCTGTCTAGCGTAAGGAATTATTTTTCTTTCTTTTTCTATGTCTATACTATTATATGTCTAGCGTAAGGACGCTGGAGAGTGTTTGCGGAAAGGCATCGAATCAGACGAATGCCTCCCAAACGCCCTCTATTGTATGCAGCATTTAAGATTCACAAGCAATTGGGTACTTAGCATCTCAACCACACATCAGTGACACAGCAGCAACACCGCGCTAAAGGCTTTCGCCTCACCGCACTTTAGGTCAACAAAGTGACCCCCCCCCCCCTTGAATTTTTATCAGTGCAAATGCCTACGTTCTTTCTCAGCTTTTACAAGGTTTGTAATATAAAGGCGCGGGCTTCTGACTGGCCACTTTTATTACGAAAGCACTACTCCAGACAAACAAACCACGAGCAAGAATCTTGTTTTGGGAGGGCGAATCTTGCCTTGTCCGACGTGGCAGGGCGTAGCGCCACCTATAGGTGACGTGAATTTGTGGCGCCATCACAACCCGCCCATCGAATTCTGAGCAAAATGAGCACCCTGGCAGGTGGCAGTTAAATTAATGATTGGTCGCGAGAGGTTGCTAGGGAAGACAACATGGGTCGCACAACATGGGTCGCACAGTCCCCGCCGGTGGCAGCACCTTCCTTCGCAGGGGAGCGGCGTAACGCTTACTCGCTGCACCACCCCTATGGGCACTGAAGCTCGCCTGGACGTCCCGCGGACGTCCTCTGGACGTGTACGGGAGTTTTAATGTCTATTGGGACGGCGCCAGGAGTGGTGTGGAGACTCCCGGGAATCTGTGAATGCTAAGAAGAGAATGACCACTTCTGCATATAAGGGCATTAACCCACTAAAGCTATCGCCTCATACTTTGAGGCGGAGCTTAAACTGGCCATGACATGGTCGTTCTTCATATTGCAGTTTTGTGCTTCAGTAACTAATACAAGAGCTTACGATTCAATTTCCGAAATTTGGCTGCTTTGGACGCGCTGTATATTCCAAAAAATGCGATCGAAATTGAGACCGGGAAACTTCTCCCACCGGCAGTGACCGCCATATTGAACGCTCTCGTGACGTCACCAGGGTATGCACGGAGAAACGTCGTCTGTTCTCGTTGCTGCAATATGCGCAGCGAGGTCTCATTCCCCCCTGTACTTTTGCGGGCGATCGAAGTAGCATGCGTCCCCCATATATGAGTGACTGGTGCCGCAAAAGCGGTAATAACAGTAACGCAGTTTTACTTCGGTATAGGTAGGGTCCAGTCACACTATAGGCCGATGCGACGGCGAACGACGGTCGGTGGGCTGGTCGGTACGCAAAGGCCGTCGCTGACGCACTGGTCTGTCACGCTAGACCGACGACGACGCCAGCATGATCAACGAGCGCGCATCGTAGTAATGTTAAGAGTCAGCTTAGTGGGAACCAGAAGAGTGTGGTAGGGGACAAGTTGATATGACAGTCTATAAACTTCAGAATTTTAAAACTTATTGGACCTCATGCTAGCCACGGCGACATACGCGATGTGCGTGCACCAGCGAAGTGCTTTCAATCAGTGCCTGCGCATAGAACCGATCGGCGAGGCAAGCGACACGGGCAGGAAACGCCGCACGACGGTGCCGCTCGTCGCGCCGCCTGGGCTTGTGCGGCCGAGCGAAAGGTTCACGCCGGGTGAGGCGACGGCCGGAAAAACTGCGCTTGTGTACCATATCCGTATCGAAAAAAGCGAAACGAGCGGCAAATTATCATATCTTCACACTTTATTACTAATCAGTTAGGAACTTTTGGCATATTCTTGAATTTCGGTCTACGGTGGACCGCCGGCCCCTTTCGTGACGAGGCGTAGCGAGTACGCAGGATTCGTGTGTGCGATTTCGGCGATTGTGGAGGGCGAATTCGCAAGTTTTAGCGCCTGCAAATAGCTGTCGAGCGTAGTTTTGGCTACAGTGCCCTCAAAGCGACGACTGCCTACATCGCAGGACGCGAGCACAATAAGGGGGAAGTGCCGATATGTGACACGGTCTGCATAGCATGTGCAGAAAGCAGCCGGCAGCAGCCGTCGGCGTCGACTGTGGACAACAAATCTGGTTGTTTTCGTTAATTCAAGTAATGTACGAACGTATTTCTAGCCAAAGCGATCTCAAATTAAATTTTGGTGTCATAAGAGAAAGCAGATACAATTAGCGGGAAGCGCCGGTATCCTAGGCGAAGCGTTCCCCAACAGGCGATATAGACATCGGCGCATATTGCAGTGTTATCATGGTGTGTAAAAGTGCAATTTGTGAGCAAGAGTACGTAATATTTAAGATAAGGAGGACCCACCTTGCGTTTTATGCCACGCAAACGAGCAGTACTGTTTGCGCACAGCCATGTCAACAACCTCAGCGCGGGGCGGCAGTTGTAATCGTCGCACTCCTGGGGCACAATGCGCACGCACAACAAAATGCTAAATGCTGTACGATTATTTTGAAGCACTCATTTAGACGGCGGCGACAATTCATCGGTGCGGGCAGTGAAAGCATTCGAGTCGCGTAGGGTTTTGCAAGCGGCTTGGTTCCTGCAAAAGGGTTCTCGAAGGAAATGTATATATCTTCGACTTACAAACGCGTACATGCTGCGGAAAACTCGTCACACTCGTCACTTTTCTCTGCTCCTTTCGTGCCTCAAGGTTACTGTAGTACCACCTTTTGATAATTTGAGTTTAATTATCGAGCCGATGAATAGCGGACAGGAACTTGGTAGCTAGCTACAAAACGCCGCGGCTTTCACGGCGCACATCGGCGAAGGCATGCACGGCACGTGCCGCTTTTCACATACGGGAGCACTTGACTGCTCAAAAAAAAAAACCACACGCATAACATACGAACAGCATGCCTCTAAGCGTGAATAATAAAGCAGGGGTCCATCGATGCCTGTTTCCTCAACGATCGGAAAACGGGCGCCACGAACCAGTCCGCATTCCCGAGGATCACTCAGCTCGCTTACTAAGTTGAAGGCTTCCCAAAACAAAATACGGAAAATGCATTTTATTTCGCTAAACTAAAAGAAAAAAAACTTTTCGAGCGACCGCTGTCGACGGTGTGCATGGAAGCACCTCAACAGCTCGCAGCAGACGACGCGGGGCGTGTATGCCCTCGTGACGTCAGCGATTAGAGGTTGCCACACCAGCAAGCAGTTCCAGAAGAAACGAAAAAAATTCGTTTTAAAGATATTTGCCGCACAGAATCAACTGAAAATTCAGGTAATTATAATTTAAAATGTGGGGAATTAAACGTGATAAGCAGAATATGCGTAAAAATAGGCAGTCATGCGCCTTTAAGTGTCCCCCTAATTGAAGAATGAACACATGCTTTCGCACTTCTACGAGATTTAACTCTGTTAAACTACTGCCACTTATATATAACAGCGCTATAGACGGGATAATAAGGAAGTGGCACAAACATGAGCGCAGACTAGCAACTGAAAGAAATTTTACTGCAGTAACGGCAATATGTACCCAGGGCCACGACCACAGCATAAAAACATAAAAAGTTTGAAACCAAGCAGCAAGATTCACCGCGTTCTTAGAAATCATGAAAACTGATCTCTCTACTTTTCAAAATGATAGATGGTGCGCTCACGCACTTCACTCCTCCTTTATCGATGACATGTGCTACAAATAATTCGCGCACAGGCTTGTATCTCCTCAGAACCTTGTTTTTGTCAAGATTCGCGGTGCAATTGCAGGTGGCCACCTGTTCAGGCAGATTCTTTCTCGCGCTGTCTTTGAGATCCCTGTTATGTTCTCTGAGCCTATCATTTAAAAAGCATCCAGTCTGTCGTATACGTATGATGACCCCCAGGACCCCCGTCGTAGACACATTCTTTTTTGCATTCGGCGGAAGCCATCCCGTGTTTCTTTCCGCACTGTTTTGGCGGCTTTCTTGTAGACTGACCATTTCTCAAAGTTTTTCCAGTTTGTTAGGTTCAGAAAAACCGACCTTATTTATGTGTGTCACGAACCAACTAGCCCGGTTAATTCCGCTCCTGGCACAACCACTTTTTTATTGGAGGAGGGGCGAATACCATCGGTCCATGGTTGTCCGCCTGCCAGCTATAGGTATGGTGTAGTTGATGGTATAGCCTACTGGGCTGTATCACTGTCCGCAGCCGGAGTAGTTATGGCCGGGACCCACGCTCTGGGCTTGCGGAGAGTAATCAACGTGCTGCCAGCGGCCATGCGATCGGGCAGCCGCCCACTGCCAGATGCGATGAGGGGTCTGGGCTGATCCAGGCATGGCACGTGTGAATCTGGCTTCAAATTGCGGCAAAAAAAGTTTAAAGTGGATATGCAGTACGATCGGCCTCTCGGGCCGGAAGGCGTTCCACCTAGCCGCTGCTTGTAGTTCTCTGATTCTGAAGAGCTCGGTGCCTGACTGGGAGTTGCAGCTGGGCAGACCGAAAGAATTTCCCATTTCTACGCGCTACTGGCTTCTCGTTAACATCTTGACTGCGTTTGAGTCTGTGTAGATTTTCCCGTAGAACTCATCTGCTATTTTAACTCTATTGTACATAACGACACTGCTCTCTTGGTCTCTTAACTCATTCATCTGATTTTTGCCTGTGCCTAGCTTTCTCTTCAAAGCTTTTAGGATAACTCCTTACTGTGAAGCATGCTCGATTGTTACCATAATAAACTTCCCAATATCGGTTACTTGCGCTGCTTGATTGGTTAGAGGCTTTCATATTTTGGCGTATCTTAATCAGATCTTTCGCGTCCTTAGAGGGCTTGCTGGTATCCTCTCTGACCATCCTACCACCTACTTCTACTGCGCTCTTCGTAATGATAGCTGTGAGACTAAATTTAATTGTTTGAACATTAAGGTCGTTTTCCTGAATTAAAGCCGAATATCTGTTCTGCTGCGAAATCCTGAATTCCTCTGCATTCCTTCTCACCTCTTAACACGTTGATTGACTTCCGCCTCACTAGTTTCTTCCGTTTCTTCTTCAACGTCTAGGCTAATTCGAGACCATTGACAGTTTGCCAGATCCCAATAACAGTTTTCTACACAAATTGTATGGCGGAGGTGACATCGCCGACATTGATGACGAGCTATTGCAAGATTTCTGCTCAAAAGGTTCCGACTTTGTACGCCAGGCTTCTCTTCCGCGCTAAGTATGGCTGCGGTGTCAATAGCTTGTCTTTACCACCTTTCCTTGAACAGTGTAGCACTAGGCAGAAGCAACTGCGGCATACACTGCATAGCAAGCGTCGGATGTACAAGAGCTTCAGACCTATTCCTTCAGTATGTGGCTTCACGGGCGGAAAGTCGTAACGATGGGCGCAAAAAGGTGGTAGCATTAAGCGCAATAAAATCAATGCCTTATCGTGACGGGGTTGTTGTCGCTTTATAACTCCCCGCTATTCAACACTCAAGTGTTGGCAGCCTGATAAACAGTATCGAAAGCGTAACTACTGCTGCAAAAGAAGTCATCGTACATGCAGTCCATGTTTTTTTTTTTTATGACACACCTAAAATGTCGCATCATATTCTGCGCAATGTAGACTGCAGTGAGACGCGTTCATTACATTGGAGCAGGCGTTGTCATCGCCCATAAAGAAGTGCAAAGACTGAAATGAAGGACAACTCCGGTCAGGTTGTACGAGTAACAGGCCATATTCCCATATTTCAAAAAGTGTGACTATAGCAAAGCGAAAAGGAAAAAAAAGCATGCGTGCACTTGATTCCTTGTGAGATTATCGGCATTTGTATACATGGATGTAGTACCCTACATCTCCGCTGGGTGCTTCTATTCCCAGTGTATTAAATCTAGAAATGTCCTCCGCGTTAGGGTACGACTGACAAAGGTGTCAGGGATCAACAGTCGTCACTACGGCGCCTTCCAGGCACATGTCTCATTGCAGTCGGCCATATAAGAGAACTGGTTTCTGCCGGCCAGGCACCGGTTGCCGCCGACCACGGCTGCCGATGTGCGCTGGCAGATGGCGCAGCGAGGAGTGCGCGAAGTAGGGAAGGAGGAGGTGGCGCCGCTCGCAGGGCACGGCGCGGGGCTTGCCGCAGGAAGGGTGCCGCTGTGCTCAATGGCCGGCGCACTGGCCGACGCACTCGGCGGCCGTGGCAAAGACGGCGCTGTCGTTCGACGGACACGTTCCCAAAGAGAAGCTCCACAAGTGGCAGTGGCCGCCGTCGTAGAACCACCAGCTATCTCTCATGTCTTCCCTGCAATAGGCAGACTGCGTGTAGGGTGCTTTCAGCCTGGATCGCTTTTCACTGTGGACGCCAACTAGAATTTAGCTATGTTGCGAAAGTCCAGCTACGAAAAAATACTTGCAGGACGGTTACGACTATGTAACGCGAGATTCAGTGACATTTGATTACAGCATTTATTTTTGGGGATATTTTGAGGTAGAAAAGATACAAGGGACCACATATCGTACTGGTGTAGTGGTCAAGTGATGCATCCCTGCATTGGCAGACAGCTGTTCCAAGCAGAGCCACCCCAGGCTTATGCGACCCAGGTTGACCGTGATATGAGGTGAGTGCGTTGATGACCGGTGGGTGCGTTAATGACAAGTCATTAACGCACCCACCGGTTACGCCGACGACGGCGACGCGCAAGCTAGGGGCGGGCGCCTAACAGCTCTCGCTGTAAAAATAGAATGACGAAATGAACGCACGCTGAAAAATGTACAGTCTTGGCCAAAGGTCTCAAGGTCAAATGTTTTTCGCTTCAGCCGCATAACAGAGCCGTTGCGGCACTATTAAAGACCGAATTAAATGCTAGCAGAAGCTTCCTTCTTGGCTTGTGTTTTGAATGGTCCACTACACGGAGCATTCTAGGAACCTTCATTTCGCTGCAGCTGAACGCTGAGGCCTTAAAACTTTTGACCAGCGCTTCACTACAGTTATGAACAGTTAGCAGACCCCATTTTCACAACGAACCCATATTTATTTTTTTGTACTTCTTGGCCTAGACACATGATTCCTCAGGTTGTGTTCACTAATTCCCTGCTGTTTACTAATTCCCCCATATCAATAAATTCTGTAGTACCAGTTATCCCCCGCCGCGCTGACCCTGTGATCTCCTTTGATGACACCCTCCCAGGGAATGCGAAAGATCTGCCTCCCAGTGTATTAAAAGGGCTCATTGAGGAGTATCTGGATAATTTTCCTGGCCATATAGCCGTTTTTCAGACGCCTTCCAGCAAAATGAAAAGGCAGCCCTCGGCATTTACTCAATGGCTCTCGATTGGAGTTACTCATTTCGGGCCCCAGACTATACCCCTATTTTTGTAGCCGAGTTTCTGGCCATTGAGGTTTTGCCTCCATAAAAACGCAGCCGCCGCGGTCGGATTTGAACCCGGAGTTCCCGGGTTCGAATCCGACCGCGGCGGCTGCGTTTTTATGGAGGCAAAACGCTAAGGCGCCCGTGTTCTGTCCGTTGTCAGTGCACGTTAAAGATCCCTAGGTGGTCGAAATTATGCCGGAGCCCTCCACTACGGCACCTATTTCTCTTTCTTCTTTCACTCCCTCCTTCATCCCTTCCCTTACGGCGCGGTTCAGGTGTCCAACGATATATGAGACAGATACTGCGCCATTTCCTTCCCCCCCCCCAAAAAAAACAATTATTATTAGGTGGCCTTAATCAGGATTCCTTGCAATATCACTCAGGTTATTATACTTTCAGACAGCCTTTCCGTCTTGACAACACTCGAAAAATCGAGGGATACCCCTATGAGCCGCTCCCTTCGATTTTTTATTCCACCACATATTACAGAAGTCCGTTTTCACAGGGTCCCTGGGCACTGTGGCATTGTCTGTAATGAGAGGGCTGATTTTTTAGCTAAGTCCGGCCTTGGGGGACCTATCGTTCCAATCGTACCCAATACTGTCTTCTTGGCTGCAGCACGCTTCCGACGGTTCCAGCGCCTCCAATACTTGAGCCATGAGCCTCTCCTTGGTGTAGCGGATTTTCAACACCTGGCACTTCCCTGGAGAATGCGGATGTGCAGTTAGAGGAAATGTGAGGTGTCCATGACCCTCTTGCGTTGCAGAATACCGCGACTAAATCTCTATTTATGCCGATCAGGGTTATCGCTGACCAACCTTTGTGAGTCTTGTGGCGAAATAGTCTAATAGATCACTTTTTCCTCTTTTGCCGACGGCTCACTTCACTCCGTAGAACATACTTAGAAATCCCCCTCGCTCGACTGGGGCTCCCTCTATCTATTCTGATACTACTCTCCTTTGGGACAAGCGCCAAGGGGTATGCCTTGAAATCTGTGTGCGATTTAATTCACGGGTATATAATTGCATCAGGTCGATTCTTATGCTAAAATGGGAATTCACGGCTTTTACATTTCCTTTTTCTTTCACCTTTTTTCTCCAAATTTGCGCCGCTTTCACAAAATTATCAAATTATTCCACTCCTTACCCATGTGTGTATTTGTATCAACAATGTACCCTGGCCAATCCCCCGCCGTGGGTACGTGCCATTCAACCAGAGGCCATCATCATCATCAGTTAGCAGGCAGGAGTAAACAAAAGGCTTGGACACCGTAGGAGGTTCATTGCGTAGTGTCCGTTATTTATACCATAGAACGAAGACCAGAAACTCGCAAAACAGGGTCGAATGTACGAAGAACCGCATATGCTTGTCTGCAGACGTCGACACCGAGAAAACCTGGGGTCCGTTCCAGGCTCGTCCTAGCTAAGCATGTACCAGCCAAGGCTGGTTCTGTGGTGTAGAGTTGGCCAGCGCTTTCTACCACAATGCAGAGCTTGGGGTAGGCTGGTGTGTACTTTTTGGTATTTCCTGGCTTTGCAAGCTGAAGTCCCATTTACGTACGCTTTTACTCCCCGAAGGAGGTGTTTTGAGGATTGCTGGTCAGTGGAAAGTGAACCGCGTTGAGAAGTAGTTTGCACTCAGCCGCTGTGCTATTACGGACTGCTCTCTATTAACGCGCTTGCTTGGCTTGAGGGACGTAGGCGCGTCGAAATCCGCGGAGGGCCTCAAGATGTTAAGTTCGTGATAAGGGTGGGGAAAAGAATAATCTTTCAGGCTTGTACCAGGCCTCTTTTCTCAGACACTTGCCTTGTGAATTCTGACAGGTGCCCATCTCAACAGAATTAGTTTTCAGCATCAGGTGAACGATGCGGTATTCGTTAACGACATGACAGTACGACACTGGCAACAGTGCTTGCACCAAGGAATGAACTATAAATTGTGCCAAGTGGCAGCCAAGAAAACTGGACCGCAGCTACCTGTATCGCTTCCGAAGTGTGAGCCCCCTAGTTATTTATTTATTTATACATATATGCATATATACTGCGGCCGCTTTATGGGGCTATTGCAGGAGTGGTTAACCAAATCTATAGCAAACTAGATACCAGGCAATAAGTAATGAAAAAAATGACAATAAATAAGACAGAACACTGAAATATTAACACAGAATATCATAATGGCAAAGTAATGATGCAGTGCCAAAAAGTAAATGCAGCAATACACTGCGTTTTTATGGAGGCAAAACGCTAAGGCGCCCGTGTGCTGTGCGATGTCAGTGCACGTTAAAGATCCCCAGGTGGTCGAAATTATTCCGGGGCCCTCCACTACGGCACCTTTTTCTTCCTTTCTTCTTTCACTTCCTCCTTTATCCCTTCTCTTACGGCGCGGTTCAGGTGTCCAGCGATATATGAGACAGATACTGCGCCATTTCCTTTCTCCAAAAACCAATTATTTTTATTATTAATACACTGTAACGCCAACAAGCAAAACATAAATCCTCTTCATAAACATATCAGCGAGTATACGAATTGAGGCTACCTATGAAATGATGATTGACTTGAAAGGGTAAAAATATACCTATTGCAGCCGCTGAAGAGAGGTGTCTGGAAGCAGGCGTCCCTCGGGTGCTGTCCCAACACGGGGCACCATGCAGTGAGTGTACACGGCACTCTGGCACTTGGGATTGGCCTGGGAAGGCAGAGCTGCGTGAACTGCGGGGTGCAACTGCTGTTAAAATACACTGCGACCCGCTGCATGCCCACGAAGCCCACACATTGTATACCTATACCTGCACTCACGAGGCAACGCGTACAGTGTAGGCATATAGACCTTGGCTGCCTTTATTGTTTTTCGGGAAAATAATCAAATATAGGGCCCCAAAACATCGGCGTGGAAACATAAGAATCCATTGGTACAGTTGTTGTCCCGTGTGGCACCGGCTCTAGACATCACTGAACGTTGACTGGTGGAAGAAAGACAGCAATATCTTCAGCTTTTTTCGGCCGCAGATGCTTGTCCGTCCGCCCACACCACGAGAAAACAGGACAAAATGACTATCTCAGACTTAACCGTTATGACTGCCGCGTGCAGACAGAAGAGAGTTGAAAGAAATAAATGCGAAAGAAAATATTGAATGAATAGGCCTGTCGCAACTACCACGTCATCCTTAACTATTGCTGCGGAAGCAGACGCTTCTAATACCCCAGTGTCAACTGGAATGCAGGTCATAGAAGCTTATGCAAGGGGCATTGTTCACATAATAGTCAGCTTGAACTTCAAGTGATAATAACAACAACAGCGCTTCTTAGAATCACGTTGCTTTCGTACGCAGCGAAGCACAATGAGGATAGAAAATATTCACGAGAAAGACAGCGTACGATGGATAAATTTTATCCGCATGTGAATGCACATTATCATCACGAGACAACCAAAGACTGCCCCCTTGAAGTTGCCGCTTGTTATGATTTTGGAACGGACAGCGTATCGTCCTTTATAAGTTGTTTCCCGCTGCATTGAAGCATAATATAGGTAGTAGAGAAACCTGGGAGACCTTACTGCGCAGTTCGTACTATCTCGTACTGTTAAAATGCATAAACGAAGCTTTGAAAACAGTAGCTCCAGAAATGCTTCCTTGTATGACAAATGTATGCATCCACTGTCTTTGACGTCCAAAAATCCGGAAGACCACCCTATGTGATATATTGCCCAGCGGCTTCATTTGAACGCAATAGCGTTAAAGGCTTCTTTGCGCAGAAGATCCGATGTCGGCGTTGTTGGCGGCGGTGTTGTGAGCGAATGATTACGAGCATGACTCTGGCAAGTGGTGCCCAGAGAGCAACCTAGGAGGCAGCTGGTCCGCCTAGGTCACGTGACCTTGCGACGTCATCACAAGCTGCCCACCGGATAGTGAACAGACTTTCCACCGTTGCAGGTGGCAGTTAGATGAATGGTTGGTTGCCCGGGAAGAGCAACCTGGACCGCACAAGGCCAACCACTGGGAGCACCTACCATCGCAGGGCTGTAGCGCCCCGCTTAACCGCTGCACCCTTCCGCCAGGAGGCGTTATGAGGACTACCAGAGATCTATGAATGTAAAGTAGAGAATGACTTTCTGCATATTTGGGAATTAACCCAATACACTATCGAGTCATATCCTTATGGCGGAGCTTACATGTGTTACAATTTTGTTCCGCTACGCATTCCTGCTGGCCCTTGAGTCAGGAGGTAAAAAGCCACTCCCCTCATAGCATATGCCAACACGAAGGAGGTAAAGCGAACATTTATCAGTCTGTACTTTCGCAATGCCCATCAAAGATCCTGTGATCATCGCCTTCAATGCAGGTTTTACAACCACGCAGAACATCTTCAAGCGCGCTCTTGCAGAGCGCTCCCTCTTACTCATCCTGATTAATTAGCCGTCAAAACAATCCAAGAAACGCATGCAAGAAAATTCATCGGCTCGCAGTGGGAGCGGCCGCCGACAAGTCCTCGTGTTTTCCTGCATGCAGAAAACCGGCCAATGTGTGAAAAAAATTAGTCAACTCGCAGGCGTGGGCGTGTTTTTTCTTTTTTCAAACCAAGTGGTTTTGGAGGGCACACTTTAGCTCCGCCTTAAGGCTATGGCGCGATAGCGTATTGGACTAATTACCATATATGGAGAAGGTCATTCTCTAGTTTACATTCATAGATCCCTGGAGTCCTCAGTCCACTCCTTCAATGGGGCAGCGGTTAAGCGATGCGCCACCGCCTTGCGATGGCAGGTGCCCCCAGCGGTGGGCCTTGTGCTACCAAGGTTGCTCTCCCGGAGAAACCAATCATTAATTTAACAGCCACCTGCTCCGGTAGGCAGCTTACTCACTATCCGGTGGCCAGGTTGTGATGATGCTGCAAGGTCACGTGACCTAGGTGGCCCACCTGCCTCCTGGTTGTTCTCTGGGCACCCCATGCCAGAGTCGTGCTCGTGATTTTTGGCTCGCAACATAACACCGACGCGCTACGCCGACATCGCATTTTCTGGACAACAGGGCCTTTAACTCTTTCGTGTTAAAAGTTGGTAGGGTAAACAGTGAACTGGTTCTTCGAGGCTTTGGACAGACGCATGCTAATCCATACGTTTCTTCTGCCACTCGTGTCTTCTACTCAGTGCCCTTGTCCTGTGAAAAAATGTGCACGGGTCAGACTGGAAGGCGCGTAAATATTAGGCTTCAAGAAAATGTCAACAAGCTTAATAATGCTCCAATTTCCAGTATTGTTTCCAAGCATTTTATGGAATGGGAAGGTAAGACATGCATTCCAGCATTCCAAGAATGTGTCATTACCGGGAAAGGACGAGATAGTATACCCAGGGAGATAATCGAAGCCCTCTAAATTAATCTTTTCAAGTACCAGTGGGTAAATAGGCAGTATCGGTGTTTTCCGGAAATAAAAGCTGATATTACTTAGCGTGGCTGAGCATGCGTGGTGAGTGCGGCCACCAGCCTGGTGATGCTTGACCCTTCCAAGAAGTGTTTTGTCACTCACCTCTTGTGTTTTCATTTTTCGGTCCCTTTTGGCCACTTTTAAGCGCAGAATAAAATTTTATTGCTTTGCTGTTGTTCGCCTGACGGACCCTTACATCTCACGGCGTTTATCGCGTTCATCATTCGTAACTTCATGTCTTATTCATTGACATGAGTGCACTGATATCCCAGTCACCGCGCAGCCTCTCTCCATGTACCGCTGCCTTCTTCGACTGCACATTGTGTGTGCTTCCGAAATAAAATTGAGGTCGTAGTCAACGCCTGCTTGTGTCTCAATCTTCTACTCCTCTTGTTGTTGTGCCTTGCGCTGTGTGTTCAGGAGAACCAGCTGGCCCTGAATATTCACCTCAACACGGGTGCAATGCCCCTCCCCCTTTTTTTACCGAACTCTTGTTGCCTTCCAACGCGTTGGTTTAAACTAAACTGGTCTTTTGGGCTATTACGATAGGGTGTTCAAAAAATTGCCCACAGGAATTTGTATTTTAGACTATCGGACCGCTTTCGCGCAATCTTCACTTCGCTCCGCAGTTAGCAATCACGTGAAGCATTGCATGTCGACACGTTGCAGTAGTTCAGTGGCTGCTGGGCCCGAGAACGCGGGTTCGATGCCGGTCGCGGAGACCGTGTTTCGGTGCGGGTAGAACGCAAGGCACCCATGTACTGTGCAATGTCGGTGCACGATAAAACATCCAAGGCATTGAAATTTTTCCGGAGCCCTCCGCAACCATGTCCCTCACAGCCCATGTCGCTTTTGGATTTTAAGCCCGATATACCATAACAGCTGCATACCGCCAAGAAACCCTTCCATTGCTACTAGCACATTTTCCTTTACTGTTCCCGCAAGTTGTCGATATGTTACCAGCTGCCCAATGTTTGCCTCGGTTCTTCACAGGCATCTAAGCAGACTGCCCGTAGCTTAGCAATACGTCATCAGAGGGTGGTGCCATACTTACCGCCTTGCGGTGGGATCGTCCCAGGACATTCCCCACTGTCCTCGTTGTGCCAGAACCATCGAAAAAATCTGTGACGCCTTCCAGAACAGGTAGGTTGGTGACCTTCGTTTCTGCACGCTTGCCGTCGGCGTCTCCGACGGCCTCACCGTTGGAGTCTTCCTCGTCTTCAATGTAAGAAGAGAAAGGAGGAAAGAGGTCTGAAAGCAGGCTGTCGGGACGAGTGGAATCCATAATCGCTCGCTTTGAGTCAACAAGGTGGACCTGTGTTTGCAATGTTGTTGTTGTTCCCCTCACAAAATGGCACATACCCACAAGGGGGATTGGCCATAACCAGGCGGTGACTATTTAAATTGAAGATTGCATATGGAAAGCGTGGGATGACCTAACAAAAATTGGGTAACTCTTTTTCCGTAGCAGAGGAGGTTGCATGAGGTTAGGGCGGCCTAACAAACTGAAAATTAGGTAAGGAAATCAGTTAAAAAAATATTGAGAGAGAGAGAGAGAGTAGGAACTGCAAAAAGTAGTTACCCAAATACGAAAGCTTATGATGGTATGGGCAGTACGAAAGCTTAAGATGGTAGACGTTTTGATTCTAGAAGATAATTTTGAACGGCAGAGCAAACATTCCTATTGGTATGACACCAAAAAAAAATTCATATGGCTGATATTTCTGAGTATTATGCATGAGCTGCTTTCAAGCTTGCACACGGCAGCTGCACAGAATGCACTGTAGGTCCCGGATATGTTCAAGTCCTTGCAGCTCTCCAGTAACTATCACAATGCCTCTTCCAGCCTCATCGTTTGGAGATTAAGTCGGGATGTCTTACGTTGTCATCCGCATTATTTAACCGAAACGGCAAGCAGCCTTTCTTCACAGTCTGCGCTGCCTGTCTGCCTTGTGTTAACGACTGAGGCCCGACGGTCGATGTGTTCTACTCAGGTGCCATAGCGTAGTTTGTTTTTAACCGCAATTAACTAATTAGCGGTAATTCGAGTCGCTAACTAGCACTGAGCATTTGCACTCAACCTAAGCTCTCCAAAGGTATATGACGGCCCTATAGCGCAGTTTGGTCTTAATTGTATTTAACTAATTAACGCTAATTCGACAAGTAATTAGTAGACATAACTGCATAAATAACCAATGGTCCAAACTCACGGTTCATCACGTGATACTTCCTATGCTTATAAAAATAGCTAAACAGTAGCGAAATCGAGCGAGTCCCGCTTTGACCTTGCCTGATCTTGGAGGTGGAAGTACCGGCATGAGGCGTTTTTCGAAGTTGTATATCCTGGAGAGTTGAGCTAACGCTCTGAAAAGCGTGCTTCCGTAAGATTATGGTGTGAAGGCACCATAAAATTATGGTGCTTCGCTTGTTCAATGGTTCATGAATCTCTTGCTGCCAACGACAAGAAGCATTTCCGTCTCGCGCTCCGGTTTTGATAACTACTTTGATAGAAAAAGTCGCGGTAATGCACCTGTCTGGTACGTTGGGCAGACGGGCAGGTGTCTAAACGTGAGGCTGGGCGAACATGCCTCTTCACTTCGCCAACAAACTGGGGAACACGTACCAGTGCATTGCAAGAAGTGCAATGGTTGTTTTCCTCTGCTTAATCGTACTTCGGGCGTGGTAAAACCCCATTGGCTAGGGAAATCTTGGAAGTCAAGGAAATTTCGAAATGTAGTGAAGGCACGTGTATTAGTGCCCCATCTGTGAAACACATGATGGAGAAGGAATTGAAGTTTTTAAAACGCACTTCAGTTTTCTTAGCACCTTTTATTATCTATCGCTCTTTCTCTTTTCTCTTTTTTTTCTCCTTTTCCACACGTTTTAAGATTATCAGTTTGTCTTTATCTTGTTTTATGTTATGCGCATGCATGCTGTTGCTCTGGAATGGGGTGTGGTTTACTGTCGCATTTCATTCTATTCAGTTGTAAGTGTAGCAACCGTGCTGTCTTCGCCCTTCTTCGTCCCGTCCATATGCTACGTATTTGTTTATAATACATCGGGGGAATGCGTCTCCAGTTACGCACGTAATGATGACGGGGTTCATTTTCGCTGTGACGACCACCACGGTGGATAGAAGAAACTTGGCGCATGATGGCCTCAGTTGCCTATGTGCCATAAAACACAACACAACACAACACAGAAGAAACACTGCCAGCACACTAAGGCCGACCAGACGCAGTCGGGGGTCTTCGCTGGGCGTCCGCGTCAGGTCCGAGCAGTTTGTCTCATAGTCCGGTTCACTCGAAACTGCGAAGAGGATCCGAATGATACGCCCGTTTGTTGTGGCTGTAGTCGGTTTTTCGAAAAAAAAAAGTAGATTTAAGAGGTGCATTTCACGATCCGCGGAAAGAATTGTGAGAAAATCTTCTCCAACCGCTACTTACGGTTGCAAGTTTCTCCCCCTGCTAGTTTGTGTCATCGTTGTGTTGATATCGCAAATTAAACCCCTTTATTCGAGCGAGAGCTCCACCTCTCACATACAAACCTTGAAGGTCATGTTACGGCGAGGATATGACCTTGAAGCGGTCTAAATTAATAAAAAACAGAACAAAGTTGTGGCGTAGGTGGGAATCGAGCCAGGGCCTCTGGCATGCGCGAGAAGGGGTCGCTTCGCCTGCTGTTAATTGCTGCAGCTAAAATAAAGAAATTAGCCAGAAATTGATTTTGCAAAGCATATTTCAGCTGCTGTCTTCCGCGTTCCAAGTTCGCAGCGTAATAATTTGCGTCGTAAAAAAAAAACAGTGGCTGAAGGCGCTTGCACGTCTTCGTTTAAAGTAAAAAATAAAAAAATTCTCGACTAGCCTCCAAATAGTGCTACTTAACAAGAAGCTGCCGTACGGTACCCTTGAGAGAACGAAATCATGCACTGCGGTCACGTTATCTCTCTTTTCCAGATTTCTGCTCCTGTGCATCCAATTCCAGCATCCCTGAGTCTGCTGTACCCAGGTTAGAACCTGGGCAATGCATGTATGCATGACCAGATTAAATTAATAAGCTGTACAGCAGGGGCCCTCTGGGCATGCCACCGTTTACTCACGTACGGGGACAGAACCTACATGCAACCATGGTTTGATTGGAAACAGTTTATGGGTTTATGGGGGATTTAACGTCCCAAAACAACTCAGGCTATGAGGGACGCCGTAGTTAAGGGCTCCGGAAATTTCGACCACCTGGGGTTCTTTTACGTGCACTGACATCGCACAGCACACGTGCCTCTAGAATTTCGCCTCCATCGAAATTCGACCGCCGCGGCCGGGATCGAGCCCGCGTCTTTCGGGCCGGCAGCCGAGCGCCATAACCACTCAGCCACCGCGGAGCTACGGATTGGAAACAGTGACACAGGCATTCTAAACTGACTTTTTATGGGTAATTTCCCTGTAATTACCGAATATGGGTTAACTTGTTTGCAATCGACTGAGTGGCCTCTAGCTTCCAAGTTATTGGTCTGGTGTGGGTGTCCAGCCATTCGTGCCCGCTTTCAACTTCTAGGCTGAGCTGTCGATGTCCTGCGCGCCATCGTTTGATCACTCGACAAGACCTCCATGCATGCCTCGTTGCTCAAGGGTACACTGGTGCTCCTCACGCATCGTGGATACACACGGAGTCAAGAAAAATATCAACTTCCATTTTACAGGGATGATGATGATAATAATAATAATAATAATAATAATTGGTTTTTGGGGAAAGGAAATGGCGAGGTATCTGTCATATATCGTTGGACACCTGAACCGCGCGCCGTAAGGAAAGGGATAAAGGAGGGAGTGAAAGGAAGAAAGAGGTGCCGTAGTGGAGGGCTCCGGAATAATTTCGACCACCTGGGAATCATTAACGTGCACTGACGTCACACAGCACACGGGCGCCTTATCGTTTTTTTTTCTGCATAAAAACGCAGCCGCCGCGGTCGGGTTCGAACCCGGGAGCTCCGGATCAGTAGCCGAGCGCCCGAACCACTGATTCACCGCGGCGGGCACAATAAATCCAACTTTCAAAATACAACTTATAATAATAATAATTGGTTTTTTGGGGAAAGGAAATGGCGCAGTATCTGTCTCATATATCTTTGGACACTTGAACCGCGCCGTAAGGGAAGGGATAAAGGAGGGAGTGAAAGAAGAAAGGAATAGGTGCCGTAGTGGAGGGCTCCGGCATAATTTCGACCACCTGGGGATCTTTAACGTGCACTGACATCGCACAGCACACGGGCGCCTTTTCTCTTTCTTCTTTCCCTCCCTCCTTTATCCCTTTGTTTACATCGCGGCTCGGGTGTCCACCGCGATATGTGAGCTGCAGTTACTGTGACATTTCCTTTCCTCAAAAACCAAACCAAACAAGTGAGCCGACGGCGTTCATAGAGTTCATTGGCGTTGACAACTTTGCAAATGCCGTTCATTTTCATGAAAGGAAAGGCGCACAACCAGCTCCGTAGGTCTGTGGAGACCTCAATCTCACTTTCACGCACGTGGCGTTGGTGTCCAACTGCAAAAGCCTGCTTTGATTGCGTTCCGCACACTGGATAGGGAGCGCGCCTTCCCTGCCACCTTGGGAGGTGGCATGCAGTTAGTGGTTGATCGCGAGAGATTGATCACCAAATGAACGCTGCGGCCCAGCTATCGCTGCAGTTCCGCATGTCAGCCACAACGCTGTCAGCGCTTATGCATTCAGGACACATCTCTCTCTCTCACCACCGCCACATGTATCAAAGCACGCATGAGGCGTCCGTATATATCCAGGGTGCCAGTTATGCGCCCTTCCTTTGCTCAAAGCCATCGGCGTCTAGAACATTGTCAACGCCAATGAACAGAGGGAATGCCGCCATCTTTCGCTTTGTATATCCTGGATTAGTTGAGCTTATCTGCATTAATTTTTTTTTTCTGGTTGCAGTGGAACCGACACTCCCCAAATGTTGCCGCTTCTGGTTTTCCCTACGGGGTCTAGGTCACCTTCTCCGCTTCAGACCGCCGTATATAAGGACGCGGAAAAGGCGACCGGGAATAGTTATATGCTAACAGAATTGCGGCCGCTGTCCGCATAGCGCTCGTGGCGCGTTGGGACTATACCCTAGCGGAGCCATTCGTCGGTAAAGGCAGTTGTGGTACTCGTGAACAGCCCCTCAGCAATGGCAGCACAGAGGGTGATGATCTGCAGTGTGCCAGACGTCGCTTTTGCGTGGGCCGACACGACAAACGGCTGCGGCGTATGCCATTGAAAATTTAAATTTGCTTTTGAAGAATGGAAATGACGCAGCAACGATGTCATATTTTGGTGGACACCCAAACCGCGCCTTAAGAGAAAGTATAAAGGAGGAACTAAGAGAAGAAACCTCTAGAAAGGAATAAATAGGTGCCGCAGTGGAGGGCTCCGGAATAATTTCGACTACCTGGGATCTTTAACGAGCACTGACATCGCACAGCACAAGGGCGCCTTTTGCGTTTCGCCTCCATCGAAACGCGGCCGCCGCGGGCGGGTTCGAACCAAATAAAAAGCACTATAGCTTTGTTGACGTCTTTAAAACAGCGCATTACAAATTCAAACATAGACACAAGAAACACAGACAAATGGGCGATCCGGCGCTTTTTTCCACTTTCTATAAACATCAATCCTTGACCCATAACTTCCTGTTGCGCTCAACAAATACTATTCTATTCACGAACACAGTGTCAAGCAGCTGCATTCCTATTTTGCTAATATATGATTTATACTGCTATTTTTGTTTTGTTAGCGATATTCAATATTTAATTGCACATATTGATGTTATTACTCTTTTGTTGTTTTGCTTTGTGTGAGATCTTTTTTGTGATATGCATCATGTATGCTAAATGCTGTGTGTATGCTATGGAAATAGTATAGATCAGTTTCATTTGTGAACATTTTGGGTGCATTTTTTGTAAACGCACGCTACTGCCATTCACATGCACACGCACGCGCAGAGAGAGCGTTGCAGCACACACTCGCGCTGAGCATTGCACATCATATTATTCGTCAATACTATTGTCAACCTAATATTGCGGTAGTGACAGATGTGTGCGGCATGCATTGGCGTGGACAGTGTTGTAGCAGTAACACGGCACATAGAGCATGCGCGTTGGCGTCGACATTGCTGCATAAACGCGGCATTTTATAAATGGCAAATTGGCACGATGGTGAAAAAGCTCAAGATGCGCATAACTGGTTCCATAGATCTGTGGACACCTCGATTGTGCTTTCAGGTAAGTGACGGTGGGGCCTACCTGCAAAGACCCATGCTTTCCCACAATGTTTCGTACTTAGCAATACTAAACCACCAAACTACCAGTAATTTGTTGTCTAAATTTGCAGGATTGTTTAAATTCAGCTATCACGCACTTTTATTTCACAAAAATCCGGCTTCCACTGCTTCATTTCCTGCCAGGCGGCACACCGTCGGAACCAAGCTGGCCGTAGGGTGCCTCAAGGCACCCAAACTGACTGGGGTATTCAGAATGATCGCACCGACTGTGTGGTAATGCGCCAAAATTCTTGAAAGCCAGTCGCAGTCGGTCTGCGACGACAGCGACGCGAAACCAATTCGCAAAACGGCTCATATACACTGTGCGGCATTGACAATCGCTCGATGTGAAGTTGGATTAGGTATCGAAAATGAAAATTTGTTTTTGAGGAAAGGAAATGACGCAGTAATTGTCTCGCCTATCACATGGGCACCCGAACCCCACCGTAAGGGAAGGGATAAAGGAGGAAGGGACAGAAGATAGAGGTGCCATAGCGAAGGTCTCCTGACTAATATCGACCACCTGGTGATCTTTAACGCATGGGAGTCTTTTGCGTTTCGCCTCCATCTAGAATGAGAGATTTGACCTAGAATACCGACCCGGCATGAAAAATACGCAGGGCAGCTAACACAAGCGGTCATGCATCTTTCTTGGTGTTCCAAATTTTGGTACCCACAAATGAAAACTTCAGTGTGGTTAAGTTTTATGCAGCTTTTGAACACTTCACTTTCCTATCTCATAAAGCACCAGAGCTACAAGTATCATGCAATACCGTAACACTACACAACACGAAGCGAAGAACCCAGCCAAGTAATGTTTGCATAGACAGCAGCCAGGAAGCCAGAGTACTTGTCCCATGTCAATGCTACGCCAATGAAGCGCAAGTGTTCAAGCGGGAAACTTGGTATGAATTTTATTGAACACACTGCAAATTACATCCAAAAGAAACTGTTTGTCCAAATCACCAGAAGTGCACATAAGTAAATTCAAGCTAGGTAACTGCTACATATGTATGATATCCCAAAAAAGAAAAAGCACCATGCAAGAAGAACTTCACTGATATGAAGCCCAACTTCTTTTGATACCATTTATACACCCTTCAATGCTTGACACATGAAAAAGTGGAAGCTACACACCTGACCTCCAAAGCTACACGCTGCACCCAATATAACACAAACTCGGTAACTGCCAAGCTTGTTGAAACATCGGAAAGAATATGAAAAATTACGCTATACATCCTTCAATGAAATAGTGCACACCTTGCATAAATCATAACTACACTTTTGGCATATCCCAATTCCAGTTAACACCCTTCTTTCCAAATCAATTAGCATTTCTAAGTCCCTTATACTTTGACAATTTTAGTTCGCATACAATGCATGCGAGCATGCGACTGAGGTTCATTGCTTAGCTTCTAATTTTAATACTTTATGCTCAGAAAAGGCCCCTAAGCCAAGAATTTTAAGATCCCTATGTTGCATAGCAGAGCTTCCATTGCCATCTGCCTGCTCCTCCTGACATACTTAGCCCTTTTGAAGCATGAGCGTTGAAACCCATCTCGTAAACTAAGACATTAAGCTAAGAGATCGGGGAAATGTCATTATATTCGACATGTAGAAACCTGGAAGCATTCGGGGCCTTTCCTGAGCATACCATGCTGACATTACGCAACTATCCTAGCCAGACCAGTAGCACTGTTATTCATAAAAATGGCTGCAGTCGCAATTCAAATCAAAATATCTAAAGACAACATACATCTATGCCGGATAATAATTCCATGCCCAGATGCTACATGGAAAAAAGTTCAATTTCAGATCCTTACACTGCTTGGTGTAGCACCATTCTTCTGTTTTGAAGACCTAGCTTCCCCTGCCCTCTGCCTATTTACTCTCACACAAGAAGTTCACCCCTCTTGAGCGCATGAGTGTTCCAAATGGTCCCTTCAACTATGAGACCCAGCAAAGCAGCAAGCAGAGGAATGGGGTTTGTCATCAACTTCTCATGAAGGAACCTCGCAGGCTTCAGGGGGCTTTATTTACCAAATGGTAACGGCACAACTATTCCGACCAAATTCTCAGTGAAGTTTTTGTAACAACATTTACAAAAAAAAGTTCCAATACAAATTTAAAGCAAACCAAGATGTAAAGACAACTGACCAAAAAAATTGCTTCAACAACTTTTGAAAGCAAACCATATGACAACATTTACGCACAAAAAGTTTCAGTACAAATTCAAAGCAAACCAACATGTAAAAACAAACAAAAAGTTCCTACGACAACTTTGGAAAGCAAACCAACTACTGACAAAAAAAAGCACACAATGAAGGAAAAAAGAAAGGCAAGAAATTAGAAAGTAAGGCATTGGTAGAAACAAAAGTGTTTAAATGGAAAAAATGAAGCAATTCTAATTTAGGAACAGTGCCTTGCTCATTTCCAGAGAAAAAAAAAACAGAGGGCTTTCAGTCACCATAACACCTCACAGAGGTTCCAAGATGAATCTTGAAAAAAGTCGAATATTTTTAGAGAAAAGTACAGGAGTGAGATGCTGCACTGACTAACTGCCGCATCACAAGAACCCATTTTTTGAAATTGTTACGAATAAATCAAGATGAAACATAATTGCACATCAATAAACACATGAGATGCTTAAAAATCATTTTCAGGCAGAGAAAACAAAAATAAAAAATCATCATGAGTGCTTCTCTAGCCCCACGCATGAGAAAATCGTGTTAGCATCCACACAAAATGCGCAACACTAATTGTTTCAGTGAACCAATTGGAAGAACACCAATCGGTTCAATACATTCTTGGCTGCAACAGGCTAGACAACACCGCTCTACCTGTATTACATCCAGGCATTCCTAACCTGTTTATATTGTTTACTGCAACAACACGTATGTGTCATGCTAACTCATTACAATTCATTCAATATAATCATGCGAAGAAAATGAGTCACTGGCCACAAGTGGCAGAATCAAGATATATGCTTCACTGCCTACATAAAGAAAACCAAGTCAACATACTTCACTGAAATACGATACAGAAAACATACCATGACTACACGTCTGATGACGACATGCCTACATGGCTAATGAAAAAATTAAGATATCTGCTTGCATTTTTCAATTATAATGAAAAATATGTACATCATAAATCAAATCATTCATTCACCCACTCTCCTAGTTAAAGTCTGAAAAAATTCGCTATAACAATCTGGCAATCACTTGTGACATTTGAAAAAATAGATAACTTGATAAGGAATACCATTAACTTATTGAACAAATTCATAAACAGATTAATGCTCTCGAACAACCAGAAATTCTCCAATAACAATACAAAAATGCCTGCTCTGAAAACTTGATGGCCGTATTCATGGGCAGTACATGTTATTTAGTTCAACAAAATCACGGAATAATGACACCCGCAATTCTTGAACCAGTATCCGTTCATTTTACAAAAACTGCCCATGGGCACAAACAAAAAGATATCAAGAAAACGCGAAAAAAGTCAAGCGTCAAGCACCCATCAAGAATCAAATTGCACAAGACACATCGAATTCATTGCTCTCCTAAGGTAAAGTGGAAAAAAATGTGCCATCTAGTACAGATAAACTTTGAATCAATGACTTACTGCCACGCAGCAGCTCCTGCAGCGAAGGCCTCAGGCATGAACCTTTCCACAAACAATCATCAGACATGCCCTTCACATCGCCAGTGTTCTCACCTGAAAAAGCAAACCTTACTACAGAGCCATGGTAAGGCTTAACCCCTCCCTGCGTCTATTAGACGCCGACGCTTCGTTCATGAACTGCCATGGGAACATGCGGTGGTCAATCACATTCACCTGCTTAGCCTCTTTCCGTCGGCAAACCCCGAACGCCAGAGTTTAAAGGTAAAAGAGGGTTGAGGAGAGGCACGGGTTGTGCTCCGTGTGCAGTGACTGGCCGGCAAGGAAGGCCAGCTTGTGGGCGTACTGGCACGGGGCCGGCACGCGGACGGTGCCCGGCCAGTTGAAGTAGAGGTGGGTCAGCTTGTAGGCCAGGCGCTGCATGTGGTCTGGCTTGAGGCCCGTCGTGTCGTAGATGACGTTGTAGAGGGTCGGGGCCACGGTGCCCTGGCGCACGCTCTGGGACACCAGGAAGAAGTCGTAGCGCTCGGGGCGCGTCACATCGCTGTCGACCACGGTGCCCGGCGGCGGGTTGGTCACGCGCTCACGGCTCGGCAGGAAGAAACGCGTGGAGATGCGCTTGGTGACCACCACGAAGGCCAGCTTGTGCTGCACGCCCGGGAAGAGCGCTTGCAGCGAGGCCACTATCTGATTGATCTCAAACTCCTTCACCTGCGCCGGGAACACACGAGACATGCTTCAGTCGCGCCCGCTGCCGCCACCAGCACCACTTGCCAGTGCACTTCTGCTGACAGCAGAGGCCATTGGAAGTTACCAAAAAGTCATTGGACGATTGGTGGCTCAAAAGCAGGAAGGTGGCATAAGGTTAAATGTACAGGACTGAAAACGGAGAATTGCAAAACCAATTTATAACAGTTAAATAAAAAAATCCTATGAGATCACTGCGACCCCCGCACTGGAGGAATGCGAAAGCATTGACGCCTCCTTGCCCCTCTTTGCCTAAATAAAGTGCCATCATTGCCCATTTCGAGTTAAAAAAGTTGGCGCCATGCTTCGGTTTTAAATTTGGTGCCACTGTTCGCTCCGTCTGCACTTCCGGTTTTTCAGATTTGGCGCCAAGGTTTAGCTCCACCCATTTCCTGTGTTTTAAATTTGTGCGCCATTTGTGTTTGGCCCCGCCCACTTTTGGGACATTTTTGGCTCTGATTAATTACTACCCAACTAGCACCTTATGATTCCTCCTGCGAGATTTTTTGATGCTGAATCTAATGCAAACATTGTTTTCCTTATAACTCAATTCGTTCGAACGTTATCGTGATGACAAGCTCCTAATGACACGAAACCGCATAAAATGCCATGCAATGCTTCGTATTAATAAAATAAAGCCGATCCGGGGCCAACTGTGCACGCGCTACCTAGGGCTCCAGGTAGTGGCGTATGGTAATGGGACTGCACCAGGAGCTTTCACCCAAGCCCCAGTGGCAGCAGTTTTGGTGTACATTGATGGAACGTGATGGAAGCATGTGCGCAAGTCTAATCTGATTATCGCCACTTGCTCGGGCTTCCAACATCGAATTTACATGTTGCACATCATCATACAGCCCCCGTCATCTCATGTGAAAACCACCAAAAAAACAATATGCTAAACCTTTCGATTACCGCACTGCATTGCCGCGAGCCTGGTCCCGAGCAAGGCGTGCATGCCTGTCACATACTTTCTAGCCATGATGACATCCTCATGGAAAATCGACCGCCCACGCAGGTGCCATCTGCAAAGTTTCCAATATCCGCACATTTTTTGTCATGCTATCCTGAACTCCCGCGAATCAAATCAGTGCGTACGTACATGGCAGATGCTCAGAGCTCCAGCCTCTTGATTCCTAATCCTATTCTACTAGTCCGAAATTCAGCCTGCCTTGCTACAAAAAGTTACCGTTCTTGGAAGAAAATTTAAGTTTACTGTGGAATAAAAGCTTTCTGTAATCACTACAACGCCTTGGCAAAAAGTTAAGCGTGGTCCACTGCTGCAGTTTCCTGCCGGATCACACTTCCAACACGGAGGCCGCATCATCTCCAGCAGACACGAAATGTAAAAATACCCGCGTAGTCTGCAATGTAAATGCAAGTCAAAGAACAGCTTGTAAATATTAATTAGCCACCGGTGGTCTAAATTATCCCCGTGCCCTTTACTACACCATATCTCGCGCAGCTTTCATGCAGCTTTGATACGCTCAGTGCCAAAAGTTTTTAGGCAATTGAGTATATATGCCGTTCGGTTGAATAGCCGTCGTCACATTCAGCCCCTCGTGTCGGAAATAATGGGGGCTGCGTAAAACAAATCTTACCATGCCAAGCATTTTCCGCAGAACATTCCGGATTGTCTCTTATGATTCAGCGTTTCACGCAGCATAAAGTTAGCCTAGCTCGTGGCAGGAATTCGAACCGGCGTTTTATAATCTGGGCTGCGTAAAAAATCCTCTCATGCTAATTTGCGGTTCTAGTGATAGACGATTCATTGGTGTGGGTTAGGCGATGAAGTGTTAATGAATGGACTAATTAGAATGGAAAGCCTAACTCCCTCAGCTATCGTGTTACACCGTTAAAGCGAAGCTTTAGTGTCCTCTCCAATTCATTTAATGTGATAGCATTAAGTGGACCATGAAGGCGAAAAACTCGCCAGCAGTGTCTACGTGAAGCATCCACCTGAAAGGGACTTCCCTCTCTCCACCCTCCACCTGTCAACTGTCCTCCTGCAGGGGAGAGGAGCAAGACGTGGGTCGATGGATGAGGAGCAGACCCCCGCTCAGAATATATAGCCTCCCAAAGAACGATGCGTGCGAAATTGAAGCTTCCTGGATCCATTCCTTCTCGCTCAGCTCTGGAAGAACAAAATGGTTCTCAAAGGCCCACCGGTGGCTTTGTTCGAAACGGCCACCTTCCTGTGCAGAGGTATTCCTTACAAAAATTTCCTTTATATAGTCAATAGACTGGCCATAGACTAATGTCTATAATGTCTATAGGCTGTTTATGGACAAATGCTATAGCCTGTTCATAGACTTCTGTCTATAATGTCTGTAGACTCTTTGTGGACAAATGCTACAGAAACGTCTGTAGGCAATAATAATCCTATAGACAGTCTATACACATTATATATGTTTATGGCCATACAATTTTAGTTGACTTTTTTCTGTAGACAGTCTATAGACTATGAATAGACAAAAATATACATCTTTAGGAAACAGTAGTCTCTATAACAAGTTTATAGACTATCTATAGACCATTTTTGTAAGGGATATCGCATAACCACTCCCGCACTGCGCCGGTAGTGGTATGAGGACTTGCCGCAATCTCAGATTTTGCATAGAAAACAACTGGAGTAGACTGGGTAGTGGAAGACAATGGACTCGGAATTGGAATAGAAATATAATTACAATAAAATGAAAACTGAAATAGACTGGTGAGGCAAAGAAGAATGCCGTTATATTTCCTCTGCATTAATCCAACTGATCGCTCTAAAATGTTTTTTCTTCCCAGCTACGAAACACGCTACAGCAAACATTTATCAATAACGTGCAGTTTGACAGGGCCAAAATGACGAAGTCTGTCTCGCCAGGACGTTTTACCAACCCGCGAAATGCTTGCCGAGATGCAATGAATCCTCGCGCCCATGTATTTATTACCAGTGGTGACGAACGCCACAAAACAGGTCAATCATGTTATTATCTAGAAAGATGGTTAGACAAATTCTTTCTGCGACCTTCAATGGCTGGCCCAGGCGGGAGAGAAGATGATGGGATGCCTGCACCGTCCAAGCCACCTAGTTTTCGAGGCCATACGGTGCCATATGCCAGGCCATAGTCACGCCTTCGAAATTCGATTTTCTAAGAGCCGCAAAGAGAAGGTGGGTGTGCTTCTCGACCAGTAAATGTTGGAAACACTTAATAACTGACATACCCTGCCAAGAAATCCTGCTGACAGTAATAGACTCTCGATGTATTTTTCCTGAAAGTCGAGAGAAACTATTGAAATGTTTGGAGGGGATGGCATTAGCATCGGCCAGCTACGTATCTCTCATTGAGACTATCCGAATAACCACAATAGTTATGTAGCAAGCGATTACAATTTAGCTAAGCAGCTTCCCTGTAAACCTGATTCGCTTGTATTTGGATGTTTATGGTTCATGGATTATATGGGTTTAACGTAACAATGCGAGTTGGGCTATGAGGGACGCCGTACTGAAGGGCTCTGGAAATCTCAGATGTTTGCCACCACTACAGTCACAGCGCAAAATGCCTGCACTACGAACCTTCATTACACTCCACATGCGCCTACATAATTTGACTTTATTTACATGATACTGCAGATCTCAAATGGTCCAGGAAGGATGGGCAAAAATTGGAAAGAATCAGCATTTGTAAAGCCAATAAATAACAATACAGTTCAATGGTCACAGTACACATTTTGGAGAGAGTATTTAAGCTCCGCTTTAACGATATGATGCGGAAGCATAAAAGGTTGATTCCCATATATGCAGAAGGTCATTCTCTACATTCATAGAACCATGGGACTCCTCATGCCCCTCCTGGCGCGGGGGTGCAGCGGTTAAGCGATGAGAAACATGCCTGTGCCCTTCTGCGCCCCAGGTTTCTCTTTTTGAGCGACCAATCGTTAACTGCCATCTGCGATGGTGGGGAGCTTGCTACCTATCCGCTAGGCAGGTTGCAACGCCGCCGCAAGGCCACGTGACCTAGATGGCCCACTTGCCTCCTGGGTTGCTCTGTGGGCACCACCTGCCATAGTCATGCTCGTGACTTTATTTACGTTTGTCAAGGACGCGTCCGTATGCAATGAAGGTCAAATTACCACGTGACCTCGCTACATTACAGCAAAAGTGGTTGCACAGCGCCTGAATAGGTAGATACCCATACTTTCGACTCGTTATATATGTGCTAGTATAGCGGCATCATTTGTATAAATTCTAGGGGACACCAGCTTGATGGAGAATGTTCAAAGTGGTGCCAAATGACGACGTGTTCTGGAGGATAAAACTGCTAATTGAGATGAAGCCCAAAACATGTGCGAGATTTGCACCGATGACCTTCCCATCCCAAACCGTACATTCCAAGGATGTTCAGGCGGCCATTGCGGCCGAACCGCCTGTCGGAGTGGTTCCGGTTGGTGTCACACGATTCGCCCTGTTGTGTTGCACACGTTTAAAACATTAATTATCTGACATAACAAAGAAATATACCGGATATAGCGAAGCTGGCTGTAAATTGCAAAAGTAGTGCAAAATCAATGAGGTAGATGGCGCTGCTTGTGTCTTAGAAGGGATGTTTCCGGAAAGGAAACATTCGCAAACATTCATATCTACTCTTGTTCACGTTTGCTGAGCACACCGATGTAATACGGAGCTCCCGTAGCTAACACTCTGAAGTCATACACTGGGGCAGCGTTGGCGGAGAAATTTTTCGCTCACAAGGCCAATGCCTGGTGTTCTGGGTAACAACGCCTCTGACGCTGTCGCGTTAAAACTGCAGGTAAACAGAGTACCATCAGAAATGCTCACCTGGGGGATCTGTCCGTCGGACACCCCGTCGCGGAAGAAGATGATGCGGTCGGGTGAAGCGCCGTCATTGCACTGCGAGTACTTGCGCAGCGCATCAAGCAGCAGCGAGGCAAGCGAGTGGCCCAGCCCCTCGTGGGTGTCGTGGAAGGAGACGCGCGAGTACCATCGTGTCAGGCTCTTGTTTATGCTGGCCACGAAGGCGCCCGCCGAGCGATGGGGTAAGCTCGAGTCGCGGTAGGTGTCGTAGCCGATCACCATGGTGCTGACCAGAGGGATCTCCAGGCACCAGGCCTCACCGCCCAGCTTGCAGTTCAGCTGCACCGCTACCTTGGTGGCCACCGAGCGGATGTTCTTGCGGTTGCCGACGGTGCGCGCGAGGATCACCTGGAAAGTGTAGCAAAAACAATGAGGGCCATCGTCACCATTATGCACTGTACTGCATTAGCCATGGCTTTGCTTTCTTCAGTCTACTTGCCCCATCTGTACCAGTCTACTTGCCTCATCTTACCCTACAGCTCCTTGCTACGTTAACACTTACATACACATCGACCAACTTTCACACCTAGACAGCCCTCACATCGCTCTTGGCGTAAGTGTTTACAGCGCAGGGAAAAGAGGAAACAGCTAATCTTCACAGTAATATAGATTACAGCACGACCAACTAGACAGTCATGCTCCTGGCCAGAGAATTGCTCGGTGCTCAGCATGTCAAATGAAGGGATTATTCTCTTTGCGCACAGCGTTCTCGCCAGTTATGACTAATTGGAGCCTCCATTTATACAAATGAAACCAACCGAAGAACAATTGAAATTAGGTAATTCTAAACTATTTGAGTCCTGAAAAGCACACCACACCACAGCACAGCACACCATCTCCGTATTTTGCACACAAATGGCAAAGGGAACACTCATTTCAACTGATTCTAATTGTGTTTCAAAGAAGCTGGGCTCGGCGCTCTATAATAATGATAATAATAATGCTTGTTGGCATCAAATACAATATACAGGATGCCGGAGGTCGGCAGAAAAAGCTGTCATGAAGACCACTTGACGAAGCCGCAGGCCCCCTGTACAATGGTAATCTTACAGCATCACAAAAACAGACTCATGATAAGTCTTGAAAACTCAATCCAGAGTTTTTACTGGATTTCGCTACCCGCTTTGGGCGACAAAGAACAATAGCGTCGGCCAACCTGCGTGTGGAGGCCGAGGTCGACGCAGGCCTCCTTCTTGATGATGTCATAGCGGTCCTTGCGGTTGTTGGGAAGCACTATCAAAGCCAGCTCAATATTGCCTCCTCTGGCAAGCTGGCGCAGGGCTTCCACGAAGCCGCTCGGCCGGTCGTCATCCAGCAGCACCAGACGCGGTTGCCCGATCTTGACGCCCATGGGCGGGCACACGGAGATCAGGGTGCGCGTGAACTCCGTCACATTGGCCTCCTCGCGTCGGTGGCAGAGGACGATCCACGACTCGACGGCGACGGCCACATGCAGCGGCCGGTCGCGCGTCTCGCGCGAGAAGTCTGCCGTGGTTGCGCTGTACCGGTACGTGTTGCTGCCCTGCATCACCTTCTCGGGTGGCAGCACGCGGGCATCGATTCTGACGAGCGAGTCGTCGAACCTTAGACCCCAGCTGTCCATATCGCTGCGGATAGCCTCGTTGTTGTTGATGCGATCCATGAACTCGAGTAGGTTCCGCACCCGTTTAGAAGGCTCCACGCGGGTGTGCTGAGCCAGGTCCCGCATCACGGACACATTGGCTCGCATCTGCGAGGGAATTAAGGGCCCGTTAGACGGCAACTGTGGTTTGTGGTCTATGGCCGTCCCAAAGCAACTCAGGTTATGGAGGGACGCCAAAGTGGAGGGTCTTCGGATAATTTTAACCACCTGGACTTCTTTAACCTGCACTGACAATGCACGGTACGCGGGCCTCCACAAACTCGCCTCCATCGAAATGCGACCGCTGCGGCAGGGATCGAGCCCGTGTCGTTCAGGTCAGCAGGCGTGCACCATAACCACTCAGCCACGGTGGTGGCGGACAGCGGCACTTATCTGGATAGCTCCAATGGTTCAGAGTCCGCAAAAAATTTTCAGTCGGGTCCCAGAAGGCCCGTATACCCATTATATGCTAAACCAGTTTTAAAAATAGCGCAAACTAGACTTTGTAGGTGCACATGTGCCCTTAGCGATCACGACACAGCGCGGGGTCCGCAATCTTCAAGTTCCGACAAAGTGCATACATTCATGTGGGCATGGCTTAAACTGGGCACGCTTTATGGTTCTACAAGGAATGGTAAAAGATGCTGACGCCTTCCCGTCCCCAAGCCCGTTGCTCCAAAAACGTTTGTAGCGCCTTCAAATCAATTCGAACAAAAACCTTATGAAGAAGATGCACAAACCCCCATTTCTGCTTTCCAACCTTTCAATTTTAAATTCAGGATTTTAGTACATACTAAGTCCTAAGCATTTTGCAGTACCAGTTTTGTAATGCAGTAAAACCTTGTTAAGCCAGCTCAGGGCATACTCGCATGAGCAATACTTGCGCTTAGGAAGTTGCAGCACGAAATCCCCCACCTCCGCTTCCATTCAGCCTCATATCTTGTTGCCTGCTTAAGGCGTAGCGGCTTATCGCGAACGTTTCGGTTACCGTGTACTAATCACGAAAAATGCTGAAGGAATATCTCGTAGCACACCCACGAGTATGCCGCGCATCCAATGGAAGCAAGCTTCACGGGTAATACATCGATACAAATACAACGTAGCACGCTTGAAGCAGCTGACACGCTCGGAGAGCGAGCACTTGTGTGACCTAACAAAGCACCTCTCCTTCGCCCGCGGGGTGGGAGGAAAGGGAGCGAAGCTCGGAATGCTTACCACCGCCGAAGATAACGCCTCCGAAGTGCTCGTAAAAGTTCACATCGGAAAGGTACTCTAGAAACTGTCGCCTTTTGCATGCTTAGAGACAGTCCATTTGAGGCGTCGTTCCAGCAACGGGGGCGGTGCCACGCGGCCTCTTACTGAAGCGGCGAGCTGGTGATCGCTCTGCGCGGCGCGTGCAATCGCAGTGGTTTGGAGCCAAAGATACGCGTCAAAAAAGCATACTGTGTTATTCTACGATCTGCAGACATTCCAAATAGCAAACATGTTGTTTCTGCGAACACGTAAAGAGTTCAAAAAGCAGTGATTAAGTTCATTCTGCAGGTTGGAAACGAGTTTCAGCCCAATGGCCCATCTGTTAATCAGCGACATACTCTGTTGACGGCACGTCACTGTGTGATCAATGCATTCCTATCCGGAGTTTTGTTCATGCTACCAGCGTAGCCTATTACAGCTGCATGAAAGCAGTGCAGAGCTTAAACACTTAGCTGATACGGAGTATATTTCATGCTACCAGCGTAGCCTATTACAGCTGCATGAAAGCAGTGCAGAGCTTAAACACTTAGCTGATATGGAGTATATCGGTTATATTCGAAGGCAGACGTTTGCAGCAAACAGATTTTTCATCAAGCTTCAGTCCATTCTGGTCTAGATTAAACACTGCTTTCTTGCCACGACGTGATTGCTAAAGAGTGATATGAGTGGCAAGAACTTCACAATTGTACCTTCATTCTTCAGATATAATGCGTAAAGTGGATGAATAATTGCAAACGCTTCTTGTCAACTGTCGTCTGCTCACTCGATCACAGCGTTTTCCCCCGCTTGTCAAAAACACATTTTGAGCTCTAATTTCGACTGTATTATAAAGCGCGAATGGCCCCTGGCTGCCGCTTCAAGCAACAGCTACATTGCCTCTTCTATTACCGCATATGTGACCAACGTACGCTGCAGATGGACTATAATCGGATACAATTAAATCTGCAGCAAAGCTCCGCCCACATTCAGGACCACCGAAAAGAATTCCTCCATGAGAAAATGTCGACCACTGGTAAAAATTTCTGTTTACGCAAACAAGCAGTCAATCATGCGTCGAAATTGTAGGCTCAAGGATTTTGATGTTTCTGGCTTGTTTGATGCAGTCCAACATTAAAAAGTTGATTTTGATCACCGCTGTAATTGGTAAGTGTTGTACGCTGTGGACCATGGCCAGTGTTACTAACTGCTGATTTTTTTTTTAGTTGTGCACTTATAAGCTCAGCACGCAATAAATACACATACCGCATTTACGCGAGTTAAGGGCCGCACTCGTGTAGGCGTGAAATATAGCGTCAGACTGCCTGTGTCATTAAAGTAGTTTATTTGCGCTTTCGGGTGAGTGCCAAAAGAAGAAGAAAGTGAACGCGCAAAAAATTACACTTTAAAGTGTTTGTCGCACTTCACCATGCTGAGTTCGCAAGTTTCAACGCCGACGGGGTTTTGGCGCGTGGCACTTGCGAACTAGCGAGATAAAAATTTAATTTCAGCCTGTTATGCAGCCAAACTCAACCTTAGGATCTTATTAATAACCAAGAATCATTTACTGCTGCTTACCTAGACTCTAAAAATCACATCAAAGGTGCTACAACGTCAAGAAGCCGCTTTGCTTCTATAGAAACGCAGGCTATGGCATCGGCGCCATCACCGCCTCGTCCGCTATGTCGCACTGCCGCCGCGCCACCTATAGGAGCTGGAATGACCGAATAGCGTTGTCCGATAAAGACACTGTTGCCTCTGTCAAAACGCCATCAAGGAAACTTAAGACGGGCTTCGCCTGTTCAACCAAAACGGCCGAGGCCTAGCAGAGAAATCAGGCAGCATCTAGTGGGGAAATTTATAGCCGATTGAAATGCCCTGGCAGCTGTGCTAGTACAACCTCGAGGCATATCACAAAATAACGAATTTATGTGGTCATGCACGAATAAAAATGACAGAATTTTGGCCTAAATTCTATAAATGTGGGAAAGCAGAACTGCATAAATCCTAGCTACTCAAATGCAACCGCATGAAAAGACACGGCACGGCATGAGCTGTTGCTCACGTGACTCCGACCCTGATGGCTGTCGCGCGCTGTGAGCGGGGACGGTGGAGCGCACTGGCGACGCGTTGTGGGTGAGAGGATTGGCTAAGCGGTGGCGCTAGGTTTGTAAACGACGGCGGCACCGTCGGCAGTGATGGCACAAAGCCACAAACAGCGCAAGATCTTGTTCCAGGATAACCCATCATAATAGTGTTTTCGAACTAAAACAGTACAGTATGGTATTTGGGGTTTAACGTCCCACAGCAACACAAGCCATGAGGGAGGCCGGTGTAGAGGGCCCGAAGTAATTTACATCACCTGGGGTTCTAACAGTGCCCGCGTGTTCCGCCCTTGATGCAATTACCCTATTATTGATGCAGTACAAGGGTGCATCCGACTGCAGCCGTGGTGATAAGAATAAGCGAAATCTGATCTAGCGATCTATCACTTCCCACCTTCTCTGCCATTCCTCTCGTACTTGCCCTCCCCCTCTCCACTTATGCGAAAAGCTGCATTTCCCTCTTTCCACTCTGCAACCTGTCAACTGTGGCAAGCAGGTAACAAGTGAATTGAATTAAATTAAGCTCCTAAGGCTGACGCTGTTGTAGATCACGCGATAGAATGCAGGGCTTTATGACCAAACTACATCTGTATCATCTGCCACTTAAACAGCTGACGCTGACAAAAAAAAAAAGAGACAAACAGCCATATACGTGTCAAACAGCCGTATAGGCATTGTTGGTCTAGAGTTCCCAGCACTATGGCTGGCAGATTAGAAGTGCCATGAGGTTTGTCACACGACAAACTGACAAACGTTTCGGTATGCCGCGCATTAAAAGAGAACGCCGTTGCAACTGTTACGCTGTTCAACATAGCACACTTTCAACTTTCCGCACCGCGCCGTCACTGGACAGCCCTTTTGCGTCGTGCCGCTGCACCTCATACTCTCCCACCATACTGCGTTGTATTTGCAAGTATTCAGGTATTCACGCTCGCCGAGCGGCGCATCAATGGCCTGATCCCTCCCTGCCTCCTCCGTAACCCCCACACCCCCCCGCCGGTTGTGCGCACGTCTACGGCCAAGTCGCGAACACAGGAGTTAGACCCATTATAAACAGCGGCCGCTGTAGAAAAGGTCAAACAGCACTACATTCAAACCGACTGCCCACCTCGTCAGTGAGTCCCGTCAGGACACATAGCTCCGGCACCAGGTAGATGTTCTGCGTGCGACCGGCGCGCAGGTCCTTTTCCTTGGGACGGACCACCAGCAGCGGCTGGTGCATGTCGCGGATGTGCCTCTCATACTGGTCCTGCACATGGCATCGCCCAAAGGCGGACGGGGTCGGTTGTACCTGCAGCTATACTGCTAAGCATACACACTCTCACATACACTGGGCTTTGCAACACATGGATAAATTTTTGAAGAAACAAAATGGGCTGTATGCCAGATAGCTAGTGGTTTGTCACAGAAAGACGGCATCAATGGAAGGAAAACGTGATTCAGTGAGAGGCGGCTGAGCCAGATAGAGAAACAAACTTGGAAAAATTCGGGTACCACTCCAGAATGGACCCTCCTGGCATAATATATTGGAAGAAGTTTCTGATGTGATGGTGACGACACCACCAGTTAATTCACCACTTTGCACAGAACCTATAACATGCCACTAGTAACAACACGTACCCGGTAGTAGTCGGCGTACGTCTTGGACCCCTCCTTGGTTTCAAAGGTGCAGGCCGGGTTTTTGTTCCAGTCAATGTCATCCACCCTGTAGGTCTTGTTGTTGTAGGGCGTCATGACAATGCAGCCGGCCACCCGTTTCACGCACTCGTCCTTGTAGTTCGGGACATGCTGGATCTGAGACATGAGGTCAAAGACGCTGTCGCGACGCAGCACCTTGTGCAGCGTGTCCGTCACCAACAGGACGCCCGCATCGTGCTGACCAATGGCTGTGACAAGCCCCTGCCACAGCTCGAGTGCGTGCTGCGGAATGCTCGCCACGGCTCGCTTGTCGAAGAAGTACCGGTTGATCTGCACAAAGTCCAGGCGCTCCAGGTTGCGGCGCATCTGCGTGTTGAAGAGGCGAAGCAGCTCCGGGTTGAACGGGGCCAGTTCCTGGACCCACTTGAAGCGGACGCAGATGATCATGCCGTCGGTGCGCCGCTGCGGGAACACCTCGGTGATGTCCTGGTTCAGCCGCTTCGGCGACTTCAAGTCAGACATGCCATCGAACACGAGGCACTTGTCGAACATGTCCATGTAGTCCACGAGCAGGGCACGCCGCATGCGACTAGACTCAACCGTCGGCGTGAACTCCACGTGGTACTGGTGTATGCAGCACTGGGGCATGGAGATGAGCCGGAAGTAGTTGGCCACAACCTTGATGGGGCTGCCCGAAATGCCTTTCTTGTTGTTGATGTGCGCAGGCCGCGTCTCGATGACGGCGGACTTGTCGCGGCGACGCCGGGTCTCTAGGCGGTCGCCGTCGCCACTGACGCCAGGTGTGACGGCCGGTGCGAACTGTAACTGCTGCAAGCAGACATGAAGAGAGGGAGAGAGAGAGCTTTGCACACAACGCCACAGCTCACTCTACGCATATACTTAAAATTTCACGAAGGCACTAAGTCTGCTTAAGAGCGCAATTACGAAAGCCTTTGCTGTCCTATGTTTTTTCCCTCCATTTTTCACCCGCCGCGTTGGCTGAGAGGTAAGGACGCGCGATTATTGAGCCGAAGTTCCCGGGTTCGATCCGACCTGGGCGGTCGCGTTTCGTTGAAAGTGTAACGCAAAAGGCGTTCGTGTGCTGTGAGATGTCGGTGCTCGTTGAAGATCCCCACGTGGTAGAAAGTATTCCGGAGATCACCACATGGCACCTCTTACTTGGTTTCTTCTATCACTCCCTCTACCACACTTCTCACCACATGGCACCTCTTACTTGGTTTCTTCTATCACTCCCTCTACCACACTTCCCTTACGACGCCCATTCCTGTGTCCGCCGAGGTATGTGAGACAGTTACTTCATTTCCTTTACTCAAAAACACCTTTCCCTCTATTTTTCACTGTTTTGTTATTCGTTGTGGTTTTTGTATCTTTTACTATTTCATTTTTGTAATTTCTAATTTTATTTTTATTTTGCCGTTTTTGTTTTTGTTCTAATTTTATTTCATTGCATATACGTTATTTGCTTGTGAACTGTTGCTTAGCTTTTTTTACATTTATTTACTACACAACTTATGATTGAGAGTGCGTGCTAAAAATTTCCGTCCACAACATGCGTCCACGGCACTCATGAGCGAGGATAGGCTTACGCCTTAACTCATACTCCTCTTGAGTTGATCAAAGAGATGATCTTGAATACTGCAACAACCCGTACAACCGTTACATCAGATACGCGCTGATGTAAAAACTCCTGCTCTTTTTGACTGTTGCAAATAGGTTTGAGCAATATGGCTGCCAACCACATCGAACTAAGGCTCTAAAACACGAAAAGTTCTATCCGTGTGGGCATCGCATATTAAAAAGCTCAGAACAACTTTCTGGCGCTGCTGCACTTGTGCAGCCACCCTTCATGAAGAAGAGCCGCATTCCTGCACCCTGTGGTGTTACCACTGCGGAGGGGACCACGCCCTTTCAGTACAAGGTGCTTTGTGCGACAGCGAAGAGACCGAGTTTGTATACAGACGGCCTATTTTCATCGAATTCATCTTCGTTGAACGCTGGACCGTATCCTTGCAAGTGACACCTATTCTGACGCGCAAAAACCCACAAACTCATCCTAACCCCCTCCATAGCACTCTGGTCGGACCACACCTCCAAATGATCGCCTGCCCCATCCGCCCCTGGACACAGATCGAAAGGAGCACCGACACTCGTCCGGCCTCATACGGCAACTTGGGCCAGACTAGAACGATTTCCAGTGCAAATTACCTCAACGCAACCCCCTTCCCGATCACACCGGACACCTGCGCCACGTAACAAGCGGACAGCAGCTGAGGTATCAGCATCCAATCCGACATTCATTGATTGGAAAGCTCACCTTGTTCTACTGCGGGCTGCCCAAGTCAAACCTGCTCAGCCAGGTATTATCCTCAGCCAGGCACCATCCTGGCCCTCTCCCTGGCCTTGTACCACACAAGCTAACTTCATGCAACCACCCTTCATCAAGTACTTGCCTCGAACAGCAATGTGCCGCCTTTAAGGAGTGTTTGGCATCATGCGAACAACAAATCGCCTGCATAACGGAAGGCATAACCTGCATGAAATCAATGGTCGCGGATATTCTCAAGGTCGTCAATCGTCTCGTCTCCCGCATTTTCAGCAGACGATCTATAATTTTAGAGGACACAGGCAAGACTAATATAGGGCGGCAATTGTTTATGTAATCAGGCCGGCCTCCTTTATGTATAACTATGACTTTAGCTATCTTCATGCTATCAGTGAATTAGATCTTCCTTACCCAGCAACAACTCACACGGCTCGCTTCTGCCTAAACAATTTACGCGAAGCTTCTCTCTACCTCCCCAGTCAACATCAGATTGCATGACACCGGTCTCTTCCTACCTCTTACCTGCCTTCCTGGCGTTCACCGGAACCGACAGATTGCATGATTATCCGGCGCCTTCCAAGAGACCCCTGGTTACTTCATCATTTCAGCCTTTCCCCAATCGATCTCCCTCTTCACGTTATCAATACCCCCGTCTCATCAAACCTAGTCTTTGGCCCCTCCCCCATAGCATGACACCAAGGCTAGATGAAGACAGGCGGCTTGTAGACGCGACACATCACACAACTCCGTGCCGCAACCGGACGGTGGCCTACAATGACGCGGTGGTCTCATATTCACACGGACTGGGCGCTTCAACGTACGTGATGTGTACAGCCCCACACGCTCTCGTCTCAAACATACACCTCCAGGCCATACGGTCAATCTCCTAATGCTTCCACCCTGGAAACTATCCCAGCTGTGCACACCATCAGCTCCTTCACTCAGTTACCCCCGCATCAGTATACACAATATACACGGGAAACATGGATATGCTATCCGTTGCCTTCAAAAGCGCACAATCCCGGCGGACCTATACGGCTACCTCAGTGAGGCCCTGCGTACCCCCTGCACGGTCACAGGTAGGTAGATTTCTGGCCATGCTGGGACCGCAGGTAATTTGGTGATACTATGAACAGTATCGAAGTCTCCTCATTTTGCCCGCGAAAACTGACGGCAACGTCGACGCCTGCGCTCCACGGCACCATCTTAGCGTAGAAAAGCTCCGTTTCGCATTGAAGCAGCTTCTCGTCATTAGATTAATGCGCTAAGACGTTTAATGTATACGGGCGAACTTCGGCAAGTTGTCTTCTGTGTCACCACTGTGAAATGCCAGATTGAGGGCCACCTGAGGGGCTATCTTCATTTCATTATATAGAATTAAAGAATTTGAGAGCGCATGCATATGCGTATAATTACAGAGCAACGCTTTTAAGTTCTCGAGTAGCACTACGACGCTAATCCCAGGTAACGGGCCTTTAACAGGTGTTGTTATAAAATTGAAATGCCTCCGATTGCATATTCTTCCGCTCTCTCCATTCTTTGCACATTCCGCGTTCACCCTCCCCTGTCTACGGTAGCAACTCTTCGGACGGTTTCCGTGGCAGCCATTTTTCAGTTGCGAATTACTACTAATACGACGCAATACCCAAGGGTGCCGCCGCGGTGGCTCAGTGGTTTTGGAGCTCGGCTGCTGACCCGAAAGACGCGGGTTGGATCAAGTCCGGCGTTCTCGAATTTCCATGGAGGCGAAATTCTAGCGGCCCGTGTACTGTCCGATGTCAGTGCACGTTAAAGAACCCGAGGTGGCCAAACTTTCCAGAGCCCTTCACTGCGCTCATAGCCTCAGTTGGTCTGGGACGTTAAACCCCATAGACCTAGGCCTAAAACATAGCCAACAGCTGTTCAAGAGCTGTCGCTGTAAACAAGAGATAACTCACCTGAGGCACCACAGCTGAGGGGGCCATCGCCGCCATCTGGTGGAGGTGCGCCTCGTCGCCGATGGCCATGCTGTCGATGGAGAACGACAGGCCCGCCACGCTGTCGACGGCGGGCATCGACGGCAAGGACACCGTCGCAGGCCTCAAAACACCAGGCGTCCTTGGAAAAGCCGCTGGTGGTGCCATGGCAGCAGGAAATTGAGGCACCGTAGGTGCCGCCTGTGCTCCGGGCAATACGACCACGGCCCGTGCCCTGCCGCGCGAACGGCCGCGAGCGCGACCGAGGGGCGGAGGTGCTTGACCGCCGCTGTTTTTGTCCATCTGGCTCTACAACGAGCCGCTGAGCTACAGCGATGCCCACTCGTTGTGGTGGTGTTGAAGACAAGACCCGTCAAGGGTGAGACGGCTTAGGTCTATGTGCTCGCCTCGTTGACTCGAATAGCGGCAATTGGGCGCAGCAGAAGCCCTGCGGCGACGAACAAAGACATGATCGTCACTCTTAAAATGCAAGCAGGACAAAAGGAGCGTATATGGGGAGGCAACTGCATGGCACCCGTACCCGAGCGCTGACGTTCAGAACACGCGTTTTTTTTTTCCTTCAAGGGATAACACAACCTGCACCTCAGCCGCTGAGGTGTCTCTGTGGTTATGGCACTCGGCTAATGACGCGAATGACGCGGGTTCGATCCCAGCCACGGTGGTCGAATTTTCATGGAGGCGAAACTCTAGAGGCCCGTGTACTGTGCGATGTCATTGCACGTTAAAGAACCCCAGGTGTCGAAATTTACGGAGCCCTCCACTACAGCGTTCCTAATAGCCGGAGACGCTTTGGGCCATTAAACCCCATAAATCAAACCAAACCAAAGCAACTTGCACCTCAAAAGGCAAGATATTCCGTTCGATGCAATGAGACAGTACACAGTGCAGACAACAGCAACGAAGCTTACTCACGTGGCATCGTGCTTCAAATGGTGAGATTCACGACGCAAGAGCGCTACCTTGGTGTCCTTCGCTATAAGGCCCGACCGAAATATTGCTTTCCGTGTGCGCCTTAGCTGATTTTGAATTGAAAATAATATTTAGGCACTACCTGCAACGTTGCGTTCCGGATAGTTTGGGTAGAGGTACAACGCAACCAAGGCATTGGCTGGGGCGTTTAATTCCTTCCCTGACGTGTATACCTCAACTGCTAAGTCACACACTAAGATCCAAAACGGCTTGGTACTACTGGAACGCTACGCATCAGGGATCTGACAGTCGGCCGTCGCTCTATATATACTAATGATTCTTGTTCCACCAGCCATAACATATAGATATCCAGGCAATCACTGAAATGCACTGCGAGGCTGATCGTTTCGGTGGATATCCTTCCTGCCAATTAATTACGACGGGATGGAGCAGACTGCGCATTTACGCGTGTCTAGTTCGACGGCTCCTCCTCATTTCCACCAAGAGATGTGGCTCTGAACAGCGCACCGATAGCTCAAGTACGCGAGGGCGTTGCTGTGCAGATATTGCTTTTCGCCTCACATGAAACACGCCCGGGATCCACGAGCGCTGCAGGTAGCTCGCAACTACGTACAGCGTCCAAGATGCGTTTCAAGCGCGTTGCAGCGTCTGTCGACAAAGCTGCACGAACAGCAAGGCTCGGGGTGCATGCAGTCGGTGACCACGTGACCGCGTAACGGAGTAGCGAGTAACTCGGCAGGAGAGCCGTCTTCGAGCGAAAGAACGCCAGCGACAGAGGACCGACCTCGTCTGTTTTAACGAGGTAGACAAATTAAGTTAACGTAGCATACAAGATAAAAGCATTGGCCAAACAAATTTAACAAGGCGGCACAAATAAATTGGAGGACGCTTAAGCTTCGCTTTTAAGAGCGGAGACCAACAGTGTTTTGCAGAGCTGCCAGGGTGTCCACGGAACGCCTTCGCCCGTTCGGCGCAACGCCGTGCCCATGAAACAAATAGCCTGGAGTCCCCAGCAGGCCTCTGAAGAAAGCCCATCCGCCGCCGAAAGAGGTCGCCAAAATGTTGCGAAGAAGCTGCTGCCTGAATTGGCCGTTGTGCGTCTCCGCTGCGATTTTAGAGGAAAGGAAAGACGCAGTAACTGCCTCACATAACAGTGGACACCTCAACCACGCCGTCAGGTTGTGCGTCTCCGCTGCGATTTTAGAGGAAAGGAAAGACGCAGTAACTGCCTCACATAACAGTGGACACCTCAACCACGCCGTCAGGGAAAGGAGGAAGTTTGCAGTGAAAGACAAATGATGTAATGGAGGTCTGCGTCCTCTCTGGCGTCGCATTCGTTGAACACAAGAGTACACGGGCGCGATCTACATCACATGCGCTCGGGCAGTGCGAGCACCACGACATCGCAATGGTTGGCACCCGCACAAAACAGGACGCACGCAGGTCCGGCCACCGCTGCCTGCCCGTCTGCAAAGCCCGAAGAGGTCGCGATGTGTTGCACCCACGCTGCCGCGCGCAGGGGCGGAACCGTCATGTTATCACCGGGATGAGCGTTCGGACCAGTGGACGTCAAGTGATTTCGTTTGCTGGTTCCCTAAATTGAAATCCACAACCCATATGCGATGTCAGTCCACGTTATTAACTCCAGATCGGCGAAATTACCGAAGCCCTCTACTACGGCGCCTCTCATTGCCTGAATCGCTTTGGAACGCCGAACTATATCAACCCAAACCGAACACGGTCCTTATACCACCTATCATGCCTCAGTGCAAGCTATTCGCATTTACTTCATCTCTATATCATACATAGCGCTGCGTTCAAACAGATCACGACAGTAGATTAAAATGCATTATAAAGCAGAACGCGATTTTTATGGAGTCACATTTCAAAATTTGCACACTCATAATTGTTCATGAGCGCATCAGTACGCGAAGACACTTCACGAAGTCAGAGACCACAACGCATTCACTAAGTCCACCTTCTATTCAGTTCGAACCAACGAGCCTTCTTGACGCGTTTGCGCTTACTCACATCGCAATCTGAGAGACCTTGTTTCCATTCCCAGTGTCTAAGCGATTTTTTATGGCGAAAGCCTTTACAGGCCCATGACTCGACAGCGGGGATGTTCGCAGAAACGTGTCACACTATAGCTGTCAATCGAACTAGTGACGTCAGCGTACAAGAACCGAATAAAAAGTGAAAACCTTAAAAATTAATCACAAATAAAAACAATAAGAAATACAAGGAAATTGACAAACATAGGTAACGAGAAAGAAATAAAAAACAAATTGAAATGACAAACAGAAAATAACAGAATTTTTTAAAAATATACAACGGCCACTGCCGTCGTGGAAAAACACCCGCGTTCTGGAAAGTTGCATGCATTGGCGTTATCTGCGCGCAGTCAGATATAAGTGCCCTCAGAAATTTTTATTTGGAGATTATCGTGTTTCGGGTAACAACGCATTGGCCCACAACGCCGACTTATCTGCGAAACGAGCTCCTTAAAGCCATCGCGTTAAACTCCGAACAGAACGGCACAACCAGCCATGGGCATGCAGCGTTCGAAGGGGATATAGCGCGCGCAGCACTCGAACGCAACAACACCAAACGGCATCTGGATCCAGGGGTTTAGGCAACGCACAACGAAGCTTTCGGCCATGAAACAACCAAGATCACACATAGCAAAAAAGTGACGAAAACCTTTTAAATTTCAGGAAACGCCAAACTGACTCGCAATTCCCTTCACTCGTGGCAGTCGGAGGAGCTCGTCGTCCGAAATGGGCACGAAATTAAGCAACGTATTCCAAAATGAAAATCGCAATTTTTGCCAAACGCCAGCAACCAGCGCGTTTTTATTCACAGCTGTTCACGGCTTTTCTTTTCTCAACGCCGGAGAATGCCGGCGCGTCGCTCGAACGCTAGTCTGAAGACCACGTAACTCTAATCCAATGCTTACATAATTCAGCTTAAACTTGCACAGCTTAGGTTTCCGCACTACTACTAATATTTTTTTATGAACTGCCCGCACTGACCTTTTTTTATGACAAGCGTCCGTCCTTGTAACTTCTCTCAGCTGAGACCCAGAAAGCCATTATACGTAAGCGGCATGATGAACGTCTCGGTTACTGCATCGCGACAATAAGCAGACAGCGAGGTTTAAAAATAACTCGATAACGCAAAGAAATGCGACGTTTAAGCAAACAAGCCCAAAGCAGCCTCCGTCTTCCGTGCTCACTTCGAACGCTCAGTCTTAGCAGGTCTGAAAGCATTCTCCATCAAGATCCACAAAAATTCTGACTCTTGGGAAAGATTATGAAACTGCAAAATGCATTTCCGCAATAATTAGAGGCGAATACCGAGGCAATACATAGCGACTGAGAAAAAATCGAGATCCAAATCGCGAAGGAGCATGATACTTTGTACATCTCTCGAGAAACGCGCCGTTAGGCCTAACGACAGATCTCGAACTCAAATCATTAGGGGAAAAAAAAACTGGTCGCCAAATTCCTCAACACACCACGAACCTAAAAATCTCGTTCAGAGAGATGTGAAATAAAAGCACGGGAAAATATTGCGAAGCAGCAAATAACAATACTCACTTAGCTTTGTGTGTCCGACCTCAGCTGACGAACAGCCGGTTTCTACACCACTCAACTACAGTTGCGTCTTCTTGCTCTCTGCTCTCTTCGCGGACTGGCTTAACACGTGGGCGAGTGTCACGTGATCATGCTCGCGTGCTATTGGCGCGCCTAAAACAACAAAAAGTAAAAAAAAACATGTCTGACATGCGTCCTGTCTTCGCACGAACGCACGCCGGGACGCTGCGGTTTGGCTTGATAGAATAATAATAATAATTGGTTTTTTGGGGAAAGGAAATGGCGCAGTATCTGTCTCATATATCGTTGGACCCCTGATCAGCGCCGTAAGGGAAGGGATAAAGGAGGGAGTGAAAGAATAAATGAAGAAAGAGGTGCCGTAGTGGAGGGCTCCGGAATAATTTCGACCACCTGGGGATCTTTAACGTGCACTGACATCGCACAGCACACGGGCGCCTTAGCGTTTTGCCTCCATAAAAACGCAGCCGCCGCGGTCGGGTTCGAGCCCGGGAACTCCGGATCAGTAGCCAAGCGCCCTTACCACTGAGCCACCGCGGCGGGCGTTTTGTCCAACTCGCGTTGTGGATAATCACCACTCGATGACTCGTTGATAATCAGCGCTTTATGTTCCGCCGCGGTGGCTACTAAGCCGGAGTACTCTGGTTGGAACCCGGCCGCGGCGGCCGCGTTTCGATGGAGGCGAAACGCAAAGGGCACCCGTGTGAGGTGCGATGCCAGTGCATGTCAAGATCCCCTGATGGTCGAAATTAACCCGGAGCCCTCCACTACGGCACCCCTTTCTTCCTTTCCTTCTTTCACTCCCTCCTGCCTCCCTTCCCTCACTGCGCGGTTCCGGTGTCCACGCACATGTGACACAAATGGTAACGGTAGCGGGTGTTTGAAAAAAAAAAACCAATGTTCCCTGGGAATACCTTGACCTTACTTGTTCTTGTCATTTCTTAAGAGCGTTAGCTCTTATCATGTTTCTCGACTTCTTGGCGTTGCTACCGCCTGCTTTCGGCGTGAAATTTTCTGTCGGAGTAACTCAAGACGGCGGTTCCCACAGTAAACCGATTTAGCGACCCAATTGGTGATTGATTGCTGACGTCATTAATGTATCAAATTGGTGATCAATTGGTGACGTCACTGATATATCCATTTGGTGATTGATTGGTGACCTCACTTATAAATCGAAGATGTCGGCCAATAAGGGTAATTTATGGAAACGTAAAGTTCGTAATTCCATTGGTGTACCTTGCTTTAATCTCATTCATATAAATTATAGTAAACCAAGCAGCTATAGCGCTGGTTACTTCGTCTTCCACACGGTGACTGAATCATTTTTTTTTAAGCGAAAGCTTTGCCACTCCCCTCCGGAGTTTGAACTTGAACCGAGGAGAAACCCTATGGCGACAATCAGCCGCTGCTTTCTCTTTCTATAGACCATCGGCGTTCATTGTGCTCATTGACGTTGGCACTGACAGCGTTCTAGGTTCCGATGAATTTGGGGGAAGGAAGGTCGCATAACTGGCTCCCTTGCTCAGTGGACGCCACAATCGTGCTTTGAGGTAGGTGGCGGTGGTGAGTGTGATGTGGGTTGCATGCATTAGCGCCGAAACACTCTATTGCACACACGCGCACTGCAGCAATAGGCCGCAGCGTTCATTGGGGGACCAACCTCTGACTGACTGATGTTGCTGAGAGGAAGAAGGAAAAGGAAAGGGCACGGGCCTGCCTACTGGCTCAAGCCAAGCCCCGCTCGCTGTCGCGTGCTGCTCGCAATCAACCATTTATGCAAATGCCATCTGCGAGGGTGGCAGTGCTGCCTATCCAGTGTGCGGAACGCACTCAACGTTACAGACACCCGAGACGCGTCTACTTGCCCGAGCACTACAGAAAATTGGAAATTAAAAATTTGTTTTTGAGGAATGGAAATGGTGCAGTAATTGTTTCACATAAGTAGGTGGACACCCGAACCGCGCCATAAGGAAGAGATAAAGAATTCAGAAAAAGAAGAAAAGCGAGAAACAGCTGCCGTAGTAAAGGTCTCCAGAAAATGAAAATGGTTGGTTGGAACATTGGCCGAGGCAGGAGCGTGGCCACCTGAGCTCCAAGCAGCGCGCAGGGCATTGAATCATATCGACCGGCTTCACCGCGCACCGGACGGCGCCTCGCTGCTGCAGCGTATGCGCGCGCACCCGCGCTCACGAATGGTCGCGGCGCTGCTCGAGTATGAGCAATTGACACAAGGCCCACCCCCTACGGCTCCTGCGCGCCCTGGCCTGCTGCCTCGGAGGTATCAGCGAGGGATCGTCGGCATTGCGGGAAAGCGGAGCACACCCCTCTGTGCTGTGCAGCAGCTGGCCAGAGCCGTCATACACGAGGAGCTCCAGGACCATCTCCTCGTGTACACCGACGGCTCAGTGGCCCGCGACAGCTGCTCCTTTGCTGCGGCGGCCACCATCCCCGCCCTGCGACTGCACAGCCAGCAACACGCAGCCTTCCTGGGCTCCTCCACCACGGCGGAGTTGATGGGGATCCAGCTCGGGCTGGACCTGCTGCTCAACCTCGGCCCTCCGCCGCCCAGGATAGCTCTGCTTTGCGACTCCCGCGCCGCCCTCAGCCGCCTGCAATCTAACGGCCGCGGTACCCCACTAGTGCGGGAAATTCGCTCGCGCATCGAGCGCCTCGCGCAGAGAGGTTGTGCCGTGCGTGCACAGTGGGTGCCCGGTCACTGCGGCATCGCCGGCAACGAAGAAGCTGACGACCTCGCGACCGCTGCACACCAACTACCTGCCAGCGATCTGCCCCTTTCGCTGGACGTGCGTGCGGCCGTCCACGACCATCTCCGAAAGCAGCACCCCGACCCACGCATCGCGGGAGGTGAGCGCATCGACAGTGTCGCCGGCTGTCGCGCACTTACACGGTCACAACGTGCAATGGCTGCGTGTGGCCCGGGGAACGACGGGTGCGTCACGGAATCGCGACGAGTGATGTGTGTGACGGATGCGGTGCAGTGGAAACACTAGAACACCTGCTCCTTCACTGTGCCGCGTTCGCCGATGCTCGTCGCGATATGCTTGCGGCCTATAGGGCGCAGGGCATACTACCAGACACCATCAAGACGCTATTGTGGCCGCAGGGCAGTGCGCGCACTCGTGAACGAACTTTGGTGAGCCTCTGTGCATTCCTCGAACACACGGGCTTGACGTCCCGTCTGTTCTCCGTCAGGTAGTTACACGCAGTGACCCAACCCTCCGCGAGTTATACTTAAGACGATTAACAACTGGACGCTCCACTCTAGTTGTAACCAACACAGTGCTGTGCGCATGTGATTTAATTCCTCTAAAATGAACTAATCACGCGCACAACCTGGACACATTTCTTATTGTGTAAATAGTTTGTACATATTACTTCTCCCCCTATCCTCTCTTCCTGTCCCCTCACCTCTTTCATTTCTCCATTCTGCCTGCTATCCTTTATTTCCGCTGCCCCAGCTCAGGTGCTTCAGTATCGATGGCAGATGCCGGGGCCAGCAAAAATCTTTTCCTTCCTTTTTACTATTATTTTTAATAAAACCACTACCACCACCACCTGGTTGGTTGGTTTTGGGGGAAAGGAAATGGCGCAGTATCTGTCTCGCATATCGGCGGACACATGAACCGCGCCATAAGGGAGGGGATAAAAGGGGAGTGAAAGAAGAAAGGAAGAAAGAGGTGCCGTAGTGGAGGGCTCCGAAGTAATTTCGACCACCTGGGGATCTTAAACGTGCACTGACATCGCACAGCACACGGACACCTTTGCGTTTCGCGTCCATCGAAACGCGGCTGCCGCGGTCGGGTTCGAACCCGGGTACTCCGGATCAGTAGCCGAGCGACCTAAGCACTGAGCCACCACGGCGGGTAATGCCCATTTCCATTTTGTTCTTTTCCCAATTGTTAGGTAGTAGATACGGGAGTGCGTACGTCATCCTCGGTATGGTGACCTTGAAAGTGATCCGCAACGCCTCTCGCTCTTGCACCCCTTTTGCACTGTTCGTAACCCGGCTTAGCATTGTGCACATCTGTTTTGTTGAGCGTTCCAAAAGCTGGATGGCATGACCCCGCTTACTCTTCCCCTGCAGCCACATTCAGAAGATGAAAAGTTTATTCGTACTTCTTAGGGGTTGCCCGTTGATTTCCAATTCTATCGTTCACCTGCCTGTTTCTTTTTGGGAAGAGTAATAAATTCCGATTTTTGTGGTGAGTACTGCATTCCGCTAAATAAAGCGAACTGGCCGATTTCATCGGCCGCTCATTGTAGCTTTTCTTTATTGTATTCGATCGATCCTTTTGCCATTCACGCCGTTATGTCGTCCTCATCAATTCATTGTTTTATATCTTTAATGTTTTTCTGAAACAAGGGAGAGATACCACAAGCATGGAAAGCTGCGAATCTGGTCTTCATTCTCCGAAGCCAGGGAAGAAGCTCTGCTTTGAGCATCTTAGACCCATTTCCATCACATCTTGCGTTGGAAAATTGATGGAGCACGTAATTCAAACAAAACTCAATAGATTCATGGAACATCAATATCTTCAGCCTGATACCATGATAGGCTTCAGATCAAGCCTATCGGCATGCGATGTCAGGCTATATCTGAAGAAGCAGGTCATCGATAACAAGACTGTTGATACTAGTGTCATCGTTGGACTGGACGTCTTCAAAGCTTTTGATAGCGTCAAACACGTTGCCATACTTGAGCACCTTCGCGCGATAAATGTTGGAGTCAAGACATATATATACTACATAAGAGATCGACTTTCTCTCAAATCGGGCTGCCACCATCAGCCTGGGAGGATAATCACTCGAAAACATTAGATTGGGGAATAGAGGGACGCCGCAAGGGTCCGTTCTCTCTCTGACCCTGTTTAATGTAATGCCACTTGTGGCGCTGTGGGTATTACAATAAACAATAAACAAATGTAGCGATGAATGGGCTTTCAGGGCAGCTGGACGGAATCAGAAATCTGCATCACACTATATATGCCGACGATTTGACACTGTGGGTGAGCAGGGGTAGCGATATACAGATTGAAATCACACTTAAGAGAGCCATAGATGTAATAGAGAAATATCTCGAGTCTATTAGCTTAAAATGCTCGGCAGAAAAATCCCAGGCTCAATTTATGGCATCTCAAAAAAGGAAAATTGGATTGTAAAACATTTATTGCGTCGAGAGCAGGTTGCAGGAGACACATACTAGATGGCCGCTAGCCCATGGCTGGCGGAGACCTCATTGGCCCGCTCGATTGCCCGTACTTGAATCTTTGGGTCCGAGCTGACCAGCACGGCCTCCCACCGCTCGGGAGAAGGGAGCTGTACCAACACCACCTAGACTAGGTGGTGTTGGCTGTACCAACTCCGCCGAAGGCAGACCATTTGCGCAGTTCCAGCGAATGTGGTCGTATGTGGCCCTTTCACCACATTTATGACAGTTTGGGTCGTACTGGCCAGTGTACATGAGGCCAAGCACTGCCGGATTCAGAAGGGAGCGTGTTTGCAGTCGGCGCCAGGTAACTTCCTGCGCTTTTGTTAACGATTTGTGGGGAGGGCAATATGCACACTTCTTCAGCCTAAAGTGATGGGTGATGTCATGAAATGAGATCAACCCGTCCATCGTGAAATTCGGGTCGGAGGGCGCGTTCACTGCCCGGTCGACGAAACCTCGGGCTTGCGCGTGAGCCGCCTCGATCGTTCCCTGGATTAGACGAGTGGGCAAGGACCCAAGATCAATTCAACTTCTCTAATCGGAAGGGGGGCGTTTCGAAGGATGCGGAGTGAGGTAGGTGTGATACAGCCCCTCGCGAAATTGCGAATGGATGTTTTGGAGTCGCTGAATATATCAGCACGCGTGTTCGTTATAGCTAAGCTATTGCCGCTTCCTCCGCCGTCTCGAAGGAGGTGGTTTCTATCGATGCGGCCGCCAACGGGGCGCCGTTTCCGTTCACCTCGACAAGTGCAGACGCTTTTCTCTGGGTTTGCCGGTATTCCGCTGCGTCCACGTACGCCACATTGTCGCTCCGGCCGTATGGGGTGTGTAGGGCGCGAGCCCTCGCTGTGCGTCGGCCTTCGTGGTGCGCGGGGTGCATGTTCTTGGGTAGGGGTTTAATCAAAAGAGCTTTCCTGATGTGCGCAGATAACTGCGTTATCGAGTCCCTCTCTGGGAGCTGTTCGCACATCTTTAATCTGTATAGGATGGCCCTTCCCCCGCTCGTACGAGTGAGTCGTCCGAGCTGGGAAACGAGGTGCGCCTCGCAGAGCTCCGAGTGTGTGTTGTGTACCCCAAGGGCCAGCAACCTTTCCGTGGACGTACTGTGCGGGAGCCCAAGGGCCGCCTTGTAGGCCTGCCGGATTGCAGGGTCGACCTTGTTCCTTTCCGCAAGCTGCAGTTGCGGGTAAGGGAGGAAGTAGACGATCCTGCTCAGCACGAAACCCTGCACAAGTCTACATAGATCTTTTTCTTTCATGTCTCGTCTTTTGCTGTAGATCCGTCTGATTGACCGTGGCCGTGAGTCTGTTGATTGTTTCGGTGTTTTTGGGATTGCACTGTATGTACATGCCCAGTATGCGTATGGGAAGGAATTTTAACGCGACAGCGTTAAGGATTGATTGATGGATAGATTGATCGATCGATTTTTCCTTCCCTTACGGCGGGATCCCGGTGTGCAGCAAGAAATGTGAGACAGGCGTCATTTCCTTTCCTTAAAAGCAATTGTTCATTTCATTTTCCTTCCCTTATGGACCCCCTCCCCGGAGATATGCGAGCGAGACAGGCGTCCTTTCCTTAAATTGTCCAACGGCCAGCATCGCGCCGTACGGGCGATGGCGTTCCGTGTACTCCTCAGCAACGCTGCGACACTCTCTTAAAGGGACTATGCAATAAATTAATTGAGATTACGTAAAGCAGAAGAGAGATAGGCATTTCATCCCTCGTCCCCCAACGCAAGAATTTTTAAGCTAGCATCAATAACAACGAAGATACAGACGATTAAAAATTCCGCTCCTCTCGCCCCCTCAACTCGTACACGCAGGGCACCAGACAAAAATAAAGAAAACAGCTCTGGGACTGGGCCCCGCCCATGAATACGTCATCCGCTGACGTTCCCTTTCATCTTCCGGTTGTCCCTCCTAGCACCCCAGCAGCAGCGTCGGCGGCGTGATTGCAGCGCGCGTCGGGTTTCTTTGCTTGTCGTCTGTTGTAGTTAGCAGTAATGCTTGACGTTCATGCCTGACTGTCGAACGAGCGCTGGGTTATAGTAGTAAGCGTCAGGTGCGAAGTGTCGACCGCAAACGCTGAGACGTTGGCGGGCGTGCGATGCTGGCAGTCCGATGCGTTCCATCCAGGCAGCTCGCTCACGCACGTCTCTAAGAATTACATGCCCGAGTTCACCTCGCCAGTCACTGGGTTAGCAGCCGACTGTACAGCAAGGCGTATTCATCTCGGGCGGACGAAAAAGACACTGCGAGTGGCTCCAGAACTCTCGACAGAAGGAGGCGGCAGAGGAAAATTGAAACCATATGCGCGAAGGCAATGCCTTGGCCCGCACTTGCCCGAGAGGGTCGCGCGGCGGCACGAGCAGACGATTTTCACGGCTACCGGAAGTGTGCCCGTGACGTCGTGGCTCCAGCGAATGACAGCGTGTGGTGGCCTGGGGACGTCATGGGTACAGTGACGTCTTTTTTCACGACTTTAGTTCCAAAATCGGTCACTACGAGCACACCAATCGGCCCGCGAATTAAAAAAAACACGTTTTTTAAAAATTTATAATAAATTGCTGGCTCCGTTCTGGACTTGGTGTGAATGCTCATTAGCATCATTTCTAAGCATTGAAAACATTTACAAACGACTTTGAATTCTTTGCATAGTCCCTTTAAAGACGAAGCTTAAGCGTCCTTCAATTTGTTTGTGCTTGGTCATAACGAATCTTATTTTTCTTAACTTAGAAATGGCAGCTAATGGAACGATACACTTCAAGAGCGACCCCTTGAAGCTGGGAGGAGGTGGATGCAACCAAGCAGGCAAATTTCCTGATGTTTTACAAACAAATCTTATCTAGCCTTAACGAGCTCAATCTTGAAATTCATCTGTATTTCAAACAGAAATTCAAACAACTTTAAGGTGATGTCAACTATCAATGTAGGAAAACTATCCTTAATTCACTTCCCTTCTTTTAGGGGGGATATCCAAAATTCCTCAAGTACGCTTCTCCACAACCAGATTGTTGCCCAAGAGATGGCCGACCATGTGTTTCAAGCTGGAGCAAAGCAACAAGCACTATATAGTTTTTGTTCGATTCTTCGAAAATACATTTCATGTTTTCTATATGCACCCATAGCACCTCTGCTGTAGTCTTCAGTTTTTTTTAGAGATGTTGGCCATCTTTTCTTAGGAAGCGTAGTTATGTGGGAAAAATGAGATTGAAAATTGGTTTTTGCAGAAAGGAAATGGTGCAGTATCTGTCTCACATCTTGGCGGACACTTCAACCCCCGCCCGAGGGACTGAGAGAAGAACGGAAGAGGTGCTGTAGTGGAAAGCTCCGGAAAAATTTCAACCACCTGAGGATCTTTAACCTGGTGGCTTCCTGGCCTTACAGGGCTGGGATCAGGGGACTCTCGCACATGTATTGGAGGCTCCTTTGTCACTGGAGTATGTGTTGCCAAACCATCGTCACAGCGATCGCACGTCCTTTCTTTCAATGTGTAAGGTAAAAAAGGAGAATTTCCGATATGAGTGGTCAATGATATATTGGCTTCCGAAACAGAGATAATACGGGCTGGTTAGTATTTCTTTTCTGTCAACATGTATTGGCTCCCAACCATGGCACTGTTCATGAGGGCGTTATTAACAAAATGGCTCGCATACATACTTCGATGAATTATGGATCGAAGGAGTGTATATGCAGTGAAATGTGCAATGAAATATGTCTTGTTTTGATTGAATACGTGAGCTACGGTTTGGATTATAAGCGATTATGGATAATCCGTATCAAAGCAAGCCAGTTTGTACCAGCAAGCACTGACTCACTCCCTCTTCATGTGAGGGTCAATTAGAGCCCTTGTGATTATAACCAAATTGCAAATGCAAAAACTAGGGATAACCACTATTTCGGCACGATTCCTTTATTAATGCGATAATATCTTCTCCTCATAAGAGATTTCGTGTGCACACATGTAGTTAAAAGACGGGTAAAGAGGGCTCGTAGATAAAGGGCCTGGCGGCTTTAAGTTCCATCAGGAACTCTCAGAAGGCACTCCTTCATGAACCGACCACGCTTTCTTCGCCAAATAATGAAGTCGCGTTCGCTCTTAAAATCCGGCTTGCTATTAGCATGATGAGATTTCTATTTTCTGCATTGTTTGCACTGCAGTGATGTTCCTGAAGTGATCATGTCGTCAAGGAATCATGCACAGAGTGCGCCAAAATCTCCCAGGCCACAGGGTGTGGTATTCAGTAGTACATTCTGGCGCCTGTGACACCTGCGAAAGTACTGAGCTCTGAATTTCTCTGAGAGCTCTGAGAATTTCGAAAGGCTCTGGTATGCATAGCATGTGTACGAGACGACGCAGCGGTCCTTGTGTCAGTACTTTTGGGGCCCACGTGACCAGGGTTGCTGCTCTTCCTTAAAAGTGACGTCATAACACACCCCTGTGCTCAGAAACCGAAATCGCTCAGTATAAATAATGCGATAGTAAATTATTTACCTCACATATAAATCGCAGAGCACGTATCACGTGTCCTGGGGCAATATGTAATGTTTGAAACAAAGAACACGACAACAAAAAATTTGGAAGCAAAGATTAGCAACTAATTAAGAAAGACTGCTTAGCGATTGTTTTCTGCCCATAGAATGTTTTTAAATGGCACAGAGTTCATTAATCAAACTGACCACCTGGCTTTCTTATGGCTCTCATGGCAGCAAAACACAGGTGGCCGTCTTGCTAGCAGTGTGCTGGCTCTTCAAAGTTGTCATTATTGGGTGAAGCACAGAACTGGCACCAGCATCAAAGTAACAGATGCTATGGCTCCTGTTCCTTTGACGTTCTCAACCAAGGCCACAACTTTTTGCGGTTACCATTTTTGAGCAGTAATAGGGAAATTGGAAATTTGGTTTATGGGGGTTTAACGTCCCAAAGCGACTCAGACTAAAATTGGAAATTACGTAAAAAACCCAACAGGTAATGGAAATTAACTTCTGACTGTGAATTTGGCACAACTAAAATTACTTTGAACAACTTCGAAATGTACAAACTGTGTACTTTCTTTATTCTTAAGATTGCTTCCTTTGAATTTCCAGTGAACAGAAAGTTCACCAGTGCCAAGTCAGTTCAATTTGAATGTACACTTTTGTTCTTTCAACATCCTCAAGAAGCTTGATGGTATAGAATAAAGGATGTGCATTTTGGAGGGTGGCCGAAGGAAGTGCATTCAGATTGAATTTATGGGCAGGGGTCAATTGTTGGTCCAAAGGAAGTTCAAAGAAAAACATTGGTTCCTTTAAACTTTTCAATAGAAAATTCACCACTGCCAAATGTACTTCCTTTCTTTGTCCTTCATACATCCTCAAACTTGCTTCCATTGAAATTCCCGTGAGAAGAAAACTGGGCACTGCCAACCACGTCCATCTGAATGCACTTCCCTTGGACATCCTGAATGCACGCATGAAACCAATAGACTTGCAAAATGGTGCCTGATCCTACTATAGGCGTCACTGTGATCTATGCTGTCAAGTACCAGCAGGAGCTTCATTTCCCACAAGAAAATTCAATAACCTCCAGCTGTCGAAACTGGGCATTTATTCAATTCTACGCTCACGTGCAAGCATTGCTGCAAGTGCTGCAGTGATGACTCGGGCAGGCACTCATACAGCGAGCATGTACAGGCTGAAAAATAAAAGAAAACATGAGAAAACAATGCCTAAACAAACATAGTGTAGCATTTCGTAATTTTTGTAAACCTGCAGAGCACAAACAGTGCGAATGCCAGGCGCCACAGTGCTGTGCATTCAGGAAAGCATTACTGCCTTGACCATCGCCGAATAAGCAGTTGCCTCAACCAGATTTTGAAACACTCTTGCATCAAAAGGCTTGCAGGAGTTCCTCATGGACTTAAGGATAATTAAATACAATTTTGACCACTTCAACACCTTCTTAAAATGGTCATGTTTTCTTGCTTTGCATATGCGCCTGTGCATTGAGCTTAGTGCCAGCTTTTCTGCCGAGAACAAGGCTTGTGTCACGTTAATTATTGCCGCCAACACGTAGCCTGATAACTTTGTGCCTGGTACATAATATTGTCACGTAGTGGTGACGGCAGTCGAAGCAGCGATGAAGACGGACGAAAGGGTCTTCTAAAAGAAAACTGTTTACTGGGCTGACTTGCACCCAAAATGGACTGAATCACTCGGCGGCGGCGAAGCGACAAGCGTGCTCGGCGGTCGTCGAACAGAATGCCGGCCGCTGTCGGCCGTGCTCAATTTAAAGCTGATAGCGAACTTTCGAGATAAAGAGCGCAAAGTTACTAGAACATTCCGGAACAACGTAGAGTCAGCTCTGCCTGGCTGCGATCAATCGAGATAAATCTAGTCGCGTCTTGCATCGCAAACAAAGCGATAAAGTGGTGTGGCGGCAGATTTGAAAAACGAACAAACACTGCAAATATTCGCAGCAATATGCAACCGGAGTGAGCTGCAACAATCTTAATCACGCATGGCCATTTCTAAGAAATTCGATATCGTGGTCGCCAGTTTAGGCCCCTCATCTCGAATATTTTCCCAACCCGAAAGTGAGCATGACCAAGAGCGGTGGGCATTCTTAACCTGACATCTGCCAAGTGCACTTGCTGCTATTGCCACAGCCAAGTAATTTTCCGTTTTGGGGCAAAGTTTGTGACCAAAACCTTCACCTGCCTATCAGCAGTCACCTCATTACAATACGCAGACAACTGAGTAACAATGCTAGCGCCCTGGCTGGCCAAAAGTGGATGCAAGACTTCTACGTCCTTTTGGCTCCAGTAAATACTTGGAACTCCACACGAGATTTTACCTCTACCTCTCAGCGTGGATGAAATCCCACTGTTCCTGAAGCATGGACGTCTTTGGTGTCAGTGGTGGAAACAAGACTGGTGTTTTGCCCCGCAAACTGGAGGGCAAGGCATGAACCACCAAGCGAACTGTGCGCAGCCCACTCATGCACATCAGTCTATGCCAGGGATCAACGAATCACCTGCACAGGCAAACGAAAACATGTGGAGGTTCAAACAACATTCCCAAAAGGAAAGATAGCAAATACCGCACACAGAAAACTGTGGTACAGAGAATGCTACGGTACAGTACATGGGGTTTAACATCCCAATATTGCCCATAGGCTGTGAGAGACGTGCTGGAAGGCTCCATTTTGATGAAGACTCCAGTTTGATTTAAACCACCCGGAGTTTTTTAACATGCACTGACATCAAACAGCGCACATGTGTTTTTGCATTTTGTCTCCACTGGGATTCGGCTGCTGCGGTCGGGATTTGAACCAGCATTTTTAGTCTCAGCAGCCGAACACCAAAACTACTAGGCCATTGCATGAGGTCACATGGAAAACTGCATGCAAGCTTGATTGGCTTGGTTTATGGGGTTTAAAGTCCCAAAGAAACTCAAGCTATCAGGGACGCCGTAGTGGAGGCCTCCGGAAAACTTCGACCCTCTGGGCTTCTTTAACGTACACTGACATTGCACAGCACACGGGCCTCTGGCATTTCACCGTCAATGCAATGCGACTACTGTGCCCAGGATCAAACCCGCGTCTTTCGGGTCAGCAGCCAAGCACAATAACCACAGATCCCCTTTTGGAAAAATGAACTTTTCTATACTGATGACGAAGTGATGATACTGCAAGAAATATGGGAATCAAGTACTGCTGAGAATTAATCAAGTCCACAATCGCACACAATGGCAATAGCAAAGGGCATGCAAGGCACTGAAATTCTTACGCACAGATACAAAGCGCTGGATAAGGTGTGAAGCTGCATGCTGGGACACCCTGGCCACAAAAGCATGGCCTGCATCCTTCCTCCCTTACTAGAACTGGTACCATTGAACAGAGACTGAGGACAAAATGATGTTGCCCGGCTTGAATAGATTACTGCATTCCATTGGCAGGGATGCTATAGGAGGATACAAGTCAAGCGGCAGTTACCCCTCAAAGGAGGTCCTCTAGCCAATGCCGTTGACTGACTGTCTTGACATCGCGCTTTATAAGGAGAGCCCACCTTGCATTTTATGCCAAGCAAACGAGCAGTACTGTTTGCGCACAGCTATGTAAACAACCCCAGCGTGGGGCTGCAGTTGTCGTGACCATCGCACTACCAGTCAACTTCGAACTACTTAACGAAAATCGTTAATTAGGGACGGGAGACAAGATACAAGGCAGCTAAGAAAAAGAGATTTGGAACCTGCAGAGACCGTGACTCCGCTCTCCTCCAACTTGTTTGTTTGTGGCTCCATTCAGAGCTGTTCTCTTCGAGCTCTTGGCTAATTTAATCTATTCACAGTACAGCTCTGAAGGTACATGCAAGTGGGCGAGAGAGCCCGATTCAGTGGGCCCCGTACCTCCGGAAACGCGCAAAACCTGCTGAAGCGTCGTGCGTCAGTTTTACTTTCAAGCCGCCAACTTTAAACACGAGCGCCCTTGAGCACCCATCCGTTTTTTGCGGAAAAAAAAACAAAATTCTGGCCCTTGCAATTGTGAGAAAGCTCCTTGATGCCGCCTGCTGCACCGTGCAACTGCGCCGTTCAAGGAATCACAATCCATTGGCCCCAAAGCCTCGGCCAGCCTCCGATTGGTCGCGCCGACCTTGTCCTCGCCCCGTGCGACTCCCTGCACTGGGGTTATGATATTTAGTTTGCAACGGCTGCTTACTGAGGAAGGGGGGAAACGACCCACCGACGCCTAACCTAACCGTGCTCCCTCAAAAGCATCGCACGCTCTGTGGGGCTAAGGTCGCTGAAATGCAGGCCGCAGTTTTTGCGAGAACTTCGTTGTCGGGTTCGGGAACGGGATCCATCGTAACGCTGGCAAGATGCCGGTGCAAACGTAAACGAAGCAACAGTAGCGACCCCCGATAGATGCCTTCAACGTGCAGCGGCGGTAGCTTTCATTTCGGCTGCTGCTAGACCGCACCGCTAGTTGCCAGAAATCACGGAGTCTGCGTCTGTGTTTACGTCACGTTTCACGTCACTCCGTCCTGTGACGTCATAAGAGGACACCGTGACATAAGAGGGCGCCGAGTTTGAATTGGAGAGCGGGAAAAACTTTTTAAACGTTGAATCCAAATTTCTTTGAAATAAATGCATCTTTCGCTCCCGGACAAGCGGCAGCAAAGCCATGAAATGCCGAACTGTCAGATTTTGCCAACAAAAAAAAAATTGAGTTCTCCTCACAGTCCCTTTAACCTGGTAGACTAGAAGAGCGAAACCTTGGTTTTACATGGCTCCACATGGTTCGATGAAAGTTTGGCTTTACTGCAATCAGTGGATAGGCTGGTGTCTTCTAAGGCTTGGCTGTATTGGATTCGCTTCGATCTTGCCACGCTTCTTGGCACGGTCGGTCTCGTGTGTCGCCGGCCGTGAGTCTTGCTTCTCGTTGTTCGGGGGTTTCAGCAGCCATCTTAACGCGGTAACGTTCCCGGGCTTTAGCAAGGCAGGCTTGACATCGAACTTGACATCGATTTGGCTTGACGTCTCCGACACAGAGTACTCGCAGATGGCCCAGCTCTGTCACCGTCCATGGCTTCGGCAGCTGTGAAAGCAAGCGCAAAGCCGGCGGCATTTATAGCGAAGAATGGTGTGACGTCATTGGTACATCATCGGATGATGTCATATCAGGTGATGCGAACCTCAGCTCGAAAGGCCAAGGTCAAGTGACCACTGGCCATCAGTCATGTGGTTGCTGGTCATTAGCTATGACCATACCATACAGGCATATCATGGCTATGCGCAACAAGACAATAGTCATATATTGTTGGTCTTGGGGGTGTGTGCTTGGTTTGACCTTGGTCGGGCTTCAATGTCAGGTGCACAAAGCCAGGTGAAACTCTGAATTTTACCTCGAGTAGTACAGTTTTCGCTCAAAAAAAAGAACACTGAAAAATCTGACGTCTCCTCCCTTTAGAAGAACACTGAGGTCAAACTGAAGCCGGCTTGTATCGACCAACATCATCAAAGTAAGTCTACTGCAGCACAAAGGCTTCCCCCATATCTCTCCAGTTAACCCCATCCTGTTCCAAGTGTGGCCACCTTACCCCAGCATGCTTCCCAATATCATACGCCCAGCCGACTTTCTGCCATCCCCTGCTAGGCTTGCCTTCACTTGGAATTTACTACCATACCCTTAGCAGCGACCAGTTATCGTGGCTTCACAATATGTATGCGCCCTGCCCCAACACATTTCTTCCTCCTCATTTCGACTAGGACATCATTGACTCTCATTTGTTCTCCGACCCTCTCTGCTTTCTTGTCTCTCAACGTTACATCCATCATTTCCCTTCCTGTAGTTTGCCGCGTTGTCCTCAATTTAAGTTGAATCCTTTTCATTATACTGTACGTTTCCGCTCCACGGGTGAGTACCGGTAAGATACAGCTGTTGTATACTTTTCTCTAGGGGGATATTGGTAAACTGCCATTCATGATCTGAGAATGCCTGCCAAATGCACTTCACTCCATATTAATTTGCCTAGTTATTTCACTCGTGGTCCAGACCTGTCCTATGTAGATGTATTTTCTAACCACTTTCAACGCTTTGCCACTTATCATAAACTGCGGTTCTCTTCCGAGACTGTTGCACATTACTTTAGTTTCCTACACATTAATTCTAAGACCCACTGTTCTGCTTTGCCTGTCTAGGTCCTCGATCATGCTCTGCAATTTGTCCATGTTCTAATCAGGAAGAAGTTATACATTAATTGAAAATGCAGCTTTTATAACAAGTGGCTCAATCATCAGGCAGTTTCACAAGGACATTGTGGTGCACTGGCAGTTTATTTAGGTGCAGATCCCGGAGCCTAGGCTATGTTTTCATTCACTTCAGAACAGTGACCACAAAGCATTTTTGTGTAGACATCACGCGCTTGAATAGAGCGGTGGGGAAATTTTTAAACGCAATAGGTGGTGCTCAATCTGAACGAGTCCCAAGGCATGCTGGGTACGCTAGACTTTCGGGCCGTTGGACGAAATGCGTGTGTATAGCGCTCTGCTTGAAATGCGGCATTGTCACGCTTGAGTTCGGCACTCCATGTGTTAATATGCGTGAATGAAGTCGTAGAAAAGGACAGCATGCTCTACGTGCATTATTATGCCCGTGTTTGATGTTCACGATTAAATGGTGCAATGACACAAGTGCGAACGTTTCAGCATGAGTCGTCTGTTAGCACTGAAGATTAGGTCGCTTCATCCACTTGCTGAAGTTTGGCTGTGGTTATGGCTACAGTGAGGTTGCTACATTTTTGTCTCACATATACAGTCGCCGACCTATTTTTCGGACACGAAGGGACCCGAAAAATGGTCTGAATAATCGATCAGTCCGAAAAATATTTTTTGGACACGAAGGGACCCGAAAAATGGTCTGAATAATCGATCAGTTCGAAAAATTTGTGAAGTACAAAAAAATCACTGTATGAGATTAAATCGGCTTTAAGATGTCACTGATTTTACCTTTCGGAAAATTTCTCTTGCTGGCGACGATTTGCGCCTGTACTTGCGCCAAAGTTGTGCTTTCACTGTACACGCTAGACAGCAAGGTCACGACATTTAGTTGAATACTTCCCACGCTTCTTTGACGGACCCGGCGGCTCATCTTGTCCATAAAACCCGAGCGTGCACCACATCGCTCATCAAACACACGCAAAGACAAGGCACTGTTCGTTCAAAGTGGTGGAACCGCCGGAAGCAATCACAAAACGGCGAATGGATGTAACCTTGTGAAGACTGAGCGCCACTCGGTCGACGCGGTCAGAGAAATCCAAGTGACGAAACGGCAAATGGCGAATGTATGAGAACCACCGAGGTTGCTCAGTGGTTAGGGCACTCGGCTACTGATCCGAAGTACACGGGTTCGAACCTGACCGCGGTGGCCGCGTTTCGATGGAGGCGAAACGCAAAGGCGCTTGTGCGCTGTGCGATGTCAGTGCATGTTAGAGATCCCCAGGTGGTCGAAATTATTCCGGAGCCCTCCACTACGGCACCTCTTTCTTCCCTCAGTCCCTCCTTTATCCTGTCCCTTAATGCTCGGTTCAGGTGTCCGCCGAGATGCGAGATAGCTACTGTGCAATTTCCTTCCCCCAACAACCAATTTTCAACATATGGGACAAGCGACAACTGCCCGCCACAACGCCGACGACAAAAGCAAGTTGACGGCGATGACAATTCGACTGCCACCTTGAAATGTCAGAGATCGCAGGGATCTCTGCTGGCAAAAATGAGGAACTGAAAATATGCCAAGCCAATCCAACTGCAGCGTAAATCCACCTCTATCCAAGATGGCACTTCTTGCACCAGCGACAAGCTGATAAAAAGGCCAATTTTGGCCTGCAGGTGACTGAAATTAGTCCGAAAAATCGAACTTTCGGACTTTTCAAGTCCGAAATATCGGTCGCGAATAAGTATGCGCTTAAATGGGGCGACTGACGGTGCCTCATCGAGGTCCGAAATATCCTACAAGTTAGAATTATTGGAGTCCGAATTACCCGTCGGCTACTGTATTTAAGTAAATATTTCCTAGAGGTCTCGTGCTATCAGGAGCTGAATTTTTGATCTGCCAGCAACTGTAGCCTAGCATTGTGTATGAGCACGCGCTATTGCGCACTTTGTAGAAGAATGGCTGCGACGGCGAAGAGCAAATACGTGGAGGATTTTACGTACTTTTTCAACATCCGCTGCACTGGCTCTGCGGTTAAAGCGCTCAGCGACTGAGCCAATGGCCCGGCAGAGGAGACCATGCAGCCATTTTGCTGCTGTGTACTTTGTGCTGGGAACCTAGTCGAAGGAGAACCACCAATCCGTGTAGGGACAGATGTCCTGAATGGCTGGCACCTCAGCGAGCTGTTAATGCATATGTACAGAATTGTGGAAATGCACTGTATGCAAGGTGTTAAAGGTAAGGTAGATTAATAATAATACAAAGAGCTAAGCGAAAGATGTGCCTGCCTCGCGTTTTTTCTAATGAAAACCTTAAATGAAAGGAGGGCATTAAAGCCTGCTGCACAGCTTCACTACAAGGACCACAACAGAAACAAAGTGAGGCACAAGGACAAGACAGAAAGACCACAGACAAAAGCAGAACTAGCTCTTGACATAAGATAGCTTTATTGCTGATTTCTGAAAGGAGCAAGTTTTTCAGCCGCTAATGGAAAGCTTTTCATGTTTTGTGAGTAACAACGCCTCATATAACTTTTTCTTGCAAAGACTTTAACAGAAAATTTCATGTAATAAATGAGTTCAGTGCAGGAAGTATGAGTGAGGAATAGGAAATTGTAATAAACACAATGGTAGAGTTAACAAACTTTTGCATCGGGTTTTGTAGCCCATACAGAAGCTTGACCCGGATTGATTTCAGCATATTTTCCAAGTTCCTTTGACTAAGTCTTGCAGACTGTTGAACCAAGGGCATTCCCATCCGGTTTTAGTTCAGATGTTAGCACTGCAGCATAGCATGTACATTAACAGACTTTGGTAAACCATTCACAAGACATTGCAGATACCAAAACGTCTGGAATGTCTGTGAACACAGTGTGTTCCTTGGCCTTTTAAAGCTAGCAGTTTTATAGTATAATTATTACTCTTGATCATTATGGGCCCAGTGGTTCATAACTGATTGACTTAGTATGAAAAGAATTGTGGTAAAGAGTTCTTACCACTTTCCAAAGAGATCACCTTATCCGTCAACCTCCCTCTCCACACAGAGAACACAGAGAAACATAACTGCACCATGTGGGTCTACACAAACAGAAAATTTTAACATACATAAAACCTTGCTTACAATTTCTCCACACTTGCTGCATGATCACGCCTGTTGGTCTGGTGGTGGAAATGTGTTTCAATTTGGGCATGCAGATAGCAAAAGAAAAGTTCTCATATAACAATTTATAAATCCTTCAAGTGCCCGTAAACATATGTCACATTATGACCTGTAACGTACATCAGTCAACGATACCCCACCATGGCTGGTGTCGCCATTTCGGCAGCTGACTGTAGTGATTGCACAGGCTTTATGTGTTAGCTCTCGATATGAGCAACTCACATGCAGCACAAATGCCTGAAATATAAATCAGTCCTTAAGACCTTGTCACGTTGTAGTGATGGAGGCGAGTACATATATTTGCAAATCTGCGACCACGCGCTGCAGCCGTTGTCAAGCAAGAACAGCTGTGGTATACATTAGCGGAGTGGTCAGAACAAAAACATGGCGCTCCTCAAGGGAAGAGAACAACCTACTTTAACAAAATCTTTAACTTGCACAACACTCTCAAACATTTACCGCTAACAAAATGCTCGAAGCAAAGCCTACAGTTGTCGGTCAAGCAGGTCGCAGGCAGTCTGTAAGCCGATCGCAACGGCGCACTGTTTTTGCCATTCGCTACTTGACAGTACTCGGAACATGTTGCATCCCATTGCAATGAACTTGCTGTAGTTTGAGGAAGCGCACAACAACCTTTTCCCAGCAATGTGAACATTAGTATTAAGGAAAGGGAGGTCGAAACCGCACGACTGCAATTAATGCCTACTCAGATGAAACCACAGGAACGACCCGGAAGTCTAATTTCACGTGACAAAGCTTCGCCATGATGTAATGTCCGTCATAGTTTGAACACCACCTATTCTCTCAGCCATAAAAATGTCTTTTGCTGCCGGCTAATCATCAGCATACCCAGGAGGATCTTAAAAACAAAAGTAGGATGAAGCTGTCTTTAGTATCCATGTAAGCAACTCGCTGCTGCTGTATGCTGCTACTGTGCCAAATTTGTGATGATGACGATATTTTAATGTGCAATAGATTCTTCGGCCAGGCAGCACCGAACACGTCACTGTTCGGCTTGTGCATAAGCCTCTTGTGCATCATCTGCAAAATCTGTAAATTTGTGCGCATATTTACAACCCCTATTTCACAAAATTATATGAGTAGGTCAAAAACTAAAAATTTGCACACGGTGCACACTTTTATGCTCACTGAATTCCAATCAAGCACGGATTTTAAATGTTTTTGGCATCACTGACTTCATGAACACAGCTCTAGATATTTTTTTTTTAATGTGAAAAGTAGCGTGCGCAATTGTAGGTTCCAAACCGCAAAGGAATATCATAAGCTGTTCTTCAAATTTCTTGGAGCGCATTAAAACGAACAGAAAGTGTAAAGGGCCCAGAAATTGAGGACACACTTGACTCATGGTTTTTCATAAGTGCTATAAATAGGTAGAATGACCAGAAAAGGTCAAAGTCAGGCCGCAAGCCTGCTTTGCACGCGGAAGAAAAGACTTGGCAACCTACCTCCCCTTGGCCCTTCTGTCTGCACTCCAGTGCTGGTCCGCTTTAGCCACAGCGTCGTCTGCACTGACTTTGTTGCGAGAGATGACGCACATTGCGTCTGCGCATTACAGCGAGTCTTTCTTTGGGCTCCAGTAACAGGTGCGCTCGAAAATTGGCTAGAGCCAAAGAAGTGCTGTAGCATCGGAGCTGCAAAACAAAGAAACCCTGTTGTAGGATACAATTTGGAAGAAAAAGAGCAGTAGTTGGCAACAACAGTCCATGATCCATAGCACGTAAGTGAAATCAGCAATTCAGTGTCCTTCTCAATATGCCGTGATGCCAGAGGCATCAAAATTCTTGAGCTCATAGTTTTGTCCTGTGATAAGCTTTTTCTTCCCGTAACAAGAAAACCTTCAACGACACACTATTTCTTTGTCAAGGAGGAACTCAGGCTGGCGGTCAGGAATGTGGGGGATTTCACTATAGGCTTACGTTGTATCCGACTACAAACTCCTACAAACTTGTTAAGCTGCGTATCTTAGTTCTCTAGCTCAAGGGTTCTCAATTTTTTTCCAGCTTCGGGGAACTCGCAGCAACTTTTAAAAGGTACCAAGGAACCCCATGTGACTTGGCTTCCATCCCAACATGCATTCAGAAGAAAGTGCGGATACGTGGCCTTCCAAAAAATGCTCCAACTCAATCGATGACGACTGGCTGTAAGCCATTACAGTATAATTAGTCGATACGGGTAAGATGTGGGTTGAAGCATGCATGGGTACAGGTGGAACGCAAAATAATGATCATTAGGAACACTCCCAGGAAACCCAATACTCTTGTGTGGAACCCAGTGGAACCCTTGCTCTAGTTACACGCCGGCTATCATCTTGAGAAAGAAAAGGAGAAAAAAAATTAAATGCACGTATCACCACCACTGGCTGTATTAAACTGTAATGCAGCCAATTTTCACACATGTATCTCTGAGGCTAGGTTACACCATCATTCGCTTACCAACGGTGAGAACTGAGCCCTTTGAGTCTTGACGCTAAAAACTTGGATCAAGTAGAGAGGAAACAATGCTGCATTTTCTTAATCAAACAGTCTCAGCAAACAATGCGATTTATGCTTCCAATAAAAACATCAACATTGCCACAAACTGCCAAACAACCAACTTTTTTCTGGGAACACAAACTGCATCAAGAAATAGTCAGTGTCCCTTTAAGCACAATAAAAGCCATATGTTACGATGCACAGATGAATTCTTTATTTTTTGTTCTCATAAACCTACACAGACCAATTCATAACTTCACTCAACTCTCACAAAGGAGTGCAGAACCCCACCTGCAAAGAGGAATTGTTTTTGTAGGGTGCGTGACACTGGAATGCACGGATGATATGGGTTAAACTAAGGGTGTTAAACTAAAACATCAATTTCTGGGCTGCAGGATCATTGAAGCCTGCGAGCATGCCGCTGCTGTCTTCACACAGTCGACCACTCAGCCAAGTTTAATGCACAAATTCCCCCTGTGCATAGATTGTTCTACCAGATCGTATGCGCATGGCTATAGCGTGGGCAACACTGTACCAAAGGGATCAATGCTGCTAAGTAAATGAAAACGTGAGGGTATTCAGTACCTTCATATAAGCTAGATGATGCATGCCACGCAAACTTGGGGCTGAACTCACAGATTTATGCACTATTTTTCACCCAAGAAGCCAACTCCAACGTCACTCTGAGAAATTTCAAAAGCGCTACATAAACAAGGTCATGAACCAAAACAAAAGAATACTTGAGCAACCTTTGCAAAGGCACCTCAGAGCACTTTAACAATGGCTCTGAAAAGCAGGAGTAAATTTAGAAGGATTTACAGCCTGATTTGATGACATTAGGGTATGTATTTTTCAGGCTATAAGTCGCAATTTTCTTACAAGAGTGTGACTTAAATACAGTGAAAAATGACGTGCCACCGAACGCTGTCTTTTGCCGTTCCCAGTGACTATACTGAATTAAATTGATGTGTAAAAGCAAAATAAAAAAGTTATTAAAGAGCATGTTTTGCTACTGTGATATGCTTCCGCTGGGATCCAATGGCATTTGCACACTGTGGACTCCTCGGGGCCATTTGCACATGCGCAGATAGCCTGCACGCAAACTGCTTTCCGTGGAAGTGGTTCATGGTAGCTTGCTGTGCTATGCTAAAACTGCTTATTCTTAAAATGCTACCCTACAGGCAGAATTACAATCTCGCAATAGCCAGAGCGAATGCAGTGGCGGCACGAATTAAGCCTTTTGCCACCGCATAGCCATATGCTCTACAGTTTTGGTGTCGCATCCCTAAGGCTTCTCACACGTCATGCGCTGTTCTTGCTCAACATGATGCTGCCTGAACGATGAAGAAGCTGCGATGCGAAATTCAAGTTGTGTGCAGCTTAAGCTCTGGAGAACGAGAACCAGGCAGCAGGAATGGTTTTGACGTGAAAGAAAAAATTATCCAGGACCGGCGTAAACCCACAACAGCGTTATGGATGATGGAGCAAACAAAAAAAGCAGGCTGTGGGAAAAAGGCATGCTTGCCAGAGCTCGAGGATGATCTGTGCATGGCAGCTGCCGCAAGTGTGTGGTTTCGTTGCACTCTCCAACGTAATGATCATCAGTAAGTTTTTAGCTCGCTTTTTGAATGAAGAGGTGCATTTTAAAGGAGTAGGGACCACAAATTTTTGGATGCATTATTTTATTTGAGTGATGCACTGGACAATGGTACACCTCAGTCACGACGTGGAATTAACCTATGGCAGCTGAATAATTTGTAATTGAATTTTTTTTCTCGTGTCGTTTTGGTTTCAAAAGCCAAATGACAGCTATGGCATACAAGACGTGCTCTGGTCATGCGAGGGATGCAAATAACTGTGAACTTGCTAATTTTTTGTGATTGCAACTGTTCAGCAGGCTTACGTAAAATTTAATGTGAATTAATTAAACGAAGAAAGCAGCAACCTTACTGCGGTTTCTGTATGCCTCGTGCAACCTGAATGTATCTTGTACGTCACAGTCGGCGTTTAACTGTTTAAACTAAAACAGCATAAGAGAAAAAATTCAATTGTAAATATAAATTATTTACTGCTTGTTGGTGCAATCCACACAACTTTGTATGTTTTCTATTCTGCTGCACATCATTCTAGAGAGAAAATGCAACTAAAATGACGTATCTACTCCTTAAACACCGGTCTGACTTATGTGTGATTTTTTTCAGAAGAACTGTTGTTTGCAAGTGGAGTGCGCCTTATGGACCTCCTTCACCCCGCGACGTCACGAAGATGCGGTGGCGCTGATGTTAGCAGCGACTTTCGCATGGTAGGCAAAACAGGTTCCGCTTGCCCGTGCCTACCGCAGCTGCCGCAGTTACCGGCGGCTGCTTCAAGCCTGTGCACTGCAGAAGCAGCATATACTGACCAGCTGCGTCACTGCTGGATCCGCGTAGTAGCATAAAAAATATTAAATTAGCCTCGATAGATTTCTCGCGCATAAATGCCGCATTCGGAAACTGGCTTACAGGCATTGGGCCACGGTAGTAAAGCGCGAAGTCTGGGAGTCGGTAGGCACTGCCACTCAATGCACTAGATAGCATGCAAGTTACTGCGTTCATTCACCTGAACTTCAGGATAGTAGGCTGATAATTGCTCAAGGAAAAAAAAGACATATGTAGCTGCACACGTACTTATCACATTGAGCAGGAGTGCACGGGGCGCCGCCAGGTTCACTCGCCCCCAAGGAATGCGTTTTTTTGTTAATAGCACACCATGTTTAAATGGCGCGTTTTGTGACATTTAATATTTACTTGAAACTGTTTCTTGATATGACGACGTAATTATTTCATTCGAGTAGAAAGAAGTCTGGTAAGTTGTGTCAATCTTGCGCGGTCGCGTTGGTGTGCTTAGAAAAGCGTACCGTAAGTGTGCTAAACGCCATATGCTTTTTCATTGCATCATGCATGTGTCATGTTTCATGAAGTAATACATGATCGCGAAGCTTGTTTGGAAAGAAGCAGCCGCAGGCGTGCTACTAACAGACAAGTGGCGAGATTGAGAGGGGACGCGGCATGAAAAGTGTTTTCGTTATTCATGCCTGTGATATGTAACTAAACTTGGTGCAAATATGAAATTCCTACGCTAGTTTCAGTCATTCCTTTTATTTATAGCTATACCTGGTGCAGTTCTGGGTAATTATAATTAACACCGTCGTCAAGTCCCCCCAAGTTAGGTCTCAAATAATTGAGTAGATAGTGCGCAGTTTTTTTATGCCAGCATGTGCATAAAGCCCTGTTCTGTATGATGACATGATTAGTTCTTTTTCTATATGATCAGTACTTATGCATGCATAGTTACATGAAAACGTTTCTTACAAAAAATAACTAACACAATACTGCACGTGTAGGGGAAAAAATCGAGAGATTTATTACGCTCCTCAACGTCTCAGGAATAGTTTGCGACAAATGGAATCATTTGATTTTCATGCGAATTACGAAGGTGAGTGATCCAGTCGCAGAAAATGTGAGAGGTCAGAAAACGAACCTTAAAGTTTATTCCCTCGTTTATGGCATCTTCGCTTTCGCTTTGGTCAAGGAAATGCGGCACTGAAATCAAAGAAATTACCTCAATTTTTGACGACCACACTTCTAAAAAGCGTAATTTATAAATTTGTACTCAATATTTTGCTATAATTTTTCGTCACGAAACTAGACTTCAGGGCTAGGAAAGAAAATAATTCTAGAAATCAAAAATTTTCACCAAATCGACCAGCTTAACAAGAGGACAAGTCAGCCTGGCTGGTGCGTGGTCATGCGGCTAAAAACAGCACTAAGCGAGACAGGAGATCAGGGACACGACGCTGTCCCCACTTCTCGCGCAGCGCGACACGTACGTATGTCAGCAGACGATGAGCGCATGTCTGCTCCGACGAAACAACGCCAGCACTTCCCCTCACTACTGTCCCGAAGTAAAATCATTCCGGCTAGTGCAGAGTGTCAAAACTTGTTTTATTCAATGCCTAGCGCATAAATAAACGGCAGGAACACTTTCTACATGTTTACTACTAACCATATATACAATACACAGTGGCAAACTATTTCTCTTTATAGGCCGCACGTGGACAACGCGAGCTCGTGTACTTCGACAAATTACTAAGTTGGAAGCATCTACCATTGCTATGATTTGCAGAAACTGGAAATGCGCCTACAAGCCTTGAAAACCCGCGCACAACACCTATCCGCGACGTCACTCCCCGACCTTTTGCCTACCACGAGCTCGCTAGCGACTGCAGCGCCACCTCGTTTGTTTACAAACATGCAGGAGGTCCATAAACTGAAAATAAGGTAATGCATTCCAAACGAGACAGCGCAAGTGGCGACAGCGGACAACGCACCCACTATGGAGGATGACGATGGCCTGTGGTAAGAGCGTGTATTCTATGTTCATAGACGGTGTTAACTGCTCAACAGGGTTGAGGCACAAAATTCTGAGGCAACAGAACGCTTGTTATGGACCTCCCTTGTATTTAAGGCTACCCACGGCGAAGTACCGGATGCAACAACCACTTAAAGTTCATAGTTCTTCAGCGCAACGGCACGTTTTTAGCCAAGGAAAACCACTTAAAATATTTTGATTCAGCTCGACAGAGTCCTTAACGTTCTTTTTCGCAATTGAGACCCATGGCTACCGCGATAGTTAATGATGTATATGAGCTCACATTATAGCACGCACGACGTCAGCCAGGCACTCTATTGGTGGTCGGTGGGCTCATCGCATGCTTGGCTTTTCTCAGCTAGCAAATCGCTACACCGACCAAGTCTGCCAGCATTTCAGCAGGCAGTGATATGTGCAGCATGTGTACAGGGGCGATGGAAATAAACGCAAACAAAGCGGAGCTTGGGTGTTCCGCTGTTTGCATTTCTTATCACGCTTTCACTTCGGTGGTAGCAAAAGAAAATGCGAGTCGTCCGTGATGCATTGCAGGACGACAAATGTCTTTTCTTACCTCCCAGGTAAAAGCGAATCAAAATAAATTCGAGCAGTGGAGCACATAGGTGCAGCGTTGTTCGCATTTCTTTCCATCGTGACAATACAAGAGCGGACAATGTAGCAGTCTGTGTGTCAACTTTTGGAGCCCAAATTACAGGGGCTGCTGCTTTTCCATGGTTCTGACGTCTTGGCACAGCCTAGCACTCAGAAACTGAAACCGCTCAATATAAATATAATGAAATAATTATTTACCATGCATATATGAATTCCGGAGTGCCTATCATTCGTTATGGAGCAGTACACAAACCAACCTTTTAAACTAGTAAAGCCAAATCATAATACTTGCATTACATTTCTCACTGTGCAACAGTGCCTGTGTTTTGTTAGAATCAAGAAAGTGTGGGATCAATGTGTTACGAAGAGCACTGCTTTATTTCTCCCAAAGCAGGTTCACATCATGGAAAGCGCCTTGTTATTGCACAGTAACAAAACAGCACAGCACAACACATCACCAACTGTATTTGCATTCTACTCCTACCTACTCATAAAATGCATGCCCATACTCTCCCTACCTTTGAAACACTTCACAAGAAAGGTATATTCTTGCAAAGCTCTACTCCATTTCATGAGCCGCCATTTCATGCTCATCAGTTTTGTCTTAGATATTCAATTGCCCGACGATCAGCCTGCATGCTGAAGTGCCTTCCGTACAGGCAAATGTGAAACTGTTTTGCGGCCCAAGCCAGTGCAAGGCGCTCCTTCTCCACTGCTAAATAGTTCCGTTCACTGTCAGTCAATCGCCTACTGGCATGAAATGCTGGATGTAGAATTTGCTCCTTTTGCTACAACACTGCTCCTAACGCTATGACAAAAGCGTCAGTGCATAAAATCAACTCTTTGTCCATGTTCAATGCTAGTGGGACAAGTGTGTCTGCCATCAGTCACTTGGGTCACTTGGGAGTGACTGATGGCCGAGTAGCCCAATTTAATTTATATTGACAGCCTCCATTTTATGCATCAGCTAGGCCAGCATAACAAGATACAATTTTGCTGCAATATCCCGTTAATCCAGGTTAGTACTGCACTTCTTTCTTTGTTGCGAGTGTTCAAGCTTGTAGCATTTTGTGCAGGATGTTGTCGGCAAGCTTGCCGTCCTATTCCTAGCTTGCCGTCCAGGAAGTTGGCTTTGACATTTACCTGACATTTCATTGGCTTTGCAGTTAGTGCAGCTTGTTCAATCCTGCCAAAACATCAGCTAACATTGGCTCTTGGACCTCTCAGTTGTTTCCCTACTTACTCGAAAGCGAGATTGCAGGCTAGGATGATACGCTAGGATGGTGCTGCTCTGTGCCCTCGGTGAATGCAACACTCTAGCTACTACTTTGCGGGCCCTTAAAGGGTGTTGCTTTATAATTTTGTCTTCGCTTGGGCAATAGTCTCTACTGAAGGTGAAAATAACCACTCCATCCACTTCTGTCCCTTCCCCCTGTGGTGAGGATACATTTCCATTATCTGCCCTTTCTTTTCTGCTGAGTAGTTTCTTCCAAGTTTCCGCACTGAGGAGTGCATGCTTCATCTCAAATTCACAGGCCCTCCATGCCTTAATGGGATCACGTTTCTCACACCCTGTATACTTCCTTATACACTACACCAACAGAACTTTCCCAAGCAGTGTGGTGTGAAGATGAAGCTCCTAGATTCTGGCAACTGCCCGATTGTATTGCTGATACGGATGACTGGCGATACTGAACCTGTAAAACTCTGAACAGACTTGCCTCCAATGCCGTGTCTTGAGGCCGAGATGCAAGGGTCAGCAATTTGTCCATTGACAAGCATTCTTGCTTCCCTCCCCACCTGTGTTTTGTGTGTATTGGGCTCTGCATCTTTGGATGAGGCAATGGGGTTCTTTCTGTGGGTGGAACAACCCATGCAGTCCGGTCCTATGTCCTATCTCTGTTGTACACATGACAGGGCAGGGCTTCTTCGTCTATCCTCCACCACTGTGGCTAGCCGGAAAGCCAGCTGCACTGTGCCCAACATTATCAGAAAAGAAAAACATACGAGCTCAGTTCCTGTGCTATGTGATGTCAGTGTATGTTAAAAATTCCCACGTGGTTGAAATTATTCCAGGGCCTTCCATTATGGCACCTCTAAAATTTTACTTTCTTCTATCACTCCCACCTTCCTCCCTTCCCTCATGGCGCGGTTAAGGCGTCCACCAAGAACCGAGGCAGTTTTCGAGGCCTTCAGTTTTCTGAAAACCAATCTCCCGGTCCCTTCTTTCCTTCCTCTTCCATTTTACTCAGCTTCCTCAGCCCTTGTGCTTCCAAAAACTGATCAGCACACTCACAATTAACTGCCCTTCTTTGAAGAACACTGCCAGATTTGGGTAGCAGCATGCCAAAAGCTGCTATGCGCCCACCCTATCACGGATTCCTTGAAAAGAATTTTCTGTGTCTGACATCTTTAGCCACCTGTCCAAAAACAATTAGCCGGATTACAAGAAATCTTTTGAGCAGTTTCAGAGTCCTAGGGCTTGCAGCAGTCCTGAAATCTTGCGAAAACCCTCTGCCGTCAGCCTAAACCCTGCCGTGAGTTCTTTTGTTCGTTCCATCAGCGAATGGAATAGGCTTTCAGGTCAGCAAGTGTGCAGAGTAAATGATTTTTTTTTTTCAACTATGTAACACCCTTGCTGTAGCTCTCTCGAGCTAAGTGGGGTAATCATTGAATAAAGAATAAACCTCTTCAGGAGTTTCCTTTACTTTGTCGCAGTCCATGGACTCAGCTGCAGGCATCTTGCCAAAATCTTTCAGTGATTTACCCGGCGAACACATGCTTAAAAGGTACCTGGACACCCTCTGATTGAATATTTCCAATACTTCGGCTGTTGTCAGGTGTCGTCTCTGGCATGTACAAGTTTATTTGTGAAGAATCGTTAACCCCAGAGGTACAGCCATCTGAATCCCAATTTTGCCACAGTTTGCTCCCCTGTTGAGCCCTTGCACAATTCATATCCCTTCCCTATCTCCTTTACTTTTATGAGAAAGCACAGAGTACGTCAGATGCCTATGTCATAGCTCAGCTTTGCCAGGTTATTTTTCATTTTTCTTGCTTTAGCGTGCCAGCATTTAAAATGGTGCTTTCGCAAACTTAACACTGTGACCCTGTCACCACAAGGCAATGCCTCATGGTGCATGGCAGCATGCGTGAAAATCTGTTATTTGTGTTGCAGGTGGAAACGCATGAGCAGCTTGGGCCGAGTAGTGTGCCTACATGAGCGGTAAACTAGGAAGAAATGTTAACTTGTTCAGATATTGTGGATTCAATAAACCTTGATTTGATTTAATGGACAAGGGCAAGAAACTAAAATAAACACTTTTATTTGCCCCAAAACACAAAACACAACGAAAAAAAGCGTGAGCAACTAACAAACAACAAAGCATACATCATTCGCCAGTGATCCAGAATGATGGTCAGTCTGTTGCACCGCCACAATGAAGCAAGCCCCCCGAGCCAGCATAGTGGACAGGGGGAGTCGCAGAAAGACAGAGCAGAAAGCTTTGATATGAATTCTAACCACAACCACAATGGCCCAATCTATGCCTTGGGCTTGTTTATTTAAAATGTCCATACCACGTCAGGGCATTTACGGCTGTGGCTAATTCATTCTGGTTCCATCCTTATCCAGGCACTATATTTCCCAAGCGATGCAAGTACGCATCCGGGCCATCCGTTAATCACATAAGGGCACCACAACCTCTCTGGGACAAATCTTTGCGGCTGAGTGATCTCGCTCCTGCTGCACAGCCCCGCTAGTCACCTACTGTAATTTCATTCCCTTTGGACACCCACAGCCTGACTTCAAATAGCCTCCCCGCATGCTCAACTGTCCAGACATTGTGTTCTGTCTTGATGTGTGGCCTTCTCAGTCTAATGCTTTTTCACCTCGTGCGATTCTTCACACGATACTGCTCTTTTTATCTCTCTACAGGCGGTATGGTCAGACACTTTTATTTTTGTTTATTTTTACAACTTTCCCTAACGCACACCTCTACATTATCTATACTCCATTTCGTACATAGCACGCAATGCAGAGGAAGATGTGGAAGTGGTGCATGCGCAAAACCCATGTCACTCTGCCACGTATCATTCGTTCCTCTGAAAGCCTGGGTGAGTATCCCAAAGCGATTTAGGCTATGAGGGACGCCGTTTTTGGTCTAAGACCCTTTTCCCAAGCATCTCACCACAGAAGAGCCGAACAACAGGCTGGGGGAAATCTTATACCCATTAAAAACCGGTGGGTACCCGGCGGCACTGGGGATCGAACCCAGCACCTCTCGAATGCGAGGCGGATGCTCTACCACAAGGCCACTGCTTCAGTAGTAAAGGGCTTAGGAAATTTTAACCACCTGGGGTTCTTCAACATGCAGACATCGCACAATACACGGGCCACTAGAATTTCGCATCCATCACAATTTGACTGCTGCGGCCGGGATCAAACCTGTGTCTTTCGGGTCAGCAGCCGAGCACCATAACCACTGAGCCACCGCAACGGCCTTGGCGTGTGTATGGACGACAACAAAGCTGTATAAAATGAAGAGCTAGCATTGGAAACCATGGTCGAAGCTGCAAGGTGCTCAGAATTCGGGACCTCTGGCTAAAATCTTGGACCTCTGGCTAAAATCTTCCCTGAGTGTGCCCTATTTCTTAGACACGGGTGGAGTCGAGAGTGATCCTCCCTACCAGCGACATATTGTACCACCACATATCATTCTTACTTCTCGAAGTCTCGATGTGTACCCATCCGAAAATGTGGCAAGAGATTGCCAGTCACAATGTTCAATATCTGTCGAAACAAAATATGCCTGCGTTCACTCTGGTTGCGTCGAGAACTACTTTTCGGGAGTGGATTTAGCTAGTGCGAATAGGTGCGCTAGCTTCGCCAGTGTTGACTGCTATGTATGAAACTGAGTGTAATTTTAGTGCCATTTCCAACACTTCCAGAACAAACGCGGAAACTACGAAGCAGCAGTGTGCACGGCGGCGTGCATGAACAATTGAGGCTATAAACTGAACACTGCAGAGAAAACATTAGAGGGAAAACATTTCAAGCAATCTAGTAGCAATTAAACTTTCAGTTTAGACACATGTTAATTTTCCCATATCAAATCTACCAATCTATTCAAATAAAGACTAAATCACGTGTCACGTCATTCACGCCTTATAACTGGCCTAAGTGACGTGGTTGAAATTAATCTGGGGACCTCCACTACACCGTCCCAAGGAGCCCACGCGTCGCTTTGTGGCATTAGACACCGCATACCCTACCACTGTTTTGCCTAGACTCTTCCTGACCCATGACATGTACATGTTGCGAATGCTAGCTGCAATGGAATGCCAGCACCTGGCCGTTTGATGCCCATTTGTGTTCCCCAGCAGCTACCTCTTGTGAGCTGCGCATTTCTTTTTCCTGCAAAGCTTTTGATTGAGTGGTTTTCTGAAGTGAGTGAGATAGCAACAAACCTGGGGCAACTGGTCAAAAATGCCTACCACGGTTAGGGGCAGCAGCTTGTCCCACATATGAAATTCTTTGACATGTATCATACGTCTGATATGCACTCATGCACTGCCGGCTTGGCGAGTGTTGGTAACATCTATGGGTGGCATTTGTGGTTCTACATTTTGCATGGGAGCCATATAAGCAGTCACTCCAGGTGGAAAACACTTAAATTGAACCCTTTGTCAACCATCAGCGCATACTCTGGTACAACTACGTAAAGCAGGTAAGAAGTTTCGACAATATGCTCCTCAGACATGCAGCCTCCCCAAAGCAACGCCACAGAACATCGTGAAACCATCTGGTGTTGCCCCAATAAAAGCTTAAAACGTATTTCAGTTCTTGCAGAGAGAAAAAGTTAATCTCTGCGTAGACACCGAAGGCTTTTCAATGCGCACTGCAGATGTGCCAAGCATAGCCCTGGCGTTCTAAAAAGCGTGGAAGGATCTAGGTGGGTAGGGAGCGATGGCGCTTGATTTAGAAAATGTTAGTGCCTTGAGTTGCATGCAAAGGAAGTCCATCCATGTGGGAAATACCTTGCTAGAGTGGCCCTCAGAAATATCAGTTTCTGGAAATTTCTTTGCCAGGCATTGCAATTTTAATTGTGACAAGCATCATGAACAGCCCACCACGCAAAATGAACCTATTTTGATTTGTTCTGGTACTCCCGGGGTATCAATAACCGATCTGCTTGGCACAAGGCTGAAGGAACTCCAAAAGTGCTCTGAAGACGCTGTAACAAGGAGGTCCTGTGTAATACAGAGCACGCTGCCATGACACGGTGATACAGCCTGCATTCAGCAGCTGAGATTTCACGCATTGAAGTTGCTCTCTCGGTTCCCGATTTTGCCCCTCAAGTTGCAGTATGTTAGGCTTTGCAGCAGAGCAAACAACGGGATCCTGGCTCATGTCACGTAACGCTGAAACTGAAGAAACAAAATGCGCCAAAAAGCTAGCTGTACAAGATAACTTCACAAGAGGGTTAAAACCAGTGGAAAAAAAAGGAAAGAGAATTAGGAAAAAGTCAACACAGTTTCATCATGCAAGAACTTTCCTGTGATAACACAGTGGCTACCAGAACTTCTAATCAAAAATGGGTTCGAAAATTTTCATTCGGTCATTTCAATCTGTAGTTGCGACAGCCTGTGAAGCCACACACTATTCAGCCGTGGTATGCATTTCAAATAAACAGCACAGTTGCTAGCAGCGCCACTCAACCTGCACCTTTCTTTACGCTCTTGTCAAACACACTGTTCTTTCCATTGTGAGTTGCCAGCTGGCTCGATGCTGTACCCTCCTAAGTGTAGTCATTTGTGGTGTCAATAAAATCATGCACAATGGTGAATTTGATGCCAGCACCACAAGTGCCTGAAGGCACGGTGCATCCCGGTAACTGTGCTTTTGAGCATGTGAGGCTCACTTTGTGAGAGGTCACTCTCCTCTGCATGCGAAGTGGCAGAAACAGCAGCAGCTGGGGACGTACCGGAAATCGCCAGGCACCAGTTTGCAGCTTGTCCTGGCTCGGCTATGCATCGAGAAGACAAAAAGCATTCAGGAAACTAAGGACTCCATGCCCCTTGCCTCTTTATTAAAACATCACATGCAAGCTTCAGTATGAAGCTACAAGCAGCTACGAGCCCTCTCGAGGATGCCACATGACCCCACTCATCCCAATGCAAGTTGAAGTATGCATCACAGCGCTTGAGGATAGCCACAGTGGTGCAGTAAAATTATTGCCAGCATTACTAAAGCATGATTACATAATCGTGCTTAATATTAGTCAAGCAGAGTTGGCTCAACTTCCGAGACTTGTGTTACCTCTTCATGCAAGGCGACTGAAATATCCGGGGATCTGGCACAAAGCTGCTGGCAAGTCTCGGATTATCCTGGCACTGCCATGCATCATGTGAACAGGGCCATAAGAGAAGTCACTATGCTATTCTATTGCTAAAATTGCATGTTAGCAAGATCACATGGAATGTGCGTATTTAAAAATAAGCATTACCAAATCCTTTCACAGTTCCAAGTTCTCCAAATTTGTTGCTGCTTTTGTCAGTCTGTGCAGGTAATGCAAGCTTCCTAATTCATGTACTGACATAGAGTCAGCACTGTTAATACATTCTGGCCATACACTGGTGCTACTGTACTCCACAACAACGTTCCGTGCCTATGCAATGGTCCATACCAATTCGTACCATCGCCTCTTATTTGCGCAGTGCCCGCTCACTCAGAACACTCCTAGTGCACCACTGAGTACGGGCCTCGGAATGTCACTTGCAACAAGCAATGTGTGTTCTGTGGCCGATGCTGATAATCTTGACTACCTGCACTGCTCTAACCATAATGGCACACCGGTGAATGCGACCCTCACGCATATAACCAGATGCGTTAATCCAAGCGGAGCCATTCCTTAACATGGAAAGTAAAAAAAATTAACTTAAATATGTCAACTTAGATACCGGCAAGCGCAGACAAGCGATCAACAAATAAACAGCTTGCAGGGAGATCCCATTTACCTTCACAGTTTATCAATATGGATTCTTGTGCTGTGTATGCCACACAACACTACATGCAAGGTGCTTGAAGTGAACAAAGTAGCTTCACAACAACAAAAAAATTCATGCTGGTGGTTTCGCATTGCTAAGCACATGAACATCAAATATTGCACGAAAGCACTGAGGCATCCACTGACTCATGGAGCCAATTATGCGCCTTTTCTTTCCTCAAGATCAACCCAGACAAAACCTACTGCTGGTTTTGAAAAAAAAGGAATGGTGCATAACTGCTTCAATTTGACCCAGTGAGCCAGTTAAATTTGCTCTTTGGAAGACACACACACAAGCACACGCGCGCGCTCACACACCGATGAGCACCAAAACCATGCTTACCCAATACCTGCACTCGCGTAGCAACTCCTCCGGCGCCGGCGTCACGACGTCGCGAGAAAAAGACGCTTGGAATAAAATCGTGGTCGTTCTCGTCATCCGATGGCTGCCCTAAAACCGGGAAACAAGAATATCACTGGTTACGCCAAACAAACCCCGCGCACCGGTAGGTAATTCTGGCGCTTACCTGAGACGAAATGGGCGCCGCATAACCGCGCGTGCTTGTGGGGCTCCCAAACGCTTCCCTCCGGCATCGCACGTCGCACAGCTTGAATCCAAGCTTCGCGCCTCACGGCATTGCGGCTTGCCGCGGGGAATCGGAAAAGCCGAACTCTCTCTGGCGATCCGGGAATGTAATACCTGCCGCAACCGGACGCCGCACACTGAGCTGGCATTCGCTCGCTCGTCCAACCAACGCACGCCCGACCGCTTAACAAGGACAAAATGGCGCTGGTTTGTTTTCAACCATGTTTTCAACCAAGAAGCAAGCAGCAGAAGGCGCATGCGCCTTTCCTTCCTTCCTCCATAGCAATGCGGCCTTGTGGAAAGAAAGGCTGATGATGATCATGTAGTAAAAGAAAACACGGCTGTGGCTCGAAACAACCGCACCAGTGCCCGATATCGACGCGGAGATGTTGGCAGCGTCCGAAACAGAGTGCGAAAGTGTTTTTCGTACGGTTGCCATTCTGAACGTTGTTGAGCTCGTTAATTCCTCGCGGCGAAAAATGAACGGACATAAACAATTTTCCACTAGTCGAATCCCTACCTGTCCCAATGACGTAAACAACATTTCCAGCGGCAACACCAACAGGCTGAGGGTCACAGGTGGTCACAGGCAGGTATTCGTTTCGGGGCCATTCCGTTGGCGCCGCGTTCGGGTCGAAATCGTGTCCCACGTGGGCGTGTTCGGCAGGGAACACACTGGGCACCGCCCCTCTCCTCAGCCTGCGCCTCTTGGCTGCTTCCACGAAGTCTGTGGGAAGGAAATGCTTGCTGCACACGGAGGCGCAACTCGGCGCGTAATTGGGCTGCCATTCTTTGCGTCCGATCACACTCAACCATTTCAACCGCACTACTTCTTCGCTAGGAATCTCGTGAAACGAGACGCCGACGTCGCTGTTTTCGGAGCTTGTCTTGCACCGTGGCACGCAGCAGTAACGCATCGTGAGAAACGCTACGTTGTTGATCATTCAGAGGCTGAGGGCTGCTCGGAGACTGCGCGCGTGGCCGTCCCCTGGCGTCTCACAACTTCAACACATGCCCAGAAGACTTGGAAGAGACGAAAGCAGCTAGCTTCTGTCATTCTCACCTGCCAATGCTGACGGCAACGCAAAAGCAACAACTAATTTAGTACAATCAGGACTAGCCAGACAACTGCAGACGACACTAAACGACTTGACGTGGATCAGCTTGGCTCGACTAGGTTTAGAATACATCAGTGTTGAACGCGGTAAACGGAAAGCATTCTATCGAAACAAAAAATCCTCGCCGAACGGAAACCTTAAAAACAATTTATTTTTATCCTGTAGCACTTTGAGCTCCTTGTGAAAACCTTCGAGGATTTGACAAACCATAGAGCTACTATGGTCGGACTTCGTCTTGGCCAGTCTTGGCTTCGAGAAGACGAAGAGAGACGCTCTTTTCAGGCGCTGTCTCGAATCGCGAATTTCGAATCGCGTAGCGGCTGTCAGAGCTTGGCGCATCCGATGTCTTCAAACGTTCTCGACGAACATTCAGAAATGGATAGCCCGCCGGCAGAGTTCCAGGAGCTGTGTTCACAGGCCGAAAAAGCTGTGGAAGCGTACGTGAGACGATGGACAAGTGTGCGCGAAGGTAAGGCGTCGGTCAAAGGATTTCGTTGCCGCTTCAAGCGCAGCTTTTGGAATACTTTCGAACGCTGTGTGCGAGTGCCGCGTTAACTGCTTTAAAAAGAAGGAGACACTGCGTGGTGTACAGGCTTGTTCTACGGGTTCTTCGGTTGGTGTAAAAACCGGTAGAGGTGTAATGGTTCAGTCTTGTCACAGACGGTGGGTCCCCTGAGCATTTGATGGAAATGATTCTAGGTTAGGTTGCGCGATCGTGCGGCCTCTCGCTACATTTTGTGAAGAGGCATACGGGGTAGTGCACTACTGTTTGACGTAGCTGTTCGCGCAGGGAATATGAAGGTGGGGGATATCGGCTGGCGAAGAACTGCGTGGCTACACTGTTCAGTGTCGTGAGTGCAGCTGAAAAATGCAGTGCACGTCAACCTCACGTAGAGTGCTGCAAACATTAGAAAGTGAAAGTACGCGGCTGCCTGTATGCCTTGCATACCTGTGCGGCTGTGTATAGTCTCGCGCAGGCCTCTTTAGAAGTCGGCAAATGTTGCGAAACACTTGCACGCAGGTGTTTATTTTAGATGTCAATAAAAAAAAGAGGCGGACAGCATTTCAAAAGTAACCTTTGTGGTCATAGGCGTGCACAGTTCTCTTCAAGAAAAGGGGAGGGGGAAGGGGGCGAGTGCAGAGTTCATGGTAGCGCCTGTTCATTGCTTCTGTGTAGCAGGGTATATTACAAAATGGTACAAAATTTGTGCCCTTTCCCCATGTCTACTAGGGGAGCCACTGCCACCTTGCCCCCCTTTACACATGCCTATGTTTGTTATCAGGAAGATGATCATGGGAAGGGACTGGGGTGACAGGTTATAAATCTAAAAACAAATGAACAACATAGGGACACTGATAAATGCAACAGCAGTGCTTTATCTGTATCGGTTATTTCTCATGTCTATGCGTCATTTGTTTGTTTTTGAAATGTGTATTAACCGGAAATATCAGCTCTACTCCGAGGTTGTACAGATAAATGTTTGCGAGCACAGCCTGAAGGTTGCGTTTGCCCACCAGAGGTCCAAACAAGCCAGTCAAGGAGGTGGAGACAGCAGGAACAGACAGTAGACTCACTACTACTTCAAAAGAATAGACATATTACAAGTGCAAAGAAGTGGGAAAGTTCTTCTTTTGAAATTTCGTTTCTTAGAGTCAATTGATAGATGCATACGGAAGGCTTTCAGCGTTCCACAGCAAAATAAGTGAGGCTTTCCCTAACGGGGATAAATGCAATCTAGCTGTTCGATGTCCACATGGTTACAGTCCAATGTGTTCTTGTTTTTACTGATTGGTGTACCTGCCTTCTAGAATGGTTGTCACGATTACTGCCAGTCCTGCTAGCTGAAGTGAAGTGTCAATCCTGTTATGGTGCTCCAGCTATTAGCAGGCAGAATTTTTTGCTGTAAACATTTGCCGCAAGACTTGCGTCAGTGGCTGGTGAGCGGTTTTTGTATTGGCTCATTGGTTATCAGTAGTTGGGGTGTCTCAGGTACTCAGCGGAATCAAGTGGAGTGGCAAGAACAAGAATCTGTTTACATTGTAGCATTCATTGATAGCAGACATTCATGTGGGCTGATGTGCCTACGCGCCATCTTGGTCCTTTTCCCCTTGGACATTGTGCCTCCCTTTTCAGTGCTCAGCAGGTGTGCTTTGTTGTAGCTGATGCATTTACTTTTCCTGCACTATGTTTGGCTGCACTCTGCAAAAGTGGCATGTGTTTGCTTGCGATGTTTGCAAATGGAAGAAAGGTGTTACGAAGAGAGAGCTGGTGAGTATACAATGCAAAAATATTATGTGCCACTTGTAGCTGGAAGCACAGAGGACAGTTGAAGGCAGATTAGCTGCTTCCAGGCATCACTGTTTTTCAGTGCTACTTACGACACCATTTAAAAAAAAAAATTGCATCAAATCATTTCCAGTGACCAATTTTTTTGGAGACAGGAGATGCGACCTTTGATCTTCAGCACCTGCTGTTGGTGGCATTTTGTGTTTTGGGCAGGCCTGAGCGATTCCTTTGCTACTGCCACAGGGGAATCAATGATATGAAGATGTTGAAATCAATATACCAATCAGTGTGCTATATTTTAAGGCATGGAATCTCTGGAGACTTTACGCTTTAAGAGCTCTAGCTGATTTCACGTGATGTTTTGGCGAGCTTGAAGTAGTTGTGCAACCTCCCTATGCAAGCAGCTGAATGTGTCATGAGGATGAGATAAGTGGCTCGATGAAATGGGAACAGAGGCAAGTACTCTCTGGCTTAGTCTTGAGAGGGAGAAGTGAAGAGCAGTGAATAAACCCGTACATTAAAACAGCACCAAAAAAGAAAGAAAACGTTCAAAACAGGAAAGAAACTTGTGCACCTCGAGAATGTGAACAGTTTAGTTTCTTGTCGTAGTAAATATGTTTTATGGAAGCAACCCCAAACAAGTGCTCCGGGATTACTTAAGTGCTCAATTATTTGAACCCCTGTAGCAGCAGTGAAGTTGAAATAGTGGAGACATATGACAAGCAAGTCCCATGGGTGCCGAAGGCTTCATTAAGGTGCCTTGCCAATGTCTTCGTTAATATCATTAGCACCCTTGGTTACATCATAACGTGGCACTGATGCTGCTTATTTCATTAAAATTACAGCCATGTCTCGTTAATATGGACACTTTGGTTCCCAACCAAAACTGTCTGTTAAGTGGGTCATCCGTAATAACAAATTGTGAAGAGAGACATAAAAACATTCTGAAAAAACAGTATGATTGCGGTCTGCTTCTGTGCGTAGTGGCAGGCAGTGAAGGGGAATCAGGCAATAATGGAAGCTTTTAGTTCATTATTCTGGCCGCCATTACCCATGCAGATTGAAGCACATTACAAGTACCTAGACGTACATGTATATTTATATGTATATATACAAGACACGTAATGTGGCCTCGTGGCGTGGTAAAGTTCCTTCTACGACAGTTATTCACATTCCAAGAACTCTGTGCTCAGTTGGCTGAGAGCTCCTGAATGTGGTTTTCAACATAGCATGGACTCCAAACAGAGGATCTTTTCTCAGCCATTCATGCAATCTGGAAAGTTGCAAGGCACATCGTCTAGGCATCTTGCTACTGTAAGACATGAAACCAAATGTGCAAAGGCCATCACTCTAGCATCTACACTGTCGCACTGCCTTTCGGAAGTTCCCTGCACTGAAAATACAAGTAGCGGAACATCTTTTAGGGGTGGTCAGGATTTTGTTCACATCACCGTCCATATTAACGCGACAAAAATACATGCTCTCCAATGGGCTCCGTGCATTTTCATCCTGTCCATTGTCCGGACAGCGAGTCTCCATAGTAATGAGTCGTAAATATATTGAAAAAGTTTGGTCCTCGCAAAAGTTTTCCATAATTCGATTTGTCTATGCTAACGGGGGTCATATTAGTGGGGCATGACTGTATAGCTGTGAGAAAAAATAAATGTAGGATTTAAACATTTTATAGAAGAGGCAGTACTTGTGAATGCCAGGCTTTTTGTGTGCACCGCGGGAAAGATGGCTTTTTCAGAGATGCACAGCATGTCCTGGTCTGGGATATTTGTTCATCTGAATTTCACGTAGGAGCATGTTATTGACTTGCACTTGTTTGTCAAGCAATGGAGAACGCATTCGAAGGTGGCAGAGGCTTAGATGCAGCGATGTGGCGAATAAATTCGCGAAGACAGGTGGCGGCTACTAGCACTCAGCAGTGGCCATAGGAGCCCTGTGAGAGTCTTTAGTACTTTGCTGGGTTGGACTCAGCTGGGGGGTATGATTTTTAGTGCACTAGCACTAGAGCCCTCACACGCAGATTTCACTGTTGTGAGTCTGCACGGTCCCACCGTGCCCACCAAGGCAGGTGGCACCTAAATTAATTGGCTGTGAGAGGTTGCCCGAGAAAAGCAACCTGGGTCGCACAAGCTCCACTAGTGGCAGTACCTGCTATTGCAGGGCAGCGGTTAAGTGATGTGCCGCCTAACTGCTTGACTGCTTAACCACTGCACTAGTGTGCCAAGAGTGGTATGAGGACTCTCTGCGGTCTATGCGTGTGAAGTGGGGAATGGCCAGCTCTGCATATATGGGCATTAACCCATTAACACTATAGCGTAGTACCCTCAAGGCAAAGCTTAAGTCCGATTTCGCCAATCTTCGCCTGAAGCCTACTTCACCTTGAAAACCGAGCCTCAAATCGAAACCAGTGCACAAAATTTGCATTTCGCCTAATGACTCTATATCGTCTGCCATTTTTTTTTATAGCTGGCAGAAGCTCTGATTAGTGTACCTGTCCGGCACTGTTTTTGAAATAATGCCAAGTGCGAATACTGTGAGCATGCAAAGTACTTTCTGCCTTTCTCCGCAGCATGCTTAGCTGACATATGGTGCCTTTGTAGTTATGTGTGTCTACTCTGAGTTACCTGCATGCTTTTATTTTCTAGCCTTTTCATTAGCCTCCATTGAGTAAATTGAGGACAGTGAAGCAGGCCATCAAAAGAAAAGTGATAGGGGTGATATCAAAGAGTTGTAAAGATTGGTCGATTGGGGAACAAACTCGAGTTAGTGCTAGCCTAGGTGAAATGAAGCAGGAGAAATGGGCATAGAACAGACACTCCATTGTTCAATAGGGCAACAGAGTTGATTTCGAGGGGACAAAGGTGCAGTGGGGAGTTTGGAAGTGCTCTGGGATGGGACTGCGATAGCTGCTGCTGCAGGACAGCGTGGTAGGCGATCATTGTGAAAGGCTTGCAGAGGATCCATCCGGGCAGGTGGTGATTATTACAAAATGTGCTGCCTTCTGTCATTTTTTCACCATTCTGGTGATTGCAGTGCATACTGGCATTTCTCCCCTATCCTGTGCTCGTTTTGAATGCAGCTCTCGAGCAGCGCATCAAGCATGACTCGGAGGTGTGTGAGCGAGTCAAGCAGAGGCTGGAGGAAGTTGAGGTCGAGTGCAAGCTCAAGGAGGATGCGTGTGCCAGGAGCAAGGAGCAGCTGGAGGCTACCCAACAGGAGCTGCAGAGCTTGGTCAAGGACCTGGAGAACCTGAAGGTCAGGGAGTCCTCTGCTGTTGACTCGCTGAAGGAGTTTGACAAGGAGGCATACGACAGCAACGTCAAGATGTTGAGGTTGGTGCAGCACCTTGGCTTGACACTGGGGCCACCTGTCTCTCCGGCATGAAATCGAAATCTTTTGAAAGCGTAGAACACATATCTTTTTCAACACTGGCTTCTGTGAGAGTACATTGCCGAACCTTGGTGACAATCTTTTAAATCTGTTCTGCACTTCAAACGGGCCCATAACCAGTGTAAAATGGCAGTGCCCCTCTCTGTATAAGGATTCCAAGGGAGCACGAAGACAGGTAAGCACAGGACAAAGTACACCCTGACATTAGTTAGTAGCACCACCATATGAGGTTTGTTGCTACCTTGTGTTGCACAGCAACAGGCATTAGAAACCTGGTTAAAAAGTACTAATTAGAACAGGCCGAAACATAATTGGAATTCATTTGGAACCAGTCAGATAGCAGTTCGTTCGAATTGTGTCTTTGGCCTGCTTCAGTTTGTATTTTTCAACTGGGAAGGAACGAGTGAAGTTAAGCTCTTGTGCTGTACTTTCTTTTTTTCTTCACCTCGCGTTGTAGTACTCAGTAGCGAAGTTTTTCATCATTTTCTAGAAGTAACGATATTACCCCAGTGAAAAAGGGACACAGGAGAAAGTACAGTGCTGCACAGCTCACGGTATCATCTATCTCAAGTTACAGCTTTATTGGCTCTAAAGATTCTGCTTTCATACACAAATTGGCCAGATGCATCGCAGAATGTAGACAATGCCTCCAAGAACTGGCTCATGCTTTTGAAAGGCAGCGGCTCGTCAGGAGCAACGACTGGCAAGCTCACCTCAAAGGAATGATGCTACACCCAGAAGATCAGGGTCACCTCCACTTAGAGCACCCAACCACCACGCAGGCCCAGTACAAGTGACTAGTTGCAGCCAATGAGTCATACCACCTGTTAGGCTGAACTTGTAAAAGACTATTGGGGGTCATGTCTACTCTCAAAGGGGCAGATGAAGAGCGCGTTACTCGCAACCAGCCCAGGCACCTGCAACCGTGTGCCACGAGCAGCATGTATATAAAATAGCATTAAAGGCCCTGTTCTCGAGACTCCGTTCTCTGGTGTTGGCGTTGTGAGCGAAAAACTCTGGCAGTTGGTGCGCAAAGAGCAACTTAGGAGGCAGGTGGGCCACCTAGATCACACGACCTTGCGGCGTGATCACAACCTGCCCACCGGCAAATGATCAAGCTGCCCACTGTGGCAGGTGGCAGTTAACGATTGGTTGGTCAGAAAAAGCAACCTGGGCCGCACAAGCCCCGCCGCTGGGAGCACCTGCCATTGCTGGGCAGTGGTGTATTGCTTAACCACTATATCACTGCACCAGGAAGGCTACGTGGACACCCAGGGATCTATGAATGTGAAATAGAGAACGGCCTTCTGCCTATATACGCGAGTTAACTCACTACGCTATCGCGTCATACCCTTAAGGCAGAGCTTAAATATTCCATCTAATTTTTGTCTACTTGCTGGAATAAAAGGTACTTATAGTTTCTAGGAAAGTAATTCAGCCCAGCTTATCTGTGATAAGCACGCAGACATGATAAAACGGGCACTGACTCCAGCTGTTGGAGTTGGATACAGCACTTGTCCTGTCATGTCTGCCTGTGCGCTTTTCTGAAACAAGTAGAACTGTGAAAGACCGCCACCTGCCGATTGTGAGAAGAACCGTGAATTCCGTTATGTGCCATGCCGAAAAAATGTAGTGTACAAAATTGAGCTATCTTTTGGACTATGCTACATCGGAAAAACTGGGAGATGTGGGAATGACCGCTTAAGAGAACATGAACGCTCCTTGGCACCACCCCCCAAAAAATTATCTTGCCTTACATTGGCTTGAGTGCAAATGCACCCCAGCTTTCAGTACGACAACAGTTTTGTACAGCGTACGCGGGAAATAGTTGAAGCGTTCCTGATTCATGAAAATCAAGAAAAGTGCGTGAGCAAGCCATCTCTTGCGCTGACTCAAAAAGAAATTGATTATCTTAGCGGCTAAGTGACTAGTGCTGGTTTTACCTCTTTCCTTCTTTCTTTCTGTTTGTTGACGTAATCAGTCAGCGATGCAATGCCACACGTTGATTGTGCTTAGGTTCTCATATTTATTGCGTTATCATAGCAATAAAATCATCGTTCGTAAGTCAGCACCTGTGTCTGTCCGCTCCTTTAGTCCTGTCTTTTTTGCACTGCACCTTTTCCTGTGAAATGTACCGTCTAGCCCAGACTAATACCCTTTTGTCCGCATATTTTTCTCTATTTCACTTTTCATAATTATTAAAAGCATGTTGCACAGTTTTGTTGCTGTAGTAGTTACAGCTCCTCCAATGAGACCCTTGCACAAGGATTGGCAAATGATGTAGATGTGACTTTTTGCCTACTGCCTCTATAGAATGGAGGCAGGATTAGATCTCAGGTTCTTATAAAAGGCCCGGAGTAGCGAAAATATGTCAATATGTCGATGGCACCAAGGACGTCAGTTTCGAGATGATTTGGGCTCTAGAATGGCCGTGAGCGCGGGGCTACCGAGCACGCGTGCGCACACCCCAGATGCTCATTTTAAGAGGCGACGCCGTATGAGTTCTTTTTCGCGTCCTGAGGCAGGCACGTGGGGTAAAGGAAACCTCCGGAAACTGGTCCTTTGTCTCCACGCATGGTCGCAATGAATGGGGATAATACACACCTGCCCGCCGCCGCTGGGCTTGGCACGCCAAAGAACCACTGGAAACGACCTTTTCTGCTCAAATTCAGCGTGGCGTTTTTTTCGGTTGATGACGACTGCACTGTAATGCGGCCCAGCACAATGATTGGAGCCGGGCGACACCCTGGTCCTCTCCAGGTGGCCCATGACAGGCCTTGGGAGCAATCTTGCTCAAGTGGACAGAGGGTGCACTGGCAAAGGTGGATTGGCTGCTTCCACAGGAGACTTGCTGTCGCCACCACTGCCATGGCTACGTGGATGAGAGAGTCCGCGTTCTGATCCACTCAGGCTGAAAGGTAGCCCGGGTACAACACTCCCTAGCGATTCTCGGATGATCACTTCAGCCGCCGATGAGCGAGAGACGTACTTGCATTTTGCTCTTACTCTACTGCTCACATGCATCTCTGAGTGAGGGTTTTGTGCAGATTACATTTCCAAGCACAAGAAGCTCACTGCAAAGAACTGAAATTTTTCTCAGCGTTACCAGCCTAGCCATCAAATGTTTTGAAGCAATTTCTAATATATATACAACTTGCAAATGTCAGTGAGACGCACTACTTCTGGACTACCCTTGCTCTCACTACTTCTGCAATGAATTATCTTCACGGAATGCACAACTGAGTGATGACATTTTTATGCGCCCTGAAGAAGAAATTTATGTCATTACCAGAGCATTGCAACTACCGACGTGTCCTCTTTGAAACTGCCAGGCGCAGAGAGAAGTTGGTACAGGCCGGCTTACATCAAGAGGAAACAAAGTGAGGAGCAGAAGGCGATAACCGAAAATGTTCACTGGAAGATACGTCAAGTGTACAGCCAAGGTGATGCATCGGGAAAATCGGTCAAAGAAGGATGCTGCTTGTGTGCGTAGTGGACTGAAAGCTTTTGGCAAGCCTGTACAGCACATACAACACTCCACGAACGTTGTCGACTTCTCATTCTCCTGCCGGTGACACCAGCAAAGAATGAGATTAAGAAGCTTGATCCTGAAGCATCGATGTATCTAATCAACAAGTGCAGGAAATTGGAAGAAAATTGCGGCACATGGTACCCACCGGATTCTTTGACCAGGCATAAGGCGAACCATGGGAGTGTATCTGCTGCACATGAGTACGGCTTGGATCAGTTGGAATGTTTCAGGCAAAGTCCACTGAAGGGATGTCCTCTCGGCTATGATCGATAAAGAAAAAATATTAGTAACAAATCATTTCATGACAAGATCAATAATAGAGGCACGCCACATATACAAAGATGACCATCCTGATTCTGGCATTGCCTATCAAAATTCTGCACCTTGCGACCATGATTGGTAAAATGTTGTCTGCAAAATGATGCATGCATTTGCACCAACTGTAAACTTTGTCTTGTCGCTCTTGAGAATGTTACTGGCCACAGAATCTATTCTGACCATTCACCATTCATTTACATTCTGTCATCAGCGCAGTGCCTTTTAGGCGAATGCATTCAGTTTCTAAAAGATAAGTCTGACACTGGGGGAACTATCCCAGAAGATCAAGAAATATTTTTAGCGGCGTGAGAGTCAGGCGACCTTGTGAAGAAGGCTTTGGATGCTGATGCTTTTTTTTGGTCATCTTCGGTTGTTAGTGGGAGGATGAATTGTGCATGACCACATTAGGCAGACACAATGTAAAGCTATCTGAAAGGCAAAGCAATGCACACAGCGCGGGGGCATTGTATTCCACATTGATTTTGCCGAAAACTGGACTGTCATGCTTCCCGATGGAGTTCAAGCATACCACTGGCAAAAGAAACAAGTATCAATATTTACACGTGTGGTCACAGCGAAAAAATCCATGAACATTTTTACCATTGTTAGGGATGACTTGAGCCACGACTCCGCCCATGCCAGCTTGGCTCTAAAGAAAGTGAGAGTATGGATGGAAATGCGTGCGACGGAGTTGGAGGACTCGTCAAGCACCAAGCAATACTCAACAGCCTGAGAACAAACCTTGAAAGTGTGATTCGGGAAGCCAGAGACTTTGGAACTATTTTATTGGAGAAACTGAAAGGTGTACATCTAATACATCTGGAATAAAAAGAAGTTGTTGCCTTCTGCGAGTTAAAAAAGCAAGAGTGGATGACAGTGTATGCCTTCTATGGCATTCAATCTTGTCAGGCATGGCAGCTATCAAGTCATCAACAGAAGTATCTTCTGAATTGTACTTGGCAAGCACAGCCAGGTTTGCATCAAAGAAACTAAGCGTAAAGAATGAAGGCTTTGTGCATTGTCAAATCAGCCGAATAAACTATTGCAGCCCAGAAACAAATTGTTTTTAATGAAGCGGTTCTCCACGGCCGTTTAAATTTATCTATTTTGCTGAAGGTTGTTTGAAATGTGTTGCTTTCTTATTTAACTTTAACCTCTTTTTGTCAGATCGCACCATGATACAGCAAACACCTTTTGAAGCAAATGATGCTAAGCACCAGTGGCACGAACGCCGGGACGCAGCTTGTCAAGTGTGCGCTTTTATTGACGATGGATGGATAGATGGGCGGGCAGGCGGGCCGATGGACAGACAGACGGAGGGGCCGGCAAATGATATGAAATTTCAGTTCTTACAAAAATATTTGTCAAAACTTTGTTCCCCACGCATTGAACATTCCTCCAAATTGATGTCAAGTTTTCTGGACAAAAAAGTTGGCTTATTATGCGAGTAAATACAGTATGTCTGAAAAGAGGCAGTTTGCACTATAGGTGAATGCATTCTACGTACAGGCTCTACACGTGATAATCCGTCTCACCTGATTGGACAGTTGGCCGCATGTCATCGCTGTGGGTACTTTGCCTTTTGCAGTGTGCAGCATTGTATACGTCTTTTTAACATGGCCATTTTTGTCTTCTTTATTTCAAATGGGCCCTTGCAGCAAGCAGAAAAGGCTGGCATCAAAAATCATGAAGCTGGAGCTGGAGCAGTGCTCGGAGACGGAGGACCTCAAAGGAGGTATGGTTGCTTTCTCGGCTTTGACATCCATGGTTGAGAGCGGTTGGCGTGCCGTGCAGAAATACAATTGCCTCAGCAGTAAATGCAGTCTTTTACTGTAGAGCACACATCAGTGTAGCCAGTAGGAACGACAGAATCTCTTTTTACAATCAACAAGAATTGGATGGAGATGTCTCCAACATTGTCCCTTCAAGAAACCCTGTCAGTACTCCAGTCTAGTCGCGTTGGTTTGCCTCTTGTTAGGGAGAAGGAATGGAAAAGTCTGCTGGCTCTTCCTTAATTCGACAGCATTTAGATTGTTGTTTTGCAAAAAATTTTGGGCTTCTGTGTCAAACCCTGATTGATTGCGAGGGCTGCAATGTCAGCAACACCACATGACCACCAGTGGACCAATCATAGGGCAATGCCAATTTTAAAATCTGAGAACCCCCATAATTATGGAAGTAGGCCCACCCCTGAAAATGGTTTAAGTTGGATTAGCGAGTGATTAGTGGGGGGTTAGTGGGTTGGATTAGTATAATCCCATATGATAATCCAATGGACTGTACTGGAACATTCATTGAGGTGATGACTCATGCATGCCATATAGAGGCAAAGTAGCCTGTTCCAACTGGAGTTTTGCTGGGAAAATAACAAGAACAAAATTAGACGCTCATTGTGACACCATAGCAGGCAACCTAAAGGCTAGTGCAGTTTCTTCTTTCAGAATATGGTTAAGAAGGCCCCCAATTTTTTTTCCCCCTCATTTTAGTTTTCAGTAGCTTTGTTGCAGTTCCTAGTTTGCAATGCCCACAGTTTGCTCAGTTAGAAGCATCTGCAGTGGCTCTTGTGGGTGGTATGATGTGCTGTGCAACCTTCCAAGCACTTTCCCGAAACAAGGAGACCAGTGGAATCGTTGTATACATCCCTGTAGCTCTTCATGGTTTCGACATGAGCCTGTGTCACATGCTTTAACTTATTACATATTGTGTCTGGATAAATAACCCTTTAACTCTTGATGTCGCAAATATGTGACATGCAGTTCATGCACAGTGTATTCATTACTAGACTTCGCATACAAAGTTTGATGCCAGCATGTTCTCAGCAGCCAGCATTTTCCAGTCAAAATGTTTGGTGTTGCTGTGAGAAAGCTTTGTAAAGGAGATGGGGGCATGAATGTGTGACTTCCAGCCAGCATACAACAACTGGTCTTGTCTCATTTTGAAACAACTTTTGTGGGAAGAATAAGAAAACGTTTATAGGATGATAAAAAATGTCTGCTTTCCATGAGCCTTCAAGCCTGTGTTTCACACAGCTCAGACCAGCTACGTAATATGCACCGAATGCCCACTGTTTCGAATTCGCGACATACCGATGTCTCAAATTTTAACGGTGCTCACAAATTGGCTTTTGAATTTGGGTACATTAGCAACCATTATGTGGAGGTAGCGATTTTCTTTGTAGCAATTTTCTTTGATTCCTTCATAACTTTGCTATTAGTGTTTAATATGTGCATGCATTTCTTTCCCAGTTGTCCACCACGATGACGGCAAGTCTGAGCCTTTCTGTGTGGCGACTAGTGGCAGGGACCCGTGTGACATTGCCGACGACTTGTGGAATTTAGTGCCACTCTGATGGCACCCTGAAGAGCACATCTTCATACAGCTGCAGTTCGCATAAAAGTCTTTTCCTCACTTAAGCATAGCGCAAGTACCTTTGGCATTTTTCATCCAAGTGGGTGAATGAATTTTCAGAAAGCGCATTAGAACAGCGGGTAGTCTTTTCGAGGCTCCGCAAGGTTTCGTTTCAGTGGTGGTTCAAAGAAATGGGCCACCTTCATTCGTGCCGGTTGAATGAAATCTCACAGCCCTGACTTGTTAGGCGTGGCTTGGGTTTGTTAGGAGCAATAGCATTTGCCGTCTCTGCCTACTGGTTTTGTTTTGCCTCTGATCACCGGTGTTCAGTCAATCATGGGTTAGTCGCAGTTGGTCCACACCTAAAACTAGGCAATGGGTGTGTAAATTTAATTTGTTCCATTCCCACAGAAATCGCCTTAGTGAGGAAAGTAACCATCTTTGCATTTTTAATATTTGCAATTAAATGGATACTGAGGGCAGATTCAAGTTAGCTTATATCAACTTATTATCACAGTCTAATGACAAAGAAGCTGCTTCCACAGAAAACAGGTTTTACAAGCTACAAAAGGCTAGGAAATAAAATACAGGTTGCCATTTCTTACAAGGAAATGATTGCACTACTCATTTTGATGAGGGTCTTTGAGGCTAACATTCTCTACCATCCACCTCCAGCTAGCGGTCATGGAGGTCCGTAATAATGTCGACGCCATCATCATTAGAGTTTGAATCAAACGGAGGGAAAAAAAATATTCTATTTTAAAGCCTGCCCTTCTCAGCAATGAATGTGAAGCCACAAAAAGCCAAACACTCAAACTTTACTAAACAGTTGCATGGAATGGATGAGGTGCATTTCTAGAGGCAACGCAAACAATCATGGGAAAATCATCTGCTAGCGTTACTTCCATTTCCATCTTTCTCCCTCTACTTGCTTGCTTCATCACAGTCGCTGTGTTGATAATGCTTATTGTGCTGACTTATTTGTTCTGCATCATCGCAAAACCAGTGCATTGTCAGCTCTACTCTGCTTTGTGGCGTGCTCTCACATGACATGAGAGTTGCAGTGCAACCAAAATAACAATGGGACTACGAAGAGCATGCCTTGGAACATGTTGAGTGCGGCATGTATGGGCCAGTTGAAAGCCACTGGCAGCTTTTACATGCTGGGAGGAGGATACATCTACAGTCTATTTAATTTCACAGGTTTCATTACAGTGCGGTTCAGCAAAAACAAACACAGTAAAACATCGTTGATATGTTCCTGGTTCATTTGCTCATAATCATGGACATTTAAAATGTTCCGCATATTTACACTATAGTGCCTGGATGAAAAGAGGCCTGAACCATCACCACCCAACTACAAAAATAAAAACTGCACGATAGCATTCAAGAAAGCCATTTTTTCATGGACGAGACATGAAGAGAAGAAACGCTGAGGTTTCATTGCGGTGCATATGGGCAAGGGAGCGAAGCATCTGTGAACTACAGCGATGCGCTTACAAGCAAGTGGGCCTGGTTAGGGGAATTGTAGCATATAATGCAGAACCTCTACGACAGTCAGCTGCCATGGTGGCTTCCCCGCAGTACTCAGGTGCAAAGGGGCGAAGCATTTGAAATTGACGAGGAAGAGATTTTGGTTACTTTCGCCACTTCCGTCGACAGACCGGATATGTTGCTAAGTTCGTTCTGCGCATAAGACAGCGCAAAAGCAGACTGAATTCTGTGAGCACTAGAAAAGAGTTTGTTCAGATCTTGTGCCAAGAATCAACGTTTTTATGAAGTGAAATTGTCAATAAATGTCACTGTACCTTATTTAGCATTTATATTCTTCAAAATTAGGCGTTCTTTTTCCGCATTTTTTTTTAAGCATACCAACGAGGTTTTACTGTATATAATAATTGGTGCAGTAGACTCGCTCAAACCCGCTTGAAACTGGCACAACAGCCAACTAACACCGGCTTATTAATCATGCCAGCGCACATTTCATTTTTGGATTGTCTATATCTGCGCTCCAGTCATACACATGCGAAGCATGCGCTGGTCTTGCAACAGTGCAGTGCAACCAGTAATGTCGCAGCACAAATAAATTAGTGAATAAACGATGCCAGCCTGTACAATGACTGCTATGAAAGAGGCAAGCAGTGAAAGGAAATGGGAGCCGGAAGTACCTAGCAGAGCATTTTTCTATGATTCTTTGCATTGTTTTCAGGAAAGCACGTAACCCCTCGTCCTCAGCATCCCTTCAATAAATGCTCACAGCAACATGAAAAACATTTTCAGGGAACCGTCTGGTGATCCTAAGCTTATGAAATTGGCTTGACAATGCATTTGTTGTGCTTCTACACCAGCATAGTCATTTTGTACATAATTTCACGTGGCAACATTGGCAACCAGGTATGTGTGCTAAAAAATCCCCTGAAAAGTGAGCTCTTTATTGCACAAATTAGTGCTGCTGAAAGAAAGGAACTCGACATTCACTTAGAATTGACTTTAGCGTGGGTGCCAGGCCATTTGTGTTCTGTTGCAACATATTCAAATATTCTTTTTTTCTATTGACGATGGATGAGTGGAACAGATTGTCATGCTAGCTTATTTATGTGGAATGATTCATTGTGTTTGTTGACAAGTCGTATTTGTTAAGGACCAGGCAACTTAATATTTTCATGTGGCGTACTATTGTAATGCCTGTTGAAACTTACAAATGATTTGCGCTGCCCATTGTCTCTTAATGTTGTAATTTCGGATGTGGGTAATGCCTGTACTCTAGTTAGTGTGGTGACCATGCATTTTGTATATAATTTTTTTGAGGGCGTGTTCATGTTTGTATGCTTAGTCTTGTATCAGACAGTGTGATAAATTAGTATATGCATTGCCTTTCTGGAGTCTGTCATTCTTCGATATGAGTAGAGCACTCAGGCCATCTGTGTGGATCGCAGTTTCGGCATTATGTGAAAGTATCCAGGGGTTGGAAGTGATTGTAATTGGCATGCTTATCTGATAGGATACCTCACGGACCACTGTTACAACTTCTACACACCTTCAGCCTCCAACTTGACATGCACTTCAGCAAACTGACGTTGGGGAAAACCACATCAACTCATTTCGATCATAGATGGTGGCTGCAGTTACCAGTTAAAAAAGACCAGTTGGAAGTGCTCAAATCGCACTTGGCACCAGTAGGAAGCCAATTAGAACAATTCAGAATGAATTGGTTCCATTTGTGTTCTCTCTGGTTCCGATAGGTCCTTTTTCAGTGGGTTGTCCTTCTATTTTATAATGCGTCTAATGTCGCTGTGTTCACAACAGCACAGTCTCCTACTACAGTACAGCTCTCCCAGCCATTTGTCTCTCGGTGGGGACAGGACACTTTAAATGCCGGTTTTCATGGCATGTGCACCACATCCCTATTTCTGGAATGTAATATAACACACAGATCATCCATATATCTACCTCAGTGTTATGGGCAATATCAGTCACGTTTAGAACCTTGCTGGCCAAAGAGAATGGTCTCGTACGATGAAAATGTTCAGATCTATAACATCAGCTGCCTGGAATAGTGAAAACCCCTAACTATACACAGGGGCACGGCAGCATATCGTTGTAATGCAGGAAATGTATATGAATTTGAGGCCAAGTGTCATTTGCTTTTCTTCTGATTCTGCTAGCTCTCTGCTGGCAACTCCATCTAAGTAGTTCCTTGCAGCACTGCTAAAGCTATGAAGTGTGCAGTGGCAGCATTCTTCTGCTGCGCAGATATAGCACCAATGTAAGTTTCCTTGACTGCAAAATCATGTGCACCAATTTTTCAAACCAACAGCCAAGAAGCAAAATGTCTTGTACCCGCAGCGTGACTTTTGCTGTCTTCCACAGTTAAGTGTGCGCGCCGTTGTGCAGGGAGCCATAAAGGGAGCTCACTCCACGATGCGTTTAGTAGACCCCTTTTTCTTTGGCTCTTTGTAAGGATGTGTAGTGCTTCCCCTCCTCGGTGCCATTTCGAATGTTTTGGTTTAAGGAAAACACAGTAAACCTCGACTTATGGTTAGCCGACTGCGAAGGGACGAGGCCTTGCAAGGTCACGTTCGAGTCGCAAAACGGAGCCGACGTGCTGACCCCTGGGGTTTCAAGGGAGGTCGTGCGTAAGTTATTGCTTTCGCTGGTAATCCGCGTGACGGACCGGATGTCCCAAAGACAGGCAGCGATGAGTGGGAGTTAGACTAGGGCAGCGTGTCTGGTTTCGACTGTATGTTTGCCTTCCCTGTTTTTTTCTTGTGTTTTGGTGTGTTTTGTCTATGTGCCTTAAGTACAAACTTAAATGCTTAGCGTCTTTGTGGAATTTACAAGGTGCTCACAAGTAAACAATCTCAAGTTCACCGGCGTGCTATTGGCTCCTTCAGTTTAAAATAAATTGTTCTCATTGGCTCTAAAAAGCGCATTTCCGATTGGTTACAAAAGGGTGCCCAGAATGCTGGGCAAACGTATTTAAGAGGGCCAAGGGAGAGAGAGGAACAGCCACCCTCCGACGGCTGCTGTGGACCTCTGCTCGGTAGATGTTGTGCGCCCCTGGATATGACTGGCTATGTTGTTACTTAATCTTAGATCACGTATATCAGTTTGCTCAGTATAACTAATGTTTTGGGCCTGTCTTTAAAAATAAAGTTAATCAGCGCTGCTCATCGACACCTGCTGGTCCCCTTCTTCGACTCAATGGAGCCACCCTCCTGCCACGGAAATACACTTTTTACATTGTGTACAAGTGGCATTTATAAGTGTATTGGGCAACGAGACGTGATCTCTCGAATGCTATTCACTGCCTGTTTATAGTAAGTATTCAGAAGCCTGGATTGCGAACAGTTGGGGATAAGAGTTAATGGAGAATACCTTAGTAATCTGCTATTCGCTGATGACATTGCCTTGCTAAGTCACTCAGGAGATGAACTGCAAAGTATGATTAATTAGTTAGGCAGGCAGAGCAGAATGGTGGGCCTAAAAATTAACATGCAGAAAACCAAAGTGTAATGTTCAGCCGTCTTGCAAGGCAACACAGTTCGTTATTGGTAGTGAGGTGCTGAAAATGGTAAGGGAACATGTCCACTTAGGGCAGGTAGTGACCGCTGATATGTATCATGAGAGGGGAATAAACAATAAGAATGGGGTGGAGTGCATATGGCAGGTTCTCTCAAATCATTAATGACAGTTTACCAGTATCCCTCAAGAGAAAAGTATAAAGTGTCTGAATGAATCTTACCAGTACTCACCTATGGGGCAGAAATTTGGAGGATAATGAGACGGATGCAGCCTAAGTTAAGGACGATGCACAGAGTTATGGAAAGAACAATGGTAGGTGTAATGTTTAGATGCCGGAAGAAGGTAGAGTGGGCGAGGAAACAAACGAATTAATGACATCCTAGTCGAAACCAAGTGAAAGAAATGGGCTTGGGCAGGGCATGTAATGTAAAGGCAAGATAACCTTTGCTCCTTAAGGGGAACTGAGTGAATTTGAAGAGAAGGCAAACGTAGGAAGGGGCAGCAGAAAGGTGGGGGATGAGATTAAGAAGTCTGCCGGGATACAGTGGCCACAGCTGGCAAAGGACAGGATTAATAGAGACATGGGAAAAGCCTTTGCTCTGTAGTAGGCATAGTCAGGCTGATGATAATGATAGTAGGTACCACTTCCTGTGGACATTTGATGGACACATTTTGTGCACAACTTCTGGTGACCGGCTTCCCCTCGCATGAGGCATATAATACTTTCGCATCAATAATGAGAAAGACAGGTAAGGTCGTCACAGTCCCATTCTTACGCTGCTTTGCCTGGGAAGACATGCAAAAAGGGAGGAAGACTTCTTTTCCGGCGTCTTTGTGTTCTTTAGCTCAAATACATAGCGAGATGAGGTGCCCTCGAGAATTTCGAAAAGCGTGGCTTTTGTCGTGCATGATGCATTAATGGACCTTTGTTTCCTTGATCCACAGGAAGAGAAAAAAATGCCTCAAGGTGATAGGTGATTTCTGTCAAATCTTTGCAAAGCCTGAATTTTCTCGGAACTTTTGGAATGCCTCGCAATTCTATCTTTCTTCTACAGACGACGTCCTTCAAAGATAATCACTATAATGCCTTGAAGGCTGGCAGTATCGGTAAATTATGCGAAAAGGCTATTGAGCCCTGTTCCATAAGCTAAGCTCAAACGGCAAAAAAGCAATGGAATGATCGACTGCTGGTCAAGAAAGTGATTGCACGAGCAATACCATTACTGCAACCCAAGCGCGCTATAATAATAATAATAATAATTGGTTTTGGAGGGAAAGGAAATGGCGCAGTATCTGTCTCATATATCGTTGGACACCTGAACCGCGCCGTAAGGGAAGGGTAGAGAAGGGAGTGAAAGGAAAAAGGAAGAGAGAGGTGCCGTAGTGGAGGGCTCCGGAATAATTTAGACCACCTGGGGATCTTTAACGTGCACTGACATCGCACAGCACACGGGCGCCTTAGCGTTTTTCCTCCATAAAAACGCAGCCGCCGCGGTCGGGTTCGAACCCGGGAACTCCGGATCAGTAGTCGAGCGCCCTAACCACTGAGCCACCGCGGCGGGGCACCCAAGCGCGCTAAACATTCATTTATTATCCTGGTAGTAGCAAGCCTTGAAAACAACTGAAAATTGGTTTTGAGGACCGGCAATGGCGCAGTAACTCTCGCATTTCCGTGGGCACAGAACCCGGCTGTACAGGAAGGTATAAAGGAGGGAGCGATAGAAGAAAGCAAGAACGCTATAGGTGCGGTATCGGGCGCATCCGCCGCGGTGGCTCATTGGTTAGGGCACTCGGCTACTGATCCGGAGTTCGAACCCGAGCGTGGCGGCCGCGCTTCGATGGAGCCGAAACGCAAAGGTGCCCGTGTGCGTGCGATGTCAGTGCACGTTAAAGATCCCCAGGTGGTCGAAATTATTCCGGAGCCTTTCTTCTCTCAGTACCTCCTTCATCCCTAACCCTTACTGCGCGGCTCAGGTGTCCGCCGAAAGACAGAGAAAACTATTGTCAGGAAGATGGTGATCTTGGGTTACTTCGGCCGCTCGAGGTGGCCAGCAGTTTGTCGGCGACCTCCTGTGCTCTTGCCGTAGCCTGGGACAACGTCCGGGTCCAGGCTGGCGAGAACAGCTTCCCATGTTTAACGCGACAGCGTTAAGGAGCTCGTGTCGCAGAAAAGCCGGTGTCGTCGGCGTCTTTGGCCGTGAGCGAAAAATGGCGCATATCGGTGGACATCTGAGCCGAGCCGTAGGGGAAGGGATTTTCCTTCCCTTACGGCGCGGTACGGGTGTCCAGCGAGAATTGTGAGTCAGGCGTAATTTCTTTAAAACCAATATTCATTTCAATTTCCTTCCCTTACTGTCCGGTTCGGGTGTCCGCCGAGATATGTGACAGGCGTCCTTTCCTTAAAAATTTTGTTTTCATTTGCCTTGCCTTACGGCGCGGTTCGGGTGTCCACAATATGTTTCCTTAACTTATCCATGCAAGTGGTCGCACCGAAGGACGACGGCGTTCCGTGGATTCCTTGGCAATGCTGCAACACGCGGTCGCGTCCTGCTCTTAAAGGCGAAGCTTAAGTGTCCTCCAAATTTTCAAGCTTGGAAAATGACTAGATCTGCCGGAGGCGGATCCTCTGTGCAGTCACATATTCTGTGGACTAAGGTGACTGGCTCGCCGCACAGCTGACAATACGGATTTACCAAATCGGGAAAATGAAGATTGGTTTTTGCAGAAAGGACTAATTTTCAATTTCCGGATTTGGTAAATCCGTATTGTCAGCTGTGCGGTGAGCCTGCCACCTTAGACCACATAATTTAAACAGCACGGCGGATCCGCCTCCGGCAGATCTAGTCACATTCTCCCAAGCTTGAAAAATGGGAAGCTGTTCTCGCCAGCCCCGGACCCGGCCGTTCAGTCCCGGGCCACGGCAAGAGCGCAGGAGGTAGGAAAATATATTGGAATACGTCCACGGGTTTGCCTGCGACCGCGTTTGCAGCCGCCTCCACGTGGTAGCCTGTTCGCGGCTGAGCGAAACGTGCGCAGGAGGCAGGCTCACCCTAATTATCTCCCTGTAATAGTTGGTTATGACTTGATATGTAATTAGTGTCTCGCCCCTGGGGACATCCGGGTCCGACACCTCCCACCGACTCGGCTGACAGAACCTCGAGCAAACTGGTGAGCGGCCTCGTTCCCTGCAACATCCACTTCCTATCTTCTGGCATCGATCGTTTACGAATAATTTTTTTTTTGTATGCATTGGCGGAGATACGTCCCCTCGCGAATTTGCGAAGGGCCGTTTTGGAATCACTGAGAATTGTGCTGGTGCCTTCCTGAACGATCCCTAGTCCTACTGCAGCCTCTTCGGGCTCTTCCACTCTGTCCGTGACCACGGCCGCTGCCCTGCGGGAGACGTTCACCGCGCTCACAGTGAAAGCGTCTTTACCTAAAATGTTATAATGTGCCGCATCAACATACATGCACTATCGTTCCCTTGATACTTTTTGCTTGACGTATTTGCCCTGGCCCTCCTCCGGTTATCGTGACGGTCCGCTTGCATGTTCTTGGGGACAGGCTTGACCCGAATGCGTTCGCGCATCTCTGTAGGTATAATCACCTGGCCTGAAGTGTCCTCACCCTGTATGCCTAAGTTTCACAAAATGTAGAGCCCCGTATCTGTCTGCCTGAGCCGCTGCTCTTGCGATGTAAGTTGTGCCTCAGTGAGCTCTTCAAGGGCGTTGCGGACCCCAAGAGACAGACGTCTGCCGAGATGTGGTACAGGTACTGCGCCATTTCCTTTCTCCAAAAAGAAATGTTTATCGGGCGCCTTTTGCGGTCGCCTCCATCGAAACGTGGCCGCCCCGGCCGGGTTCGCGCCTGGGAACTCCATCCAGCTCTCTAGCCAAGCGTCCTAACAACTGAGCCACCGTGGTGGGTCAGTTTATTTGAAAATTGGTTGGTTTATCAGGAAACGAAATGACGCAGCAAATATCTCACATCAGTTCCCGGGAGCTCCAAACGAGAATGAGAAGCATACTGCCAAAGAAGGTGCTAAATCTCTGCTCTGCGAGCGCAGGCTGCCGAGATAAGCTTACAGTTATCAGGGCCCAGCCAGCATAGCCTGCTCAGACGCGTACACAGCACTTAAAACCGTGTCACCTCCGCTGCCGCAATCGATGCTGAGCTGAAGATACTGCACCAAAATGTTAATCAAATTAAATGCCTCAGTGCACGTTAAAGATCCCTAGGTGGCCGAAATTATCCCGGAGCCCTCCACTACGGCACGTCATTTTTTCTTTCTTCTTTCACTCCCTCCTTTATCCCTTCTCTTACGGCGCGGTTCAGGTCTCCGCCGATATATGAGACAGATACTGCGCCATTTCCTTTCCACAAAAAAACCAATTATTATAATTAAATGCCAGGTCTCTGACTATTCTATAAGAAAAAGAAGTTTTATTTTTCAGCTTGGTTATAGTATCTGTCAAGAAAGGGGTTGCGAGGAAAGGAAAGACTCAATTCTAGAAGGACACCTCGAGCGCGCCGTGAGGGAAGGTAGGAACTAAAGAAGGAAGAGAAAAAAAAATTCCCAGCTTTCCTCTCTTTCCACATTCTTCTTAACCTTACTAGTCAATTCATTTTTTCTTTGAGGCAAAAAATTGAAAATTGGATTTTGGGGAAAGGAAAGGGCGCAATATCTGTCACATATCGGTGGACACTCGAACCGCTCCGTAAGGGAAGGGATAAAGGAGGGAGTGAAAGAATAATGGAAGAAAGAGATGCCGTAGTGGAGGGCTCCGGAATAATTTCGACCACCTGGGGATATTTAACCTACACTGGCATCGCACAGCACACGGGCGCCTTTGTGTTTCGATCGCCTCCATCGAAATCCCGCCAGGAAACGTTTTTGACGGAAGGAAAAGGCGCAGTAGCTCTCAGATCTCGACATCTCACTGGACACCGCAGCCCCCCGTGAAAATTGTGTTTTGTGGAAAGGAAGCGTTTTAACGAAAGGAAAGGGGTCAGTAATAATAATATCTCGGTGGACACCTGAATTTCGTGAAAGCATGTGTTTTTAGGAAAGAAATTGTTGTTGTTGTAGTGGTTTATTAAAATAATAATAAAAAGGAAGGATAAGATTTTTGCTAGCCCTGGCATCTGCCATTGATACTGAAGCACCTGAGCTGGGGCAGCGGAAATAAAGGATAGCAGGCAGAATGGAGAAATTAAATGAAAGACGAGAGGGGCCAGGTAGAGAGGATAGGGGGAGAGGTAATGTACACAAACTATTTGCACAATAAGAAATGTGTACAGGATGCGCGCGTGATTAGTTCATGATGAAGCAAAAGGAATTGATGCCAAGCAACGATTTCGGGGTCGTCCAATGCTGCTTCTCGTAGCCGACGAAGATGCCGCGCGCAGTACACGCGCTCGCCGCCAGATTCTTCACCCATGGAGAACTAGCAATGTTCTTGTTGCGACTGAATGAAGAATGAAAAGTAAAGTTCACGGGCCTGCCCACTTCCTCAAGCTGAGCCACAATCGCTGCCACTTGCACACAGTAGGAGAGTAAAAAGAGATGCGAGAGTAAGGATTGAAAGACAAGACACACCACGTAACAACCGCGTCATTCGAAATGACGACGATGGTTTAGCAAAAGATACACCCCGCGAAAGCATGCGTTTGGAGGAAAGGAACTGACGCCAAGCAACGATTTCGGGGTCGTCCAAAGCTGCTTCTCGTAGCCGACGAAGATGCCGCGCGCAGTACACGCGCTCACCTTGTCATCGGGTCATCATCATCATCATCAGCCTGACAACGCCCACTACGAAAAGCAGCTTTGGACAACCACGAAATAACCCGTCCGCGGCGGCTGCGTTTCGATGGAGGCGAAACGCTAAGGCGCCCGTGTGCTGTACGACGTCAGTGCACGTTAAAGACCCCCAGGTGGTCGAAATTATTCCGGAGGCCTCCAGTACGGCACCTCTTTTTTCCTTTCTTCTTGAACGCCCCGCCGCGGTGGCTCAGTGGTTAGGGCGCTCGACTACTGATCCGGAGTTCCCGGGCTCGAACCCGACCGCGGCGGCTGCGTTTTTATGGAGGAAAAACGCTAAGGCGCCCGTGTGCTGTGCGATGTCAGTGGACGTTAAAGATCCCCAGGTGGTCGAAATTATTCCGGAGGCCTCCACTACGGCACCTATTATCCTTTCTTCTTTCACTCCCTCCTTTATCCCTTCCCCTACGGCGCGGTTCAGGTGTCCAACGATATATGAGACAGATACTGCGCCATTTCCTTTCCCCCAAAAACCAACCAACCAACCAACCAACTCCCTCCTTTATCCCTTCCCTTACAACTCCCTCGTTTATCCCTTCCCTTAGGGCGTGGTTCAGGTGTCCAACGATATATGAGACAGATACTGCGCCATTTCCATTTCCCCAAAACCATTATTACTGTGCCTAAGACGCGAAGCACCAGCAAAAGGAAATGTTCTTATTCCATGGGAGTGAAAAGATAGAACGGGATCAACCTGTGTTACTGAACGCATTCGAGTTAGTGCTACTCTAGCGTGAACTAAGAGGAAGAAGTGGACGCTGCAAAAATACGAGGAATACTCCACTGGATTTTACACCCGGTAATCAGTAGGATAAACAAGTGAACAGCAATGCCAGTGGAACGCCATTTACTCGGAAAAGGGTACGGCGAGAAGATGAGACGTGCGAATTTGATGGCACATGTTGGCAGCGGCTGGAGCAGAACGTAGTTGACTGGAGATCAGAGGGAGGGGTGTTAAGCCTAAAGCTCTTAGATTTGCAGGTCTCTTTTTTAACTACCATCACCAGGAATTTATTTTTTATTCAAAATACCTTACAGGGGCCAGAAGGGCATTGAGTAAGGGGGGCAAAATAACGGTTCAAAAGGATGGTGCATCTCTGTTGTGTTCATCTATCCACTTGCACAGAGGAAGAAATCAGAGGAAAAACTGGGCTTTGGCAGGGCATGTAATGCGAAGGCAAGATGACCGCTGGTCCTTAAGGGCAATAATAATAATAATAATAATAATAATAATAATAATAATAATAATAATAATAATAATAATAATAATAATAATAATAATAATAATAATAATCGGTTTTTGGGGAAGGAAATGGCGCAGTATCTGTCTCATATATCATTGGACACCTGAACCGCGTCGTAAGGGAAGGAATAAAGGAGGGAGTGAAAGAAGAAAGGAAGAGAGAGGTGCCGTAGTGGAGGGCTCCGGTAATTTCGACCACCTGGGGATCTTTAACGTGCACTGACATCGCTCAGCACTCGGGCGCCTTAGCGTTTTGCCTCCATAAAAACGCAGCCGCCGCGGTCGGGTTCGAACCCAGGAACTCTGGATCAGTAGCCGAGCGCCCTAACCACTGAGCCACCGTGGCGGGTCAAAGGCAACGAAGTGGATTTCAAGAGAAGGTAACCGTAGCACGGGGCGGCAGAAGGTTAGGTGGGCAGATGAGTTTAGTAAGTTTGCAGGCATATGGTGGGCGCAGCTGGCAAAGGACAGGGTTAATTGGAGAGACATGGGAGAGGCCTTTTTTCTGCAGTGGGTGTAGTCAGGCTGATGATGATGTTAGAATGGCGATGACATTTAGTTATAATTCAGTTTCTTTTTGAATTTTTTTTAATTGGTTTTGGAGGGAAAGGAAATGGCGCAGTATCTGTCTCATATATCGTTGGACACCTGAACTGCACCGTAAGGGAAGGGTAAAGGAGGGAGTGAAAGAAGAAAGGAAGAGAGGTGCCGTAGTGGAGGGCTCCGGAATAATTTCGACCACCTGGGGATCTTTAACGTGCACTGACATCGCACAGCACACGGGCGCCACGAATGGAGGGGGAGCGTGGGTTTCGCCTTTGTATCAAGACTTGTCGGTGCTTTGCCGCCGTTACGAGTGAGGAGGGCGGTTCGGTGAACAAGCTCTACGACGAGGACTCCGGGTGCGGGAACGCAGCGGAGTTGCCCCGTCAATTGGATCTCGAGGGAAAAAGGCAACTTCGAGCTCTCGCGCGGAGTGGCCGAGCCCACTCGTACTTGCAAGCAGCCCATGAAGCGAGAAGCCTTGAGGTTACTGGGCGAAATGAATCTACAATGGCTCCACTCGTCTGTTAAGAATGCTAAAGAAGACTGCCTGGACATATTTTTTTCAGCAAAAACGCATAAGCCCGATGTTCCTTTCCGCTGTATTGTTACAGAGCGTTCAACATGGCAATATGAGGTTTCAAGTTTCTTACAGAAAAACCTTGGTTCACTAACAGTTGATGATCCGTTTCTTGTGTCTAATTCCCTGGCTGTTGTCGACTATTTGAAGTGTCATAATCTGGGTTCGTGCAGTATGTTCAGCATAGATGTTCAGGACTTATTTTATTCACTTCCGCACAATAGTCTGCTACGATATGTTCGCAAGTGTATAGAAGATAAGAATGATGAAAGCGATTTCATTTCAAAATGCGGAATCTCTGTGGGGGCCTTTTGGAGCTTTTATCGTTTTATCTTAAGTCCACCTTTGTTGAATGGGAGGGGAGGTTGTACACTCAAAAACAGGGGGTGTGCATTGGTTCAAAAGTGGCTCCTGTACTAAGTAACATCTTTCTCAGTTATGTAGATAAAGCTGTTAAGAGTAATTTGGGTGCCAATACAAAACGCATCTTCAGATATGTGGATGATTATCTTGTTTTTGTGGAACACGACGACTTCAATAGGCAGGTCGATAAGGTGTTAAAGATTTGACGAAAGCGGACACGGCCCAACTTTCACCTGTGAAAAACCTCAAGGGAATGAGTTACAATTTTTAGATATAAGATTGGCAACGAAGCCAGATCACGTGTGCTGGTCCTTCCTACAGAGATCAGAAAAGCCTTTGCTCAGTTTTCGTTCGGCGCATTCGAAGGTGGTTAAATGTGGCATTGCAGTTTCTTGCCTAGGTGCTGCCATTGCCAAGTCATGCGTGCATGGTATCAGCACAAGTTTTAATCAGCAGGTTCAGAGGCTAAGAATTGCGGGCTTTCCAGATGATGCCTTAGTACTTGCTTGTAGTAAGATAATTAAAAAGGTCAAAAGGGGAGAATCTCAGGATCATTCACAAAAAGATAAAAAGAAAATTGCTGTTCTTCCGTACATTCATCAAACTTCACACCGTTTGAAGCAAGTGGGCAGCAGGTATGGAGTTGATGTTTTATTTTCTGCACCTAACAAGCTCGGCAAATTGTGTGCCATTGTAGATAGAAAGGCCAGGGAAGAGGAAAAGAAACGAAGAAAAACAAAAAGAGGGTGCCAGATAAAGCATGGCCTGAGGTTTGTTCCTTGTGCTGAAGGGGTTGTGTATGAAGTGCCGTTCACGTGCGGGAAGACCTACATAGGGCAAACAGGAAGGTGCTTGAATACCCGCCTACGAGACCACAACACTTCTCTGAAAGGGGCTCCGTCCTCAAATCTGGCTTTACATTATAGGAACTGTCCCCGGAATAACCAGCCTGATTCTTCTCAAAAATCATGTACACCCATCTTTAATAAAACTAGAATCCTGTACAAACACAAAGATAAACTAACAAGAGAAATCAGTGAAGCGTTTCATATTCATATTCATTCATGTTATTTGAGTATTTAGATTGACCCGTGTACTGGCTGTCAACGCAATTAGACACATGGGCTGATGGAAAGAATCGGACAGAAGCCCACGAAATGAATTCTGTGATAAGTGCGTCACAGTCACTACATGCCTGCCATGCTCTGCTTAAGAAAAACTAAAAGCACGAGGCGCGGCTTACTGCTCCGAGCAGATGGCACGCTCAGAATCTAGACCGCAGATGCAGAAATATCCTGTGGCCGGCCATAGTAAATTGGCCGAAGTCAATTTGACATTTCTTAAGGTCGTGTTTAGCTCTATTTTCAGGAAGAAGCGTTCAGAAGGCTGAGTAGTACTTTATTGGCGACAGCATGGATGCTTTCTGGCTGCGTTCATGCAGGTGCTCGCTTTTTGCAGAGCCACTGCTGACACTGCTCGCAGCTTTCGAAGCTCTTCCGCCACTGCTTAACGTAGTGCGAAAGGCACGTGCGAAAGAAACTTTGCACGTTTTTCCTTAAGAAAAAAGGTAGCTTACTCACCTTCTATTTTGCCAAGGGTGTCGTCAAAAATGGTGCTATGTTTGTCTAGGAGTACTTTTAGTCTCGTGCCTTAGCTCTCTCGGTTTGCGACGAGGTGCGAATCGTTGCATAGCTTGTGCAAACCGCAGATTTCGTCCCAGTCCAAGCGCAAAGTTTCGAGACACTCGCGTACTAGAAGAGCTGGTCCGCCGTAGACTACGACGTACATGGGAAGGTCATCGACTTGATCCTTGTACCTTACGGCTGCTTTGAAGATGCCGCAGGGCTGGACAACTTCTCAGAAGTACTTGTATTTGGGCGTGTTGGTTCATATCTTTTCAGGAGGACACAGGGGCGCAACAAAAACACACGGACATAGAAGTAGACAGGGACGAGCGCTTACTATCAACAGGCTTTTCAAGGAAAGTGATTTTAGTTTTGAAGAGGCCGTAGCTGAAGTTTTAGATACGTTTGGTAGGAAAGGCATGGGACTCACCTTTACCCATGAAAAGCCAAGCAGTGAAAACCAACTGCAGTTTTTAGATATCACCTTAACATTTAACCCTTCACATGTTTGCTGGCGATATTGTCCGCGCGCAAAGAAAGATTTGCTACCATTTCATTCTAATCATTCTAAGACGGTCAAAAGGGCTATCGCTTTACAATGTCTTTCATCGGCACTAACGAAGTCCTGTCACCACGCTGTGTACGCTGGCTTCTTGTCACAGGTCTCAAGGCTGGAAAAGGCAGGCTTCCCTGATTCCCTCATTCTTGCTGTGACGCAGTCCTTGGTCAAAAAATTAAAGGGCAGCAAGCAGAGCAACGCGAAAGACCCAACGAAGTGTTCAAGGCCGGAGGTGGTACCATACGTACACAGAACTTCCCACAACATCAAGAAGGTGGCCAAGAAGTACGGAGTAGAAGTTGTTTTTTCTGCTCCGAGAAAGTTGTCCGGTCTGTGCGCACGCATAAGAAGAAAAGAAAAACGGCAAGAGTGTGGCGTAAAACACCGTAAGCCCCACGTAACCTGCAAAAAAGGAGTTGTGTATGAGTTCCCGCTCACTTGCGGGAAGGTTTACGTTGGGCAAACTGGACGCTGCCTCAACCAACGCCTTCTGGAGCACAAAAATTCTTTAAAGAAGACAGGCTCCCATCTCCCGGACCATTGCCAAGAATGCACCAAGAAGACTAAGGTCGCCTGTTTTCCCCGATTATCGGACTGTAGAGTATTGTTGAGAAGCCGCGATCAGATTGAACGGGAACTGGTGGAAGCCTATTACATCAGAAAAAAAGTAGATAACTGCATCAGTGATTCGTCTGTAATGCTTCGCCGATCTGAAACGGTTTTCTTAGATAGATTTCTGTAATCGCCTACCTTTAGATTTCTTTTGGTGTTTTCTGTTACCCACGTGCTTGTGATTCGCACAGTGGCGCTTGGGTAGGCGAAAGTATATTAACGGTCTACGTCAAATAAAGCCTGTTGATAGTAAGCGCTCGTCCCTGTCTACTTCTATGTCCGTGTGTTTTTGTTGCGCCCCTGTGTCCTCCTGAAAAAATGGACAACTTCTCCTGTGTATGTTTTAGATCGCAGTTCTGTCGGGTCGACTTTTAAAGGCGGTCTAAGTCTATTGAACTGTTGCCATGATAATACAGACACCGTAGCGCCTGTGTAATTCCATACGCAAAGGTACACCTTCAATTTCGACGGTGATGGGACGCCGGGTTTTTCGACAAAGCATCTGGACGTTCCCCGTGTCATAACCTTCAAGAGTGCGTATCCACTTCCTTGAACTCTCTGGCTTCTGCTTGGAACCCCGGCAGGCATGCTGAACTTGGCCTTTCTTGCACTTATTTCGTGCACTTATCTGCGATATGCGGACAGGCGCGGGAAAAATGCTTGTCAGAGCCGACGCGATCACACTGGAAAGAATGCTTTCGTTTGGCTGCGTCTTCAGCGCTCATTTTGTGAAAGTCGCCGACAGCTTCTCTTGCGTGCGCTTCCTGAACATTTTTCTTAGCTTCTTCCGAAGAAAGTGCGCGCTCAACGGCTTTTTGGAATGTGAGCGTTTTGTCTTCTGCAAATAAGTATCGCTGAATGTCGGTGCGGAATAAACGGCACACAAACCTGTCACGAAGCGAATCGTCCAAAAAGGGGCCGAGTTCACAGGTCTGAGCGAGTTTTCCGAGCTCGGCTACGTGCTGTGCGATACTTCCATGTTGCAGTTAACATCTTCTGTGAAATTTTGCTCGCTCTCCGATCACACACTCTCGGGGTGAAGTGATTGCGAAGCAATTCAGTTGGTTCCTTGAACGTCTTTTCCGACCGCTTATCTGGTGCGATCAAAGATTTGAAGAGGCTTTACGACCTCGGCCCAATGACGCTTAGCAAAGCATGCACCTTGAGGTCTTCCTGAACTGTGCTCACCGTGAAAAAAGGCCGCCGCGGTGGCTGAGTGGTTATGGCGCTCGGCTGCTGGCCCGAAAGACGCGGGTTCGATCCCGGCCGCGGCGATCGAATTTCGATGGCGGCTAAATTCTAGAGGCCCGTGTGCTGTGCGATGTCAGTGCACGTTAAAGAACCCCAGGTGGTCGAAATTTCCGGAGCCCTCCACTACGGCTTCCCTCATAGCCTGAGTCGCTTTGGGACGTTAAACCCTCATAAACCAAACCAAACCAATCACCGTGAAAAAAGAAATTAAGCGTTCTTCGTAAGATAGCGCCAGTCACTCACAGTTTCGTCGAAGGCTTCTACTTGACCAATCTGACTGGAGGCTGCCATCTCGGACGTCCTGTCGTCGTAGGTGCGGTTGAATTCAGCCTCGCTCTTCAGACTGTTGCCTCGGTACTTCGTGTGCCCAGTTTCAGCGCTTCTTTCCTGCGTCCTGCCTCGCTTCCGCCTTCCTCGTCGCCAGTTGTGGTGTACGCGGGTCCCGGCGAAAAAAAAAGTGATAAGAAGGCTGCGTAGTACTTCATTGGGCGACAGCTCGGATGCTTTCCAAGGTAGATGTGCTTTCTGGCTGCGCTCATGCAGGTGCTCGCTTTTTGAGGAGCCACTGCTGACGTCACTTGGCGCGTCACTTATCACGCCGGTAACACTGCGGCGGCACACATCAGATATCTTCTCAAAAGACCGCTAAAACAGCTGTTTGGTTCCTAAGTTATAGCTTCAGTGGCATAGACTTTTTCAATACCTGGCAATGGGGAACTTGCGCGGAAGTTTGCGGTGCCGATTGCAGCGCCTTAACACACTTCCTAGCGAGAAGAGCAAGCAGTTTTGGGTAGTACTCCTAGTACTTTTCCGCGCCACCTTCCGGCGTTTATTGGCGTGAGCCTATGCGCTCTGTCGAAGGCGCACGTGCCGTGCGTCAGCTATCTGGGCTACGCCGAGAGAAGCTAGGCAATAAATGCTGTCAGCCAAACGCCAGTATCTAATTGCGCAGAATGTGTTCTCGCGTTTGCAGCGGCCCAAGCGGCTGACAAAAGCAGTTTTGAGTCACCGAATGGAACAATTGCAGTGCCACCTTGGCAGCGCAGGTTCCCCATAAGCACCGCTTTGGGTAAGTATAAAAGGCCATAGATGGACATACATTACCAAAAAGTTTTTCCATAGACGCCCATAGGCCACTTTTGCGTGAACATTGTTTAGGCTCTTCATCTATAAACATGATTAGAAATTTATATTAGAATTGTAGTAGCACACTCTTACTTAAATATTTAGCGCGAAAAAATCGAAACGGTGGCATTTTTCAGTTAGAACTCTCACGACAGTGACTAGCAAACTTCTTTTTTTTTTGTTTTCGGCCAAGCAGCATGACCAATTGGCAATAGCTGGGTCCGGCCTATCTCACATTCTCGTTTTTTATTCGCCCGTTGAAGAAGAGTCTTGATCGTCGAAGTCAATGATTTGAAAGTCTGTCCAAATTTTGCGTCATCCGTCCAACGCTTCGCTTTTTTTACTACGGCTGTTTTGAAATGCCAGAGAGCTATTTCTCTCTTTTTTTCCCGTTGATATAACTTCAAAATTTCGAGGAAAGAGTCTGTTCAGGTAACACGAGATCGCCCCCCCCCCCCACACACACACGCACGCACGCACGCACGCACGCACGCACACACGCACGCACACAAAGAAACAAAAAAACTGTTTGAAGGAAAAGTTTCAGACAAGTGCGATTCAGCTCTGCTGATCTAAGAAGCAGTCTTCCCTAACACTGCCATTTTGATGAATCGAGGCGCTCCCCACAGTGTCGTGAAAATCGTCAATACGTGCGCTGGAGAAGGTAGTGGTAAATCAGTTGGTTGGTTGGTTTTTTGGGGAAAGGAAATGGCGCAGTATCTGTCTCATATATCGTTGGACACCTGAACCGCGCCGTAAGAGAAGGGATAAAGGAGGGAGTGAAAGAAGAAAGGAAAGAGGTGCCGTAGTGGAGGGCTCCGGAATAATTTCGGCCACCTGGGGATCTTTAACTTGCACTGACATCGCACAGCACACGGGCGCCTTAGCGTTTTGCCTTCATCGAAACGCAGCCGCCGCTGCCGGGTTCGAACCCGGGAACTGCGGATCAGCAGCCGAGCGCCCTAACCACTGAGCCACCGCGGCGGGTAAATCAAGCATGCGACAAAAAGAAATCAACTTTTAGGCTGGGACTGCAATTTACGCCCAAAGTCTGTGCAAGAAAAAGTGCAAGCTTGTACCTACCATTTCGAATACGACTCAAGTTCTCGTTTCATTCACTGCATGAGGACAATAAAAACAGACCAGCAGGCCTTGCGATTGTTTATTTTTGAAAAAAAAAATGCGAAGCCCGTCAACGAACATTAATAAATCATTTATTTGTTTCTGCTACACGTGCTTCGTCGATGATTTTCACCGCTTTACAGCGGTTCCCTTTCAAGACGAACCCACACGCCATCTTTAGGAACAGTCATCACGGATTGCGCCTTCCGCTCTAAGCTAACCTGCGAAATGTTGAAAAAAAAATTCGTCAGTAAAGAAAGCAGGCAGAAGAAAGGAAGGCGTAATGGACTAATCATCATCATCATCAGCCTGACTACGCTCACTGCTGGGCAATGGCCTCTCCCATGTCTCTCCAATTAACCCCGTTCGTTGCCAGCTGCGCCCACCGTATGCCCGCAAACTTCATAATCTCATCCGCCCACCTAACTTTCTGCCGGCCCCTGCAACGCTTGCCTTCTCCTGGAATTCACTCCGTTACCCTTAAGGACCACCGTTTATCTTGCCTTCGCATAACATGCCTTGCCCGAGCCGATTTCTTCCTCTTGATTTCGACTAGGATGTCATTAACACGCGTTTGTTCCCTCACCCACTCTGCCCGCTTCCGGTCTCTTAACATTACACCTATCATTTGTCTTTCAATGGCTCGCTGCGTTGTTCCTAACTTAAGCTTTTCGTTAGCCTCCACGTTTCTGCCCCGTAGGTGAGTACCGGTAAGATACAGCTGTTGTACAAATTTCTCTTGAGGGATATTGGTAAACTGCCATTTATGACCTAAGAGAACCTGCCTAATGCACTCCAGCCTATCCTTATTCTTCTAGTTATTTCCCTCTAATGATCCGGACCTTCGGTAACTACCTGCTCTTAAGAGCCGCATTCCCTTTCTACTTCCAGCACCTCACTGCCAACTGTGCGCCCTGTCTTATCTTTAGCGTACTGCCTCATCAATGCGCAGCTTACTTCACGTAGAGGTTAAACGTTGTCCTTAATTTTTGACATTTTATAATTGGTTTGTGATATCGAGCCACACATTTCTTCTTAAGCATTGTATTTCACTATGTGCACGAAATGATATATTTGGAAAAGTTAATTTATGTTCCAGGCGGTTGTTAGTCACAGCGAGAGCACGTGCCACATCATGCATGAAACGCCGTATGCTCAGACAGGCGTGTGGACAAAACAAAAGCTTGAAATTGATAATTATGATTAATAAATTTGATTGTCGGCTTAATAATTGAAATATGAGTTTGTGCTGCATTTTAGCTCGAGACGTTTCACAAATTAGAAATTAGCAACTCGAATTACCGGCAGGCCGAACGTGGACGTAACTTTTGGGTTGGGGGGATATTATTCAGCGCATCAAAATTGGACTTCAGTGTTGACAGTTAAGCACGATTTTCGCTTTTTGTGCTCGATGCTGTATATGATGCAGACACTTTTTTTTGTTGACGTAGTGCTATGAGAATTGCCGTACGAGGCATAAAACCCAAGTCTGTCCTGAGCAGAAAGGGTGCTGATTAACGTCGTCTAAATTCAATGCGTTAGAAGCCCAGTAATTATTTTACCATTTTTACCATATTTAATTATATTTTACCATAATAATTTTACATTAAATTAAACGCGTTAGAATAATAATAATAATAATAATAATAATAATAATAATAATAATAATAATAATAATAATAATAATAATAATAATAATAAATTGGTTTTGGGGGAAAGGAAATGGCGCAGTACCTGTCTCATATCGGCGGACACCTGAACCGTGCTATAAGGGAAGGAATACAGGAGGGTTAGAAGCTCAGTAATAATTTTACCATAATTCGAAGCGAACTGTGCAAACCGCATCTGACAATGGAAATTCGACCACATTTCTTTACCCTAACCAATGTGATTAAAAGAATGAAGCTGAAAGAAAGCTCACAATTCGAACCTACCCAATAATGAAAAGGTGGAGGTTATGAAACGGCACCACGATCACTGCCTACAGGAAAAATTGTTTGATTTGCAGATCTACAAAATGTTCTGATTTTATGGCATTCTTCAACATTCACCGGGGAATCAAAACCCGAAGAAGTGATCCACCTGCAGCCATTCATGATCAGATGTTAAACATCTAAAAATGCATTACAGGCTGTTAATTGTTTTAGCATTTGCCCAATATGCCCCGAGGGGGCTGCATTTTTATGCAGGTAAGATGAAAAACACCTTTCAGCCGAGCGATGTTATTGCAGGTTGCAGAAGCACTGATGGCCAAAAGAAGCCTTTAGCTATTCAATACGGTGTCTTTCAAAGCCAATATGTGTACCTTTGGCACGTTAAACTCCACATGCCAGACCTAACGTGTGCATCACAATTTCTCACGAATATTTTACTTTTACAGTCGTAGTTAATTTTTTCGAAGCTGCCTTAATTTCTGTTATATTGTATGATTTCTATGCTTTGCATGTTATACACTACAATGCAATGAATTGGGGTGTTTGTGGTAGGAGTACTACTGCGGAAGTTTTCAGACAAAGCGTCGTGCGATTCATTGATTCACATGCGAGAAAATTGTTCGGCAGCCTCACCATCACACCGTGGTTCCTGGAATGATTATGTTTGTTGTCTGCTTAGTACTCGGCCGCCGTTTAGAGCACTTTCGAGTCATTAAAAATTCATCCCAATAGGTACTTCACTCCAGATCAAGAGGAAAAAGCACAATATTTCCTATAGTGGCGCACAGAAGGCATCCTCAGTTATGTGGAAGGCTGCTGCGCAAATTTTTGTCACCTCGAAACTGAAAATGATATCTTCATTTACTATTTTGGTCGAAAGGATAGGCATCAGGCGGCAGTATAAAATTTCAGCGAGGAAAAAGCATCAAAAATAGAAGGAAACCGGAGGTATCAAGAGCTAATAGGGTTGACTTTCTTTGCTAAAGAGGCAGTGTCGCTACTCCTTCTCTAGAGTAACGCACGAAGTGACGGCTCAGTGGTGCAAGGCACTACGTCCACTGAGCACTTCCAGCGGGAAGATCAAGGCTAAATGATGCTTGCGTGAATAAAATATACTATGGCAGTGCATGATTAAAACTGATAAAGTAGCCATTCAGTTTGAGGACTACCCGACTGCCTATAGCTTGAAACTGACTAATCCACGTAAACGACACGCCTCTCCATGAAAGGTTTGTTTAAAAACCGTATCTACCTCAAAAACCACATTCCCGGCAACTCAACAAGAGGCTAATGCTGACAAAAATGAACTTACTCCACAATGATAAAAATTGTAGAAATACTTTTTTAAAGAATCGTTCGAACTCATAGAAAATGGATTATATCTCCATGCAAGCTTATGGAGCAATTTCATTTGGAAAAAGATTTTTCGATTTTTTACGGCGCATTTAAGAACGTTTACATCGCTTCGCGTCGTTATTCGACATGTGCTTCCAGTGTTTCATTTTTGGACCGCATATTGTTCACGCAAATATTTTTGCCCCCTAGACTGGCATAAAGTTGCGCTGCATTTGCGTTTGTTGCACACAAATCCTTCCATGCCTCTGCAAAGGGCGGTACAAAGTCAGATGGGAGGATGAGATTGAGAACTTTGAGCCATAGCATGGCCACAGGTGGCGCAGGAGAGGGTTAACTAGTCTGAGGGCCATGTTTCCTGTGCGCATGTCATAACAGTCTGTGACTCCGCTCCCAAAACATATGCATCCAGAAATCCACAAAGGCAGACGGGAGGCTAGGGTCACTCATCTACGCCGGCGTCTAGAGTCAGATCACAAAGCAGTCTATGTAGACGTGGCGGCGTACACTGAACCGAGCATCCTTGTTGCAGTCGCCCTTGACCACAATTTTCAACTACTGACGAGTGTTTCACTCCGGGCTGAGGATCCTGCCGCGGCGGAAGCCTCCGCCATCGCCCTTGCCATAAGGCATTGTGATCTAACGGACAAATCAGCTCACATAATAACTGACTCGAAGTGAGCCTGTCAATATTACATTACAGGGAGAGTCCCAAAAATGACAGCGGCTCTACTCATACCGTCGGGCCTCTCACCTACACTTCAACGCCCCCATAACATTACTTGGACCCCGGGCCATTCAGGTCTTGAACGCAACTAGGCGGCAAACGATCTAGCTCGTGAGCTAACAAACCGAGCGGATCCTTGCCCGTACCTCACCCCTTTACCATCAAACTATGAGGAACGGCTGGAGATGCTTAGATTAGATCGTGGAATATATTCCCCTCCCCATATTAAACTCACCACAGAAGAAGCCACATTTTGGAGGCGAATACAAACGAATATCTTCCCTAACCTGTACTTGTACAGCTTCATTCACAAATACCGCCCCTTCTGTCCATGGTGCGGCGAAAAGCCTATGCTGTTTCGCATTTCCTGGAATTGTCCCCAAAAACCACCTCATCTAAAAACATTACAGACATCATACGAACAGTGGGAGGCAGCCCTGACCAGCAATGGTCTGGAGGACCAGTGTCGCATCATCAGACTGGTCCAGGCATCCGCCCAAGCCACCGGAGTCCTGAACTGAGGAGTCCGCCTACCTGACTCGTAGAGCACTTCAATGAAATAATAAATGTTTTATCTCTCTCTCTCTCTCGCGTTCGTGCTTTCATTAAGGTAAACGAAAAGAATTACGGAAGGTACTTGAAATAAAAAGACATTTCAGAACAAGAGGTGAAGTGTCCTCACATTTTCATGTCTGGACCCCAATAGCAGCCTGGAGTGGCGCACAAGCTTCGCGACCAGGAGGCACATCGTTGTCTGGGCGAGCTTCATGCCGGCGCAGTTGCGGGGGACAATGCCGTAAGGCTGGAAGGCGAGGGTATCCTGCAATTTCTTCTGTTCAGGTGAGAACCTGAGCACGTCAATGGAATACATAGATCAGCATGGGGTCAGGAGTGGTAGATTTGTTTAAAATAGTGTGCTTTACAAGCATTCGGAAAAAAGATTATGGCTACACGAAAGAGTCATCACAGAATCGTAGCAATGTATTCATCCTGTTTCTAGATAAGCTTATTTTACTTCAATTCACTGACCTGCTGATTTCATAAAAAAAAAGACAGTGAAGACTCAACAGAACTGTTACTGTACGTAGTGGCGTGGGCTGGCAGAGACGCAGTTTACGAAATTCGCATTCGCACAGTGTAGTCTAATATTGGCACAGCTACAAGTCACAGACTCGGCAACAAGACCGCATTTTTTAAAAAGTTATGTGTCAAAGTAGCCAGAACGTGCATACCAGCGATTCCTTCTGTCCTTGCACAGCGGAAAATGTGTTGAAAAGTAAGATTTCTCGAAATATTTTGTTCAAAGAAGTTGCAAGTAGGTCGAACATGCACACTGCTCATTCTTTTTCTTATAATATTCTTGCATACCTCTCAGCCTTTCATGCCCTGCAATAACCGGATTTAAATCCACAGAAGGAGGCAACATATAAACACTGTGCTTGTTTACAATAACGTGCTCTACATTGTTAAATTCTTAACGCTACCCTTCAGTTCACTGCGTTCGTAGGTAAGAAGGAAGACAACACCTCTGCATGGCTGATAGTAGGGTAGCCAATAAGACTACTGTCCAATGTTTCACGTTATTTGCAGCGGAACGAACTGTTTGAAGTATAACTGTTTACTAAAATATGGCGTACAGCTTCTATAACTGCCCTCTTGCGTCTTTTAGGGGCGAGACATTTCCTTAAACCCCCTGTGCACTCACTGCACTCAAAACATTATCACTCATTTCATTGACGTTAGGAACGAATGACTGGTTTCCAGTAGAGCTGATAGAGCGTCGAAAGTTTTGATAACCTCAATTGAAGCTTGATAAAATGCTTAGTAGAGCTGGAACGATGCTACGACAGTTATAATGCATTTGGGTTGACAAGATTCAACACTTGGACACGGACGTACAGACACAGGTTCATATTACGAACGAATGATCATTTTCCTGTAGAGCTGATAGAACGAAGTAGGTTTTGCTAATCTCACCTGAAGCCTGCTAAAAAGTTTAGGACCGTTGAAACAATGTTACAACAGTTATAATGCGTTTTGTTGGACAAGCTTTAACACTTGGACTCGGACGTACAGACACAGACACTACACAACGCAGACTTACAACTTTAATTAAAACAGGCGAAACAAAACGGAATATACACAATGTGGCCGGTGGTGCCCTGGAGCTACGGCGCGTGACAAGTACTATAAAACAGGGCAACAACAATGAAGAAGCGTGGGCAAGGTAAATTCGAACGGCGACGTTATAGAACGCTAAAAACGGGTGAAAACAAAACAATGGTCTGAAAATTTTGGCCCATCTGCATCCCGATCACAAAGGTGGCAACAAGAAGCGCTCAATGCATGAAATAATGAAAAAATATTAAATAAATGGATTCCCACCAACTAGCCCTGACACATGTCATTGTATGAGAAAGCGGAGTTGCGCAATACCTATTACTGAAGTTTTGTAAAAATTCTAGCACCATCTACGTAACGTTGTAAGAACATCACTATAATGTTCATTTTAAGGATGTTTTATTAGTGATTGGAAAGTTCCACAGGAACTTTAAGAAAATGATGTCATGCGTATGTTGGCTTACATCGCCTGCATAACGTTATCAACACGTCTTATCAACACAGGACGACCCACTCACCCGGCTACAAGGACGGTGGCTGCGTTAGCTGCGATGTCACTAAGAGAGATCTGATGGTCACCTGTGTGAGAAAAGAAGTGGCCACAATAAGTCTTGCCCTGATCATTCCTTTAGTTGTAATTAATGCTAATCCAACGACAATTGCCAGCAATTTAGGCAATTCAGCTTGCCGCTTGCCTGCGTATCTTTCGCTTTCTGCAGCACCTAAATATATGTGGGCAGGGTCGTCCCTTTGTGAGAAGTACCTATTCTATGGATGCGATTAACAGTGAATAAATAGATATAAAGGTGCCAAAACAACACCCAAAAACGGCAAGAAATGACTACTAGGACATCAAGAACCACTTAGCATCCAGCTTTCCGGGAAGTTACAATCCATATAGTTTGGGACTGCCCGATAAAAGCTAAGAAATGATAAGCACCAACCTTCACCGCTTGCGCACAGTAAGACCATGGAGCAGCCACTAGCGCTTTGTTCAGCAACCCTACATTCAATATCTTTTTTTTTTATTGCGGCTTGGTCGAACTGTTCAAGCATCAAAAAAATTATATACTCTCCGGCGCACTGTTTTTGAAGCAACAAAATACAGAAGGCACTCTACGCGAAGATACAAGCACATCTGCCAGGCAGAGCACTGTGCCTCATATGATTGAATTGGACACTTCAAGTGGTTGTACAAAACATGTAAGGACATATTTATAGATATAGAAAAAGTTAGCGCAAAACTTAGACGAAGACAGAGAAGAAACACACGAGACGACAGACGAGCGCTCGTCTGTCGTCTCGTGTGTTTCTTCTCTGTCTTCGTCTAAGTTTTGCGCTAACTTTTTCTATATCATGCAAAGCCAACTTGCCCGACAACACGCTCTTCTGAACGTAAGGACAGAAGAAACATGCGCTCAATTGCAGCGAGATAAGCTCATGATATGGTTTGCATGTTGAGTTATCTCAGAGGCTTTTCTTTCAGCAACAGTGGGCGATGTGCATTATACGGCTACGGTCATGCATGCTTGGGCTGTGCTACCACAATTCATGCCTGATGACCACCAGCGAATGGATTTGTCCAGTATTCTGCACTCCTGCCAACTCCAACGTTGATGACGACGAAGGGGTGCCGCCTGAATATGCGTCTGATGGCTAATTCTCACTCACCGTGTTGAAGCGCTGCTTGCTGAGTGTTGAGTAGGCGAGACTGCCTGAACCCATGAGACTGAAATATTTGTACCCTGTTCGTGTACTGTTTCATTTGGTTAGGTACTTGGGTACAGACAATGATACGCTTGAACGATGACTCCCTATAGTATTTCGGTGCCTCATGAAAAAAATAAAAATAAAAGCGGCACTAACGTTTTTTACTTTGAATATAATAATGGATATTTTAATATCTATTAATTGACGTATATAATTCTATTATGTTACAATACTGCCAGCCGCCTTTTAGTGGCGAAGCAATTAAGTGCGGTTCTTTAAATAAGCAGAAGTCACCGGAATATTGGTTTACTAGCATCATTTTCTACGAATCACTTTTTTTTTTCTGTTCATGCTGTCTAAAACAGAAGAAGCATGGCTTAAAGATTGTGGTTGTTTCTGTTTGCTTCGTCACATCAAAGATGTTATTCCAAGAATGGGTTGATCTGATGGAGCATTGTCTTACATAAATTCCCTCTCTTTTTTCTTCTAAAAGTCACACAGAATGACAAGTGCGACAGAGTTAGGAAGGTAAGCATGGTCACGATGGAATAAATGCCGTTATAACTTACCTTTGTCTTTAGTGCCGCCGTTATTTTGGCGCTCGTTGGGGAGCTTTCTTCCGAGACCTTCGCCTCGAAGAAATTTTGTATCAGTTCAGACCGAGAAAGCTGCGCAAGTTAATCGCCGTATTAACAGTGGCGAATGAGTGTAGAAAAACTGGGAAACCATAACAATGCTTGACTTCAAGACGCCTAAATGTGAACTACAGACTGCGTCTCGAAAAGAAATCGACAACGTATGGTTAATTTTTCTTTTTTGCACATCTGTTAGGACCGTGTGGTGGCGGAGGGTCTAGTTCCGGGTGAAGTCACGAGGGGGCGCTAGTGGGTTGCCAAGCCATCATCATCATCATCAGGTTGAGCGGCCGAGGCGGGGAGAAGGGTTGTTGTCGTGGGAGCCCGTGTGTTTTGGAGGTGTGTGAGTGTGTCACCGCCGGAGCATGACACTCTATGAATGACAGCCTCAGCATAAACTCAGCCTGAATGGAAGCCAGAATTTCCTTACATGAGTCTCAAGATAGGTCGACGCGACAGGGCTCAAGAGGGCTCAGCAAATCGTGCTGCGATGCCTCATTTCAAATGCCATCGATTTAACGTAGCTCCCTCCTCTCCCTTTTACTTTGGTGTGGCGCTAGACTCTAAGCCGTCACCGTCGTCATTTGCAATCGGTAATTTTACTGTGGGTATAATATGATAGTCATAAAGTTGATGCGTGCTGGATTCGTTTTGCGTATCACCTAATAGTGCGTACCACCCCTATAGCTATAACCCTGTAACTTGTACCACATTACAGCAGCGACGTCTCTAGCACCTTGCGGTTTCGCATATGTTTTTTGTTACGAATATTCGAACGGGTAGCTGTTTGTCATAAAAATACTTGATTCGTATTTGAATCGGCTCGATCACAATTCGATTCGTATTCGAAGCGGTAAAAGCTGCACTGTTGCTATTAGATTCGGTTCTGCAAAAGTATTATTCTCAGACGTCTAGCTTCCCACGCTTCCGACGGAGTGCCGCGCGAAAGGTAATAAAAAATTAGCAGTGCCTTAACTTGGCTAACCCTGGTACTCAGCGAAAATCAAGCACGCTTGCTAAGCGTCTGAGGCTCCTCCATGGCAGCTCCGCTACACGCTGGCGACAGCCGTTGTGTATATACCCAGGCGACCACGTGGCTACGACGTGGTATCACATGGTCTTAACGACACTCCCACCGGACGTCATCACGTGGCTTCACATCACCCCATCGCATGTTCTTAAGGTCAAAGGTCAACCCAAAGGTCGCCCAATGTCAAAGGTCAGAACTCAACTCAAGTTCAGAGGTCGAAGGTCAACTAAAGGTTATTGGTCAGTGTCAGGGGCCAAGGGTTCGACACCATAACTGTACCACATGTGGTCATACACGGCTATCCTTGGTAGGGCTGAAGATCGTTCAAGGTCGTTGAGCTGCCTACCCGAAGACTGCTTTACCTAGCCTAGTTAAGCTTTTCACTTCGAAAAGCAGGCTTTTTGTTTCTGTTCTATGGTACACAGCCTGGCATCTGCTTCCAAAATGATGGGGCCAGTATGGACTCAACTTTTTGTTGCATTTCACAACGGCCAGCTGCAGATTTCATGCACCTGGACTTTTTCCAGGGATGATAGGCGAAATAAATCAATCGAAGAGAAAAAGCAGGCATACGCTGGTATCCTTCGCCAGGAGCTCTCCTAGGGGCTTTGATTTCCGCACCAAGTCATTGAGAGGTTCGCGCCCGAACAGTCGCTCCAGCATGCCCGCGAGCGGCACCATGAATTTGACTCCAGTAAAGAACTCTACACAGAAAAAGGGCGAGATCGTTCACAAAGAAGCACTGCAAACAACGTTGAATCCTGAGGAAAGCATTTAGGGAAAACATCGCTAAACCACAAGACCCGAATTTATCACAGGCGTATTAAGACAATAACGCGAGTAGCCGAAAAATGACAATTTTTGAATACAAAAAATATCGGACATTGTTTCCACGGGAAAAAAAATTGAGGACTGAAGTTGGCTGTTGCTCGGATCGAATCGGAACTCTTTGGTTTAGTGTTCATTTATGAGTACCCTCAGGATAGAAAACTTATAGAGGGTAGTGCGTAGTATACCAGGATACTGATATGCAAAGCAAGAAATGTAAGCATGCAAGTATGCAAAGAAAATGGTTTAATTTTATGCAATATTTGGGTTTGCTAACGTACTATTATTGCATAGATGGCAGAGAAAGGGCAGCAAGATGATTGGTTTTGCTTGTTTTTCAGGGGTTTAAGGTCCAAAAGCGATACAGGTTGTGAAGGACGCCACAGTGGACCAGGGCTCCTGATTTCGACAACTTGGAGATCTTTAACGTGTACTGACCTCTCAAAGCCCACGGGTGCCTTTTGCGTTTTGCCCCTCTCGAAGCTCGGCCGCCACGGCCGGGTTCGAACCAGGATAATCCACCTCAGAAGCTGAGCGCGCTAACCGCTGAGCTACCACGGTGAGTGATGGCAGGAAGATAGGTTTCTAGACAGCACACGCAGAGTGAACAAGGAAACAAGGGTAAATAAAATAAGGCGATAGTTATGAGGTCAGCGCCTATGACCAGATTTATGTACTGGAACCACTTTCCCTATATTTTGGAATATTGTCGAAATGCTGTAATATCCTAATCATGGAATATGGAATCGTGGAATAATCATGGAATACCCTTTGGTGATTTGCGAGAACCTTTTGGTAATGCAGAGAATGCTGCCGCTGAAATAGATTTCAAGGTATTGATTATCTGGGAGATTACTTCCCGGTGGACTGAAGTCACAAGTACGTTGACTGAAAGAGGTTCTTGTGTAAGTAACTGGAGAACGCTGTATTTGATACTGATGAGCATTCATTGCCGAGATTTGGTTCATCGTTAGGATTTGTTAGAACTATTCCAGACGTGCCTACGGGACTACTGATTTTCCGAAATACCAGAGTTCATGTAATAATATATTCTGTGGCATAATCAGCAGAAATGTTTCTTTAGCACTTCTTTTCTTGAAGTTTCTAAAAACGTTTTTAACGAAAAATTTTTCTTTAGCATGCAACAGCAATATTGGGGATTGCAGCACGGCTGCAGTTTATTATTTCACTCTATAACTTACTGCATATAAGATTGAGGATATTGTTGCTTCTTCACTGAGCCGAGAGAAATTGTGCCCCTGACGCTGACCTTCGTTGGTGTCATTTAGTGTAGAGATGCATGTCTGCAAATTCAAACAGGTGCTGTCGATGCCTGATAGAAAATATTGCAGAAATGAAGACCGAATTCTTAACGTGAAATAGCATTGAAAGAGACAATGGAAATGGTAGTACATGTTCTGTGACTCTTGAAATTTTCTGTCTTCCTAAATTCCAACAGATAGCCCCGTTTTCTCGTTTAAAGAAGGTATTACAATATCTGCCCACCCGTACGGTAACAGTGGCGGCGAGAATTGTTCCTTTGGTTTGGTTGCTGCCTCATTGCCTTCTCAAACTTCTGAATTTCCAAGACTTACGGCCAGCTTTCTCATATCCGCTTGTCAAGAGGTAGTTTCTCAATGTTCGGGCGGAACTGTAGTGTTGGTCGCCAGGTTTGTGCTGCACGTCCAAGTAAAGTCCGCAAACAGTTTCGGCAGCCACATCGAACGCAAGCGCTTGCAGCATGGGGAGCACGTCTACTTCTCTGTTGGAAGCTTCTCGGCATCTTTTTTCCAGGAGGTCCACAAACCGATCCACGGCCGCAGTCATTGAACCCATCATCTGCGCAAAAGCAGGTGACAGAGTTAATAAAGAAACCAATGAATCAACGAATGAAACCATCAGTGAGCAACATCAGTCAGCCAGTCATAATAATAATAATAATTGGTTTTTGGGGAAAGGAAATGGCGCAGTATCTGTCTCATATATCGTTGGACAACTGAACCACGCCGTAAGGGAAGGGATAAAGGAGGGAGTGAATAAAGAGGTGCCGTAGTGGAGGGCTCCGGAATAATTTCGACCACCTGGGGATCTTTAACGTGCACTGACATCGCACAGCACACGGGCGCCTTAGCGTTTCGCCTCCATAAAAACGCAGCCGCCGCGGTCGGGTTCGAACCCGGGAACTACGGATCAGTAGTCGAGCGCCCTAACCACTGAGCCACCGCGGCGGGGACAGCCAGTCATCTCAATTTCTTTTTTTGGGGGGCAGTTAAGAACCGCATAAAGTTAAAAGCCGCATATGTTGGGAGACTTCATATTTCACTTACCTGAAAAGGAGAAAAAAAAAAACTCGATAATTTCTTTTTTGCAAAACCTGCAAAAATGAGCAGAATTGTTTTGAATTGTTCCCTGCGCTTTTAATGAATGTTGGAATCTTCCTATTCGAACTTTGTTGTCCGGAAAAATAAAACTCTCTATTTCTTTTGCGAATCTTGGAACATATCGACACAGCCCTCTCTCTGCGCATTAAAAAAAGAATGAAAACGCCCATAAATTTTACCACGCCGTTTTAGTTCTTGCCAGCGTGTTAAATTTGCTAAGTGGCAGTCAAGCAAGCGCACGAAGCAGATGCCATGCGGCACGCGAATTGGCAAAAGCACTCATGTGGGCTTGCATTTCATACTGCTTTAAACTGAGATACTGCGGACAGGCGTGATTTCTTGCGGATGTTGAACCACTGTTTTTCATACTAAATTAGCACTAATTTGATTGCAAGCCCATAAGCAACCCATTGATAAATAAAGAGGTCGATATGTTTGCCATGTATCTCTCAAGGTAACGCCCAATAAAAAAAAATAGCGGTGGCTTAGCTCTGCTATGCCTACATACGTAGCGAAAGCCGACGCAGCGAGCGACTTCTCTTCTTCCATGGCTTGTTACTGACGGCCAAGCCAATCGCCTCTCGTATTCATTCGACCCCACGCGCATGCGTAGTAAGGCGCATAGCATAGCATAGCGTGGCGTCAACGCGCAGCGGGGGAGGGGGCGAGGAGGCGGCGCCCCTGTGGCGAAACTCGCGCTTGCGCAGTAGGAGCAGGTGGCCAAAACGGGCGAAACCGCTCCGGCTAGCGTAGTGTAGCTTTCGCTACAAAACTGAGTCTCCATGTACAGCTTTCCACTCAAACATTCAACAATTTCTTTGCTTTGTAAAATCCCAATAAGGAACTGATGAACTGTAATTTTAGTACAAGTGGCAGTGTAAATTACGCAATTGCGGTGCTCTCTCGCACTCAATGAAAGTTCTTTGAATTGTGCGCATGCAGTGTTCCGCCAAAATTAATTTTAATTTCGCTCGGGTGATTCTATATCAGGACTAAAAAGTTGAGCTCCTCACACGTCGCAACTTCGACGCACTCAAGGAAGAAGAGACCAAGCGCCTTATATGCTTCCACTGGTCTTCCTTACAAAATGTGATGGCTTTACAAAGCAGAGGGTTCTCGTTCAGCATAACCCACACGTCCTGCGAAAGTTCGAAGAATATGAGTTAGGGTAGCGGGAGAAAGTTGCTCAGTTCTCAGAGGGCATGCTTTGTGAGCTCAAGAACTTTTTATTTTATTGCCTGCCAGAAAAACTAATGGAGGAAATAAGACAAGGCGTGAAAATGATTGAAAGGCTGTAGGGTCCCCAATGGGGAACGAATAAAAAAAAGAAATACTCCTCTATTCACGAACTTGCCGAAGTCAGTAACGAAAACACGCCGAAGGAGCTCCAAGTCTTTGACCATCAGGAACGGAGCGTCGCCGATGAAAAATCTGTCATATTAACACGTAGAATGCGCCTGTCAGCATCCAGGCCTAAATTTATGAGACGAACAGATAAAAAGTTCCCTATGACACGGAGAAATCAAATTCATGTTTTTGCACAGCCCTCGCCATTCCTTCGAAACTCACTCCAAATTTGTATCGAACCAAACCTGGAGTACTGGTTGCTAATGCATTCCTTGTTGATTATTGTTAAACCACCTTTTATTCCACTGGATTTCAAGTCCCCACCTGCATTAAGTGTGCAAGCAGTCTTTCACTACAGTTTACCATTTTATCAACTAGGTATTGCTCCTAAAACAAAGGACTTTACAACTTACCTATAGCGCATGTGAAGTGCTCTGCAAAGCGCGTTGATATCTTCAAGCTCACAGTGGTTACGACTAACGTTTTGTGCTAAATCGCTCCCGCATACATGAAAGACCACCAAACGCACAGCCGCTGGACCCTCAAAACAGCAAATGCGCTAATGTTTTAGTTTATTTGTACCATACCACTGAACACCGCTCCAGGCCTGTACATCTGTCTGCTCACGCCTCTACATCTATTTTGTAATTGTAGCTGAAATGCGCTCGATGCGTGCTCGCGGTCTGATGTTTGCTCCCTTGCCCTTATCTCTGCGCATCTACTATTTCAACAGCTCTTATTTCAGTCCTAATAAGCGAACCAATATTCCATGCAATGAACAAAGCACTGACGACACGGTCAGGCGTATGGCCGTCACATTGTCACTACACTATTTGCGAATTCGCAAAATACAACATTAAACCTCATGCGGAAGCTGACATTAGCAATACCCTTCTTTTCTGGCTTATTGGCCAGGGTGAATGTATACAGCCCACAGTGTGTTCTCCCAAACCTTTAGACAAAGGTTATCGCAAAAAACCGGGTGTACAGAAGTTACAGCCCAAGTGCTTGTATTCTCTTCTGCACTTCAAGTGTTCAGCGCCATCTTCTGCAATACAGAGAAAACGAGCCAGGGGCCGTATTCTGGAACAACCCATTCCCTTTCCTTTCAAGTTGGTTCTCCGCTATTGCTCTCTGCTCCCGCTGCCGTAGGGCATTAGAGCAGACGTCATGATGAGCAGACGTTACGATGTCACCTGCTTGCATGAACGCGTCTCGGGCCCGTGTTCCACTGGCCGACCGCCGCACACGTCCACGAGTGACGGAGTGTGACGGCACGTTTGACACGCCTGACGAGTTTTATCGCCGCTGTTCGTTTCATATTTTCAGACTACTCACCCTTCACAAGCCTTTCAGCATTAAAAAAACGTGCCGAACTGGAAGATTTGTCATATCGCCGTAAACTTGCTCGCTTAACCCTTTTCCATAAGCTTTATCACCACCCATCCCTTCGCCGTGATTTGTTTCAGTCACCTGATGCTCTCTTTCCACGCCGTGATCATTCTTTCAAAGTTAAACGCGTAAACTGTCATTCATCGTCTTATGCCAATTCATTTATTCCCCGTACTATCACTGAATGGAATAGTTTGCCATCAGTCATCGCCACAGAAACTGACAATAAAAAATTCCAAGAGCTTCTTCGCTGTGACGGAAATGTGTAAATGTTTGCTGTTTTTGTTAGTGTTCAATTTTTCTTTGTGTGATGCCTTATGTTTTAATTAGCGTTTTTACTTATGATTGTACCCCCCCCCCCCCCCCCTATGTAATACCCTCTTCTGGAGGGCCTTTAGGGGTAACTTGAATAAATAAATAAATAAATAATTCAGTCTCGGCAATGAAACTGAGCATCGTTTGTGCGACGAATTACGCGACGCGGTCCATGTGACTCAGCCGGACTGCATGCAGTTGCACGAGGCTGACTCCTGGCGGCACCGCGACCAGACCAACTGTGTCTGCGATTAGCCGTTCACTTTCCTACAAGTGTCATCCCCCTCTACACGCCTTCTCTCAACGGTGGTGGTGGTGGTAAAAACGTTTATTTCCTCTGAAAAGAGGGAGTTACATGGAGGGTGCTCTGGAGTCAGGCTTAGTGCCCTTCCCCTCACAATCACTAGGTGGAGTCCCTAGTACGGGACCCCAGTGGCTTCCGCTGCCGCCATAGCTCGTTCGACCATCGCCTTTTGGGCTTTCAGGTCGCAACAGGCGAGTAGGGTCGCCTCCCAGTCCTCCCGGGTGGGGTTTGGGTTTGGAGTAAAAGCAGGGTTGGAGGGGCACGCCCACACCATGTGGTAGAGGTCCGAGGACCTCTCCTCACAGTGCGGGCACTCCCCGGAGAAGGCAGGGTCAAAGTGCTTTAGCGAGGCCGGGCGCATCATGGTGTTCGGGACAAGGCGGAGGAACAGGCGTTCCTCCGCTCTCGTTAATCCTTTAAACGGGTGGGGGTACAGTTTATGTCTATCTTTGTATAATTACGTTATTTCCTTGTAAGTGTAGGTCGGCGTGGCTTCCGCTACTTCTTCAGAGGAGGCGGGGGACGAGGTTGCCCGGTTAGAGAGCGCGCGGGCGGCTGCATCTGCTGCCTCGTTTCCTCCTAGCCCAGAGTGGGCCGGAGCCCAGACTATGAAGCGGTGGGATGGACCTTCTACGTACGAGCTGTGTTGCAGGAGCCGGTAGGCCAGGTACGGGACCCAGCCCTGTTGAACGTTCCGACATGCCCCTCGCGAGTCGGTTATGATTGTCTTGGAATCGGAGTGTGTTGCCGCTAATGCGATGGCGACTTCCTCTGCTTGAGTGACGCTTTGGGCTTTGAAGGTGAGCCCGTTCACCGTTTTGGACTCGTGGATCACTGCCGCCGTGTACCAACCGCCTTGGTGCGGGCCGGATGCGTCCACGTAGTATACCCCGGGTTTCCTTCCGTAGTGGTGAGCTAAGGCCTCTGCCCTGGCCCTGCGTCTACCCTCGTGGTCGTCCCTGGACATCTTAATTGGGAGTGGTCTTGCGTGTAGGGCGTGACGCCACTCCTGAGAGAGTCTTACTCTCTCCTCGGTTAGAGTCGTGTGTTCTATGTGCAGACGGGCTAAAAGGCGGCGTCCTGACGGCGTCTGCGATAATCGCGTGTATTGACCTGTGAGGTGGGCTTCTCTAAGTTCATCGAAGGAGTTCGTCATACCCAGACCTTGGAGTCTCAGGTTAGACGTGGTTATCAGGAGGTCGAGGGCCTTCTTCGCCATTTTGCGTATTATCACCTCGATGATGTTCTGGTCGTGTTTGTTGAGGCGGAGATAGGGGGTCGAGCACAGGATTCTGCTTGTTACAAAGGCATTGGCCAGCCGCAAGGCGTCTTTGCTTCGCAATCCCCCTTTCTTGTTCGAGGCTCTGCGGACCATTTGGCCCACCTGATCTCCCACCTTCTTTAGTTTGTCGAGCGTGGTCGTCGCCAGAAAAGACCTAGGACTCTTAATTTCTTTTCTTTCGGGTATCGGTTCCGATCCAAGTCTCAATTCTATCTTGTTTGTGCATTTTTTGTTGGGGCGAATGTGCACGAATTCAGATTTTTGAGGGGAGCAACGAAGGCCACATCTTTTCGCGTACTCGTTCACCGCGGTGGCCGCCTCCTGCAGGCTGGCCTCCATTTCACCGAGAGAGCCCTGCGTGGCCCAAATGGAGATGCCGTCCGCGTACAGCGCGTGCTGCACATCCGGGACTTTCTCCAGGTGGACCGGCAGGTTCTTCATTGCCAAGTTGAAAAGCAAGGGGGATAGCACCGCTCCCTGTGGCGTCCCTCTCGCGCCTAATAGAAAGGGGCCGTGTTCCGTGTTCTGGATCCTCACATAGGCCTGTCTGTCCGTGAGGAAGCGTTTTATGTACTCGAAAGCGTTCCTGCCGCATCCCGCCTCTGATAGGTGTGTGAGGATCGCCTCGTGTGTCACATTATCGAAGGCTCCCTTCAGATCTAGGGCCAGCACTATCTTATCCCCGTTCGGATGTTCGATCGGGTTTAGTACCTCCCTGCTGAGCTGCAGCAGGATGTCCTGAGCCGATTTATTTGGCCTGAAGCCGTACATCGAGTCGGCGAAGACTCGCTTGTTTTCTAGGTACTCAGATAGTCTATCTCTGACCATAGCTTCCATCAGTTTGCCCACGCACGAGGTGAGAGAAATAGGTCTTAGGTTATCCGTATCTATGGCCTTGACCGCCTTGGGGATGAAAGTTATCAGCGCCGTCTTCCACTCCGTGGGAAGTGGAGCTTCGCCCATCCAAACCGAATTAAAGTGTTTTAGGAGGGATTTGTATGCGCGGTCCGGCAGATTGGCTAGGAGTTTTACCGAGATCCCGTCCCTTCCTGGCGCGGTCCCGCGTTTCATCCTCGCTAGAGCGGCCTTGAGTTCGTATATTTTGAAAGGTTCGTCCAGCTCAGCATTTTGGGCTCCACTGTATCTGTAAGCTTCTCCCCTTGGATCTTGGGTCGTGCTCAGGTACTGGTCCCGAAGCTTCAGTGCGAGCTGGGCCGTATTTCCTTGAAATGCATGTACCGCTCTCTGCAGGTGCTTCTGCGTCTCGGTGCGCGTCTGGTTGGGATCTATGAGTGCCCGGAAGAGGCGCCACGTGTTTTTGCTAGACATCTGCCTAGCGGCCGCGTTGCACCTATCTACCCAGTTCGCGTCCGCGAGTTGCGCCGCGTACTCCGCTGCTTCTTTAGTGATTGCCGCGATCCGAGCTCTTAGCTTTTGGGTATGCTTCTGTCTACGCTATCTTTTGACCATGCTGCGTCTGGCTTCCCAGAGGTGGAGGAGGTGGGTGTCCACGTCCGTCACCGCCTCTGAGAGCTTTACCTGCGTCTCCGTCGAACGCAGGTTGATCAGCAGCTGTTTTGTCCAGGCTTGATAACCCTGCTACTGGATGGAGCTTACCTCGTATTCCTTTCTAAATTTCGTACAGTCCGGCAGCATAGTGTGCCCCGTAGGCCTGGTAAGGGGTTTCGTACGGATCGTTATGGTGATCAGGCAGTGGTCACTACCGAGAGTTTCCTCCGTATTCGTCCACTCCACTCGCCTCGCGTTTTTCGTGAAGGTTAAGTCGGGACACGTGTCCCTCTGCACCGAGTTCCCTATCCGCGTGGGGCACGCCGGGTCAGTGTGTAGGGTTAGACCTAACGCGGACGCCGCCTCCGCTAGCTTCCGTCCTCGTATGTCTTCTCGATGATAGCCCCATGAGGGACTCTGCGCGTTGAAATCTCCCATTACTAGTAGCGGGTCTCGTCCTGCTTCCCTGATATCTCTGCTCAGGAGTGTGGAGAAGGTTACGTTTTTTGCTTTAGGTCGGCAGTACACGTTCAGGATGTGTAGCGGCGAATCTTCCTTTTACAGTGGCAGAAGAGTCACCATCACGTGCGAAAAGCTGGTTTGTAATTCCAGATCTACCAAATTTGCAGTGAAATTTTTGTGCACAAAAATGCACGTTAGGGGGTCGAGTTGGAACGTTTTGTAGTTTGTGAGGCTCACGTTCCCGCCAGGTTCCTGTACGGCCACTACTGCCGGAGTATGCTCGTACGTAGACAGGTGCATCCTAAGATCCGCTCTCTTAGTCCTCGATTTCAAGCCTCGACTATTCCACTGCGTTAATGTTATGGGACTCTCTTTAGTTTGTCTCGCCATGTTGTATCTGGAGATTGTTGTTATTCTGGAGGGGAAATTGCTCCTGGTGGTCTTCCTCCTCGTCCTCGCTCAGCACCCTACGCATCCTGTAGGCTCGGGGATTCTGGAGTCTCCTCGTGTTAGCGTATTTGCGAACCGTCATCGCTTTCGCTATCTGTTGTGAGACTATGGTGGGAATGGATTCCTGGACCCTTCTCATCATAGCTTCTAGTTTATTTTCAAGACTAGGTTCTGTGTCGCTTTCCATCGCCTCCTCTTGCTGAGGTGGCTGGGGTTTAGCTAGCGCACTTTCTAGTTTGCTCGTTAGCACCGCGATCTGCGCTTTTAGGGCTGCTATCTGGTTTCGTAACTCGGTTTCTACTGGGTTGGGTGTGGGTGGAAAGGAAGGTTTGGGAGGAGGAGGAGGAGAGGCGGTCCCACTCACCTGCTGCTTCCCGTTCTGGACTATGCTGGCCCAGGTCCTCTTTTGCTTGGGTTGATCAGAAGTCGACTCCCTGCTAGGTGGAGGGGGCGGGAGATTCCCGCTTCCTCCCTTCTTCTTCTTGTTTTTTTTCTTCTTTTTCCTCCTCTTTTTCTCCTGATTGCTGGGTTGTTGCTGCGCGTTCGTGCGGAATTTCGCCGTGCAGTCTCTGGAGTTCGTGGCGTGTTCGCCGCCACACACCGCACATTTTGGTTTGCACACGTGAGGGGACCGCACCCCCTCCACAAACGGGGCTAGCGTTCCGCAGAGTCCGCAGTTTTCTTGTCTCGGTGTCGGGCAGGTATCTGGCCTATGTCCCACCGTGCCGCACAAGTTACACGCTGGTATGGTGCGGCGGTACGTTGCTACCGGTATGACTTGCGCGTTGTACAATACAGCTCTGGGCTTGTACTTGCCTTCGAAGGTGATTCTGGCTTTGTTCGAAGTTCCGAACTTTCGGATCTCCAGGATGGTGCTTTCTCCGTGAAAGCTTTTCACCTTCCCTCGCAGGGACTCGGTGGTTTCCAGATTGGCCACTGTGATGACTCCGTGAACCACGTTGTCTTCGCTCTGTTTTACGTGCCCGTGCAAATGGAGGTCTGCTCCTTCTTGGATTTTTATCGCAAAGTCCCCGACCAGTTTGTTTGCCGCGTGGATGCTCGACGTGCCCACGATGATCAGGTTTTGGTCCGGGGATATTGTGAAGTAAAAGTTGTCCGCTTCGGCCTCCCCGACTCGTTGTCGTAGGGCTAGGCCTAGCTCACCGTGTTGTAAGTTCTTCAAGTTTGTCGCCGTCAATGGTTTGATGATTAGCACCACATCGTCTGGTCTAAATCTGCAGAGAAACTTGGGTTTCCATGCAGCTTTGACTTGCCTTGGGCCTCCGGCTGCGCGCTCATCGGATGCCTTGTCGGGTTGCGCATGGTGGCCTCCGTGGGCTGACGTGGCCTTCCCTTGCGCGCAGGCTTGGAGTTTCTGGGCTCTTTTTTCAAAAGCCCGGATCACATTAGCGTTGCAGGCTTGGTCCCGACTGGTCTGCGGCACAGTTGACCATGCCATGCCTTCCGGGTCGTAGCCGCGTTGCTGGTTTGCGCTTGCCATGTTGGCCTGGAGCGGCCTCCCCGCCCTCCGAACGCCGGCGTTCAGCCTTGAAGCTGCGTCGCGGCGCTATGGTGGATAGGAGGAAAAACGCTAAAAAAAGGTCAACAAATCGGCCCACCGGGTTGGGAGTAGTCTCCCTGCGTGCCGGCTGACTTGCTGGTCCTGTCAAGTCCAAAATTGTCGGGATCCAACGCGTTGGTCCGCCGCCACGGTCGAAAATCGCCGGAGCCGATGTCCCATGCGTCCGCTCGCTACGCGCGCTGGTAGCGCCCCCTTCTCTCAACGGCATGCTTGGGTGCACGGTTTCCCCCATTTGCCATCCTTCTCAGGGGCACATACTGATTCACCTGCCACCTGTCGACGCTGCTAGGAAGCAAAATGCAGAGGCTTTAGGCGAGGTGGAGCGAGCGTTTCACCAACGCCTCCTTGATTTATAAGAACAAAACACTTATAAGGCAAACCAGCTGCTGCGTTATGACGGAAGCCACAACTCCACGTAAGTTGCCTTATGCTCTATCATAAAAGTCCCGCCTGTTTTTTTTTTTTTTACTCGGTGGCTCCGGCTACGAGAGAGTTTGTTTTTACCTGCACCATAGATGTTACACACTGTGGAACGTCCACTCCAATGAACTCATGCCCCGTGTGACCGGGATTCACACGAGTCACAAGTACTTTTTTTCGACAAGAAAATGCTGTACACTTGACAGCTAATTCGTATGCTCAGCGACAGCCACCAATTATAGCCCCAACGCATTTCATTTATATCAGAAAAATGGGATGAAAAGCTAATTTCGCCGCTTCGGGTTGAGACTTGCGCTTTCCAACACTACCTATTGCTGCACATTTCTGTTGTGAATCTTGGAAGCAGATGATACGCAAAGAGCCGCTTCTGGCCTGTGCTAAAGTGCGTAAGAAAACTGTGTGTGTGTGTGTTGGGTTTTATGGCACATAGGCAGCTAAGGCCATCATGCGCCAAACTCAAGGTGTAGAATTGGCTTTCTGTAGAATGTTTACGAATATCAAAAAATGCCGATGGCGTAGATGACCTAAAAACATTGTGCTGCCTAGTAAAAGAAGAGAAGAAATTTGGAAATCGCTAATGGTAAAAGCCTTAAAGAAGGTCAGGCAGCCTTAGCGGCTATCCTTGGCTAGGCAAGGATCCTGAGGCTCCCAACCAATCAAATAAAAAGCCTCAGCCTACTTCTCAGGAATGAGAAAGTGGCTGAGGTGTATCATGTAATAAAGGGAACCAGTGGATCAAAAATTACAGTTTTTCGAGGACGCCCGCTGCTTTTAAAAAGCTAAAAACGGAGGGTATGTTAACAATGGCATTATCAGCTAAGAGCAATGTTGGGTGAAAAGGAATGTATTCATGATAAAATTGAGTGAAGTACTTTTTTCTTAGTTTTTCTAGTTTCACACATGAGAATAGAATGTGGTTAACAGTAAGTTCTTCTCCGCATTCCTCGCAACCAGGTTTATCTTGTTTTGTTAGCAGGAAGTTGTGCGTGAGGTGCGTGTGGCCTATTCGCAGACGGCATAAAACCACTTCTTTAAAACGTTCCTGGTGCACACATGACTTAAATTCACCCAAAACTGGTTTTACAAAGTGCAGTTTATTATTCACTTCGCTGTTCCAACGCGACTGCCATTTTTGTCTTAATTTCTGTTGAACTAATTTCATGCAGTCATTAAAGGGTATATCTACTTTTTTTATTTCCTTGCCCCGAGCTTGAGCGGCACACAAATCTGCTCTCTCATTTCCTTTTATTCCGACGTGGCTCGGGACCCAGCAGAGTTTAATGTTTTGTCCTCGAGCTGTTGCTATTACAATGTTGTGTATGATGTCCCCAAGTATGGGAGTGGTTGCGTTTCTAGAGTGGAGGGCTGTAAGTACACTTGAAGAGTCTGTGTAAATAATAGTGTTTTTGAGGTTCTCATTTAATATTTTTTTTGTTGCCACACATACTGCGTAACATTCTGCGCTGAAGATGGATGCGCACTGTGGAAGTCGCATTGCTGTCTCCGAATTTCCTCGCACCACTGCGCTTTCTACGTACACATTCGTTTTTGAACCGTCAGTGTAAAAGTCCGTAAAACTACTGTATTTTTCTTCGAGTGCAAGGAATTCCTGTACTATATGTTGTTTTGGAGTTTGTTTTTTTGGAACTGCGTAAGGGTAAAATCACAGATTGCCGGAATATTGTGCCATGGAGGCAGTGGAGCTCGTCTTCGAGCAATGGCAGGTAATGTGTCCAGTACTCCGAGGTTTTGACACATCTCTTCAAAACGCAGGAGGAGTGGCCTGATAGCTTGTGGTTTGTTGTTAAAAAGTGTTCTTGATGGGCACTTTGTGACTATGGGGTAACATAGGTGTTTGGGAAGCGAACGGATTTTTAAAACGTACGAGCACGTGAGCATGGTTCTTCGGTCCTCGAGTGACGGTTCGTTGGTTTCTTCATAAAGACTGTTAATGGGTGATGTCCTGTAAGCACCAGTGGAGAGACGCAAACCCAAGTTATGCACTGTATCTAGTCGTTTAAGGTATGATGGTCTCGCTGACCCATACACTATACATCCATAATCAAGGGTAGAGCGTACTACAGAGCGGTAAATTTTTAGAAGGCATGTCCTGTCGGCACCCCAATGTTTTCGTGACAGTACTTTGAGTATGTTGAGGGATCGGGAGGCTTTCTTTTTCAGTGCATTTATATGAGGCAGGAAAGTGAGCTTTTTGTCAAAGGTTACGCCTAGGAATTTGTGCTCATTTTTCACCGGTAGCTGTGTTTTGTTCAGGTGTATAAATGGGTCAGCCTGTAAGCCTCGCTTAATAGAGAAAAGAATGGCCATGGTTTTCTGTGTGGAAAACCGGAAACCGTTCTCGTCTGCCCAGGTCACCAGTTTATCCATTGTCAGCAGTATTTGTCTCTCGCATGTTACCAGGTTTGAGGATGCGCAGGCTATTTGCAGATCGTCAACATAGACGGAATACATAATGGCCTTCGGTATTACTTTGGCTATGGAATTTACTTTAATAACAAACAATGTCGTGCTCAAAATACACCCCTGAGGAACCCCGTTCTCTTGAACGAAGCCCCTGGACACGGTTGATCCTAGGCGCACTTGAAATGAGCGGTCGGAAAGGAAGTCCTTCAGGCAGTTCAACATCCTGCCACGGATGCCAAGATCTGCTAAGTCACGAAGGATGCCGAACCTCCAGGTGGTGTCGTATGCTTTCTCGAGGTCAAAAAAGACGGCAAGACAGTGCTGTCTGTGTATAAAAGCCTCTCGGACAGTATTTTCCAGGCGAGTTAAGTGGTCTGTTGTTGAGCATGCTTTCTTAAAACCGCACTGATGGATGTCAATAAGCTCAAGAGATTCAATCAGAAAAGTTAGTCTTTTATTCAGCACACTTTCGAATGATTTGGCAAGGCAGCTGGTAAGGGCTATCGGCCTGTAACTAGTAGGGGATGTTGGTTGTTTTCCGGATTTCAGGAATGGTACAATAACTGCTTTCTTCCAGGCTTTCGGCAATCTTCCGAGCACCCACACTTGGTTAAAAAACTTCAAGAGCGCCTCCACAGATGGCTGGGAAAGATGTGCTAGCATTTCGTAATGTATATTGTCTGGGCCAGGTGCCGTCTTTTTTCCGGCCGAGAGAACTTCGTTTATTTCTTGGAGTGTTATTAAACCATTGTACGGTTCTTTTGTGCAGCCCGTTGTTGGAAGTCTATGTTTCTCCACTGCATGTTTATGCTTTAAAAATGTTTCTGTGTAGTGTGAAGAGCTAGAAATGTTTGAGAAATGTTCTCCCAAGATGTTTGCCTGTTCCTCTATATTTGTCTGTGTACCTGGAGCTGTTAAGAAAGGAATTGTGTAAGGAGAAAAGCTTCTGTTAAACTTGTGGACTTGTCCCCACATTTTTTTGGACGTAACTGAACTATTTATGCATGATACGTAGCTTCTCCATGATGTTCTTTCGGCATTTCGGCGGATGTACCGAGCTTTTGCTCTCGTCTTTTTAAAGTTGATGAGGTTATCTTGAGTTGGGTATCTTCGAAAAACTCCCCAAGCTTTATTTTGCTTCTTTTTTGCTTCCCGGCATTCCTGCGTGTACCATACCTTGTTGTTTTGTCGTACTATTCCTGACGATTGCGGAATAGCTTGGCACGCAGCATCAATAATGCAGCTTGTAAAAATTTCATTCAGTTCGTCAACGTTAAGACTGTTTGAAAATAATTTCTCCAGGCTAGCCTTTTCTCTAAATAGTTGCCAGTCGGCTAGGTGTAGTTTCCAACGGCGTGGTTTACTAGGGATGACTGATGGTGGCGATGAAAAGTTAATCACTACCGGAAGATGATCGCTTCCGTACGGGTTATCGAGAACATCCCACTTAAAATCGGTAAAAACGGAAGAAGAGCTAAAAGATAAATCTATGCAACTCATTTTTCCTGAGGCTGGAGAGCAATATGTGGGTTTGCCTGTATTGAGTAGGCAAACATTATTGCACAGAATAAAATCTTCTAATATACGGCCCCTAGTGTCTGTCTGTTCACTCCCCCAGAAAGGGGAGTGTGCATTAAAATCCCCAACTACCAGATATGGCTCTGGTAGCTGATTAAAAAGTGATTCTAGGTCATGAAGTGTTACTGTGAGGTGTGGCTGAAGGTATACTGAACATATGGTAATTGTTTTAAAGCTAATGACGGTGACTGCAATGGCTTCATAATTCGTCTGCAGCTGGATTTCACGTGTTGCAACACCGCTCTTAACAACGACAGCAACACCTCCAGAGAGCCTATCTGCCTGCTCACAGTCACGGCGAAAGACTTTATAATTCTTAAAAATATTTTTTTGTAAAGGTCCCAAATTGGTCTCCTGAAGGCACAGTGCTACAGGAGACATAGAGCGTAGGAGATCTGTTGCATCGCTGTAGTTATTTAAAATTCCACGGCAGTTCCAGTGGATAAGGAACGCCATGATTATTTTAAGGAGGAGTGTTTTGAGAGCTCAGGTCCCTCCTTGTTGAGGGCCTGTTATCGTGGTTTTTTTCTTTTTTCCGGTCAAGAGAGCCCCGTCGCCGTTGCGACCGAGGCGAGCTTTGACTTGTATCCATCGCCTCCATGGAGGCGCTGGAGTTCCGCGGGGAACCCGCGGGCAGGGGGGTGGTAGACTTCTCCCGAACGGGGGAAGCCTTGCGGGCTGCCGACTTGGAGGACGGCCGGCCCGTTGTTGGGGGTGGCATAGCAGCTCTCGCTGCATCTGCCAGGGGCGCGGATGGCCCTGCCTCAGCCTCACTAGGTGTGAACTGGGCAGGTGCCTGAGACCGGTGTGATGCGCCGCGCCCGCGCACCACATCGGCGAAGTTTGTGTGGGGTGTTAAGGAGAAAGTGCCTTGCGACATTGCATAACGCTTTCTTGCCTCTTTAAAAGTGATATTATCTTTGGTCTTTATTGTAATGATTTCCTTTTCTTTTTTCCAGGCAGGACCAGACCTTAAGTAAGCAGCGTGCTCGCCTTCGCAGTTTGCACAGCGTGGCGCGGCGTCGCAGCCGTCTGATTGGTGGTCATTGGAGGCACATTAAGCACAAGTGTTGCGGCCGCGGCAGCTCTGGGAGCCGTGACCGAACTTCTGGCATTTGAAACAGCGTCTAGGGTTGGGGATATAAGGGCGAACGGAGATTTTTGCATAGCCTACCTCGATTGACTCGGGTAGGGTGCATGAGGCAAACGTCAGGACCAGGTGTTTTGTCGGAATCTCTTTGTTGTCTTTGCGGATTGTAATTCTGTGGACGTTGGTAACACTCTGAGGGTTCAGTCCTTCAAGCATCTCTTCCTCTGTTAGGTGCAGGAAATCATTATCTGAGATGACACCACGTACTGTGTTCAATGATCTGTGCGGTGTAACAGAGACAGGAATATCGCCAAAAGTTTCAATGTTTGCAAGCTTTGAAATCTGAGTTATGTCGAGCAGTTCGAGGAGGAGGTCACCACAAGCCAACTTTGTGACTTTGTACTGAGGGCCCAGGGATTCTGTAAGAACTCTTGAAACAAGGAACGGGGATATTTGTCTGGCTGGCTTTTCTGTTTCTTTACTGTGGACGATCTGGTACTTAGGGAAAGTTGTCTTCTTTTTGTTGAAAAACTGGGATGTGACATCGGTCCGCCCCCTTTTCAGAGGGCGATCATTATTAAGCAGGGAGGAAGCCATAAAAAATTTTGTTCTTCGGCCTTGGTGCCAGCCGCCCATCATGGAGCCCAACTAGGGGACAGGACAGGAACTTGAAAACAAGTCCTGCCCACGCCAGCTGTACACCATTGCTATAACCGAATATGACGAAACCCAGGATAGTTCGCCACACAGGGTTAACCCTAGCCGCCAGGAAAAAGGAAAAAACCAAGGAAGGAGGAGGAGACAGGAGAGTTGTAAGAAAGATGATAGGAAAGTAAAAGATGGAGGGGAGGATAAGGAAAAGACGACTGCCGATTTCCCCCGGTCGGGTCAGGCCGGAGGTGCCGTCTACAGGAAGCTGGGGCCAAAGTGGTGTGTTGCCTCCGCCGAGGGGCCTTAAGGGTCCAAACGCTCGGCATCGGCTCAACCACCAGGATCCCCTTTTCCCCGGACACGGCGATGCCACGCACGGCGAGGCGCGGGTGCTCGGGTCCGTGGTGATGCACAGTTCACCATCATCCCCTTGCGGGGATGTCCCTGCGGATGCTCGGGAACCCGCGGTGTCGCCACTCACCGTCGCGACGCCTGCAAGCTGCAGGCGCCCCCCTGCGGGGCTAAGAAAACTGTTCATCTTTTGAACAATAGCATACGGGGCGATAAGAAAGGGGTAGACCAACAGTTCGCTGCGGTTCGACCACATACATGTGTTCGACCGACATGTCTGCTGTATTCGCAATGCTCTAGAGACTGCGAATCTGAAACGTCAAATTTTTAGTTCTTTGTGAACTGTTTACCACTGCCGCGGATTACCCGTGGACGCCACAAGAAGGCTTACCCGTAGATGTCACCATACTTTTTTGACCATTCATCCAGTATCCTGAGGGCGTCCTGAAATATGCCAAGTGGAATGATTGGGAAAGTCGATTCCGCGACAAAAATAAATACAAAGACACAAGAGAGACAACATGCCCGGAAGCGGTCATGTGTTTGTTTTCTTTCTCCAGATAGTGTCTCTAGATTTGCTGCAAAATTTTGCAGTTCTAAAACAAAGTTTACATGGCACAAATAGGGGTTTTTATCCAGTTTTTGTGATGCATTGTTAGGTGTCCCATTGGATCAGACAAGTTTCCAGATTGAACTACGCGAGTCGTTCCCAAATTACAAAACATGAGTCTGACGGGTGACAAAAAAGCTTTAATCACGACAGGGAAGTGGAAAGTTTTAGTAAAATCACTTTGTTGGAACGAAGCATGAGGGAAGGTTGGCATACTACTGCATCAATTTCGCATTGATTTAATACACTCAGATATGCCCTAGTGCCACTCTTCTCACGTTCTGGATGGGTCAAGTTGTCTTAAGCAACTCTGCTGCTAGGTCGAGCAGGGAAACACAGACAAGCTGATCGAAATTTATTCTTTGTTTACTTTTTATTCTGTTCTTAATGAGACAAACCGGAAGTACTAGCTTCAGTACACTGCGATCACTAATTTCTTATTTTAACTTGTACGTATACGTGAACCTCTTCCCAGCCTGTCCATGTTCCTAACAGGCTGACTTTCAGAGACATAACTTACACTGCATACCGCATTACCCAATATTTTTTAAAGACCTTGGAAAGAGAAAAACTTCGATTAATCACAATCAGCTGAGTGCCTCCCATTTTGCGTACCTCACTCCAAATGTCGTGAAAGTTTCCTGACACAAGGCTGGGTACGGGACCTGGGATTCCTATTCTCTTTAAGTAGTTGAATTTTTTTCGACGCCACCTGCAAGTGCCAAAACGGATTTCGAAAGCGCGAGTATTAATGGAGCCGACAGTAATGCGAGCAAAACAGCAAAGTGGCAGGGAGCGCTTTAAGAGAAATATTTATTTTGATTTGTGGGGGTTCGAGATTCAATGGCTGGTCACTTTCATCACGGCAACAACAAGTTAATAGCATTATATTTAAAAAACATTGAAAAGTGGACACCGACCAAGGAATAGAGACAATGAGAAACAAGACGTTTCGACTCCCGTATGGCAGCCTTTCACAAAAGAACAATACTAAACGTGGCAGGTGTATAAATACCTTTGAGAACACAGCGCTGGGAAAGCTGGGACACAGGGAGTGTATTGAAGTTGCTGTGGTTTAAAATGCGAGTGGTAATCAAAGTATTGATTGCTCTCGATTTAGGGCACAGAAGGTCTTCCTTTTGGTTAAGCCAATAGTCAAAAGGAGGCAGGAGTGTTAGGTAAAATATGAGAGACTGTAATACACGTATGGAACGTATAGCTCTCAGAGTCGCGCTGTTTAATAATAACTCCGCCAACTCTCAACCTCCGAAGAGATCAGCGCCGCACAGCAAACCAAAGCGAAAAAAGTGCAAGGGTGTATCCCTTACAAAAATTTATTTAGACAGTCTAGAGACTGTCCATAGACTTCTGTCTATAAAGTCTATAGACTCTCTATAGACAAACCTTAAAGAACAGTCTATAGGCAATACAAATCCTATAGACAGTCAATAGACGATCTATAGATTTATGCCATACACATTTAGTAGACATTTGTCAATAGAAAGTCTATAAGCTGTGAATAGACAAAAATATATATCTATAGGAAGGCAATAGAGTCAATCAGAAGTCTACAGACTGTCTATAGACCATTTTTATAAGTGATTAAAGCGGATGTTTATTAAAGAGGCCCTGAGCAGCCGTAATGTGCTGCTAGATTAGAAAACCCACTGCTCTGAGAGGGTCGCGCATACCTTTGCTTCTTGTTTCTGTCGAGCTAATGACATTAGGTGTAATTATGAACAAGGTGGGTTTCAAATAAACATTGCTGCTGAGGAGCCTAGTGCTTGGGTGACGCGACATGGGCTTGTTATCCCTCTTTAATATGTCTGTTCTCGGCTTCTTTAAAAGAAGGCCCGGCCAGTGCATCTTAGAGTACAGCTGTTAGGTGGAGGTGGCCTTTTATCTAATAAGGAGGAAAATAAGGAGGAAAAATACAATAGACTAGGCGTATTAGAAATGAGGGAACTATTTTATTACACAGTGCATGCACGTCATTACTTTTCAAATGCTTTCAAAATGCTCGTCAAGAAAAACTCTGCCTTAAGAAAGATAGAAACTTATATTAAGCCACGATGCTTTACACATTATGGGAAAAATATAAGGAGATACTATGTGCCACAAATATTCAATGAACTTGGCGAAGAGTTTTTTAATTTCAAAATCAAACGTAAAATGACTAAATCTATAAGAAAATGGTGCTCATCCTTGCAGATAAATCACTGATGGCCTCTTGCATGCTGTGTTCTACTTTCCCTGTTTTTCTTCACATTTTCGATTCGTTTAGATGTGGCACATTTCAAGCTGTTATGATGTCCTCTGTTCATTTTTGGTTGTATTTTTTTAGTTGTATTCCTATTTGCTCAATATGTATAAATATTTCTTTTCTTTACTGAATAATATGCATGTACTGGTGTGCCTAATGTCATTGCTTTATGTGTCATTGTTTTGTACACATTCGGTGATTCACCGTACAGCCTGAACAACCAACAAGCACTCTGTGCTTAGGTTGGACAGGAAAATTCATGTGCTAAACAAAGATGAGTAAACATTGATTTTATTTGATTTAATTTGGTCTCTCTCCAGCCGTACAGACATATAACTCCATGAGTGTCACTCGAGAAGCCTCCAGGCTTCTCAGTGACAGCTGAGAGATATTGCTGCCAAACCCGGTACCTCCCAAACCACAATTAATAGAGTTACTGTACCTTTCTGAGATTAAAGCCGTATCCTAGACGCAAGCAGAACCAGCAATAAGGTTGACACTGGATTGAATTTGGTTGCTGCGGCCTGCACCGATAAGTGCATGTCAGCGGGAAAGATTGAGGATGGCGATGACCTCGACGTCAGTGCGTAATTCGTTGGCCAAAGACTCCTCGACTTTGGGATCAGGAGCAGCGACGCTACCCAGAAGCCCTTGGTTTCTGCGGCTGCTGATGAAGAGAGACTTAGGTTTGCTGATGGACCATGGAAGACTAGCACAAGGCCGTTTTCACAGAACAAAACGCCATGCTTACGGGATGGTATAGCAGGCAAATCATTTACTGCCGATATCCTATCAGGTTTGTTCTTTCATTTCAGTTGTTTTGTTTTGCAATTTTGAACAAATCCGCGACTACAGTTTTCATATATCAGCTTAGGAAAATTCTTTCGAAGAACAGCTGGCAGGTTTGTTCTTTCATTTCAGTTGTTTTGTTTTGCATTTTTGAACAAATCCGCGAATACAGCTTTCATATATCAGCTTAGGAAAATTCTTTCGAAGAACAGCTGGCAGGTTTGTTCTTTCATTTCAGTTGTTTTGTTTTGCAATTTCGAACAAATCCGCGACTACAGCTTTCATATATCAGCTTAGGAAAATTCTTTCGAAGAACAGCTGGCAGGTTTGTTCTTTCATTTCAGTTGTTTTGTTTTGCAATTTTGAACAAATCCGCGACTACAGTTTTCATATATCAGCTTAGGAAAATTCTTTCGAAGAACAGCTGGCAGGTTTGTTCTTTCATTTCAGTTGTTTTGTTTTGCATTTTTGAACAAATCCGCGAATACAGCTTTCATATATCAGCTTAGGAAAATTCTTTCGAAGAACAGCTGGCAGGTTTGTTCTTTCATTTCAGTTGTTTTGTTTTGCAATTTTGAACAAATCCGCGACTACAGCTTTCATATATCAGCTTAGGAAAATTCTTTCGAAGAACAGCTGGCAGGTTTGTTCTTTCATTTCAGTTGTTTTGTTTTGCAATTTTGAACAAATCCGCGACTACAGTTTTCATATATCAGCTTAGGAAAATTCTTTCGAAGAACAGCTGGCAGGTTTGTTCTTTCATTTCAGTTGTTTTGTTTTGCATTTTTGAACAAATCCGCGAATACAGCTTTCATATATCAGCTTAGGAAAATTCTTTTGAAGAACAGCTGGTAGCTTATCGCATACGCTGACTGCTTTCACTTCATCATGAGACGTCACAGATAACGAAGGACAGAGCAGGCGCGCGATGCACAATGAGTGGTTGTCTTCTCTCCCTTTAGGCGAGAAATCAAGCACCCCTCTTTGCTGAAAAATCCAATAATGATGGAAAAGATCACTTAAATCACTGATATCAAACGACCACATCAACCTCATTTTCATTCACAGAGGTTGGAATTTTTCGAAAAAATTCCAAATAGATGCCTTCAGCGTTATAACACTGATGAAGGACAGACCCCGACCGGAACTGCGAGATGAACTAAGATAGCCGTAAATGCAGTCCCCGTATAATTCTATATGTGAGTGTGTTCAGATAAGAATGTAAATCGAGGTACTATGATCATTTTTCTTTTCGATGAAATTTTATTTCTGTTTGACTAATTTGTCGGGACATAAGATTAGAAATTAGTTTCTCGAGATACTGTATAGATCACTTGAAGAAAAAAATCGTATATCACGAGGGACGGAAAACCACTTGGAATTTCTTAAAACCGCAAGTTCGGATCCCTGCAGAACCAAAAATAAAATTTTGTGGAACCTCAGTACTTCTTCGGACAATTGTGTGCGAACTATTCTGTTAGAAGCTACACCGAAACATCCAATGGAAGTTTCAATCTTTCGGCAAAAAATTAGAAACATTTCTCCAAACGGTACGCGTCCAAAAAAACATATTTCAGGATGGTAGTAGCTGAAAAAGGAACCTATCATAGGGCAGTTTTTGATTTCTCGGTTCTCTCTACTTCGTTCAGGGAAAATTCGAATTCCTAGATTAACACGTGCTCGTATGATTAATTTTTTAAATGATGCAAAATTGAAGAATCCTGATAAATTGCCAACTTTGAACAAGATTACAAAAAATCTTGCCAATTTTGTTTTGAAATGTTCAGAAAAGACTCTTAGTACGTGGTATTTCTAGGTTAGCAATTAAGTGTGGGATTATATTGCTTTGAACTGCGAAATAAATGCTTATTGCAGACCATATTCCATTCTGTATCATCATTGAATTTGACCGTTAAAGAGAATAATTAACGACCTTGGAACACTGTGTGTGTGGTTGGAATTCAGTTAACATATTGAAAGAATCCCAGAAAATACTCAGGCATGAAGTTTTTCGTTGTTAACTACTTTTATTTTTTGTTGCATTATAAACGTTTAAAAACCTATGCCGTGTACTCTATCCGAGCTTGGCTAACTCCACTGGAAGCATATTAAGCCCTCCCTAACCTGAATTTTACATTGGTGTTTTAATGTTTATCTATTCTTATTATTTTTTATAATGCTGTTTTATAACCGTTATATCGGATCGAGGGGTCGCCATGGAAACTGCTTTCGTGTTTTAATGATGTGACTTTTCTAATGTAAATAAAAATAATGTAAGTAATGTAAATGTAAACATACAAACCGCAGCTAGCTGATGTGACATCACACAATATTCAATCTTGAAATTTCTTTACACAAGGCATTGGAAACACAGATCAGCCCACTAACGGTCTCGTCTAGTGTGGATAACATTTTTTCGTTTATGGTGTTGTAAACGGCATTGCAAATCAAAAGGGAATCATTCATGTCGCTACTCACATAGGGAATGGTTTCGCGCAAGACAGTAAACTAGTCCGGAACTAATTTTGCGCCGTAATGGTGGTGCGAGTCAGAGTGCCCACATCAGATTAAACATTTTTAAAAGCGAGATGTCTGGCTGCTGCGTACTTTCCTTGCCTTTTTCCAATCTTCAATCCTGTCCTGAAAGTTGTGAGCTGACTGTGAGAATGGTATAAAGTGCTGAAATCTTTTAAATTTCTTAAGACTACGTTTACGAATCCACCGGCCGTTTTCATGCCCTCAGTTGTCATCGAGTGCAAAATAAGAAATTCAGCGTCATTCCTTCCAAGTTATTTTAATAATAATGAAAAAGTGCTAGCTTCTGAACGACCGCTTTCGTGTACGAAACTGCCGCAATGTTTTCGTGCTCAAAATTGATTTCAGATTAATTTTTTTTGAAAATCTCATTTCGGCAACGCTTCTACTTTCTGAGGTTGCAGGTTATTGAAATGATTGACTAGAATCCACTTAAACCGATAAAGAGTACTTTCTTATAAAAATTGGAAGGGCGCTTCCGTTCCGGGTTAAGGATATGACACAATAGCGCAATGGGTTAGCTCCCATATATGCAGAAAGTCATTCTCTACTTTGCATTCATAGACTTCTGGGAGTTGTCATACCACTCCTGGTTCCGTTGCGCAGCGCTTAAGCGATGCGCCACTGCCCTGCGATGTTAGGTGCTCCAAGCGGTGGGCCTTGTGCAACCTAGGTTGCCCTTGTCGAGTGAACAATCATTAACTTAACTGCCACCTGCCACGGTGGCCAGTTTGCTGGCTATCCGATGGGCATGTTGTGATGACGCCGAAAGGTCACGTGACCTAGGTGGCCCACCTGCCTCCTAGGTTGCCCTCTGGCACCACCTGCCAGCGTCACACTCCTGATATTTCGCTCTCAGCGGCGAAAACGCCGACAACGCCAACGACAAATTTTCTGGGTAACGGGGCAATTAAGGCTGTCCCGTTAAAACTCTTTTTTTGTCTATACATTCTGACATGAACAAGTGATAGTCGTTTGCGGTATATGATTGAATAAATGACAACACTTACATCAGAAATGCTGCCAGAAGTACGAACAAGGATGCAGCGCCGAATGCGGCAATTCATTCCACTGTCACGCCAGCCATTGTTATGTTCTAGGCAAGTCTCAGGCTGCTCATTGCACCTGACTCGGTGAGAAAAAGCAGTAGAGTGTAAGCAGTTGCAGCCACACAACAGAGCGATATTTCATGATTCAGTCGAGTGTGCTCTAAGACCTGTGATAAAGCGCATACGCTGCGCAGTACTATGATAGAAGGTCCGCACATCAGCGAGCTACTTAAAGGCCTGATGACCGCGACGTCAAGGTTCCCCGTGCAAACAGACCACGATGCAGAAAGACTACCTTGACCGAACCAAGCTGAGCTGATAGAGCACTCACTTCAGAGTGTTATCGTCGCTAATATGAGTATTACCAACAAGATAGCGCAGCCCACAGCGAAAAGGTACGATAAGAAGCCCCGCGTAAACAATTCCTCTAAAGATTTCAGCAACTCGCTAATGCGCACTCGGGGTGAAGAGGGCACCGATGGTAAGCACATGTGCCCCATTATCAAGCGTCAAGTTTCTTGGCAGGCGCTACGACTGAGGTGGACACTCGGCTTCTGCACCGAGATTTCGGTGACTGTTGGCTTCCTTCATATGTTTGTCAAACGAGCCCCTCATTTCATTTCCCTTATATATATATATATATATATATATATATATATATATATATATATATATATATATATATATATATATATATATATATATATATATATATATATATATATATATATATATATATGGCGCATATAGAGCATGGCGTGCTTGACTGCTTAAAAAGGTATATAGCGAAATATACGCTTTCGCTACAGGAAACATTTGTATTAATAATAATTGGTTTTTTGAGGAAAGGAAATGGCGCAGTATCTGTCTCATATATCGTTGGACACCTGAACCGTGCCGTTAGGGAAGGGATAAGGGATGGAGTGAAATAAGAAAGGAAGAAGGAGGTGCCGTAGTGGAGGGCTCCGGAGTAATTTCGACCACCTGGGGATCTTTAACGTGCACTGACATCGCACAGCACACGGGCGCCTTAGCGTTTTTCCTCCATAAAAACGCAGCCGTCGCGGTCGGGTTCGAACCCTGGAACTCCGGATGAGTAGTCGAGCGCCCTAACCACTGAGCCACCGCGGCGGGTGGAAACATTTGTATTTGACTCGACGTTTCGGTAGGAGGACCGATCTTTTTCAAGGGTGATTAGTCTTCGCTGGTGTTTCCCCCCCCTTTTTATAGGGGTTGAACACAGAAGTGGTGACCGTGAAACGGAGAGTACAGAAACAAGTAGGAAGAAGTAAAAAGTATATTTAAGTAAAAATAAAGAAATAAGCATGGATAGTGCGCCGAACATGTAAGGAATAGGGAAATACAACATCCCTCTCGCGACCTCTGCTTTTTTAAGCATCGCATGCTTGCTTATTAACAGGCAGGTCGAGCTGAGCTGAGATGGGCGTGCAGGTACCTTCGTGGAAAAATGCTAGAACTTCTCGCTCCTCCTGGCTGCTAGTGCACGGGGAATGAATGTTGACCGAACAGCAGAGCAAGCATGATTTTTTTTGTTTTACAATTGCGGCGAATTGATAGAGTCTCCTGTAATTTGCGATGTAATTACAGTAATAATAATTATTAGAATAATAATAATTGGTTTGTGGGGAAAGGAAATGGCGCAGTATCTGTCTCATATATCGTTGGACACCTGAACTGCGCCGTAAGGGAAGAGAGAAAGGAGGGAGTGAAAGAAGAAAGGAAGAAAGAGATGCTGTAGTGGAGGGCTTCGGAATAATTTAGACCACATGGAGATCTTTAACGTGCACTGATATCGCACAGCACACGGGTGCCTTAGCGTTTTGCCTCCATCGAAACGCGCCATCACGGTCGGGTTCGGACCCGGGTACTCCAGCTCAGCAGATGAGCGCCCTAACCACTGAGCCACCACGGCGGCTATGACGGTAAATAACCCAAGGTGGTCGAACTTATCCGCAGCCCTACGCTACGGCCTCATCATAGCCCGTGTTGCTTTGGGCCTTCAAACTTTTTAAGCCGGATAACAGTTAGGAACAGACTTGATTCATGCAGGGAGCAAATTTTTTTAGGTAAAAGGTGTGACATGGGCAACAATTAGGACAGTTACATTAACCACGCTTTGTTTTTCCTCATAGCGTTAGCTATATATGCTGCCTTTACTGAAATAAACCCAAACTCTTGTGCGTTCTCAGGTTGCATTCATGTTGTCGTCATTGCAATAAAAAATTCGCGCTCCTGCCGGCCTGTTGAAGAGATTGTATTCAACTGCCTCACTCCAGGTATGCTGTCAAGAATGTGGCAATATATTCTACTAAACAAAGCTGCCACGGAGAATGTGGCCCTTGATTTGCGGCATTCTACGATGGTCGAAACGCAGCGCTTCGGTGTTTTTTTTCCTCTTGAAGCGGATGAAATATATATGGACGATTGACATTTATATCATGAACTCCTGAAGACGCTGCTATCTGAATCTGCAAGACGACCGGGAAATAGGGTCGGCCAATACGGTGTAGAACCACAATGCATATGAGAACATGATAGAGAAAGAGAGTAGATTGACGGAGTTTTCTTTTTTTTTTAGTGAAGGTGGATGGGTCTTGAAAAAAGAAATAATTCATCTACTGGACGAGTTTGAATTCACTTTACAAAAGGGGTAGCCAGTATTTGCGGTTGAAAACATCTCAAAGGTTTAGGAAGGCACCATTATAGAATATAAACTCATGTACAATAAAATAGTTTCTCAGAACCTTAGCGCTCCAATGTGGAAGTGTAATGTCAGAATCATTAAGGTAATTAAGTCAAGTTGTAAGTTAGTCATAAAGCACTTGGCGGCCTTATGAAGAACCCGAGAACGGCCTATTCCAAGCTTCAGATGAGCGCATAGGGTAAATGCGTGTCTTCAGCGAGAGACGTGACGTAGGTTTAAGCAGGTACTCAGGATTACTACCGGATTACTAAAGGAAGATAAATATAGGAAAAAGCCGCATTATGTGCGCTCGGAGTTCCTTGAAAACAGTTTGACGAACCGGCTTTTTCTGCAATCCGCCGCGGCGGCTCAGTGGTTAGGGCGCTCGGCTACTGATCCGGAGTTCCCGGGTTCGAACCCGACCGCGGCGGCTGCGTTTTTATGGAGGCAAAACTCTAAGGCACCCGTGTGCTGTGCGATGTCAGTGCACGTTAAAGATCACCAGGTGGTCGAAAATATTCCGGAGCCCTCCACTATGGCACCTCTTCCTTTCTTCTTTCAATACCTCCTATATCCCTTCCCTTACGGCGCGGTTCAGGTGTCCGCCGATATATGAGACAGATACTGCCCCATTTCCTTTCCTCAAAAACCAATTATTATTATTTTCTGCAGTGCGTGCACTTGAAGTAGTTGGTGTTCTCCAATACCCGAAAATATTAGTTACCCTGAGAAAGAAGTACAACATTGTATTGTGCCGCGTTAGTGCAAGCGGTAGAAATAATGTAAAATTGACCAATATGCCAACAGTTTTTGATTAAAAAAACTGAAAGGTCAAGCAGGTTTCACGAAATCTTTGAGCGATTTCACTCCGAAAAAGAGGCATGGCTAAGGTAGAATATAGAGGATCAATAGACGAATGCGGCTTGCTCAAGGATGCTCTTGTGCCATTGTATATGAATCAACAAGGCTAACTTATTCTGTGCAGTGGACAAAATACTGTACGCATATGCATTATGCATATGAGCCGTGAAACTCGCACTAAGAGGCACGTTGAGCGAAATACTAGTTGAGCTGAAAGACACTGCAAAAGTGTGCGCATCCGCTTCACTTGTACGCAAATCTGCTGATGGCCAGATATAATACGCAGATACTTTAGAAATGACAAGGGTTGCTCTGTAACCGGGAGGAAATATTTGAACCGTAGGTACATCATATTTTCTCTCAAATTGTGCAGTTTGGTGTGTGCACTGTATATAGGACTTGGATTTGTTCATCTTTATCGAATATATAATTAGGCATCTACGCGGCGTTATACTTATTTAGGTGAAGGTTTGAAATCCTCCGAAAATTACGGATATGAAACTGCATACTTACTTTGCACCTGTTCGCATATATTTGAGTCAGGCCATGTAATCACAATGCAAGGCTGCTGGAAACGTCTCTTTGTCTGGCATGTTAAACGACGCGAGAAGCATAGCATTGTTAATTTAAAACGTAAATTCCTGCCTACACCCCGAGTTCTGCCCTGGTTAAAGCCAATATGTGGAGGGATCTGCCGGATTACGCCATTATTTTTTTACTGGTCCCCGGCATTACATTGTCCTCTTTTATATTTGAACAGCGCAATAAAACAACGGAACACAACGAAGAATGGACACCACAAGCGCTGACTCGCACTATGTGGCAATGATGATTAGCTTTTGTGTTTTTCTTTTGTTTTTTTCTCTGGTTTGTGTTTTGTGTTCTTAGTGTTTTAGATAGCTTTGACGTATATAAAATCTAGTTGTGAGTCAGCGCTTGTGGTGTCCATCCTTCGTTGTGTTCCGTTGTTTTATTGCGCTGTTCAAATCTGAATCAGTACCAACTCGCCCAGTTCGCAGCCTTAATGAACATTGTCCTCTTAGCGCTTCCTGATACCCATCCTGCGTTCTGCGGACAAAATGCAGGGCTTACCTATAAGAAACCATCAATGTTTCAATGTTTTTAATAAAAATCTCGTCATTGTAAACCGTACCGCGATGAGATAATTACCGCATACCCCTCTAAACTAATATATTAGACTCCTGCCTTGTGCCTTAAGGTGTAAGTTTAGATAGAGGGTATGAAATGCAGGAGATGGAAAGTTAAAAGGAGTGAAGACTTAAGTTTTTAATAGAATGAACACAATAATTTTTTCAGTAAATTTTAATGCTTGCGCAAGGTGTGGTTCGCTGACTTTTTGTCCCTTTTCGAGCAAGCATTATTGACTACACCAAGATGGCACCGCATAGACTTAGCACGTTCGATAGAGCTTTGACCATGAGATTGAAAAGCTCAGTATGGAAGCATAGTAGAGAAAAATGCATTCAGTATCGGGTTATTTAGCCTTCCGAACCTGGAGGCCTTAGTCCAGGTCTCCCTTTGCTTCTGAAATCCGCTTTAACCTGTCCATCAGTGTGCCTACCTTTCTGTACGCTTGACCCGTTGACCATGGCGTACAATGACGCCGTGCCCATGACAGTGGCGGCTACTACCTACGCAGAAATTTTGTCAAAAACCGATTGCTCTACAAGTACATATTTTGGAGACTACAGGTCTCTGCGAAATAGAATTGTGGAAAAGGATGTTGCTCGGCAAGAGATTCCCCACTTCCGTTTTCAAAAGGTGAGGACACTCAAGGAATAAAATAAGACAACGTAGGAGTTATCATGGGATTTTTGCTATACCGTTTACTCCACAGTTTCTTGCGAGAGTACCCAATATTCTTTCACGCCCATGTTTTCATTGCGACAGACACCTCACAGTGTGAAGAAAAAGCCGTTGTCTATTCCTCTCTCCCCCTCCGTTGGTAATTCTCACTTCACTTCACCGACTTCCCCCCCCCCCCTTTATTTGGCCGAATTTTTAGCTGTGGTCCTGGCTTTGCGCAAGTTCAACAGCGCTTTTTCCTCTCCCATAATTACGACAGAACATTATCCATGTGTTCCTCTCTAACCGCGTCTACGGAGCCATAGGCACTCCGCTTACTCAAATTTTTGGCGCCACCCCTGGTCTGTTCATTGCGGTTGCTTTGGGTGACTTTGCACAGAGGAATTCATTTGAATGAGGTTGCAGATACCTGGGCGAAGGCATGTCTTCAAGCCCCAGCCATGACTCTTCTCCCGGCCTACGCAGATATTACAGCGGCCAGGTTCCGCAGCTATCTGCTCTTGAAAGAATTTGCAGCATAAGCACTTACCTCCTCTTCCGACTGCCAGCAACTTCTGTTCCCCTGTTGCAGTATAGGATGGTGATCGCGCAAGCTTGAGGTTTCTTTCGCGTCACAACGTTGTCGCATAGCTCGATTAAACATCTAGCTCCATAGATCTGGTCTGGCAGTCTCCGCTTTGTGCCCACTATGCGCTGAACCCGAAACGATAGATCATTTCTTGTTGTCCTGCCGCCGCTTTTCTTTACGGAGGCGCCTGCTAGAACACCCGTTACGACAGCTCGGCCTTAGTTTGTCTGCTGGGTTTCTTCATTCTCTTGGTGGTTCTATCCCTGGGCGCAGCAACAGGAATGCATGCTCTCCGCCATTCAAAGCCTCGTTATAGGCAAGAAACAGCTCCCATCCTAAAACATTCCCGAATTTCATTTTCTGGCTGCTTATGTTCAAAATTCATTTATAATCAAAACATCCCAAACTCTCCAAGTATAACCGTATTTCCATTTTCCGTCACCCATCTCCAAGCAACCGATTTGTTCTGAATTTTAATCACCCAATCTACATTCCTTCATTAGTGCGAAAGCACTGTTGGACACAAACTCGCAGTTTCGCCGTGCTCGCACCGCATCACGTGACCAACCACGTGACTGGCCACGTGACCGACCGCATGTCGATTCACCTGACAACAAATAGCCAGACAGCCAGACTAACCTGGGCTTGCAATCAAGACTAACCAAGGCTAACCAAGCTATGCTTTAGCTCTCGCTACGTATATGCTGGCATAGCCGAGCTAAGCCGCTGCCATTTTTTATTATGTCTTTTTTGTAGCAAAAGCTACATTGGCCACGAACTCGCAGTTTCGCCGTGCTCGCAGTCCCACCGTGGTCGCAGCGCACCACGTGACCAATCACGTGACTGGTCACGTGACCAACCGCGTGACGAACCACGTGAGCAGCCACGGCGCCGCGCCACCGGCAGCTGCTCCGCACCACGTGACCGGCCGCATGACCAACTACGTAGTCGGTGGCGGGAGCTACTGAAACCCCTGCACACTCACCGAATAAAGTAAAACCCCGTGTCGAGGGTGGGAATCGAGCCAGGACCTTTGGCGTTTGAGGCGGGGACGCTACCACTCCGCCATGGGTTTCATCATGAATAAAGGCGCATCTTGTGTAATGCACGGGTTTCAATATACTTACTCTTCTGAACCAGATGTCGCCGCGCGTTCGCTACGTATATCCTGGCCTAACAGGGCTAGGCCATCATCAATTTTTTTTTCTTATTTGAAGAACGCCTTTGATCATCGGCCAGTCGCCACCTGTGTCTTCGCCAATCCCCAGCATCATCATCATCATCATCACCCTGGCTACGCCCACTGTAGTACAAATGCCTCTCCCACATCTCTCGACCGCGTCCTGTGCAAGCTGCGGCCTCCCTTTTCCCGGAAACTTCTTAATCTCATCCGCACACCTAAATTTTTCCCGCCCCCTCCCACGCTTGCCTTCTCTTGGAATCCATTCTGTTAACCTAGGGACCATCGGCCATTAACTCTTTGAGGACAACAACAAGAACAAGAGCGTGGCTGGAGCAGGAGGGAAGTGGAAGAAGAAGGGCTGCGAAGCCGTGTGGATGACTTTTCTTCCTGACCTCCGCTGAGGAAAGGATTCAAGTCGCCCTGCGTTGCGCACGAGGTATTGTACCTTCCCATCTGACTTGGGATCCTCATAAGACCTGCTGCTCTCTTGAAGAACGCACCCAGTGCTGGCTTTCGCATGTCTATTCTCCCGCCTCAACCACCCAGATCTCAGTGATCATAAGGAGGAGCGTGATTTAGCTTGGAGAACAAAGAGGAATCGTAAACTTGACCTCATTTGTTACAGCCTTTAACATGACGCGTATGCCGCGCTATATATGCGTTTATAAAATGCAAATATTTGTCTCCAGGAGCACCACAGATATAACGCCAGAGGATCGCGTTTCGCGATATCGAGCAAGCATTAGCAGGTTTCTTATTTTCAACCTGCACAGGGAGTTTTAAGCGTGTGCAGAACATTGCCAGGTAGCACTGGTTTGAAGAGGTAGAACTGATTATATGCAGTTTATTTTAGAATGCGCTTCTCTACAGCTGTGATGGAATAGAGCTTGTGTAGCACTCCCGCTCTGATCAGTTCCACAGGGACAAAGCTGACGGATTTTTCCTTATCAGTCGAAGATGTGTGGCCGGACGTGATGTGAAAGGAGCCTCAATGTGCAGCTGATAAGCATGTGCGGCGGCTTGTGTATTTCCTACCAGCGCTGATAATGTTAAGCGCATTTTTGAAGATGAAAATATTTTCGCATGTTTACTGGAAAGGGAAAAGACGCTCAGTGTTCAAATCGTTAGCTTTATTCGTTCATCAAGAATAAACGTGCACGGTGCTTTGATAAGCGCTGATCTTGACAAAGAAATAGGGGAGCCGGGGGCGTGGGTGGCATTGCACTGGTTCAAGAGTCCGGGCAAATGTTCATAGAGTTTGTATCAGAGGTTTGGTATACCAGGCATTTGGTTATATGCCATTCAGTGAAGTCTTGATGCACCGCCTGCGTTCGACATCTCTTCCAGGAGAGTTCGCCTACAGAGAGTTAGTGCGTCCACAGAGACTACAAGCCCCCCAACACGGCTTGGAAGCAAACCACTTCAAATATTTACTTTGACCAAATCTTCCACATGCCTTCATACTGAGTTCACTAGTTCAGAATTATGCCGGATTTCTCCTCGCCAAACAGTAAAAATGGTTTTGAGGAAAGAAAACGGTTGACCCGGCGCGGTGGCTCAGTGATTAGGGCGCTCGACTACTGATCCGGAGTACCCGGGTTCGAACACGATAGCGGCGGCTGCGTTTTTATGGAGGAAAAACGGTAAGGCGCCCGTGTCCTGTGCGATGTCAGTGCACGTTAAAGATCCCCAGGTGGTCGAAATTATTCCGGAGCCCTCCACTACGGCACATATTTCTTCCTTTCTTCTTTCATGCCCTCCTTTATCCCTTCTCTTACGGCGCGGTTCAGGTGTCCGCCGAGATGTGAGACAAATACTGCGCAATTTACTTTCCCCAAAAATCAATTAATAGTAGGAAAGAAAACGGCGCAGCAACTGTCTCACGTATCTCGAAACTCCCCGCGACACCTGAGCCGTGCCGTAAGGGAAGGGATAAATGAGGGACTGAGAGAAGAAAGGAAGAAAGAAGTACCGTAGGGGAGGGATCCGGAGTAATTTGGACCACCTGGGGACCTTTAACGTGCACTGACATCGCACAGCACACAGGCACCTTTTGCGCTTCGCCTCCGTCGAAACGCGCTCGCCGCGGTCGGGTTCGAACCCGGGTACTCGGGATCAGTAGCCGAGCGCCTTACCCACCGTGGCGGGTCTTTCTTTTTCAGTTTATTGCACATAAGGCGATGTGCGAGTGGTTCTGTGGTTCGTCGCTTTTCCCCGTTAACTTAATAATAACTATAATTGTTTTTTTGGGGAAAGGAAATGGCGCAGTATCTGTCTCATGTATCGTTGGACACCTGGACCGCGCCGTAAGGAAAGGGATAAAGGAGGGAGTGAAAGAAGAAAGAAAGAATGAGGTACCGTAGTGGAGGGCTCCGGTATAATTTCGACCACCTGGGGATCTTTAACGTGCACTGACATCGCACAGCACACGGGCGCCTTAGCGTTTTGCCTCCATAAAAACGCAGCCGCCGCGGTCGTGTTCGTACCCGGGAACTCCGTATCAGTAGTCGAGCGCCCTAACCAATGAGCCACCGCGGCTTAAAAACGGCATATCTGGTCTTTCACCTCTTTCATTTGTCTTTACTATTTCAATCAATATGTAAAGACAAATACAAATATTTGTTACCTTACTGCATATTGCACACTAAATATCCAAGGAAGCATCCTAGGTCCCCTGTTATATTTAATATATGTAATTACATTGTTGAAGTAGTTACTCATCCCGTTCAAATCCGGCTGTTTGCAGATGACTGTGCTTTGTTTAATGTAATTACTTGTCGTGAAGACCATTTATTGCTAAATTTAAACCTAAATAATATTTTGGATTGGTGGAATCAGTGGGAACGGAAACTTAACGCTCAGAAAACCATTTTTATGAGATGAACAAAAAAAAAACAGCCTATTATACCCCTACGCCCTTCCTTCATTTCCACTTTCGGAGGTAACTGAATATAAATATCTTGGCGTGACGATAACTAATAATCTAAGCTGGAACAAACATATAAGTAACGTATGTGCATCGGGTTTTCGTAAACGTTGTGTCCTCAAGAACAAACTGAAGAATGCTCCTGCAGACTTGAAATTTTTAGCCTATTCATCATTAATGAGACCCAAGTTAGAATACGCTTCCATTGTGTGGGACCCATTTACTAAAACTAACAATCAAGTACTTGAAATGATCCAGCGCAAGGGCATTCGATTCATCTTTTCAAAATACCGTTCAACCGACTCACCTACCGCCATAATGCGATCACACCGAATTCAAACATTGCAAGTAAGACGTAAAATTCTCAGATTAATATTTTTTTCCCTTCTAAAACATAAGAATTTGTCAATGTGCCCGGTTCTCTACGTCAAGCCATTTTCCGCTCCACGACCAAGAAGATATCGCCACTCTGATTCACTAACTCCATTCACCGCCAGAGCTAACCTATTTAAATACTCCTTCCCTCGCACCGTTACTGAATGGAATGCTCTACCTTTAACAGCACTACGTGACGTAGAATCCATTGAAGAAATAGAAGATTGACGCCATCAAACTTATTGTTCTTTGTGTTTCGAATTTTCTTTAGTGTTTTTGTGTATATTCATGTTGCATTGTATTGCCCCTCCTGCTAGCGCCCAGAAGGGCCTGCAGTATTCTGTAAATAAAAATAAATAAAATCTAGCTGGGGAAGCGGATATAGGGCATGATGATGTTAAGGGGTGTGTGTGTTTTTATTTTACAAAATTCACTTCAATAAAGCATGAAATTTTGCTTAAATTCAGTCTGACAGCTTAGGGCGGAGCCCAAAACCATGATTCCAAACTTATTAGCAGAATTAGGAAGCTACAACGACACCACAGCGGCTTATGAAAATTATATCACAGTGCAGCAACCCACTCAATGGGGTGGTTAGTCCTTGGGGACTAACGGCATATCCGCTGCCATTAGTCGGTTAAAAGGCAGACTGATACATTTGAAAATAATTAGGAAGCGATAACAAACCACAGTAAGTCTGTGGACGAATGCATCGCTTGTCACGATTAAAAAATGGGGATTTTCAATCAGTGCCAAGTCCAGCAGTTTCAGGCAAAAAGTTAGAAAATTTCAAAATTGTAAGTTACTTTTTACGGTAATATTGAAGGTATTGGTCCATTCTTGTGATATGTAGCAAGATATTTCTCTTAAAGTGTCTCCATCGGTCGCATAAGACAGAAAAGACTCCCATAGAAAACCAATGGGGGAACACTTCTGAGGATGGCAAGAACGTTAACAGAAAAAAATTTAAGACTGCCGTCGGGTGATCTGCGGTTATATTGATTGCTATAGTGAAATCCTGCATTATATGAAAAATCGTCGCGTTCATAAATGGTTTCCCGCTCAAAAATTCTTTTGTCCCAAATTGCTGGTATGCTCCAAGTAAAGTACATGGCCGATGCAGTGAGTTGCGAGAAATGCACTAAGCCCAAAATTCTTGAATTTTTTCGCGAGCTTTCGTCTTCTGACGGTGTTGTTTAAGCTTCTTACGCTTGAATTTGTCTGCCTATACAGCGTGGCTATTTTTTTCGCCTCCAAGAATCTCCATAGAGAGACAACAAAATGGCGGAAATGTCAATGATGCGCTCGGGGATGATGCGATCTACCATGAGATCGGGAATGTCCAGGATCGCCATTCAGCAGCCCCCGTGAGTATGTCAGCAGCCGATGCAATTTGGTCAGCTACACTGGTAGTATACATACGGACTTCTAATCCGCGAAAGATAAGACTATCAGAATAAAGCCACGAAAAATCACGCGATGTTTACTGTTAACCATGCGAAATGCTGTTGCTAGTCGGATTGTTCACTAGCACGAGGTATTGGACGTATGTAACCTTTAGGTAGTTACGTTTGCATTAGCGTCACTGTTAAGTGCCTTGTGATGATTGTGTAGGAGTAGTTGGGCGTTGTAGCAAGTCATGGGGTGAGAGGGTAGGGGTTTAAGACAGGCGCGCGGGTGAGCTGTGCTAACGTGCGCCACGCACGGTAATGCATGGCCGTTCATCCATCCACTCATGACAGGCTTCTGGTACGCAGATATAAACGTGCCGGTTGGAGCAGAACCGAAGCATGGCTTCCGGAGAGCGTGCTAATCATGTCCCATTTTCAGGCCCGCCAGCAATGTCATAATGCAGTACTGCGTCCTGCTTCTCATCGTATTCATGACCATGTTCGTGGTCGGCATCGGAGTATGGTTCGCCTTCCTTAAGAAGAGTACGTATTTTTGTGATTTATATTCTCCAGTTCACTCAACACTTAACTAGGCACAACCGCAACAGAGGATACTGGGCACAACCTGTACATTCTCACGCCTGGTCCTGGAGCTCTGGGCACGCCCTACACTCTAAATACGATAACGCGTACATGGGAGTAAAAAAGGAGTAAGCTGTCCTCCAGCACACTCCCTTTCATACCAGGGTCTGCGCTAGAAGACAGTTTACCCCCTTTTTACACCTTTCTGTTTAGAGTGTACTCCCAAAAACACGCAATACGGGTACCGCCATCGGGAAAGCGCAGACGGTCGGCAGATGACGCCCTGAATGAGGTTACTGAAACCGCAGTTTTATAATAATAATAATAATAATAATAATAATAATAATAATAATAATAATAATAATAATAATAATAATAATAATAATAATAATAATAATAATAATAATAATAATAATTCGTTTTGGGGGAAAGGAAATGGCGCAGTATCTGTCTCATATATCGGCGGACACCTGAACCGCGCCGTAAGGGAAGGGATAAAGGAGGTAGTGAAAGAAGAAATGAAGAAAGAGGTGCCGTAGTGGAGGGCTCTGGAATAATTTCGACCACCTGGGGATCTTTAACGTGCACTGACATCGCACAGCACACGGGCGCCTTAGCGTTTAGCATCTGTCCCTGCTTCCGGTGACGTAGTCAACGGGAAATTACACAGCGCTGGTTCTGACAAGAATGCACCCAGGTCGTCAGTAACTTGCAGTAACGCTTTCTTCAGGCCTGCGCCCGTCCTCAGTGACGTCACGTACTTTTACCGAACAGTGCGGGCATGGGCAGGGCATGTACTGCGAAGGCAAGATAACCGCTGCTCCTTAAGGGTAACGGAGTGGATTCCAAGAGAAGGCAAGCGCAGCAGGGGGCGGCAGAAGGTTAGGTGGGCGGATGAGATTAGGAAGTTTGCAGGCATAGGGTGGGCGCAGCTGGCAAAGGACAGGGTTGATTGGAGAGACATGGGAGAGGCCTTTGCCCTGTAGTGGGAGTAGGCCAGCTGATGATGATGATGATGATGATGTGGGAAAGCACTTGCCGACTCACGCCGTGCATGTAAGCCGGATATCTATGAGCGGCGCGCGCGAACTCGAAAAGTTCGCTCAATTATTCACAGCGGCTAAGTTCGCGGTGCAGTAACCAATACTAGCCACGGTACGATGGCCATTTTTTGTTTCATTTTTCAGCACAATAAAGAAGACAAGCATAAGAGGAATATTGCACAAAATGCCTTTAATTCGGCACAGCTATTTATGACTCTGGACAGTGGTTTATTTGGAAGTTAGCAGTTTTCTTCCCTGAGCGGCGGCCTTCTCAGCCTTTAGCAGGCTGCCATACTTTCCGAGACAGTTCGGCACGCCGCAGCGGCCCATCGGGCGTTACTGGTGCTTTCACTTCACAAAGCACTTATTCAGCACAAAACCCACATGTACAGCCTAAAAACAAATGGAGCTACGTGAAGGAACATTCGTGTTTCATCCCAGAGCATTCGTGCTTATCTTGCTGCGTCACACAACACGCACGGTGCCTATGCGATATAGTTCACAGACCAGCTCTACCGGTTGGTTTGAATGACCGCAACCCACCCTGCTCGGTCAAGTGCATAACGCGCATGACGAGACACGCATTTTCTTGCCATTTTGATCCTGCATGCACACAATACGAAGTTTCCTATGATTGCTTATGTTTGGTTCGTTGGTTTCTTGGAGACTAATCTGTGTTTGGCACTGTGCTGTTGGAGGTTCACGGAAGCATGTAGTTGATGTCATTCCTTTTCTATATCAACAGATCCGAAGCCGCCTACTGACGACGGTATGGTATCGAATTACTTCTGAACTCCTCTAACTCAGCATTTGGTCGAGAAAATTAGCTTAAAAGAAACAATCTATTTTCCGAGCTGCATATTTCCTATTCTTTCTTCTAGACGAAGTTACCACCATTTCTCCTGAAAAGTGTAAGCACATGCCCTCTTTTTACGTTCGAAAGGTTAGCCCAAAATGCGAAAATCTGTAAAAAAATTAAATTAAAAATTCGGTTCGTAAACCGCTGCTCTCTGCTCTGTAGTGACTTTATCGTCTGCTCGCGCGAGAGCTGACGAGACTAAAGAATTGGAGCGCTGTAGAGCTGTGCTTGTGAGCGCTGGCAAAAAAAGAAAGATGTGTGCACATAATAACAACAACCCTCTTGTTTTCTTCCACTTTTTTTTCTTAGAACATGTCCGTGCACTGCAAGTTAACGCTATCTAACGTTGTGAGGTACCAGATGTATTTGCCCGCAACGCTTTTATCGTCACAGCTGCTATCCCATATTACGGAGCACCCTGTTTGGTCTCAATGGAAATTAGACCTGTCGCTTCAGAAATCTGCAAACACCGGGAGTCTGCGAGGAGCCGAACCGACAATCATTAGCAGCCTGCATTTCCCCTACAACCCTGTTTTTATCAGGGAACGCGTAAATTGGATTCAAAAGCCATGGCGGGCTCTGCTGACTTCTGCCCCCAGCTCTACATTTGTGGTAATGATTTCAAAGGAGTCCCATTGTTTCCTGACTCGTTTGATGATTTTATGAATATGGTCGCCTCTCTTGACGGTGTTTTCATGATATGTATTAGTAAGAGGCTTTCAACATTTACAGGCAACGAGGAGGTTTTCACACGTAAGTTCTTTTTTATAGTTCTGTTTAATTTATTCTTCAATTCCAGGACGCAAGAAGTGGAATTCTCTCTGGAGGGAGCTTTAAAGGTGAAAATCGGGCACCGTCTACATGTAGCTGCAAGCAACAACTAAGTAGCTGTAAAGACTGCCTCAGCTGACCGATACAGCGACAGGTTTCTCAATATTCGCTCAGGCCTCCTACTTGCTTTTTGTTGATTTTTTTCTTTAGTTTCTCATTGACCATAGGTTAAGGCAAGCTGCACCGAGAGGAGGGAAGCAGTTCCGAACTCATCGCGGCGTGATCGCAGCGACCAGCACACTTCAAGAACCACGAAGCCCTCGCGTTAATACTCTCCATTTCTTTGTTGGGCTGGTTTCGGGTGTCGCTGCCCATTGGGCTGCGCAGCGGTTACGCGATTTGTCTGCACCCCGCTATTTTCATCAAGCACTTCGTGCATAGTTTAGAATTCCGCACGGTGCCGTAATCAGAATGAATTCTTTGCCTTCGTTCTCCAAAAAAAAAAAGAGCGAGGTCACAGTGATCTCTGAAAAACTATAATTTCTTGCTGAAGGAACGCATTTAACCACAGTTAGCTCCTTGTGCCGGCATTTTGTTTGCAGATACCCATCAGCGTACACACAGTCGAAAAAAATGACATAATCATGTCAAAAATACGAGAAAATACTTCGCAATCTGTCGTAACGACCGATTGCCATACCCAAAAATTCTGCACAAATGCACTGTTGAGCGTTGTATATGCACGCAATTTTTCATGTATTATAAGATTTGGCGGTAACAATCAATATATCCGCAGATCAACCGAAGCCAATCTTGCATTTTTTTTCATTAACGTTTTTGCTATCATCAAAAGCGTTCCCCATAGGTTTTCTATGGCAGCCTTAACTGTTCGATGCGATTGATAGAAACGCTTTAAAATAAAGATTTTGCTACACGTCGTAAGCATGAGCTGTTGCCTTGAATATTTCCATAAGAGTAACAACTTTCCAATTTTCAAAACTTTTGGCAGAGAAAGTTCGACATGTATAGCGTTTCTCTGTAGTACTGTAATTTTTCCCTAGTAATGTTCTACCGTAGTTTTGTAGTACTTTTCTGTAGTAAGTATACAAAATTCTGTTGTTACTAGAAAATTTTTGTTCTCACTACAAGTTTCCGGTCAAAAAGATTAAATAAAATCTACTCTGATAACAGAAACTTTTGTGTAGTGTCTTTTTACTGGGCGGGAATGAGTCGTTTTCTTTGCGCAGCCAACAAAGAAGAACCGCCTCTGTTGTGTTCCTTGGACGGCAGCAGGAAGTACACCTATCCGAGCGCCTTCTGCTCGCATTTCATCTTCCTCTCCGCCACCATCGATCGGATCAAGCTGAAAGCTTCCCCAGTACCAGGAAGTAAGCTCATGCTTTCTTCCGCAAGTTTTCTTTTCTGTGCTCTTTTAATTTTTGTTCAACGTACTGCCAAAGCTAAAAATTGTCGCAGTAAATTGTAACTTTTTCCACACTGTCCCTGAAGTTGAACCCGACCAGAAGAAAGAATGCTGTCCACACTGGGCCCGAGAGTAAGACATGTCCCTGAAGTTGAACACGAGCTGAAAAGAAATGCTGGAAAAAAATTATGGGGACACTTATTTACATCACGGGTAGAGAATGCAATAGCAATGAACCGGAAGTGCGTCTTTGGCACTTCCGGCCCCGAACTAGCCCTCGACTCGAAGGGTAGACCGGATCCCATATAGACGCCCATAGATGTGTTGATTTACAGTTCGACTCGCACCGGATGCCTAACGCAAGTTGAGACTTCCTATAGGTTGAGGTCGAGAGAAGAAGGCCTCGCCCGCACCGCTAATGTATCGCACCACTAGTTGAGACTAGCAGTTCTGTTCCAGATCGCACGCCGATTTGAATGCGACTAGGCACGCACTTGTGGGAGAATTTGAGGGCTCACAGTCTTTGCGCCAGAAACGTCTAGCAGGCCAAGACGGCGTGTACTCTGTTTGCCTGCGTATATAACGAATGCCAAATACAATTCGTACCGGAGCACTTCCGGTTTGGTGGTGTCACATCAGTTTGGGGACATCCTGATAACTTGTGTCATCGTCGACCTCTCGACAAAGAGAACTTAAAACCGGCAGCATAGCAGAACCAGACACAAGGAAGAAACACAGAGACATGGACGAAGCTGTCTGTGCGTTTCTTACGTCTGCTTCTTCGCTGCAGCCGTTTTTAAGTGATCGCGCACCAACTAGCTCAACAATCTACCTTATTAAAATCATAGAACTAGTGGCAGACCCAGGACGCCACCTGAAGGATTGATTGTGCGCATAGATGGTGACTGCGGGAGAGAATGTGTGCTATTATAAGAGACTGTGCGCATAGCGGAGTAGAAGGCAGGAACCCGTTACAGTACAATTCAGGACATTGTCTACCCGAGTGGAAATCAGACATGCAGAAGGAAGGCTGCACGCCTTCTTTTAACATTTCTGGAGGACACAGATCTTGTTTCTAAATGGTGAAAGCAGGAACGGGCTATGGCCTACTCTGATTGAATGTGTGCGTAGATTGTGTCTTCCAGAGTGGACTACGTTATACTGTGAGTGAATTTGTGTATGGATCGCGGCACTACAATGGCCTATGTTCTACTGTGACTGAATATGTGCATAGATGGTGATTTCCGGAGTGGACTGTGATGTGTATTGTGTGGATTGATTGTGTGCATAGATCGTGACTGCGGGAGAGAATGTGTGCTATTATAGGAGACTGTAAGCATAGCGGGGTAGATGCGACAGGATTTAGGACATCGGCAATATAGAAGAGGCACTATGGTGGAGCAATTGCCGGCAGATAAAGCAAGGCTAACCCCACCTGTAGCATTTGACACCTCAACTCAGCTCGCAGGACGCCACCGGGTTTTTATGCTAATGCTATTGTATTAAAACCAGCAAGGCAAAGCCTTGATATTCCTCTTCTGTTTACGTTTTTTTTCGGCTGCTAACTGAGTTCAACCATCTACCAACTGAACCAGAACTCTGCTCTTTCAGCAACATATCTTCTATTCAGTAGCCGATTGTGAGGAGAAATATTCTCTGTACAACCAAAGCAGATTCCCGGGTACATTCTTAGCGAAAAAGAACAGTCAATAATATAAGAAATCGTGGGCTGCTATGGGGCAAACGTATCGTATTCGTAATAGGTTTTTGTGCTGTACTGATAAACTTCCCTTCCTGGAATAAAACATGCCGGAGAAAATAATCCTGGGTTCTGTATCCGATGCGTTAGCAGCTTGCACGCAAGTTCTGCGATTTTGAAAAGAACATGGCGACAGCTAGGAATCTGATACAAAGCATGCGCCATGAATGCCCCTTCACAGTTTAAGCTCGGGAAATTAGGGCTCGTGATGTTCAGCCTTAGCGAGTACGAACTTGTCAATTTCGAGAAAAGGTGTCTTCGCTGTGAGTACTATTCCCCGCACCATTTTTTTTTTTTACAAAAGGATGTCGAACGACGCACCTCTACGAGGGAGCTAGCTGCTAAAGAATACATTTCCCCGGTCAAAAATTATGCAAGTACGTAATAATCAGGAGCAAGTGTCTCGAACTTCTTTGGCAGACACTGAAAACGAGTTGCGCCAGTGTCATGTCCTTTTTTATTGCGCTAATCGATAAAAGTCTGTCGAGCCATTTTCCATTTGCTGCGCACGGGAAATTGTGGGTGTGAAAAATTCGCAGGATGTGGAGAATGTAACGAAATACTTTAGTTTCCATATGTTTTCTACTTGGATTTCAAAGCATCTCCGAATTAATTCTGCATAATGGACGTGACATCATTAAAATCATGTTATACTTACCCCATTTGCACCAACATTTCCGCATGCGTTTTTCGTAAACTGCCAAAGAGTAATGTGCACACACAAAAAAAACGAAATCTGAGCTCTCATGAAAGGGCAGAACTTTTCCCATAAAGTGAAGCAAATTTGAAAGAACTTGGTTACAAGGCATTGTTCTTTGTCCTAATTTCAGCCCCACGCTGTGAATGAAAACATAAGAAAAGCGTTCTCAGGAGGAAAAACCCGACATGCCACATATTACTGAATACTTAAGATAACGCTATATAAAAGAGCCTAGAATCGAAAATAAAGTTTTCGACGACATAAACTCTGAATACGTTCTAAATGTTTGCGTATAAACGAAAAGGACAGCTCCTAACTGTGGTCCTTTCTTTAAAACCGAATTTGGATCGTTCGTTTGCACAAGGGCAAGCGACATGCACCTTGTCCTGTACTGAGCTCTGTCGCACACCATGCATGTGGGACCACATTTATTACAAGAACAATGATCATTGCGGTGACAGATCCTTCTACACGATTCTCCTAGTGTTCAACATTCTTGAACAAAAACTATGAATACTGGAAATCTATAAGGGACTGGTATAAAAATATTGAAGGTAAAGATTCATTCTTCCGATATGTAGCAAAATTTTTATTCAATGGTGTTTCCATCGCTCGCATCCAGCAGAAAAGACTGCCATAGAAAACCAATCGGGAATTTTTTTGACGATAGCAAAAATATTTTTAAAAAAATTCAGACCCCGACTACGGGAGGTCTGCGGATATATATTGATTGTTACAGTAGAATCTAACAATACATTAAATATTTGCGCTCATAAACTCTTTCTCGTTCCAAAAATTCTTTCGTCCAGAATTGTTGGGTATGTCTCGTGAAAAGTTCCCACCCTTTTCTCAAAGCTACAAGGTAATAGCAGGTTGCACTCCTCGCACACCTTCTCTTGCAGGCGAACAAGGCTTCCATAGATTGAGGGAGCTCAGCAGGCATATCCCTGTCAAGAAGCTGGTGTCCTTTCCCCTCCACGAGATCGAGACCATGACCATGGCTGACATCGACACTACGTTCGCCTCGATCCGTGAGAACTGGCTGGACGGAATTGACATCCGCTACATTCAGGGCAGCAAGCCGTCAATCGACATGTTCAAGGTGAGGGAGTGAGTCTTGAAGGACCTTGCAGTCTCCCACGCCACATTCGCAGAATATCGAAGATCTAACAGAGAGAAAAAGGTGGATATCGGATTAAGTTATTCATGCGTGGGAAGGAAAACCTTCAACGCGTTAGAGCTAAGTTGGTGCTAATTGGTTACGTTAAATTACACTAATTGGTTAGGTTAAATCGGTGGTTAACTAATAGATTGGTGCCAGCGTGCCTGCATTGGTCGCAAACGTCTTGTTTATGCAGAGTAACGTAATTGCGGTAAGAAGTAAATTTGGGGATTTAGGTGTTATTCGAACTCACGACCATTGAATTGCGAGCCCGGCAAGCTAACTATTTAAGCGGGATATAGGTTCTACTGGTGAATGCATTGTGGTCTTTGGCTTGCTGTGTTGTCTTAAGGACATGTACTGACGCGTGCATAGTAAATTGTGACTATGCTAATCAGTGATTCGGGCACTCAGACAGATTCGATTTCTGAGATGGTTCATTGTACTTGACCGGCTTGATGCGCGTGTATGTGTGATGTACCGAAGTGTAAGGATAGGATTCGGGCATCGCCAGCCAGAGGAAGAGAGATATATACAAACCCACCGCGATGCTGCCGAGTTTGCCGCCAAGTTGGTGATGCGATACTGCTCTGACATTAGGTCTCGTCTGTCTGGCGGAAAGTGTTGATGCGTCGAGTGCGCAGGCACCCAGATGAGCTCAGCGTATCGGAGGAGGTTGGAGGTGGACATGTGCAGCAGGCTTCGTGAAGGGGGATGAGCCTTGCCCCTGGCATAATTTAGAATGCCGGTTTTTGAGTCAGTCGGGAATCTTTATCCCTATATGTGCACCACGTTACAGCTACTTTCAGCTTTATTGGCGGTTTGCATACCAGTAATACTACTTTGCGCGCTTAAGCGAACAACGTCGCTGGAATAGAATACTTGTAATGCTTTCTAACGATGGATGCTTCAAACTACCTGAAGATTGTAGGCCCTTCAAACAGTCCGTAATCTGAAAGTGGTTAAAAGTGGTGTGCACGTTGGGCGCAAAAGCTGAATATATGAGAACAAACAAGCAGTCATTCTGCAACATCACCTAGACCAGATTACAAAAGCAAGCGTCGCAAACCAGGAGCCGTAGTTCAATTGTTCTCCCGGGCCTAGTGCCGGTCAACCCTGATGCCGCCTCCGAAGTTGCATCGTATGAGTCATAGATGGCGCAACGAGGCCGTTATTTTTAAAGCCCCTAGGGGCTTTAGTTATTCTTATTCCTTTTGGGGAGCGTGCTCTCGCATTAGAGAGAAAGAAACAATAAACCGCAACAAACTAAAAAACTAAAGAATGCAGTTCTTAGTAAATATATATAGAGAGAGTACTCCCATTTCCGCCAACAAGTCCAGCTTTCTCGGGCACAAATTTTGAAAATTGGAAAATTGTAAGACACTCGTGAGTAAATATCGAAGGTAAGGGTCCATTCTTCGGATATGCAGCAGAATCTTTCTTGCAAAATGCTCTCATCGATCGCATGGAACAGTTAAGACTGCCATAAAAAACCAATGGGGTAGGCTTTGGACGATAGCAAAAACACGAATAGAAACAAATACAAAACTGCCGTCGGTTGATCGGCGGATAAATTGATTGTTATAGTGAAACCTTCCATTATTTGAAAAAAAATGCATTCATAGACGGTTTCCCGCTCAAATATGCATTTGTCCAGAATGGTTGGGTATGAAGGACAGTCTTCCTTTCACTTGTGGACTCTGTATTAGAGCAGAGAATATTCTACAAATATTAACTTGAGCCTTTATAACAGAACGTGTGGAAGGCTCTGAGACGTCCCATGCGGGAAATGGTGTGCGTCAGATCAGAGATGAACAATGTCTGTCAGGGTTCTTCGTCTCTAGCAGATCAGACATCTTATCTTGAATTCCTCTTTGTTTGGCGGCGCAGCGTTCAGGGCCTTGACAGTTCCGGGACAGCGGAAGATACGCGCCAGTTTTCTTCAGACAGTGGGTGACAGCAGTTATCCCTAAGAGCAGAAAGCCTTCGCAGATTTTCGGCACCAGTCCCGTGCGCTCACTAATGCACTCACATACTCGCTGCTGCGTCCTTTAATTGCTTCAAGGAGCATCAATATAAACGCTACATCGCCGCTGTCACGTGGCATGGCATTGTGAGCAGAAAGTGTTACAGAGCAACTTTCGCTTCGTTTCATCCATTCTGGAAGCCTTGTTTTTTGTTACGCCATTCTCCCCAGCTCCTTTGTTTGCGGTCTTCTCGGGAACCCACGTTACAAGAAAATAACTACACATACCAAAATCAAGCAATAAACGAACAGATATAACCATGCATAGGCGCGTTTGTTATCACAGGCCTGTGGCGACCGCGACAAAAGCTGTAGGGCTTGTGCGTGCATGCTGGAAGAGCATAGCAGACGCCGATCTCGGAGGCGTGAGATCTCTGCGCAACGCACTTATTGCCTTTTGTTTTGCTGTTCTGTTTTGTCTTGTTTAGCTCCGGCACGCAGCTTTCAGTAAACTAGCTTTCAGTATGTTCGTAGTGAAGCCGTCAAGAGAACAATCGAGTCGGAATTCAGGCGGTTGACGAACTCACAACGACGCCCACGAACGCCCGGTGAGGTGTACCGAAAGACCACAGAAAGCACTCACAAAACTTCAGGCCCCAATGTTGATGGTCATCATCAGCCTAACTACACCCATTTCAGGACAAAGGGCTCTTCAGTGTATCTCCAGTTAACCTTCTGCTGTCCAGCTACAACACTTGTATCTTACCGGTACTCACCTTCGGTTCACAAACGTGGAGGCTTACGGAAAGGGTTCAGCTCAAGTTAAGGACAACGCAGCGAGCCTTGGAAAGAAAAATGATAGGTGTAACGTTAACAGATCGGAAGCGGGCAGTGTGGGTGAGAGAACAAACGCGTGTTATTGACATCCTAGTCGAAATCAAGAGGAAGAAATGGGCTTGGGCAGGGCATGTGATGCGAAGGCAAGGTAACCGCTGGTCCTTGAGGGTAACGGAGTAGATTCCAAGAGAACGCAAGCTTAGCAGGGGGCGGCAGAAGGTTAGGTGGGCGGATGAGATTAAGAAATTAGTGGGGATACGGTGGCAGCAGCTGGCAAAGGACAAAGTTTATTGGAGAAACATGGAAGAGGACTTTGCCCTGCGGTGGGTGTAGTCAGGCCGATGATGATGATGATGTCCAGCTTTGGTCATCTTATTAACGTAAATTTTCCAGTCATCGACTATATTATGGCAAAACTACTAATATGAGGCAGGTAAATGGTAGGTTAGGATATTATTATACAACTTCAAGAAATCAGAAGAACAACAGCGAGCTGTTCAAAGCAAAACTGAAGGAGCGCTGCTTTTAGTTCACCGCTAGCCTTATATGCGCCACCTCCTTGCTGTAACCTGGAGAAACTAGCCGCTGGTTGCGGCCGCATTACAAAACTGCGCTATGGCTTTGTTGATAACAGAACTGTGTCTTGCTTTCCGGACTGATTGCGACATCACAGGACACTTCTGTCGCCAACGAAACGTTCAGCGGGGTGTCAGTGCTCGCTAAATGAATGTTTAATATCCAGTTCAAGTATCTTACGCCTGAGACGTAAGTGATGTGTGGTCACAGTAGTGCGGGAATTACTAGGAACACCGCAACAGGCTTTTTGAACATTCCAAGTTTTGTTTCCTTTTTTTGACTCCGTCCAGAAACTCCGAGAACTGGCACAACAAAAAAACTACCTCATCCACGGTGTTTTCGACTTGGTCAACATAACTGTAATGAGGTAAGAATGAATTCCATTCTTCCAGTCGTATGTCTCAATCATTTCGCGATCTTCGGTTGGAGCAGTAGCAAATATCGTAAGTGCGATACACAACATTAGAAGTTACAAATCCACCGTGGCCACTTAGATTTACTCTTGAAAATTTTTTCTACAAAACCAGCGTAGAGCATAACTGCCCTGTTGACCATTTGCTTCAACAACAATTGCACCAAATTCTAGTACGCCGCGACAAAATCCCTTTCTCGGTAAACTTGTAACTAATTGGTGGGAATGCTGATAAGAATGAATGGGACCGTGACACTGAATTTAGACATGAGCATAAAATGACGTGACAAATATACAAGGTTTTCTTCACACAACATGACGAAGCCAGAGACATGTAACAAGACTGCCTGGCTTGCTCTATCTCCCACTCCCTTCTTTGTTACACTATAGCTTTCCACTTTTTAATTGGTCAAACTCGAACGAAGCCTAGCTTTCACGGATTTCACCTACTATCACCATCTGTCGGCCGTCAGTAGCGTACGCCCCGCACCGTACCTCCAATGTAAATGTGGGCGATGTAGGAGTGCGGTTAGAGTAAGTGTAACATGTCCTACCCTCATATGTACTTTTTACGCCGGCCATCAAAAATCGATAAAATTTCCTGAACATTGAACGCAGCAGAGAAGAAACCACGACGTAGAAGGAATACACAGGCGAGTATGATGCTCAGCCGTCCATTCTATTAATTGAGAACAGGCAAGGACAGTCACCTGTGAAGCACCGTACTAAGGGCATGCCGCAGTAGTCGGTGTAAAATTCTTTGCTTTGAATGAGCACCCTTGCAACCGGAAAGGGCGTTCAAAATGACTGCGATAGTTTTGAGCTTCCAAAATTTTAAGAATATGCGGTGACATTGCCAGCAGTTCACAGAAAGGGAGCCCATTGTGGACGATTCCATCTCCAGTAATATTGCTCGAAAGCGAAATTAGCGCCATCTTTCACTCATGGTGCCTCCGCGTTATGCTCAGGTCTGCTCGACAGAAGCGTCATAAAGATATTCATAACATTCCACAACCAAATGTTAAACGCCCAAATCGTCTCGCGGTTCAGCGTTACAGCCCTACTAACTCTAAAGAGCATGTACCGTTTCAACGACTGAAACACGGTCGACATTTTCAGAAGCTTCACGCCTCGTACCAATGACGTTTCCATCTCGTGCTTTCTTTTTTTCTATTTTCTGACAGAGACTTTCATATAGCATCGCTGCGCGTCTACAAGCCGCTGTCGCAGGGGCCGTTCCAGGCGGGACCAGTGCAGCCATTGCAGTCTATTGTGAGTACGAAGCTGTGGTGCCAGCTTTGTCACTCTTGTTGGAATTTGACACCAGTCCGGTCAAACATTCGCGATTTCAGCGTCAAGTGCACCAGGGACTGTATTCTATAAGCCATCTATTTCCCGTTGTCCGTTTCGTGTCCATTGGGCCCTCTGGAATTGGTCAGTCACATACGCCTGCGGCTTTCAAGGGTCTGTGGTAAGCGACCCGACCATTGGGTGGTTGGCGACCGAACCTCACCGTTACCTTTTGCTGTCATTCGCTGCATAATGTGAAATGCATCGTAGCGCTCTGTCAACAGCATGCGACGGGACCTGACCACTGGCTGCCATTGGCTGCGCTGTGCACCCAATGGCGAGTTCCGGCCGCCAACCACACAATGGCCGGGTAGCTTTCCGCAGACAATTGAAAGCCGCGGGTATATGTGAGTGACCAATGCCAGAGGACCACCAGAGGACGAAATTGACAATGAAAAATGGACAACTTACAGATTACGGTCCCTGGTTTCGAAGAGAAATGACAAGGCTTTACTGTTTTGAATAACCGGTTCAAGTGTCATTATCAGAATCCCAGCGCGACCGGCCACTTTTAAGCCGATATATTACTTACAAGCTCAGGTACAGCTGTGACTTATGTGTAGGGAGGGAATGTCGCGGGAGGGAATCTCAATCACACGGTCTCACTTCAGTGAAAGCGAAATTCATGGGCAACCACGTGCTGTGTGACGTCCGTGCACGTTCAAGAACTCTAAAGGTGGCTGAAATTATTTCCCCACTCTCCTCTACGGCGTCACTCGCAACGCACGTGTCGCATCACATACGCTACCAACCTAAATACACACGTTACACATTTTCTTGCATGCGCACTCCGCCCCGAGCGTCAATTTTCGGGTCAGTGCGTCCGGTACAGATTAAGTGACATTGTCTGCTATAGAGCATGATTCCGCTCAATAGTCGCGTTTTACAGCTAGGACAATAAAAATGGGGGGGGGGGGGGGACACAGAAGCTCCGCCTTAAAGGTATGACGCGATGGCGTACTGAGCTAATTCTCATATCTGCAGAAGGCCATTCTCTACTTTACATTCATACATCCCTGGGAGCCCTCATACCCCACCTGACACAACGGTGGAGCGGCTGGGCGATGTACCACTGCCCTGCGATGGTAGGTGCTTCAGCGGTGCACCTTGTGCGGCCCAAGTTGCTCTGTCCAAGAGACCAATCATTAATTTTACCGCCACCTACCACGGTGGGCAGTTTTCTTACTATCATCTGTGGAGGTTGTGATGATGCCGCAAGGTCACGTGACCTAGGTGGTCCACCTGCTTCCAAGGTTGCTCTCTGGGGACCACCTGTCAGAGCCATGCCAGTGATTTTTCGCTCACAACACCAACGGCGATAGCGACTATACGGGATTTTCTGGACAGCGGGGTCTTTAACGCTACGAGTTTAAAATACTCGTCATCGTAATCGGCGCCATGCGCGCTCCCATAAAGTTCCTCCCTTCTTTCTTCGCATTTCCCCTTCTCAGCTTCGCCCCCTTTCCTTCGGTGCTCCCTGCTGCCGCTCTCTCGCCGATGATGACTAGCTTGTTAGATATGGAGAGCGCCCTCCTTATGGCAAGAGATACCGCCCTTGAAGGGGAAGATTGACTGTGCCTAAGCGTGCGTGTTACATCTCTGCTTGCACATCCCTACCCAAGCGATTCGCAGCCATGACTAGTTGCAGCAACCAGCTACTCCGACACTGCCATTGAAAGGCAAGCACTAGAGCTTACCGCAGCTTTAATTCAAGTGTAGCGGAACAAATCCAACTGGCTTTCACATTCCTGCCAAGACTTGCTGAACACGCCGATGACGCAGCACCCCAGCTGCTGTTTCTACAAGTGTAACCACGGTTCAGTTATCCTGCGTTTAATTCGGCAAAAAACTGTGGTGTGTGTATATATTGACGTGTGCTCGTCTGTGTATGTGTGTGCGTATGCGACAGCAAGATGCCTCCACACACGGGTCGTCCTGCATGTCCAGAGGGTGCCTGCTCCGGAACACCTGCCGGTCTGCGGAAAACTGCCTCTCATTCCTGGTAGAGTCCACCTTCCGAAGCCTCAGCCGCAAGAACCCCCCCCCCCCCCCCCCCCACCCTAACCTACCGACAGAGGACAAGGAATAGAATCGAACGGAAAAACTTTATTCATCAGCTCATTAAAGCTTATTTTTTCCTTCTTAGCGCAGTGCCCATGATGACGCTCCTTCTTGTGGAGAGTATTCAGTGGCCTGGAGGTTTCCGTGCCTCCTGGCCACATCGGGCTGCCCACTTGACCGCGCGTAGCTGGACCTCTGGGTCCGCGCTGGTAGCGCAGAGTCCCACCGCTCTCGAGTGCTTAGCTTCCCTTTTGATTTTGGCTTGAGCTCAGGGCATTTGTGTAGTACGTGAGCCTGGTCTGTCATTGTTTCCTTACTCTTTACTACGATTGCCACCACAATGGTGCCTAAGGAGGGCTGAAGCCGTTCGGTATCGTCAACTGTAAACACTTTTCCCTTCTTCAGCAAGGAAAAGGGCAGTGAAATTAAGCTCAGTGACGCAGTGGGTAGGCAGTCAATCTAACATCAATTTGTAAGGCCAATACTGCTAAGCCATGTACAGTACTCACGGATTGAAATAGGACATTCGGAGCGCGTGGCCGTCGCTTCATGGAGCGCCGCCCGTAGACGCTCATGGAACCAAGGTGGTGCATTGTGGTATGGCGTGAGAGGGAGAACATCTACAAAGCAGAATTGTTCCTTCCAGTAGCCAATGAGCCGGCCTGTGGTTTACCACATGCCTGCGTGGCACTGCAAGGCTAGCGCTCCGAATGTCCTATTTCAATCCGTGAGTACTGTACATATATATGTCAGATCACAACATATGATTGCCTGGGCGTTTTTCACGTCGTGTTTCATTATCCACCTTCATTCGTGCTCAATCTGTGCCGGAGGTGTCCTTTACTGCACCAAGACGTGAGACCTACACGTTGTAAAGATGCTTGTATTACAACATAGGAGAATGCTGCGCGCAGGAGACCTCCGTGCAGGAGTACTCCACGGCGGTGGCCGGCGCCCAGCTGGCATCGGCCGGTAACCACTGCATCGCGTTCAGCCTGGCTGCCGTTCGATTCGATGGAGCGAAGAGCCCCGGCGACAATGGCCAGGCAGTCGAGAAGGTCGAGTACTGCAAGGTCAGTGGCTCCTGCCTGTTCCATAACGTTATAGGCACAAAAACACGCTCGCAAACTGCTGTTGCATGAATACTGAAGGAATTTTCACCAGCTGTTGGGTTTACTGCTAAACAAAAATAGCCCTTTGGTATTTGTAGTCTTAATTTGTCTCTACATTCCACTGGAGTGGAATGTAGAGGTCTAGAAGGCAAAAATACGAAGCGAAAAAAACCCACTACAAGACACGTAAATAAAGATACCGTGTCAGCCCAATTAGGGGTGATGACCTCACAAAGAACGAAGCTGTATAATGATCTTTACATGAGTACGCTCATCCTTGAGCAGTTGTGACGGCCATGGATACAAATGATATGATAAAAAGAAAACTTTTATCTAAAACCGCTCCGGAGCAAACCACTCAGCATAGACTGAGACAGGTGTTTCAGTTTCAGACTCGGTAGAAGACTCGCCATAGAAACAACAACTGCCCGTCCTGTGCACCGATTTTGGCTTTATAAATGACAACGATGCTCGTAGTTACTTTGAAGCGGTGTTATAAACTCACAACTCTTCGTCATCAAGCCTCACTACACCCACCGCAGGGCAAAGTCCTCTTCCATGTTTCTCCAATAAACCTTGTCCTTTGCCAGCTGCGGTCGCCGTATCCACGCGAAATTCTTAATCTCATCCGGACACCTAACTTTTTGTCCTCCCCTGCTAGACTTGCCTTCTCTTGGAATCCGCTCTGTTACTCTTAAGAACCAGCGGTTATCTTGACTTCGCCGTACATGCCCTGCCCAAGCCCATTTCTCCCTCTTGATTTCGACTAGGATGTCACTAACCCTTGTACCTCATCCACCCTCTCCGCTTCCAGTCTCTTAACGTTACCCCTATCGTTTTTCTTTTCACAGCTCTCTGTGCTGTCCTTAACTTAAGCTGAATACTTTTCGTTAGCCCCCACGTTTCTGCCCCGTAGGTAGGTACCGGTAAGATACAGCTGTTGTATACTCTCATCTTGAAGGATATTGGTAAATTGCAATTCATGATCTGAGAGAACCTCCATATGCGCTCCACCCCATTCTGATTCTTCTAGTTATTTCCCTCTCATGATCTGGATCAGCGGTCACTGCCTGCTCTAAGTAGACGTATTTCCTTACCATTTTCAGCACCTCGGTTAACGTTCCAAAGGAACTGAGGCTATATGAGGGATGCCCTAAAGGAGGGCTCCAGGTGATATCGGCCCCCTTGGGTTCTTTAACGTGCACTGACATCGCACAATACACGGGTCTATAGCATTTCGCCTCCATCGAACACGTGTCTTTTCGTTGAGCAGCCGAGCCCCATAACCACTGAGCCACAACGGCAGCTTCCAAGTAGGATGGTACAGGACTAGTTTGATCCTGCAGGAGGGGCAGTCTGAAGGATATCGGGTCGGGCCTAAGGTGTGGTTGATGGAGAGGCGGAGAAAAGTGTTTTCTTTTGCCGCTACCCGACGGCTTCAGCCTTGTTTAGGTACCAGTGTGGTGGCGGTCGTTGTTTTCTGTCGCTCCGGAAGTGCTTTATAACGGCTTTGCTGATTGCCTGGCGGTGCTTCGTCAGGTCGGACAGCTGTTTCTTTGGTGTCCGATTAGCGGGCTATCTGGCTTGATGTCTCTGATATCTAGAGATAGCAAGATATGCGGCCTGATAGCGAGGCTCTTGTATCCATTAAAGCCGCGAGTCCCTGCAACCTGAGGACAGGAGCTCGACCCAGCCTTAACTATGAAAAGTCGAGAATGAAAGCACTGGGGTTCTTAACTTTTGAGAAGGGTTCTACGTATTACTTTACTAGTACACTCTAGTGGAATGGATCCTTATTTTCGCTCCACAAAGTGTGCGGAAAAGCAGCGGCAGAGATTAAATCCACGCGCCTCGGTTCCTCCTCGTGCGCCCGTGAGATTTTCTTCTTGGGTAGTACATACGGGATCCGCACCTCGCAAAGAAAAACCCGAAATCTAAACGTGCCCTGAAGTGCCTATCACTAGTGTTTTTAGGCATCGGTGTTTTCAATTTCACGCTGCTCAGCCCAGTGCAATATATTGCCACCAGCCAAAGCGTAGAAGCATTCTCTAAACTTCAACGCATTTCTCCGAAGAGTTTTCAGATTCCATGGCTGACCACACCAGCTGACAGTTGCCACTCTTTGTTCTACTCTTCAGGAGGACCAGTATGACCGAAAGGCTGGCGCCAAGGATAGTTCGGACCCATCATATTTCGTGCGCACCAAAAATGGTGTGTTAGTCTTCGATAAAGACAAAGATTTCAGGATCAAGGTGCGTTAAGTACGTCGCGGGAGAAGTGGTCGCTGGTGATTAAATGGACGTATCCATGCTCTAGCTACTAGAGCTTACCATCGGTTACAGTGGCGTAGCCAGGAATATTTTGCACGGAATGAAAATGAAGAAGAATCTGTGCCCAAACTATATCTTAGTGATTTTTCCTGCTTTAATAAATAATAATATTAATAAATAATAATAATTGGTTCTGGGGAAAGGAAATGGCGCAGTATCTGTCTCACATATCGTTGGACACCTGAACCGCGCCGTAAGGGAAGGGATAAAGGAGGGAGTGAAAGAAGAAGGGATGACAGAGGTGCCGTAGTGGAAGGCTCCGGAATAATTTCGACCACCTAGGAATCTTTAACGTGCACTGACATCGCACAGCACACGGGCGCCTTAGCGTTTTGCGTCCATAAAAACGCAGCTGCTGCGGTCGGGTTCGAACCCGGGAACTCCGGACCAGTAGCCGAGCGCCCTAACCAATGGGTCACCGCGGCGGGGGTTTAATAAAGCCGGAGGATTAGTTTTTTGTTCAGTGTAATATCTGCATAAAATTACGAGTGCGCACAGGACTCCGAGCACTTGATTCGTAAAGAGCATTTCTTTTCTAAGAAAAAAAAAAAAACACTCGTACAAAAATCACGACTATTAACTATATTTTTACATAACATACTACACAAAAGCTTCTGCTCTGCAACAAAGCAACTGCGAACGAATGGCATTTGTCAAAACTTCTACCCCATGCACGTCAACCCGCGGCCGGCCGCAGAGGCGCTTAAAAAAACAAAAGAAAAGCACTCAGAAAAGCACTTGCGTCTTCCTCTACCAGGCGAGGTAGAGGAAGTCACACGGTATTTGTGGCAGGAAGCGGCGTGTACTGATGGCGGTCAGTCAGTGCCTTTCCGCAAGCTTGCGATTTTCGAGTTCAGCGAAATGAGAGAAATTTATTGAGCGACTACACTGAGGGAAATCACGTTTTGGAAATTATAAAACTTGATATGGCTCTTAAAGATGTTCAAAGGTGCCGCCGACAGCACACTTAACAGCGTGGCTTGGACTGCCGCCAGCGCCACGAAATGTTGGCCGCTTGAGCCGAGATGATATCTTTAGCGTCTATAGAGATGATATCTATAGAGATATGATATTTATATGATATCTGCATAATATCTATATGATGCTATCTATAGAGATGATATCTATATGAGGATATCTATAGAGATATATGATATCTATATGATATCTATATAATATTTATATTATGGTATCTATAGAGCCACTGCACAGTCGCCCCTCGCTCCGGTTATTTTCCTGCGCCTGCGCACTGACGCCCGTTATTCCCCTACGACCCTAGCCTATAGCGTCGCTCTATTCTAAAAGTCCCTAATGTTTCGGTACGTTCGCGGCGGCCGATGATAGCCGGAGCGCCGTTCGATTTGACTTCCCTTTCACCGGAGTCCAAACGACAGGGATAGATCGCTCTCTTAACGGGCCCTTATAGCAGCGTTCCGCTAGTGGCTGCTGTCTCAGGTGCGCACAAAAAAAAAAAACACGTTGCAGTTTGTTCATCTTGGCAATCCCAACATGGCGTGCAACAGCTCGCACGCCTTTCGAGTTTTGACTCAAACCTGCCACTTGAAAGAAGTATACAGAGTAGGAAAAGTGGAGCAAAAGTTCGGTTCGTGGTTTTTCTTGCTCAGGGCATGGGAAAACCTTTTGCCGCGACGCCCCAGAATGTATGTTTTCCGGGGAAGCGTGGACAAAGCGGGAAGCCGGATACATCTGCGAGTGTACTCCGAATGGCGCTGGCGGTGGATGAAGAAATCAAGAACAACCTGAACAACTCTGAACGGAAGGCTTATTTGTGCGGCCTTACAAACACCACGAACCCACTTTTGTTCCGCTTTTGCTAATAATTATTTCTTTCAAGCGGTAATTTAGAGGCCGAACTCGAAGGCCGAGCTGTCGTTACGCCATGTCGGGTTATAATAATAATAATTGGTTTTTGGGGAAAGGAAATGGCGCAGTGTCTGTTTCATATATCGTTGGACACCTGAACCGCGCCGTAAGGGAAGGGATAAAGGAGGGAGTGATAATAATAATTGGTTCTTGGGGAAATGAAATGGCGCAGTATCTGTCTCGTATATCGTTGGGCACCTGAACCGCGCGTAAGGGAAGGGATAAAGGAGGGAGTGTAAGAGGGAAGGAAGAGAGAGGTGCCGTAGTGGGGGGCTCCAGAATAATTTCGACCACCTGGGGATCTTTAACGTGCACTGACATCGCACAGCACACGGGCGCCTTAGCATTTTCCCTCCATAAAAACGCAGCCGCCGCGGTCGGGTTCGAACTGGGACTCCGGATCGAAATAAACTTGAACGCGTTTCTGTGCGTGCGTGGGACCGTAGCCACGAGCGAAAAGGGCCCGTCAAGAGCGCGCACTCTCCCCACCGGCAAGACGTGGACGAAATGCGGGTAAAATCTAATTGTGATCCGGCTATCGTAAACCGCTCCAAACAACTGAGACATTGTATCGGCTTAAGCGGCCAAAGATTCGCGGCGCTGGCGTACGTCCAAGAAGTCACACTGTCGGGCGTTCGCGTTAAGCGTGCAGACAGCAGCACGCACTTGCCCAAGGAAGACACGGACAAACGAAGTAACACAAATAACATGTAGAGAGCGCAATTCTTATGGCTCTTGGCAAGCTCTAAGTATCCGGTTAGTAGTTAACACGGTTCACCTGTTTTCTCAAGTTCGTCAACAATTGCCCTACCTTGCCGGAAAAGCCATCTTTATACCTAAAAGATATTATTTTAAAAATATGTTGTGGGCTGCGATAGCATCCGGTATGTCCTCCGGATTTCTTCAAATGGAGTGCTATCGTACAGACAGCAGTGCTCGCTTTTTTCGTTCTGGTGACAAGCCAGTCAGAGCTGTGTTACATCTGCTGTGTTTCTGCGTTACATCTGCTGCGTTGCTGCGTTAAATCTTCTGCGTTACTGCGTTAAATCTGCTGCGCTTCAGTGGTTTTCAGACAGTTACAGCTAGCGGTTTGCAGGCATACTCCATTTCAGCACTTCGCGAACAGAATTTGCTCAGTATACTTTGTGTGCAGAGTAAATATTGGATAAATTTGCTCTCCTAGCTTTGACCATGTACACACAATTAGTACATTGCCTGATGGAAAGTTCCGGTTACGTTCACTCTTTGCACGTATAAGACCTGAAACCTGAATTTGCCGCACGGACAGCAACACATGAGTGGCACGAAAATGCGTGATGACTTGCATAAATATTCTCGTGAGAAATTTTTCTTTGCTTTTTTCTTTTATTTCCAATATCCACAATGATTGCGTGACAATAACATGCGTTTGCGCATTTCCGGAGACATTCTTTAAAGGTACTGCGACCTTTTCAGAGGTACATCTATGAAACTCCGCCACCATGCTATGTCGCTCGACTTCCGTCTGTCTTTCCTGTCTCTTCCGCTGATTTTGCGCTTCCACGTTTTTCTCAATAATAATAATAATAATAATAATAATAATAATAATAATAATAATAATAATAATAATAATAATAATAATAATAATAATAATAATAATAATAATAATAATAATAATAATAATAATAATAATAATAATAATAATAATAAAATTGGTTTTTAGGGAAAGGAAATGACGCAGTATATGTCTCATATCGGCGGACACCTGAACCGCGCCGTAAGAGAAGGGATAAAGGAGAGAGTGAAAAAAGAAAGGCAGAGAGAGGTGCCGTAGTGGAGGGCTCCAGAATAATTTCGACCACCTGGGGTGAATCTTTAACGTGCACTGACATTGCACAGCACACGGGCGCCTTAGCGTTTTGCCTCCATAAAAACGCAGCCGCCGCGGTCGGGTTCGAACCCGGGAACTCCGGATCAGTAGCCGAGCGCTCTTACCACTGAGCCACCGCGGCGGGTACGTTTTTCTAAGTGAATTATTACCTAGCTCGATTACTAGGAAACTGTTTATCGGCATTCGCTCGACGCGCGTATGTCTGTCTAAGCTTGCTCTCGCTCTTGCTGGCGCTGATAGGTTACCAAGATCGCCGGCCTGCCCAACGCCTGCGTGCTCCTGGATGACGTGTACTACGACCACCACAAGTGCGAGTGTGACGACCGGAACTACAAGCTGCTCCGTGCCGCACGCATGGTCCTGTGGAGGGAACTCAAGAACCAAGGGTAGCGGCGGAATCCGATCAATGGATTTCGTCCTGGCTCGCCCTGCCCTTGGTTATAGTCTGAGCAGCTTTGATTGCTACCCGGCTGCGCCCGAGTGTCAAGGGCGAGCTAATACATTGAATAAAAAGCACACTGTTAATGAAAAACGAGAAAGGAGCAATATTTCGTAGCGCTGGCATTGGCGCTCGTTAAGTAAAGCGCGTTGCGTTCTGGCCGTAGAAAGCTCTAGCATAGCGTTGTGATAAACCGCTATCACCAGCTTCCAACAGGGCAACCGTAGACGGTTGCCCTATCTAGGGCCAGATTGTGGCTACACCTGCCTCGCACCTAACCCATTACGGTTCTCTGAACCCACAGTAAATCACATTTTAAGTTCATGCGCAAAACTTGAACAACTAAGAAAAATGTATTCCAGAACATTCTACAATGAATACATCCCTTCACACCCCATGTAATAGTAATAGTAGTATTGGTTTATTTTAAAATAAATGAATAAAAAGTGAAGGAAAAGAATGTTGCCGGCCGCGGCAATTGCTATCTAATATCTTAAGCACCCGAGCTGTAGCCGGCGGAGGTGAAAGGGAAAGGGAAATGATAGCGAGGAGAAGTATAGAGAGGAGCGATAGCAAGAAAGGACCGGGGAGAGCTTTGTACCCTATTTACAAAATACATAAAGCAATCAAATTCACGCCGCTTGCGAGCTAATGTCCAGGCTCTGTTAGGAACGAAGTGCGCGCGAGCGGCCACTGTGCACAATTATTTACATAAAATAAATAAACTGTATAAACATAGCCGCGCGCACGTAGCGTCCTGTCTCGAAGTAATCGCGCGCGGCACACTGCAAGAGCTGCCGGGGGGGGGGGGGACTGAAACGTTCTCATTTGAGGTGTTTCTCTGCCAAACCAACAAGGACGGGATTTGAAGGCGCAGGCTCCTTTGCCAAGCCTACATGTAGCCCTAGCAAGCCGAGCACCGGGCCGGACCACACCTTGTACCCATTTTGAGGGAACCGGTGGGTAACCGGCGGGCAGTGGGAGTCGAACCCACCACCTCCCGAAGCCGAGGCGGGTGCTCTACCACGCACCGTCCGAGGTAGCACCCACGGAGCGTTCAGCTGTTAGGTGATCAAGCACTTGTTGATTTGCCAAGCATTTTTCTCAAGGAATCCAGTGTTTTGAAAAAAACGGCATAAAAAGCTTCACCTTTAACAGAGAACTCTAAACTTGTGTTTTGCACATCGCAGCCTCAGTTGCCTTTGCGCCATTAAGCTCAATATAACAACTACACTTGCGGCTCTCTGTGCATGCTCTCCAGGCGGCTGTTGGCAACCGTTTGCGGTGGTTACGTGTGGTGCTCGGGGCTAACACACTCTCTCTCGACGCGCCAAGCAGCAGCTGGGCACTCGTGCGCTACTTGTACGACGAGAGCTCTTCATGGTACCCCTTCCATTGGGGTTCACTCTTAGATCCTAAAGGGAATGAGAAGTGGCTCCCCACGCATTGCCTTCGATGTATTCGGATGGGGCGTCGGCTTACACCTGGTTACGTGGACACCACATTACGCGTCTCAAAGCTGCAGCTTCGCGCTACCTAGCTCTGCCGTCGTCGTGTGGGACGCGCGGTCGAATGGCACCGCCAAGGGCTTTCGAAAGCCCTCTTGGAATCTCTGTGCGCATCTGTGAATTGTTTTAAGCGAAGGGACAGCAACAGTCTCATAACCTGTACCGTACGTACCATGTCTTGCTGTACCAAACTGTACCATATCGGATAGCAAGCAGAGACAGAAGGCCTGAAAGGGGCAGAGATTAAAAAGAAACACCGTAGGCTTGCTCTGGCTCAGGTTTTGTGACTTAAGCACGTAGATTAAGTGTCGTGAATTTTATTCGCCAGAATGCAGCAGATACGCGACTTTACGGAGCTGTGAACACACGAAAGGCAAATGACTATTCCAATACATGTCACAGCCAAAAAATACACGTATTGTAGCGATAGCTACATAACGGTAGCATTTCGAGCCTTCAGCGTGGCGGCGTCACCACGCTGTCACGTGGTTGGTCACGTGGTGTGGAGCAGCTGCCGGCGCCGTGGCTGATGACGTGGTTCGTCACGTGGTTGGCCACGTGACCAAGTTCCACTCGGCCAGCCGTAGCTATCGCGTCACTCCATGTTTAACCAAAGCTAAACCACCTGCAATTTTTTTTTTGACCGTTGAGACAGGCACAACTGGAGAACGCTTACAATGTGCACAATTTGGTCTGTGGAGAAAAATTTCTAAATAAGGAGGAATTGGCTTTGCATAATTATGAAAATGTACTGAGTCTCTTTTATTTTTAATTGTGATCAGATTACTGTTGACTCATTTCATAAACTGCTCGCAATCACGTTCAACATAATGCAGCCGCACAGTATTTCTCTCTAGCAGCCAGACGCGTATCATCTTCACACTGTAATACAGGGCAATGTTTGCAAAACAGATGTATGCTTTATATGCTTTCATTATCCCTGCCGCCGATGTAGTTTAGGGGAAGGGAACGTTGTCAAGCCGCAATATTGCGGCTTTTTTTCCCTACTCCTCAGCCATGTGATTTTCTTTACATGTCTGGAATAAAGTTGACTTGACTTGACTTGATAATAGATAATAATAAGAACTCATGTCTGCAAATTCTATTCAGTGCGTAAAAAGCACACTAGCTGTGTGTCTGTGTTGCGTGTATTCAACTGTCTGTTATTAACACGATAGTGTTAAGGGTCCCGCGTCACTGAAAAGCTGGCGTCGTTGGCCGTGAGCGAACAATCCACGAAAAATCCCCACCAAAACAATCTACGTCGCTGGTGGGCCAACTATGTCTCATGATCTTGTGACGTCATCACAACCTGCTCACCAAGTTGTGAGGAAACTGGCTACCATGCAAGGTGGCATCTCAATTAAACATTGATTGCGAGACGTTGTTCGGGAAGCACAGCCTGATTCTCAACTCCCACCGGTGGCAGCACCTACCATCGCAACGCAGAGCCTGCTGTCTTGCACGGTCTGAATGAGCTGAAAGCAGCGCGTAGTGGAGAAGGGAAGAGGTAAGGTCTCTATTTATTTGCATTTTTTAGAAATAAGTGCGACTTCAGTTATGTTTTTTTTTTTCAGTGGGTGCCGGCGTGGAGGTTGGTCAAATTTCAGACTTCTCGTTTGGCGCCGACTTAAAATTAACCAATCCACTAACATCGACGCCATTTCACTGCGAAAGATGAAGTTGTTGGAAACTTCAGAAGCCTTCTCTTTGTTTCCTTACGGAGCGAAAAAAAATGACCAAGAATGATATAGCTACGTGTTATAACCACTGACGCAGCGAAAAGTGATTTAGAAAAACACGCGTAGACGAATCGGTGCTGGAAAGAAATGTTTTCTTTTATCGCGAACGCGACACCTGCAAGGGTGATGCCGAAGGTTGCATACAATGCCAACGGCAGACAAGCCTCGCAGACGCTATTATTCTACCATTCCTCTGGCGCCCCCATTCGGCACGTCCTGTGTTCGATCTGCTCGCCGGGTAATAAAGGGGCCCTTTGTGCTGCCTTCTTTCGCTGTCACGGAGCCGCGGCGCTCGAAGCTGCTTGAATTGACGTCGTCAATGCATTCTGCACCCGGAAACTATGGGACATTCATGAACTTTTTCAGCTGCCACCGCTTTATCAACACGAGAGCGCGAGAATGCATCTATACACTCTGTTTATTGAAACGGGGTCTAGGCGTTCATATGTCCCGCGTGTTTCCATTGAACGGGTGCTTTTCAAGCGAAAAAAAGAAGACCGCCCCCTCCCCCCTGCCTCCTACCTCAGCTCCCCATTGTGGGCGTAGTACCTGCGAAACCAGCGCGCAACACGAAGCTAAGCTTGGGACACGCAGGCTCCAATGGAAACTGCCTCGTCAGACTCGGTGTTTACGCGGTGACAACGTGACGCAAACGGAATGTGAAAATTGTGGGAAGTAGTACTTCGGTTTGGGATAGTTGGTTGATAACTTTCATGAATTATAAGGACGGCGCAAACGAGGCAGCGCTAATGAAGGGGCTAGAGGGTGACAGAAGCAGAAACAAGAAAGCGCCATCTTTAGAAGTAATTTCAGCGACATTTGTCACTCTCTTCAATACCCAGAAGTTTTTATGCCGAAATCAGCGTAGTCAGTCGACAGTCTAAATAGAACGCTCTTTTTCAATACACAGCGTGATAAATACTACACAGTGTAGTTCCCCAAGACAGTTGGGGTTAAAACGCAGCTACCATTTTTTTTCCAATCGGTTATACTACAGCACTTTCCCTCGCGTAACAATTGCAGAGTAGAACAGCAATGTTGCCTTTGTGCCAAAGATGTAGTTGATGTAGTGTATTCACACCTCCTTTTGCCTTGCCTCAAGGACAAGAACTATATATTACCTCAATAAACAAAAACAATTTCTCACTGCGAAAAAAACCCCCATTGTTCGCATTTCAATCCTTTGCTGTTAGTGCAGAAGCTATATGTAAAAGAAATATCAGATCTACGCTTGCTGGCTTAGCGCATTAATCAGTGAAAGCAAGCGGCCCAGAAGTCTACAGTGGTAGGCCTATTTTCAAGCGTCTCAGGCCCCGTTGAGCGTCTCACAGGCCCGTTTTGGCATCTATACGATGACGTGCATAGTCGGCCTTCGTCCGGTTACGAATTGCAGGGCTCGTTTGCACAAATGAAATAGTCCAGATCCCAGTGTTGTCTTATTTCCAGAGTAAACTCTCCTTTCGTTCTGAGCAAAGGACAGATGCATAACTGGATCTCTAGGTCAGTGACTCCTCAATCACACTTTGAGGTACCACCAGCGTCAAATGAAACGCGAACAAATGAACTCAAGCGCTAGCAGACAGAAACAAAAACAATTGCGGCTGGAGAGGAAAAAACAGGTGTCATATTAACATTTCCAAAGAGCGGTCTTTCCGTCCGCGATGCGAATAGCAGCGGTTATTGTATGCTGCTTTGCTTGCGCAACATCTTCAATTTTTGCAGTTCACGTTGAAATTTTCTTGTTCGCGTTTCATTTGGAGCTGATAGTACGTGATGGTGGTGTCCACCCAACGCGTAACGCGTTAAACGGCTGCCAATCTACCCACTAAATCGGTTCTTTTTTGTATCACGGCAGTGTGGCCGCTGGCATAAGGTATTTACAAATACAGATACATACTAGATTCTCGAAGGAAGTCCAGTAACATCCGGTGGTACGCCCCAGAAATTCATTTCTCTACATCTGGTGAATGGCCAGGGTGGTCCGTGACCGAGTAGGTGTTTCTGCCGGATAGCACGCAAAGAGGGGCAGGTCCTAAGCAAGTGTTTTGTGTCCGCCTCGCATAGAGGAGCGGGGCACGGCAGGAAGGGCAGAAGTCACGAAAAGGGGCATGGTACTGTGCCGGTCACGACCAGGTTACCGCTGGGATGAGGGCGACACGGAGGCGTAGCCTTAGAAGCAAGACCTCTTCCCAGCATGCAAGAGCACCAGGGAGGTCGCTGCCACACGGTGCGAGAAGTGCTCGCGTGGCGTGCCGGAGGTTTTCTTTTTTTAAAGAGTATTGCCACCGGAAAGGTTGGGGCCGCTTGAAGGAGACGTGGAGGAACTTAGTCATGACTTGCTCCATCCACTAAACGTTGTGTGGGGTTGTGTGTGGAATCCATCGTACACATACCGTGAGGGAGAATTTTAATGATGCCCTGAATTAGCTGTGCCATTAAGTCGGTGTTTAGAACACGCCGCAGACTATGGACGGCGCCTGAGGAGTCTGTGAGGATGTCAAGGTGGCCTCTAGATGGGAACAACAGTGGACAGATGAATTGGTTCTACTAAATGGCTTACAAAGCTATTACTGCTTTCGCTGTAAAATCAGTAGATCTTCGCTCCGCTGAGCCTTCTTAAGCATAAATGCAGTGTGGAAATGTCTATCGACTGAAACTTGACAACGAACAATTATTTTGTATTTGTCGCTATGCTGCGTACGTCGGGAAACAGCGATAGTCATATGTTAAAATTTTTTGCCTATTAAAAAAAAGCGAAAGTTGTTACAGGTCCGTACAAGCCACTTGTTAGAAGCAGGAACCCAGGCGGTCGAAATTTCCGGTGACCTTCACTACGGCCTCCCTCAAAGCCTGAGTCGCTTTGGGACGTTAAACCCCTATAAACCATAAACCATTTATTCGAAGCAGGGGGTACAACTGCAGAAAAAAATTGAAAATTGGTTTTCGAGGAAAGGAAATGGCGCAGTAACTGTCTCACATATCTCGCACGACACCCGAACTGCGCCGTAAAGGATGGAAGGAAGGTGCGAGTGAAAGAAGAAAGAGTGAAAGAGGTGCCGCAGTGGACACCCGAATCACGCCGTAAGAGAAGGGAGGAAGGTGGGAGGGAAAGAAGACAGAAAGAAGTGCTGTAGTGGACACCCGGAGCGCGCCGTAAGGGAGGCAGGAAGATGGGAGTGAAAGAAAAGAGAAAGAGGGGCTGTAGTGGAAAGCTACGGAATAATTTCGACCACCTGGGGATCTTTAACCTGCACTGACATCGCACAGCACACGGTCGCGTACAACAGCATGAAGCGTGTAACGCGTTACGAGTAAAGCGTAACCCGTTTGGCGAAACTTTTGTCAAAGTGTAACGACCAAACATTGGCGAAACATTCAGTTCACCTGCCCATGGTGCCTTCGTGCTACGCTGCCACCAGTGGGGCACATGCGTCAACACCAGCGTCTTCACGGTGGTAAAAGCCAATGCGCCGCGTGAAGCAGCCTAAGTTCTGCCGTGAAGCCCTATAGGAGAATGCGCAGTCCTGGTAGCACTTGAGTGAGGCGACAGCGGCGCGCGAGTTGCCGTAATTACGTAATGCGTATATATATTACACTGTAAATAGAATACTTTTACATGGTACCCCTCCTATCCTTTCTGCCTGTTCCCTCACCTCTCTCATTTCATTCCTCCAGTCTGCCTGCTTTCCTCTATTTCCGCTGCCCCAGCTCAGGTGCTTCCGTAGCGATGGCAGATGCCAGGGCTAGCAAAAATCTTTTCCTTCCTCTCATTATTTTTACACAATAAACGCGCACCACCAGTAACCACCTCTGGTCGTGCTGGTCGTCATACATAAGAAGCTGCAAAGCCTAGCGCGTTGTCGCTCGCGAAGGAAATCTCAGGAAAGAAAAACTGTAGAGCACTGCATTCTGTTGCTTTGGAGAAATGCGAAGGCATTTGCTATTCAACATCAGCAGCTTTTTTTTTTTTGCAAGGCATCGCTGCCATGTGACGCTTGGATTTGGTCGGCAACTTTTTTTCAAGTCATCGTTGTGTAACATCAGTACACATCCCCAACACACTTCACCGTCGCACACACCACAACACGCTCACTTCGTTCCCCTCTAACACGCATAAACCAAATAAATTTTATGAAAACAAGAACTGATGGGCGAGTTGGGATTATGCAGGCATTGCAGGTTATGAAAGGAAATGTATTCTCATGCTGAATTTGAACCAAAATGGCAACCACTCCTACTGTTGTTTTCTTCATTACCTTGTTTCTATTGCGTCGTTGCCTAGGTGTGTCCTATTATAATGTAATATTGATGTGCCCTGTGCCACGTCCTTTCTCGTGCTTTGTTGTTTAGGTGTGTCATATTGTCGCCGACAAACGTAGGGCGGCACGAAAAAAGAGGGCTTTTGTTAATCCGAAGGCCAGAAACGCAGCAGCGCGCGTTCGAACGGGAACGTCCTCTTCTTCGCTCCCACACGAGCCCAGTCATGCCGCTCGGCCGCATGGCGGCGCTCGCAGTGTGGCATTGCCCCCCTCCTTTCAAGAGGCATCGCCTCGATGCCTCCGGCAAGGGGGATAAAGAGTGTGGAGACACCGGAAAGTGCGATGGCGTGTGGCGGCAGCCCGGGAGGGGCTAACGGGCGTAATACGGTTTCATGCGGGACACGTGGACGACTTCAGACTTGGGCGGGCGAGAAGACCGGACAACTCCTTGCGGGTACACTTCATAGTTCACATCGCTGAGTTGACGTAGCACCTCGTAGGGACCGAAGTAGCGCCGCAGAAGCTTTTCAGAGCGACCGCGCACACGTATAGGGCTCCATACCCAGACGTGCTCGCCGGGTTGGTAAATCACCTCCCTGTGGCGGAGGTTGTAACGCCGGGCGTCAGTTGTCTGCTGGTGGCGAATGCGTTGTCGAGCAAGGTGGCGAGCGGCTTCTGCATCGCGAACGAATTGGTCAGCGCCTGGGGCAGACGAGGGGGTACAATCCGGGAGCAGCATGGCGTCAAGCATGGTCAGGGCATCTCGGCCATACACCAAACGGAAGGGGGTGAAGCGCGTCGTTTCTTGGAGGGCGGTGTTGTACGCAAACGTGATGTAGGGAAGTATTTCGTCCCAGTTGCGATGGTCAGCGTCGACATACATAGACATCATATCTGTGATGGTCTTGTTCAGCCTCTCAGTAAGTCCATTCGTTTGAGGATGGTAAGCTATAGTTTTTCTATGACTGGTGCCACTGAGACGGAGGACCTCGCGTGTAAGAGCCGACGTAAACGCGCTTCCCCGGTCAGTTAATACAGCCACGGGGGCGCCGTGGCGAAGCACGATGTGGTGAACAAAGAACTGTGCAATTTCAGCCGCGGTGCCACGGGGAAGAGCCTTGGTTTCACAATAGCGGCTTAGGTAGTCCGTGGCAACAACAATATAACGGTTTCCCATGGAGGACACCGGGAATGGGCCCAGTAAGTCCATGCCGACTTGTTGGAATGGGATTTGCGGTGGATCAATTGGCTTCAGAAGGCCGGCCGGTTTTGTCGGTGGTACCTTCCGTCGTTGACACTCACGGCAGGTTCGAACGTAGCGTTGGACGACCGCAGCAAGCCGTGGCCAGTAGTACTTGTGGCGGAGGCGTCCCAATGTTCTGGAAAAACCGAGGTGGCCAGAAGAAAGGTCGTCGTGGCATGCAGCGAGAACTTCCTTACGAAGCACGGTTGGGACAACGAGGAGATACGCAGTGTCGGTCGGACCGTAATTTTTCTTGTAGAGGACTCCATCTATTAAGCAAAACGACGAAAGTCCGCGCGAGAAGAGTCTGGGCGGAGACGGAGCGGTTCCTTCGAGGTACTCGATTAGAGGCAGCAGTTCGCAGTCGGCCCTCTGGTGGTGGGCAAGGTCGGATGTGGTGACAGCGCCGAGGAAAGCAGAATCGTCGTCGGACTCATCTGGTGGGCACGGAAGAGGAGCTCGGGAGAGACAGTCTGCATCGCTATGTTGCCGACCCGACTTATACACGATGGTGACGTCGAACTCTTGCAACCGAAGGCTCCACCGTGCAAGTCGCCCCGATGGATCTTTGAGGTTCGCAAGCCAGCACAAGGAGTGATGATCGCTGACGACTCGAAACGGGCGGCCGTACAGGTATGGGCGAAATTTTGTGATTGCCCACACAACAGCGAGACACTCCTTTTCCGTTGTGGAATAATTCACTTCGGAACGGGACAAAGTGCGACTTGCGTATGCGATCACGCGTTCCACACCGTCTTGCCACTGCACAATCACCGCACCGAGGCCCACATTGCTGGCATCTGTGTGCAGTTCCGTGTCGGCCTGCTCGTCGAAGTGGGCAAGGATAGGCGTAGATTGGAGGCGGGCCTTAAGCTCTATGAAAGCTTTTTCCTGATCTTGGCCCCAGAAAAAGGGTTCAGAGTCTTTTGTCAGGCGAGTCAGCGGCTCTGCGAGCTTGGAGCAGTTTTGAACGAACCTCCGATAATAGGCGCAAAGCCCCAGGAAACGCCGCAAGCTTCGTTTATCTGTTGGCTGGGGAAATGCAGCAACGGCGGCGGTCTTTTCTGGGTCGGGGCTAACGCCCTGAGCGCTCACAATGTGGCCAAGAAACTTGAGCTCCCGAAATGCGAAGTGGCACTTTTCAGGCTTGAGAGACAGACCCGCAGAACGAATTGCTTCGAAGACGGCACGCAAACGTTTCAGGTGCTCCTCGAACGTGTCGGAGAAAATCACGACGTCGTCGAGATAAACAAGGCAGGACTGCCACTTCAGGTCAGTTAATACGGTGTCCATCATACGTTGGAACGTCGCAGGGGCTGAACACAAGCCGAAAGGAAGCACCTTAAATTCGTACAGTCCGTCAGGAGTAACGAAGGCGGTCTTTTCTCGGTCACGTTCGTCGACCTCGATTTGCCAATAACCGCTACGAAGGTCGAGTGACGAAAAGTAGGTAGCATGGCGGAGGCGGTCTAATGAGTCATCAATGCGCGGCAGTGGATAGACATCTTTTTTGGTAACGTTATTGAGGCGTCTATAATCTACACAGAACCGTAGGCTGCCGTCCTTCTTTGCGACGAGGACAACAGGTGACGCCCAGGGGCTCGTCGATGGTTGTATGACGTCGTCGTGGAGCATTTCGGCAACTTGGCGGCGGATAGCATCGCGCTCCTTCGACGAAACACGATAAGGACGCTGACATAGCGGTCTCTGGTCACTGTCGACGATAATACGGTGCTTAGTTATTGGCGTCTGGCGAACCTTGGATGTTGATGCAAAACAGTCGCGGAAAGAGTCAATAAGGCTTTCCACGCGGCGTTTCTGATTGGTCAGAAGGTCAGGGTTCACGTCGGTCCTAATGGCTGTTGCAGTGTCCTGTTCGGCTATTTCGGGAGCCGTTGTTGATAAGGCACATTGGCCGGCATGTTCGCCAAGTTCTTCAAAATGGGCAATCACCGTGTTTTTCGTCAAATGTTGGGGTTCACAACTAAAGTTTGTCACTAAGAGCGTGGTACGCGCGTGAACAAGGTCGACAAGGGCGCGAGCAACGCAAACTTGCCGAGACAGTAGCAGCGACATATTCGCTTCGGCAATGCCCCGAGTACCGGAGCTGGTATCACACTGGACTGTGACAAACTTGCTTGCTCTCGGCGGTATCGTTGTGTGGTCATCAGAGATGCGTAATGGTGCTCTGTGCGGCTCGGGGTCGGTATCAACGGCTCGCTGTGCCGAAAACGATACCAATTCCTCATGCAGGTTGATGACCGCCCCATACTCTTTAAGGAAGTCCATGCCGAGAATCAGTTCTTTAGAGCACTCTCGTAGCACGGCGAAGGAGCCTGTGAAAGTTGCACCGCGGATCTTTATACGGCTGGTGCAGACGCCAACCGGCGTTACCACATGGCAACCAGCTGTGCGTATCTGCGGCCCATGCCAAGGTGTTAGAACCTTTCTGAGGGTTGCGGCTAGGTTACTACTCATGACAGAAAAGTCGGCTCCGGTATCGACGAGTGCAGATACGTCATAGCCATCGGCGGCAACAAGAATTTCGGCGGCGGAAACAATTGTTTGACAATTTGTCGGCGAGGTTTTTGGTGCCGTCGTCGATGGGGTCGTCGCTGAGGTTGTCGGTGAGGTCGGCGGTGGGATCGTCTTTAAGGTCGGCGGGTGGGGTCGTCGCATAAAATCGTCGGATGGAGGCTGTTCACTGTCTGCGGCAGCGGCGGTCCTACCGCCAGAGGACGCCGTCTTCAGTTTTCCCGGCGTGGGGACGTACCTCTGAACTGGCCAGAGGATGACGGGCGGCCGGGCGAAGAGAACCGCCTTGGGGATGGTGATCGGGACTGGCGTCGCTGCGAGGTCGAAGATTGCACGTTTTCAGCCAAGTACTGTTCGATATCCCGTGGTCTTTCACCGTAGCGTGGTCGAGGTGAGTCAGGTGAAAACCCCCTTAAACCCATCCTGCGGTAGGGGCAGTGGCGGAGGATATGGCCAGGCTCTCCGCAGTGGTAACAGAGCGGCCGATTGTTTGGCGTACGCCAAACGCGCGCTTTGCTCACGGGGGGCCTGAACTCCTGCCGCACGGAGGGTGCTGTTGCGATTGGCTCCTGTAGGTATTGCACAGGAGCGATGGGGGAAAAGGCTCGCATCGCTGGCCCGGGACTTCGTAGCGCCTCGCTGTACGTCATAACGGAGGGCGCCAGGTGTGGAGCTGGGGGTGGCTGCACAACTCGTCGGATTTCTTCGCGGACCACGTCCGTAATGGCAGCGACGCTGACCTGTGGAGCTTCAAAGCGAAGTTTCGCCAGTTCCTCGCGCACCAGGCTTCTTACAAGTTCCCGAAGGTCCTCGGCGGGCAGCGACGTAGGCGTGTACTGGGACTGGGAAGAGGCTGCTACAGTAGCCTGCCGTCCGTAGTGGGCGCCCCGTTCCTGTAAAGAGCGCTCGATACCCATTGCCTCCTTGGTGAAGTCGGACACTGTTCGTGGCGGGTCACGGACCAGTCCGGCAAACAGCTGCTCTTTTACGCCACGCATTAAGTGTCGTACCTTCTGGGCTTCGGGCATAGCAGGGTCGGCCCGGTTGAACAGTTGCGTCATGTCCTCGATGAACATCGCGACGCCCTCGTTCGGCTACTGTGATCTCGAGCGCAGGGCGATTTCCGCTTTCTCTTTTCTTTCGCTGCTGGTAAATGTCGCTAGCAGCTCTCGACGAAAAGCCTCCCAGGTGGTAAAGGAAGCTTCGTGGTTCTCAAACCACGTTTTGGCCGAGTCCTGCAGCGCAAAGTAGACGTTGCGCAGCTTGCGCTCGCCGTCCCACTCATTGAAACTCGCCACTCGGTCAAAGCTGGCCAACCAGTCTTCGACGTCCTCGAACCTGTCCCCGTGGAACGGTGGCGGCGATCGAGGTGCGTGAAGGACAAATGGCGCGGCACTCCCGGAGTGCTGACTTGTCTGGCTAGCCGCGGTGGATGTCATGGCCCTTACCGGCGCTGTCAGTTGGCCGAACTCGGGTTGTAGGCCTCGCAGGCGGCGGCTCGCTTTGTGGACGGGTGTTGTGTCCAAGCGTCGCTCATCAGCGTCAGAGTTGCCCTCGGGGTGAGCGTTCATGGAACGATACCCAGCACCTCCACCAAAATGTCGCCGACAAACGTAGGGCAACACGAAAAAAGAATGCTTTTGTTAATCCGAAGGCCAGAAACGCAGCAGCGCGCGTTCGAACGGGAACGTCCTCTTCTTCGCTCCCACACGAGCCCAGTCATGCCGCTCGGCCGCATGGCGGCGCTCGCAGTGTGGCAATATTATGTACTGTGTTGATTTGCGATTATTTTATTCATAGCTTGTGCATACTTCATGTACTTTCGCATCAAATGAAACGCTAACAGCGGAGCGCGTGGTCAAAGGTCCATTTTACGCCGTCTGCCTGTCGCCGTCAGAGATAGGCGCGCTCATCCGATATGCCAGAGTTTTGCTTCTGTTTCATTTGACGTTCGTTTTCTCGTTTTGCTACTGGAGCGTCACATTCGTACTTTCCACCGATCTCTACTTGCGCAGCGCGGTTTCGCCGACGGCCACGGCTGCGGACCGCGTGGGTGAAGCGAGCGTTCTTCCCTTAAAAAATTTCCTTTAGACAGTCTGTCCATATACTTCTGTCTATAAAGTCTATAGACTCTCTGCAGACAAGTCCTAGAGAACAGGCTATAGGCAATACAAATCCTATAGACAGTCTAAAGACAATCTATAGATTTATGGCCATATACTTTCAGCAGACTTTTGTCTATAGACAGTCTATAGGCTATGAATAGACAAAAATAAATATGTCTAGGAAGGCAATAGAGACTATAAGAAGTCTATAGACTGCCTATAGACCATTTTTGTAAGGGTTAGCTCGTTGGCCTGTAGCGCTTTGATTTTGCTTCTATCCTCGGCGTGTTATCAGCGTCTGGTTGCGATGCGAACAAATAAAGGTCAACCGGTTGCGTGAATTAAGAATGTAACGAAGACCTCTTCTCGCATGGTAATACTCAACACGACGGTCATTGCATTAAAGTAACCTTACCTCAAATATGGCTGCGTCGACATGCACCTAAGACAGGAGAGGCACACCTCGAGTTGTAGGCTCTCGAAATTCGCTGACGCTGGTCCCAGTGAACCGGAAACGTTGACACCATCGAAGAACATCACACAGCGCCAGTTCTGTGCAATCCATGATGCATGGTCTTGTGCGAACACGATCCTTGCTTTCCTATTTGCTTCTGAGACTGCTGGCTTCTGCGACGGTACAGGACTTCGCAGAAGTGCACTATGTAGACGACCTCTAATGGTTCACGTGCTGGAACACAATAAACGCGTCGTTTTCCTCAAGAGCCGTAATGCTGGGCATGTCTCCTGGAGCGGCCGCTGTAAGTAGGTCTTGATCCCAGCCGGTAACCCGCCGTCTGCACCCACAAGGCATGCTTCCAAGCCGTCCCGCACCACAGAATGCCTGGGAAATTCTGTTAACGGTAGACACTGGTTGACCTGTTTCCTTTTCAATGACACGTTGCTGCACTCCGTGACGGTAGCAGGAACGATTAGCGCTCTTTTCGCGCCGTGCCGTCACGCGCGAATGTTCGATTCTTGTGCATTTGAGCTTTTCTTGTGGCGATAAAGTTGAGCTCACCACCAGAAACAAGCGATTCAGTAACCATTGCGTTGGACATCGACCGCAACGCGATCGGTCTCTTCCACTGCTCGCATCGCAGCCAGACGCTGATAACACGACGATGACGGGAGCAAAATCAAAGCGGTGCAGGCCAGGTAGAAAAGAGCGCTCGCTTCACCCACGCGCGCCACAGTGGAAATTACGGCGAAACCGAACTGAACAAGTTGATACTGGCGGTAAGTGTGAATGTGGCGCTCCAGAGGCAAATCGAGAGCATAAACTTTGAAGAAAACAGAAGCAAAACTATTGCAAACTGGATGAGCGCGCCTGTCTGTAATGGAGTCAGGCAGACGTAGTGAGCAGGACTTTTTGTAGCGTAAGCTACACTGGCCGAGGCTGACTAGTTTCGCGTGGCTCCTAGAGAGCCGTGCTGCGCGTGCGCGAGGAGCAGTAACGTCACAAAGGTGAATTAAAAAAGCCCCGTGTCGAAGCTGGGAATCGAACCAGGGCCTTTGGCGTTTGAGGCGCAGACGCTTCCACTCCGCCACGACGGCTTTTTTTAATTTATTGCATGGAAATAGGGCCGAAAAGAAAAGTCTAAGAACGCTTACGCAACAAAACACTATGCCATCTTAATCCTGCATGACCCCTCCTTCCAAAATATCAAAAGTCTGGGAGGCACACACATGCATCCAGATAGGGGAGCCAGATAGGCGGCTCTTGACGGGCAGCATATACACCCTGAACTAAAGCGCATTGCTCACGAAACCAAGATTTCGACGAACGTGGGGGTTCGGCGTGGCGGTCCATCATGCGGCTCTTCCAGAGACTAAATAGTCCCAGCAACATAAATAGATCACATGGCACAACACTGTTTCTCTGCACCGGCAAAAAACGGATACTGTAGGGTGTGATGTCAACGTCTTTCTTTATTGTTCGTTGTTAAACATACCAGAAGAATATAGCATCAATGCACAGAATAAAACAATGGTCACTTGTCTCAGGTGTATTGCACAAGAGGCAATTCACCGTCCATGGCGCAACTACCTCCCTAGCGTGAAGCCATGCCTTCACAGGCAGCGTCGACGTGTGCAGCTTAAAAAAGAATGTTTTCGCGGCAGAAGAAATGCACATTCGCCTAACACGTTTTAAAACAGTGGCGTCAAGGAACTCCAGAAAAGGTTGCCGATACAACGGTACAGGGAACAAATACTCTGTAAGTGCCTGAGTCATCTGCCTTCTGGAGAGGCTATACAGGTAATCTAAAGAAAAGCGCACAGTGAGGAAATTGAAGGTGTCAACAACTTCCTTAAGGAATCCCCATAAAGGCCCCCCACGAGTGAATCCCGTCGGTGCGAATAGAAAAGGCAAATGATCACTGATACGCCTAATAAGCACAGCTACTAAAAAAGGATGGTTTGACGATCTGAAAAAGAAAAAAAACGCGAGACAAGTTGATACACGAATAAGTGAACAAGGCCAGTTCCACCAGACTCTAGAGAAAGAAATAGGTTATCGCGACGCATGGGATCACATTGGGAACGCCATACGAATGTAGCAAATATTCTGGGCATCACCTGCACTTTCTTCCTCGCAGAGTGGAGAACCTGAAACACATAGGCAAGTTTTGCAAATAAAAAAATGTTGCAGATTTGAGCCCGAGCAAATACTGACAGCTCCCTACCCATCCAAGCCTGGGTTTGTCGCCTCATGGAGACTATCTGAGAATCCCAGTAAGCTCCACTGTTGCGAATTTGGTGAAGAGGAACCCCTAGGTAGTGAAGTGGCCCGCAGTCCCAGCTTATGCCATCATAATGACTTGGCCGCCACGACAGCTTGTTTTTTTGTCTTTATTGCCTGTTTCGACAGTTTACCACAGATCACAAACGTGTTCTGAGATACATTCTCAAAAATCAAGAGCGGACATGCGTTTCACTCACGTGAGAAAATCAAAACTGTTTCGAAGAACACAACTCTCCCATCAGCTCGATAACTTGATCTCCAAAACTTAGCTCCTTGTACACTTCACGCAGCTGAAATATGTTTTCTTTAAAGCAATCTCGGACAGACCGCGCATCTTCATCGCAGTCTCGTACAGCCATCCTGCTTCGCCAAATGCTGCGCAGGCCAAGAAGAAAAATTGCATGGTATTTATAAAGATCCATCTCAACGTCCAGGAATCGTATCCCATACGGCGTCAAGGGTAGGTCTTTCTTTATTGTACGCTGGAGCACGTTCCAAAAAAGCAGCCCATCCCAGCAATCAAGAAAGACGTGTACTATTGACTCTGGTTTGTGACATAACAAGCAGTCTGCACCCCATGGTAAAAACAATCCCTTCTCCTCCATCCATGTTTTAACCGGCAACGTGCCAGTGTGCAACTTGAAGAAAAACGTCTTCACACATACGATGAAACCTTTGAATGTTAAGTCGAGAGCACGAAAGGACCTGCAACAAATAGCAGTCTGGAACCAGGTATACACTACATATGTTTGCGCGCGCGAATATAGACAGCTCCTTTCCCGACCATTTCTGTGTACGCGTGGACAGTCCTTGAATTTTCTCCTTCCAGAAGTCATCGTTATCTCGATACTTGTCAAGAGGAACACCTAAGTACTTGGAAGGGACATGTGACCATTTTACACTTGCATGAAACAAAAGCGTTTCTGTCCAGTTCCCATGCAAAAGGCCCTCAAATTTGTCCAGATTAACAACGCTATTGGTTACATCACAAAACCTGCGAACAACCGACATCGCAGGTTCTATGCTGCTGTGGTCGCTACGAAAAATTGCCACATCATCGGCATAAGCCAGCTCATTAATTTCACATGCTTCTGGTTCAAAACCACGAATAGAGCTGTTGTTTATTACATTTCGGTAAAGTGTCTCTATGTGCAGAGCGAAAAGTAGCGGTGACAATGGGCAGCCTTGCCGCACAGATGCTCTCACGGCAATTATGTCTGTGAGCTCTCGGTTAACAAGCAGATTCGTGGTACAGTTACTATACACCATTTTAACACCTCTTAATATTACTTCCCCAACACAGACATGTTCCATGGAAAAGGAAAATGATAGGTGTAACGTTAAGATTCCGGAACCGGGCAGAGTGGGTAAGGGAACAAACGCGTGTTAATGACATCCTAGTCGATCGAAATCAAGAAGAAGAAATGGGCTTGGGCAGGGCATGTAATACGAAGACAAGATAACCGCTGGTCCTTAAGGGTAACCGAGCGGATTCCAAGAGAAGGCAAACGAAGCAGGGGGTGGCAGAAAGTTAGGTGGGCGGATGAGATTAAGAAGTTTGCAGGCAAAGGGTGGATGCAGCTGGCAAAGGACCGGGTTAATTGGAGAGACACGGGAGGGGTCTTTGCCCTGCAGTGGGTGTAGTCAGGCTGACGATGATGATGATGATGAGTGAATGCGCGCCTTTCATATATTAACTCTTCCGAACCAGATGTCGCCGTGATTACGCTACGTATATCCTGGCCTAGCAGGACAAGGCCATCATCAATTTTTGTCACGCGCTCTGTTGTTCGCATTTCATTTGACGCCATAGCTTCACTGTAATAAATACCATGTTTAATAAAAAAGACCCTTTCATGGCGTATGCATTGTGTGCCCGCCTAGGGCCGCGGTTCAAACCGCAGTGGCGGTGAGTTTCCTTTTTCGAATGGTCATTTTCTTGCGGACACGCTCCGCTGACAGGTCCTGTACACGCCACTCATGAGACAAGAGATGCTTTCGCATTAAAAAGCGGCTGATGTGGGATGCTGCGCTAGAGTCGATTGCGGCTTTCAATATCTTTGAGCCGTCCTAGAATACGCTGCGCTTTCCTTGCTGTGAATTTGATGCCTACATAGGCTCTCGATGAAGAGATAGTCTTTTTGTTTGTTTTTCACAGTATTCCTACATCGGTATGCTTCAGGAACCTGTAGGCCTGCTGTTCTTTTTTTTCTTCTGTGCTTCAATCTGAACTGTGTGGGGCTGGTTGCAGCTGTTTTCGGCAGAAAGTCTGCGTCATTCAGTGCAGCCTGCAGCTGTGAAAGCTTCTTTTGCGCACTTTTTAAAGGAAATAACTTATTAAACCAAAAAGTTCTTCAGAACGCGAACGAGCTTTGAAGTATGGGCAAGATTATTCATATGCTATTCTCCGTTTATATTTTTCAGATATCGAAAACAAAACTACATTATTCATACCTTCTATTTCTTCATATCCTATTTGTATTGAACATTTTGGCTGCCTTTGATATAATATAGTTTGCTGATATTTTTTTCTCAATCAGCAATGAAAATAATGAAATTGTGAAAAAAATCTTTAAAAGGTAAATTACCTCAACGACCATTTGCAGCGTTTGTGCTCACTCAAGACGAATGTGAAGGTATACGAGTATTGGGGCATTTGACTTCAAGTGTGGCGCATCCATCGGCACGTCTGAGATGTCGATTGGAAAGCAGTGTTGGTTGTGCCTGATACGTGATCAATTACTGCCCACGAAAGAAATTCGGCGAACTTGGTGAGCCAATATAAAAGCAAGTTGGTCTTCATACTGGTCTATACTATAAATCCTATACTATAAATCCATACTATAAATCCTGAATATAGAGTCCGCCATGTCTGCGTACATGGTTTCGTTTTCGCAGCAGCAGCTATCAGGACAGTTTCTCTTTTACTCTGCAAGGTTTATCATTTGTGATGAGAAGTGAACGCGTCGGTGTGAGTTTCAAAAAATTTGATAATTCATGCGTTTCATTCGAGCTATAAGCGTCACAAACCTGTCTCGTATCTTTCGTATCTACTGTATAAGTGTCTGTATGTGTCGCAGTTGCGTGTTCTGTGAAATCATGCCTGCTTCGTACGCGTCTCAGATGAGTGCCTTGTTAATTCATATTGGCTACAAACGAGTCCATACGGCTTGCAAATGTGTCTTATATGTTGTGCGCATCGAGTTATGTGTAACATTAATCAGCTGATACGGGACTAACGGAAGCACCGATAAGCTCAAATGTGTCTCGTGTCAACTCGCATCTGCCTCGTATGGAACACCTATCGGTTAAACAGTGCCTCGTGTATACGCGGGCTTGTTTTCTCGAACATACATAAAAAAAGTGAGGAAACAGTCTACCTGGAAAAAGAACCGGGTTTGTTTCTCACAATTTGCCACTTGTTTCTTCGCTTTTGCTGACTTTGTTGCTCTAGATACCAACAACCCGAGCATCCTGTCGTTCACCATTTCCCAACGTTTCTGCACATGTAATATATTTACATGGAAATTAAGAATGGACTTCGGTACTCCGTTGAGCGCTTCTGGAGCTACGCGACGGATAGTGCCAGATATTTTATTACACAGAGCTCCACGCACAGGAAAAAATATTCTTCCGCTATGCGTTCGCGACCAAACAGTCGGCGCTGTGAAAACAATGATATACCGGTTATTTTGATCCTTATCATAGTGTGCATCAATATTCAAAATATCAGTGAAACCTCCGGAGAGCCTGCAGAAAGCTTGGCTGAACGACTGAGAGGCGATCGTGGCAATAAGGGTTGCAACTTATATTGGCGGGAAGATCGACTGGCGTCGCCACATTGCGGCCCTATTGTGAACAATCATTGGTGCGGATCGTGTTTTGCACCGTCTGCTAGTCAGGAGTGTTTACATGCGCTGGTAAGTAAGGCATTCCTGGCGGCCGTTGTTTCTTTCGCGGTTTCAGTGCTCTTCAATTCGCTTGGCAGCTTCTTACGACAGAAACACGAAAAGAGCTTCAGGTTGTTGGGATTCAGGTAGCGTGGCTGGGCCGAAGAGACGAGGACGATCAGAGGAAGAAAACTTGGAAAACTTTACACAAAGACTATTTACATAATGTACAAGTAAGGGCAACTGAGAGTGCCTCTCAGTAAAGGGAGCTTCTTAGCAGTCGGGAGTCTCTCCCAGCAAAGGGTATCTCTCAAGAGGGGGGCTCTCTTATGGTACCAAACCAGCAGCTCCTTAAATACTCTTCGTATTCCCCAGATCCCTAGCTGGGGAATACAGTTCGAAGAGTGATGTCCAATCAGACGATGGCACTGATGGTACCACCCACGGCACGGCGGTCCTGATGTTCTCTAGCAGCTCGGTCGAGGGAAAGGGAACAGGACCCGTTGTCGTCCACGCGGCCTCCATGTGGGCGCGCACGTGTGTCCGGACCGCGCCCATGTGGACCCGGAAGGCGCCTGCGTGACAAAGGAATGCAGGCTGTCTCCCAGCAGGGGTTGAAAGATCTTGTACTTCGTCGTCTGATGACCGGAACGTGGAACCTCTGCCGAAGGTGCAGCTCTCGGGCAATTGTTCAACCCCAGCGTGACTGAAGAGGACAGCACTCCGTTCGTCGACCCGATGGCATGTTCGAACACGTGGGGACGCCACTGTCGTCGCTGCTTCCGACATTACTGTAGCGCCCTTTGGCGCTGGAGCTCACACTTTCAGCGTGGAGCACGGGAGAGTTTTGCAACCTCCGCCTCAAGGCACTGGACCCTGGACTGCGCCTTCGTCTTCCACATAGCACGTCGTGAAGCAACATTGTTATGCCGTTTATGGATCGGTGTTGCTTTTACCAACCACTATGCTTTCCGGATGGGGATGGCCGACAGTCCTGCCTGTGAAAGCTGCGGTTGTGAGGAGACCATCGCTCATCTTCTCTGTGAGTGCCCTGCATTTGCGAGTGCAAGACATGCACTGTGTTGTGCCCTGGACCGCTTCGATCCTCGCCCATTAACAGAGCAAAAGATCCTCGGTCCGTGGCCACAGCAGTCGACTGCCCTCAAGGCATACAAGGCACTCCTTGCCTTCTTGAGGGCGACTGGATTGAGTGAGAAATTGTGACAGCGTGGTGCGTGTGTGTGTGTGTTATGCCTTTTTCCCTTCTCTCTTCCTCCTTTTAGTCCCCTAATTCCTCTTCTCCAGTGCAGGCTAGCCAACCGGAACCCCTTTCTGGTTAACATTCTTGTCTTTCCCTCCTCCTCTTTATCTATCTTCTTCCAGAAGGCTCAATAGCCTTCTCGTTGGTTTTCGGGAATTCCGGATCGGGGAGTCCGCGTCTTTATGCATTTGGACTGGAAGGCATGCCAGGCATAACAAGGTCATGCCGTATCATGATTTCCTCGACCGGTTTCTCGTTTTCAGCACTTCTAGTTTTTTTCGGCGTGGCGTTTCAAACCATTGTGCCGAACCAGAACCTAACTTAAACCTGAAACCGGAACTAAGCCTGTATTTTTGTTCGGAACCCGAACCGAACGGAATTCATTTGTTTTTCTCCATTTTGGAACCGAAGCCGGACTCTAATGGAACCAAAGAGAACGGAGCCGAACCCGAATCCGAAAGCAACGTACAGAGCAACCGTTCCGAACCTGTTCGGGACACAGCTAAGCCCAAATTTTAGTAGAACACATCACAATTTCTTTTTCAGACAAAATAAGAGGTCTTACCGCCAAAGATTAGATATCGAGAGCTGCGCTAGGGAGCCTAAAATTGCTCCTAATCTACGAAAATACCAAAATGATAGAGAAGAGTGTCCTCTACGAAACAAACTACACGATCTATAGTGCGGATTGATTAATCCCAACGCATCTGACACCAGAGCTGACATATTCTGATATCTGACATATCCTGACCCGACCGTTTTCAAAAGCCGTATGTCTGTGAAGAAAGGGGGCAAGATGCAACTCAAATGAAAAAGTAAAGAAGAGAATGCTAATAAAGTTTAAATGCACGACTATAATATTAAGCTAAAAAAGCTTCGTTTGCTTGAATGTGCGGCACTCACCGTAAATTATTATATAATTCGTTTTTGGGGAAAGGAAACGGCGCAGTATCTGTCTCATATATTGTTGGACACCTGAACCGCGCCATAAGGGAAGGGATAAAGGAGGGAGTGAAAGAAGAGGTGCCGTAGTGGAGGGCTCCGGGATAATTTCGACCACCTGGGGATCTTTAACGTGCACTGACATCGCACAGCACACGGGCGCCTTAGCGTTTTTCCTCCATAAAAACGGAGCCGCCGCGGTCGGGTTCGAACCCGGAAACTCCGGATCAGTAGTCGAGCACCCTAACCACTGAGTCACCGCGGCGGGTAGAGATACGGATTCCAGGACCGGAAATTGTCATTTCCAGTGAGTGCAATTGCATACCCAACAATTATGGACAAAACCTTTTTCGAACGGGAACCAGTTGATCACCAAGTTTTTTCATAAGTAGTAATATTTCCCTATTACAATCTATATATCCGCAGATCTCTCGTCGGCAGGCTTGAATTTTTTGCTATTAACATTTTTTCCTGTCCTAAAAAGTGTTCCCTAATGGTTTTCTCTGGCCGCCTTGACTGCTCGATTCCAGTGATGGAAACACTATAAAAGAAAGATTTTGTTACACGTCGAAAGAATCGACCACTACCTTCGATATTTACATACCTATACCTTACAATATTCCAATATTCAAATTTGTTGTCCAAGAATATTGGACAATGCTCCGTGAAGTGCCACCGTGACGGCACGGTGCAACATGGTGAAGGAAAGGGTCATTCAACAGCAGCATACGGCCCACCTATAGTTTGCCTTCCGAAGCCGCAGCAGCTGTTCCTCGGGCATCGAAGCTACCGAGTGCGGGACGGTAAATTAAATACAGCTTTAGTATCGTCTCGGCCCGCGCATGCTCGAGTAAGGTATTAAGCGGATTAAATGCAGCCCCGACACCGTGGCAGGTGTCACCACAGACGGCGAGAGCACACCTGCTCTCGGTCTACGGGACGCTGGCACTGGCTCGCAATAATTGAAGGCGTAAGCCTTTATAAAGTTGAATGGCGCAAGGGAACGAACACAGACAGACAGACAGACAGACAGACAGACAGACAGACAGACAGACAGACAGACAGACAGACAGACAGACAGACAGACAGACAGACGGACGGACGGACGGACGGACGGACGGACAGACAGACAGACAGACAGACAGACAGACAGACGGACGGACGGACGGACGGACGGACGGACGGACGGACGGACGGACAGACGGACAGACAGACAGACAGGCAGACAGACAGACAGACAGACAGACAGACACAGACAAACAGACAGACAGACAGACAGACAGACAGACAGACGGACGGACGGACAGACAGACAGACAGACGGACGGACGGACGGACGGACGGACGGACAGACAGACAGACAGACAGACAGACAGACAGACAGACAGACAGACAGACAGACGGACGGACGGACGGACGGACGGACGGACGGACGGACGGACGGACAGACAGACAGACAGACAGACAGACAGACAGACAGACAGACAGACAGACGGACGGACGGACGGACGGACGGACGGACAGACAGACAGACAGACAGACAGACAGACAGACAGACAGACAGACGGACGGACGGACGGACGGACGGACGGACGGACGGACGGACAGACGGACAGACAGACAGACAGACAGACAGACAGACGGACGGGCGGACGGACGGACGGACGGACGGACGGACGGACGGACGGACAGACAGACAGACAGACAGACAGACGGACGGACGGACGGACGGACGGACGGACGGACGGACAGACAGACAGACAGACAGACAGACAGACAGACAGACAGACAGACAGACAGACAGACAGACAGAGCGCATGTGTTCGTTCCCTTGCGCCATTCAACTTTGTGATGAACCAACTACCCAAACAGCAAGTACTTCCGTAAGCCTTTCTTGGCTCATGAGTGGCACGGACGGAAGTTGTAGGCGGAAGTTTGTGGACGGAAGTTGTCCGTGCAAACTGCCAACCATAAGTTGCGTGGTAAAGAAGACAAAAATGTAAGAGTTGATTTAGCAACAGTTCCTAGGCGACATATTTGTAACCGAACGAAAACTAGGAACCAAAAATAAAAACAAAAAGTACAAATAAGTAAAAATAAAAAATAAAGATTACAAATGACAAATAACAAATATATTAAACAAAACCCCAAAAGATACAGAAAATGAAGGAACATGAAAAATGGAGGGAGAAAGAGAGGACTGGGAAAGGCTTTCGCGTTCGCGCTTATAAGCAGACGTGAGTGCAATCCTGCAATTTTTCCTGATGTAAGGCGAAAATGTAAAGAACATGAATTTTCACAACTGATGGAAGCTAGCTGTGCACATCGTAAGCGTAAATTAACAATAAGTAACGTGAACTAACGTTAAGAAGAGTTTAACGTTACTTGAAGAAATCGCAAAGTTAACAAGCCAGGGAAACCATCAGGGTGAGCCGCCGCGGTGGCTCAGTGGTTATGGGGCTCGGCTGCTGACCTGAAAGACGCAGGTTCGATCCCGGCCGCTGTGGTCGTATTTCTATGGAGGCGAAATTCCAGAGGCCCGTGTGCTGTGCGATGTCGTTAAAGAACCCCAGGTGGTCGAAATTTCCGGAGCCCTCCACTACGGCGTCCCACATAGCCTGAGTCGCTTTGGGACGTCAAACCGCCATAAACCAAACCAAACCTTCAGGGTGCTTGCCAACGCTTCGACAAGAGGACTTGTCTTCGTCTGGGCCTCTCGTCGGAACCTTGGCAAGCACCCTGAAGGTTTTCCCTCCCTTGTTCACTTTGAGATTATCAAGAGCCATCTGACCGACTTCTCTCTACCAGGTACTTAAGGAACACATTTAAGTGTGTTCAAGCTCAGCGTAGTAAGTGCGTCGGTCTCACTGCGCGTCTGGTGCGTTCTCTACACAATGTCAATAAAATTAGTCGTAGGAAACTAATGACAATAACCGAAGGTCACTCGTTAAAACTAATATGAACTTGGTGGTGTGCCAGCGGTTGTGGCAGAAATGTTGTGGCAGAACACGACACTAGGGCAATACGCCTTGGCGTTGACAACACTGCTGCAGAAACGTGGCACTGGAGCATCGGCCGCCGGGTTACATTGGGTAAATTAGCACTTACAATAAAGAAAAAGTTGTAGACGCGCTTATCTGGCTCCCTGGGCCAGTGGACGCCTCAACCGCGCTTTCAGGTACGTGTCTGTGGTGTCCACCAGCAAAAAACTGTGCTTTCGCACATTTTGTGCTTAGCAATGCTAAACCACCAGCCATTTTCGCTTGTCAACGCTCTGCCTCCCTACTGTATTGCCTAAAATGGCTGTTAAGTTTTGAAACAAATATGCAAAAAATAATGAAAAATAAATCCCCAGCTTCGTCCTAGGATACGTTAACTAAAATAAAAAATTCCTTTGCGGATCCAGAAAAAAAAAACGGCTGCAAAACGGTCGTTCCAGTGCCAGGCGCAGACGTATTGGAATTGACAATGAAAGAGTTGAAGACGCGCATAACTGGCTCCCCTGGGTCAATGGACACCTCAATAGTGCTTTCAGGTACGTGGCAATGGGGTCCACTTGCAAAAAACTGCGAAAAATTGCAAAAATAGGCGCATTATTAGAGCGAATTACCTAGTGTGGTTTCCTCGAGTGACTTTTCACCAGTCCTGTACATTTACCTCACTTTGGTGTACATTGTAATGAGTATTCAGAGCGTGCCATCGTAGAGTGTCACCAGTGTGTAAAAACAGTTTTCTATGTAGTAAAAAAGTGTTGTTTTCAGCGTAGTGTTGGCACTGGTGTCGGCCGTGAAGGAACAAGAAACCAAAATATTGTATTAAAGTAAACAACTATAACAGTTGGCTGCTTCACTTAAATGAAAGATTTGTAGCCTTCCATTTATTATACTCAGATCGTTTTTTTTAGTTTCCGAAAACATCATTGTTGTCGGCGGTGCAACGAAACGAATTCCGCCCTGGACACAAGTTAAACTGGAACCGCCTGCAAGCGCCGCCTACAAGCGAGCCTACAATTAGGCATGGGTGTTTGCTCTCTCTAGCCGCTCGCCGCTTCCAACCAAAGTACTTTGCGAAGAGAAATGTCGCCGGGGAATTACTGTGTTGATGTCATTCACCTAAAAGCTATTAGACTGCAAAAACCAAAGATATTAGGAGTTAAGCATGAAGACTTTGTGAGAAACCTTATTAGGCGAATTTATTCAGTCTTGAAAGCGATGGACTGCTTACTTGTTGCCTAATCAGTTGTCAGACAGGGTGCACGAAGCACTAAAAAATTATTTGCTTTTTTTGGGGGACAAATTTTCGAGAATTGAGAGACATTTAGACCACACATCGAAGAGCCGTTGACCGATGTATAGGAGAGATGGCCATGGAACCTCTGCAAAATATGTTAACGGCAAATTTCATCTGCCGTACTGATACCTGCATAATTTATTTATTTATTTATTTAATACATACTGCTAGCCTCTTGTGCGAGGCTGTTGCAGGAATCAACGAGTAGAACAGTTACAAAAACACAAATGACAACGCGGAATGTACATATAATAAACCTTACAAACACTTAGCAGGCACTGACGAACATAAAAGGTCAATACTAGTACCAGCAACTCATAAAATTCACAACCACAAACAACATGAATAAGCAAGGATAGAAGTAGCCGCGACAGAAAAATTAACAAGAGTAATAGAAAAAGACATGAAACAAAAATCAATAGAACCGAGAATAAAAAGAGGAAAGAGTATTATATATGCTTCAGTCGAGAATACACAAATGCGAAGCGAAGGCTTTGAGATATGAGCTATTAACAATATGGCCAGGCAATCGATTCCCGTCTGGAATTGCTTGTGGAAAAAAGGAAAACTTAAATGTATTACAGTGTGTTTGATATTATACCAAATGTTTTGAATGTTGCTTCCTATTATTTCGAGTTGCCGAAAGGGATAAGTATTGGTTAGAGTCTATGTTTAGGGCTGCACGCATTTTTTGCTCGAATATTAAAGGTGGGAAGGCCAGCCTGGGATAGAAGTTAAGATGGAGAATCGAGGAGGCGATATTTGTTAAAAAACAAGTCGATAGCCTTCCGCTGCACGCCTTCCAGTTTAGATACCAAATGATTCGTGTGACGAAATCAGCATAGTATGCTCTATTCAATGATTAATGTAGCACTATAGGGCTAATGAAGCATACAGGCCTACTACAACGATGAAGTCACACTGACGACGCATGCTGCGGCTTCTTCGACCATCCACACAAGCGCGGTGGACGCAGTGACATCGTGTGCAATGATTCTCGCGCACTTGTGCAATGATTCTCGCGCACTTTGCAAAGGTATGGGAATGCAAACTGAATTAACCCTTTACGCTACCGTGCTATACCCTTAAGGCGGAGCTTAAGTGTCCACATACAATTTTTATTCAATCCTTATGTTTTCCAGATGTCAGAGCACTGATTTTAGCAACTCCCAAAATGTGTTTATCTCATCAGGTTAGGCCAAGCAGAGATAAGTTATTGCCGCCGCCTTTCAAAGTCATCGTGAATGAAATATATTAGTTATAAGACCTCATTTCACCGGTCTCTTCTCGCAGGTAATGAGTTCAATGCTTGCTCTTACAGAGCAGCTGCGCAGAATGCTGTTGACGCCTTCTCGCTGCGATATTGCTGGAAAGACAAAACCGCTATGGCGGTGGAACGTTAAGACCACTGATGAGAAGTCGTTCAAATGACTGTCGGCAATGTTTAAAAGGACACTTCAAATGATTTCATGAGCTGAGCGTCAGGGTAGTGAACCCTACTTTGTTAGCGACGTGGCCACGGAGCGGAAATGAAAGGAAGCTCGGGTTATTAGGGTTGGGTGGAGATAAAAAATGTAAATTGACCGAGATGACTCTTCACGTCTCGACAATACGTTGTGCCCCAGTGCTGCTGTCTCAACCAAAATACGCATTTAAGAAATAGAGGTTCATTTCAACTATCTTTCATTTCGTTCCAGATGTTAAAGCAGGATGAAACTAAATAGCGAAGCAGCAAACGCTGAAAAAGGAGGCGTGGCCTGTTGTAATAATGACGCAATCAACCACCCTGAACCCACTAGATGATATGGTAGGCTCAAAGTCATTTCTTGCGATGTCTATGGATATAAGTCGACTCCACTGGTTGAAAGGCTTCCTCTTCAGTTCGTTCGCAGCTTAATAATAATAATAATAATAATAATAATAATAATAATAATAATAATAATAATAATAATAATAATAATAATAATAATAATATAAAATAATAATAATAATAATAATAATAATAATATTAATAATAATAATAATTGTTTTTTTGGGAAAGGAAATGGCGCAGCATCTGTCTCATATATCGGCGGACACCTGAACCGCGCCGTAAGAGAAAGGATAAAGGAAGGAGTGAAAGAAGCAAGGAAGAAAGAGGTGCCGTAGTGGAGGGCTCCGGAATAATTTCGACCACTTGGGGATCTTTAACGTGCACTGACATCGCACAGCACATGGGCGCCTTAGCGTTTTGCCTCCATAAACACGCAGCCTCTTTCAATCGTAGCTTCTTTCTTGAGTTCTTGAGTTTTGTTAGACTACAGGGCTCACAAGTCTATAATCTCTTGTTACCTAGATTTACGCCATTTAAATAAATATTTGCGAGGAAGGCGCCGTAAAGATGACACTTGAATTTTCCCACTCTCTAACCGGATGCTTATGTGCACAAAGTTTCGCGGAACCTCAAAATGTTCGCAGCATGCACAACCAGCCGCATGCGCTTGTAGCCCGAAAGAATCTTTCAAAACTGTGCCGCCCCCCTCCCCCCCGCCACCCTCACATGAGGGAATAGAGAGAGCGGCTGGCAGAAGAAACATTGAGCAGCCTTCGTGGAGTGCGTAACAGAAGTTGTCACCCCCTTGTTATACTGATGGTCTCACAACGGCCGACCGTGGTTAGCACGTTGAAGAGAGCTTCGAAAAAGGTGAAAGAGCATATGACCTCTCATTTAGTGCTGGATCTCGCAACAAATGAGCAATCTCGTCCGTCCGTCCGTCCGTCCGTCCGTGTGTGTGTGTGCGTGTGCGTGTGTGCGTGTGTGTGTGTGTGTGTGTGTGTGTGTGTGTGTGTGTGTGTGTGTGTGTGTGTGTGTGTGTGTGTGTGTGTGTGTGTGTGTGTGTGTGTGTGTGTGTGTGTGTGTGTGTGTGTGTGTGTGTGTGTGTGTGTGTGTGTGTGTGTGTGACCACCATTTAACCGTCCGACAATTCAACGCAGAAGCGGAAATGACAAACTTCGCTCACAAAAGACCGTGCGCGAGTGCATTAGCGATGTCTCAGTCACGTTGTATTGAATTAAGCGCTAATTCCTAGACCCATTATTTGTGATAAAAGCGATCATAGTCTAGCTTGTCGTGAGAGCAGTAGGAGATAGAGCAAAAAATTGAAAGGTGGCTTTTGGTCATGTCGTGCGCTCTCGTATAATTATTTCAATTCAATTCAATTCAAGGATATTATTTTCTGTTTCTTTCAAAATACAAAACAGTTGCTGGACCGATAGCCATTGGCTAGTAAAGAGTCCAGTGATGAAATACGATACAGATACTAACACAGCAAAGGAGGAATGTAATTAACAAATAAAGAATTTATTCTTGACGCACAAATAATAGGCAATGCAATAATATTGTGTCACAATTTGATTTAAACATTACAATAGGTTTCAAGAAGGTATTTCTTTAGAACAGTTCTGAAGTTGTTGGCTTGCTTGATGCGTACTGGCAAAGAATTCTAGATCAAGACCCCGTTAAATTCTATGAGCCTTTTCCCGTGCACATTATGAGATGGGGGCAGGTGAAAGTTATGATTAGTTGCAGCTCTTGTATTTCGTAATGGGAGTTCAAACAAAGTTATGGGGAGAGGATCATTAGTCTCTAAGATTCTGTGTATAGTTTGTGCAATTAATTCGTACAATACATTGAATGGCAGCACATGGACAAAATTATACAAAGATCTACTGGATTGACCACGACTTGAAAATGTAGTAATTCGTAATGCACGTTTTTGCAGACGGATTACAGGTTCGAGATAAGTTGTGAAAGTGGCACCCCAAGACTCAATGCAGTAAGAGAGATGACTATGAAATAAAAGTGTTAATGGAGGCGATAATGTGAGTAGAGTGACTTCGGCCTGTGGTCCTCTGCAGTCGCAATTTTTTACTTTAAACCTACGCCAGAATAGCTAGCCCAGTACCAAGCTTTAATGAAGCGTATGCTGGGGCGTTTTATATGCGTCTCATTTCGACTGGTAACAATTCGACATATATGAAGGTTTTTTTATTTTCTTTCACGAGCAGAATCCACCTAACAAAAACAGAAAAACGCGAAATTTACTTATCCGCATAAACTACAGTGCTAACCCCTGTTATATGTTCTACATGTAAGGTAAATCAACTATGCAGCACCATGTACTGAGAACTTATGCAAATAATTTGGTCATTATCCGCTCGCAAAATTTGGATTTCGCTTTTCGATTTGAAACTCTAGATTTCACCCAGACTTACTGTATATCTTTTTATTGCACACTTTTATTTCTAGCTATGCTTATGAATACAAGACTTTAAAATCAGCATGCTCTCAAATGAGCACGAAAACAATTAGAAGATTCATTGTGTGCAATGTGGGGCACTGCGCGGCTTCACGATCACAAGAGAATGTGAATAATAGATTTCTGTCTCAAGCGCTCATTGAGTGTCGTCTCTTCTTATGTTCCCATTATGGGAGCGAAAAAGGGAACATGGAATTTATGGGATCTAGATATTTATCCTACCTCAGTGTAGCATCTTAAATTTATTTGAAGTTGCGAAATGGTTGTCGCAGACAGGACATAAAACGACACCAATTCCCTCTAGTTCTGTCGTTACCTGTTTTAGATAGCAACAAGCTTCACTAAACACTTTCAAGTTCAATGTAGCACAGGCGCATATTCCTTCCTTGGCTACGGGATAATGATTCCTTGGTCATAATCGTTTCCTTGGTCGAGAATATTTTGCCTACCTCCTGATATTCTAAACAGTCACTCGTAGAGCAGCGTTGAGAAAGAACAAATGAAGGTACGCGTGGAACTGACCAAGCAAGCTGTGATGCTCAAGCTGACAAAGAAGCCTCGAACGAGAGGATGTGGCTCATTTTTAACGCTTATAAATCCGCACGATCTGGCTACGTTTTGACTTGATATATGTTTGCGTGCAAGATTTATGGTCGTTACGCTTCTCCTTTCATTATCATAGCTTTTCCAAAGCAAACATCGAAGGTTTCCTTGCCAGTGTAGTGTAACGAAAGAACTTTTAGTGCTAGATCTCGCTCATTTCGAAAAATGATGATGATGATGATGGATTTTTATGCCGCAAGGGCCTGTGTGGCCAAAGAGCGCCATGGCACAAGGTTGTTTCTTCTACTCAAGGTTGGGTCAAAGAACCATTTCCCAAGCATTTCATCCTAAAGAAGCCGAGCACCAGACCAGGGGAAAGCTTGTACCCATTGTATCCCCGGTGGGTACCCGGCGGTACTGGGGATCGAACCCCACACCTCCCGCACGCGAGGCGGATGCGCAACCACTTGGCCACCGCTGCTGTCATTTCGAAAAATTATCTTCATATATTCAATTACATTTCCTAATTGATTAAAGGTATTTGAGTGCACAGTTGACCATGTGCACACTTATAAAAGTCATCATGCCACGCGATTCTCTGTTAAGTAGTGCAGTGGGGAACTTAGAGATCTCCCGGATAAAATGAGGAAAAAATATTTGTCCATTGGTATCAGCAGCTTTACGAGTGCCCTAAATGGCTCTCTTTGGCTCCTTAAATACAAGCTCTTGGACTTTTCAGCAAGATAACTTGCTGCGCGTCATCTATTGCCGAAAATGTCATTCAGCGGGCGTCAATACTCGCCACTGTAACGTCATGGTTTGGGGGCTTGGATACTGAGCCGGAGTACCGCGGGTTCGAACCGAGTCGCGGGGGTCGCGTTTCGATAGAGCCCAAACGCAAAAGGCGCCCGTGTGTTGCGCGATGTCAGTGTGCGTTGAAATAATAATAATAATAATAATAATAATAATAATAATAATAATAATAATAATAATAATAATAATAATAATAATAATAATAATAATAATAATAATAATAATAATAATAATAATAATAATTAGTTTTTGGGCAAAGGAAATGGCGCAGTATCTGTCTCATATATCGGCGGACACCTGAACCGCGCACTAAGGGAAGGGATAAAGGAGGGAGTGAAAGAAGAAAGGAAGAAAGAGGTTCCGTAGTGGAGGGCTCCGGAATAATTTCGACCACCTGGGGATCTTAAAATGCACTGACATCGCACAGCACACGGGCGCCTTAGCGTTTTTCCTCCATAAAGACGCAGCCGCCGCGGTCGGGTTCGAACCTGGGAACTCCGGATCATTAGTCGAGCGCCCTAACCACTGAGCCACCACGGCGGGTGGTTAAAATATCTGAAGGTTGCCGAAATTGTACCGGAGCCCTTTACTATTGCATATTTCTCTCCATCTTCTTTCATTCTGTCCTTCGCCCCTTTTCTTGGTGCCGTAGTTGAGGTGTAAACCGAGAAGTGAGACAGTTACAGCGGTTTTCAATTCCTCAAACATGAAAAACGAATTTCATCAATATCTTGTGCGTGCAGCTAGCTACAGAACTTAGCACTGGTTTGAAAAGCACTGGAGACAGGCCCATGTTGATGTCCTAGGCAGCATCGGCAGGAAAAGACAGTGCTTGCTTACCTGGCTAGGGATGCGCAGCGACACGAAAGAATGGAACTATTTTTAAAGCACAGCATCTACTTTAAAGAAAGTGCGAGGTTGCAAGCACTAAAACGTAAGCTCTCTTTTGGTGCACTGAAATGTCAGAAGCATTACTGAAGAGCCAATTTCTCTTTCCAAAGTTTTCCTCATATTCTGTAAACGTTGTGCCATTGAATGTATTCAGGATTCGTTTTGAAAGCCAGGGTGTGGCCACTCTTTCCTCAGTATTCCTATGCGATGCTTCGCACCCCATCTACTGTACACAGCGCGAAAGAGATGAATACAGAACAAGTACGGCAACACGAGCGCTGTTTACAGTGTATAACATAAGCCAACTCGCCCAGCTTTCCGTACTTCATACCCCATGATTTTTGGACCGGCATCAATGGAGCCAGGCAAACAGAATACGCTGCATACGAAGGCATCACTCGCATTTGAGTCCTTAAAAGAAATACTTTTACCCATTAAAGTTTGGCAGTTACGAAGTGAGTTGCGTTTTTCATCAGTTTGCGGCAATGATCACTGCACATCGTACTGTGAAGCCATAAAATTGCCGCGGATGAGTTGCCGCCGTGGGCGCATGGTTTTTCTTTTCTATATTCAGGAAAAAAATTCAATATAATCTTTCTGGATAAAATCGGAAGAGTTTTTCAAAGAATATTGAGGATTTGCGTCCAGATAGCCTTTTTCTGGTTAGGCATTAGGCTTAAAGGTTAATCGCAGCCTTTCTAGAAGTGATATTCCTCCTAGACGGTGTTGTAGAGTCGCGCATGACCACACTGTTGTATGGAACGTATCTCGTGCTTTACTTTTCTTCAATCTTGTACACATTAACCAAAATACGAATGACGTACGTTCACAGAAAGAGCACTAACGCTGAGTTAAGTATAGTTAGACTTCAGGTTCTAAAACTAATAGACGTTACCCGACGCAGCACTTCCCTTTCCGCCGCCGCGGTGGCTAAGTGGTCATGGCACTCGGCTGCTGGCCCGAAAGACGCGGGCTCGGTCCCGGCCGCGGCGGTCATATTTCGATGGAGGCGAAATCCTACAGACCCGTGTACTGTGCGATGTCAGTGCACTTTAAAGAACCCCGGGTGGTGGAAATTTCCGGAGCCCTTCACTACGGCGTACCTCATAGCCCGAGTCGCATTGGGATTTTAAACCCCAAGAAGCCCAGAAACCCATACTTCCCTTTCCATTCGGTACGCCGCCAAAGGCCTGCGCAGACAAGTAAGAGAAGACCCGGGAGTATTTCTTAGGCGGTCATACTTTACTTGTAGAGTAAATAAGCAGCTAACATCTTCCGACATCTTTCTTTTGCTTGTCGCTGCTGCTCGCACGTTTTATTTTTGGGATCGTTCTATTATTGACAAAGCCTTTCCTCTAAGACGAAACTCAACTGAGAAAAAATTTATTATTAAGGGAACAACGACGAACTAACGCGGCTGCTATGTCTGTCTAGAGAACACAAAACTATCTTCCGTGACAGCGCGTAAAACATGACGTACTGCTCACTAAGACTGAATGCTCGCCTCCACAAAGCATCCAGGAGCTCACAACTCACCTTAGCTATGGCGCGAGCGAGCTATGTCAAGTGGCGGCCCTCTTGACTTTGTCTTGCTTCGGTAAGCAATTCTGCTCGCACACGAGCGCTCTCTCGAAGACAAGCAACCTGGAGCCATAAAGCAGGCGCACGCTGACTCGATCAAGCCAGAACACCCCTGTCAAAAATTTACGCCCTGGAGGTGTCTCGGTTGAGTCTCTCTATTTCGGACCCCGATAAATTTCGATGGCGGTCGTGTGTCACAGTCTTCAAGATTGCGCGTCGGTGCAAACGACTTAGAATACAAACTGCTGCTTTCTTCTCATTCTAGCCCAGCAGTAACAATAGACGCGGCGCATTCACTGCGCTATAAGACGGGTTCGGTGCCGATACCAGCACAGAAAGCAGAGGCCTGCAAAGGACTGTTTTATTTTCAATTCTTTTGTGAGCGTCGAGAACGTATTGTTGCCTTCTTTCGGTGGACAGAATAATATGTATGATCTCACTTCAGTATGGCTCAAAACTGCAATAAGACGCCGGGCGTCAAATGCCTGGTGTAGTTATGTACGGTATCAGTTTAAACCATGAATAAAGATTAAAAAAACTTGGCAAAGCTCGACATGCAAATTGAGTTGAAATGACAATGCATGGAAGTGCAGAGGGTGAGGTGAGGGAGGTGTGAAACGCATGCATCACACGCGAAAAAACCTTAGTTTTTTCAATGCTTTTCTGTTTATTTTAGAGAAAAAAAAAGACTCGAGCTCGCCTCTGAAATACCACGACTGGCGTTAAATTTCTTTGGTGCTTATCGCGACAACACTCATAAAGTACCACATTCGGTTTCTCACTATGAACCTTACCTGCTCTGGCTCGGAAAAAAGATAGAGTGAATAAATTGCTCTTTTCGCCAGAATTCAAAGAAAATTCTAAAATGCTCACCTCGCGGAAATTGCACGCCTTGCATTTTCTAGCTCCTTTTTTCACTTTCCTGCGTTTATGCAATACAAAACAGGAAATGTCTTTATTTCAAAACTCATGTGATGTTAGGAGGTGTACCCAAAAAGCCTAAGACTGGCTTGACAAGGGGTGAACCTCCTTCCTACAGAAAACAGCGGCAACAGCAGTGCGCAGGTAACAACAACAGAAGGTAACCAAGCTTATTTAGACACATTAGTCCAGAATTTGCTTTGAAGAATGAAGTCGCAAGCATTATTTTTTATCTTTCCTTCCTTTCTTCTTCCTTTCGTTCTTTCACTGGATATTTTCTTTTTAAAGTTCCTCCTTTTCATTTTCTTTTCAGTCTTTATTACAGCACTTTTTGTGAATACGTCACGCTGTACAGAGCAGGGCGTGTTACTGGCAAACTTCTTCCTTTCGAGATTCAAGCACAGGACAAGAACGCTACCGGTCAAAGCGCGGTTTCATGAAACCAAGATGTTATCAAAACCACGCTCAAGACGTTTATAGAGGTAGGGGATCGTGACTCGTAAATGCAATGATTATCTGCATAAATTCTTAATTCTTTTAATGCCGCCGTTATTGACACTGACAACCACTTAACGGAGGTCGTTTCCACAACCCCCCTTGGCATTGCTCCTGCTACTGTTCCAACGGCCACGAAAAGAAGGTCTGAAGTCTTATTTAGGAAGTGGGGAGAGGGATGAAAGATGTGCACTGGTATGCTCTCAAAATTCTTAGAGACATCTTGAGCGAAATCTTCATCGCGTGTCTGCTCTAGGTTGGTGAAATAAATTAGTGTCAGATATGTTTATACAGCCTTTTTGACTATTAGTTCTCAAAAGACTACGCGACCATGTGAGGGGTAAGAAACTCCACCTGGTTTCGATTTTAAATACTTCAGCATACCTCGTTACTGAAGAGAAACTGATGGCTAAAAATGAGTAAATCTTGTTCTTGTAAGCAGCGCCAGAGACAGTAGAGATAGCCTAATTGTCTGATCCACCGGAAAACGAAGTTGCTGTGCTTTCGAGGGCAGTAGTTCGAATCCCACTCGAGTATTAAGCTTTTTTAGCTGGCGACTGTTGCCATGACATGGATACGACGCTCCAGTTGGCTTGCCTCTTGTCGCTATGGGAAGAATCGGTGCTGACATCTAGAATAGCTCGACAATGATGGCTATGAAAGTTTCCTGCCCCTGGCGATGTATCTTTCAGCAAGCTTCTTCATGGCGCCATGCGTGACACCGTAGAAACTTTATAAATTGCCACCAATCCTACTGACATCAGCGTGTGCGTTCTCCCGTTATTTTGTAGGTGAGCGCCCCCATGAGAGAGAACAAGAAGGAGGTGGTATGGCAAGCGACGTTCCAAACAAGCTGCGCTTTTGACCACTATATTATTTAAAGATAAGCTTCGTCATGGCGGCTCACGAGACACCTGAGATTCTAAAGGATGTATGTTCAAAAACTCTTTAGTTCTTTCAACCATAGAGGTGTAATTTGACACCACAGCAGAAAACCTGCTGCCGAACTGAGAAACGAAACAAAAACTAGTAAGCTGTTTTGAGTGTTTTTCCGAGCATTGCTGCCGACATCAGAGTGTACGTGCTCACTTTATTTTGGGGGTGAACGCCCCACAAGCAAAGAACAGGAAGACAACGACAGCATGACGCGTAACGTGCCAGGCAAGGCTACG